>NW_023276806.1:181277053-181917886 GCF_003668045.3 Cricetulus griseus | reverse complement strand
AGACAGACATCCACAGATATACACTGAGCTGAAATTGGGAACTTAGTTGAAGAGAGGGAGGAATGAAGAGTGAAGGGGTCTGTACGAGGTTGGAGAAACCCACAGGAACAGTTGGCCTGAACAAGGGAGAGCACATCAACCCCAGATGCTGTCAGGGAGGCCAGTACAAGACTGATCCAGACCCCTGAACATGGATGTCAATAAGGAGGCCTCTGCACTCTAGGAAGCCTCTGGTGGTGGATTAGTATTTTTCCCTGGTGAAAAAAGGGACTTTGAGAGCCCATCCCACGTGAAGGGTTACACTCTGGTCCTGGACACATGGGGAAGGGCCCAGGAGCAGCACAGGAAGATTTGGTGGACTTTGCAGAGCCCGGTTGATGGCCCTACTCTGCCTGGGGAGTGGTGGGTTGATGGAGTGGGGGTAGGCTGGGGGTGGGGGAGGAGGGATGGGGGTGAGGGGAGGGAGAGTAAAACATGTAAAACAAGCTTGTTCCCGAACTAGAACTAATAAATAAATTTAAAAAAGATCATTATTCCAAGCCTTTGCCCATTTTACATTCTAGTGTTGAAATGCTTTCCCAGAAAAGTTGGTACAGGCAGCTGGTCAAGTTCACATGGATGCACATGGTAGGTCTATATCAGAGCTGTGCCTCCACTGTGTAGCTTGTGCTGTTCTTTAGTTTCCGCCTCTGTGAAATGGGCATGATGGTAACATCCACAGCCACAGCGGTAGGCAGATTGTGAGTATTAAAGGAGTCTGTACAGTTAAAATAACAGTGCCTAGAAAAGTGCACACTCTAAGCACCTGGTAAAAGTTATCATTTATGATGGCCTCATTGTCCTAAGAACATTGCATACAATTCATATGTGAAGAAACTAGGTTTACATGGAGACAAGGTTGCCATTTAGTGGAACACCTTGGGGTATTATTTGCTGGCATCAGTAGGAATAAGTGTTGTGAAATATGATTTATGAATCCATTTCTATGAAAATATATGAAATATACTTTTGTCCTTAAAAAATCTAAGGAGGAGGAAATATGTCTAGAAGCAGAAAAGTTTTTTTGGAAAGTTTACTTAAGTTCTTAGTTTTTATGGTTATTTTTCTCTGTGTCTCATTATTCACACCTCAGTGTTCAAGGTGGGGCGAACAGAACGTTTGCAGAGTGGCAGTTGAAGAGCAAAGAAAACATCTCTGACTGTTATTAATAACCTCAATAGTTGGACAGCAATTAAAATTTAAACTTATATCTAGCAATCATTTTTTGTCTGTGTAACAGCTACATATTCAGATTTTGGATGCTGAATTCTATCTTTTTTATTGACAAATTTTACTTATAGGAATTGTATGGCTAAAAGAAATAACAAAGTTCAATAACACATTTTTAAAGATGAGTAAAATGAGCCCCAGAATGACTTAATTAGCCATTACTCTGCTCATTCAATACATACATATCGATCTTCTGCTATGGAGTACTTGATCTTCTGGGTAACAGAGATGCAGCTGTGAATAAGCTGTCCTACTCCAGTGGTGAGATGAACAATTATAATCAAGTGTGAAGAAAAGGGAAAGTGATGTGTGCAAGCTAGGGAGAACTAACCTGCTATATATAAGAGGTCAGAATGAGTACAGAGCTTTATAGTACCTGAAGGAGGGACAAGAGAGAGTCAGTCACTGGGTAGGGGTGGTTTGAGTGCAATAAGAAGGGTGAGGGGAATGAGCCCATTCCATGTGAAGGGATGCTCTCTCAGCCTGGACACATGCGGGAGGGCCTAGGCTCTGCCCAGGATGATGTGAGACACTTTGGGGATCCCCCATGGAGGGCCTTACCCTCTCTGGGGAGTAGAGGGGGGTGGGGTGGAAGACTGGTGGGGGGGGGGAGGAAGGGAGGGAGAGGGAGAAGGGATTGACACTTGAAGCAGGCTTGTTTCTAATTTGAACTAATAAAAAACTAATATCTTGGGAAAAAAAGAAGGGTGAGGGGAAAGGACCAGGCATCAAGATGGACATGTCAGTAACCTTGTACCCCAAGAACAATGAAAAATCTTTGGAGGGCTTTAAGCAGGAAATGGTATCTAGACTTTTATTTTTGGAAAGTTTGGTTTATTTTTGTTTATTTTTTTGTACATTCACTATAGAGTTTATTCCATGGTTTGAGAGGGAGAGCTGGGGTGGGGAGGTGAGAAGAGATGAAGTGGGTAAGAGCAGAACAGTAAGAGAGAGAGAGGGACCAATAAGACAAGAGTAAGAGGAAGGGAGCCAAGAGAGGAAGGAAAGAGAACATGAGAGTAAGACAAGGAAAGTTTCGTTTCTTTTATTTACTTTTTTTTTTTTTTTTTTTTTTTTGCTACAGTCAGGTAGCTTATGACAAGAGTTTCATAAGCCTATAAATGGCTCCTTTCAGAGCCCTAAAGAAGGACAATGGTGACTATCTATGGATAAGTGTTACTGTCTTGGTTTAACAGAACATACCAGTTTAATCCTCTGTCTTGTTTTTAGAAGATTTAAATTGTCATGTTTGTTCTGCCTTGTGAGACAGGGTCTCCTGTGTAGCTCCGGCCAGCTTCCAGTTCACAATCCTCTGAGTCTAAGTGCTGGCTTTACACCTGTGTGCAGCAGCCATTGGCCATTGTCTTACACACAGATTTCTTTGAAAAATGGCCTTTTAGAAGTGTTCTTCCTTTTTTTATTAAACAAGGGACTTGATATAACATGCTCTTTTCTGTTGTTGAGAAGGAACATGATTAGCTTAATTGTTTTGGCTGGTGTTTTTCACCCAACAGCTAATTCCTACCTATGAGGCACTATTCATCTTGATGTCTACTGGATTCATTTCCCATTTCCTATTCCCATTGCCGCTGCCCTAGTTTGGGCCATCATTACCTCTCACCTGGAGTGTTGCCATAACCTGCCAGCTCATCTCCCTGCCTCCCAAGCCTTTATTTCCTCATATTTATCTTCATAGTGTGCTTTCAGGTTTCCTTGTTCCAGTGGCTTTAGAGGTTTCTCTCTGCCTACAGGAGAAATCTTCCCCATTATTCCATTTTCTGTGAGAGTTTTCCTTCTACACTGGCCCTTCACATGCCTTATCCCTTAGGTAAGCCAACTCATACAAGGAACACCCACATTTACATTGGCTCACAGTGGTGATCGCCTCTTCTTAAGATGCCTACAAGTTTTTAGGGTCTTGGATATGCAAACAATATTTGCACGGTAACTTCCACAGTTATGTTAAAAAGAAGTGTTATGACCTTCTGGCCCTTAAAGCCTAGATCTGAAACTGCCCTCTTATCGTAGTGACATTTACATATGTTGCTGTTCTCCTGTGAGATTTTTATGTTTCGTGGACATGCACAGTGATGTACCCTTCTCTCTGACCTCAATATATCACCTAATGTCTTCAAAGTAGTAGACACTTAAAGATTTACTGCATTGGATTGATGTCACTTTTTCATGACATTTTAAAATATTTATAAGAAGTTATTTTGTTGAGATGCAAAATGCCTCCAGGAAAATAGTATAATTTGTGGATTGAAATTAAAAATGTAACAATTCTTATTTTTAAAGTACAACATATGAAGGGCAGAAATTACATTAATATTTTAGCATGGAATGTGCCTACTGATTAAATTTAAAAATTAAAATAGAATTTATCCATTCATGAAATATTTATTAAATATTGCTGTATGTTCCATTTATCATTATAGATTTTCTTATTAAAAAGGTTATGACATATCTTCTGATCTGTAAGTTAAATCCACTTTAAGTTTCTAGTCTCTCTATAAACCTTGATAGAGTAGTCTCCTTATAAAACCTCTTTGAAAGTTATAATTTTATATTAATAATTTGAAGGTTTATTTATGTGGGTGAGTGTTTCTCTTGCCTTTATGTATATGTGTGCTTAGTCTCTTGGAGTTCAGAGGAGGGCATCAGATCCCCTGCTGCTGGAGTTATGGATGTTTGTAAGTCACTATGTGGGTGCTAGGAGCTAAACTCTGGTACTCTGTAAGAGCAACAAGTGTTCAGCCACTGAGTCATCTATCTAACCCTCATTTCTTATTTTCTTAAAGTAACTAAAAAGAACTTTTAGTGTAGGGTAGGGATGGTAATCCCTGGAAGGAAGAAGAATGGATGCATACTGCTAATGCATAATGTAGGCTGTGTGAAACTGTCACACTGAACCCTCTAATTTTTGAAAGAATTATGTATTCAGTGTTCTGCCAGAATGTATGCCTGCAGGCCAGAAGAGGGTGCAAAATCTCATTACAGATGTTTGTGAGCCACCATGTGGTTTCTGGGAATTGAACTCAGGACCTCAGGAAGAGCATCATTATGTTGGTCTAGGCATACTATTTTTTTTTCATGGAGGCTATTTAGGAGTTAAAGTTTCTCATTGTTTTATTACAAAGCATAATTTACTTAGTCAATCTTATTAAAGAAATGAAAATAAACTTAGTATACTATCCTACTTATATTCTATGCCTGCCAAAATGTGATTTACTATTAAGGCCTGTGTAAGACTGGGTAAGCTGTTTTGGATAAAACTTTGATAAGACCGATGAAAACATCATAGACTTTGATGACTGCAAAATTAGATTTAAATATAGGTTTGTAGAAAGGAGGAAGAAACTACATTCAAAATGAAGTTGTGCATTGATGCACAAGGCCTATCTTGGGTAAAAGCAGAAAGCAGATGTTGGTACTGAGGAAGACAGCAAGAAGTTATTTTTAGCCAGGCTGTGGTTGCGCATGCCTTTAATTCCAGCACTCAGGAGGTAGAGGCATGTGAATCTCTGTGAGTTCGAGGCCAGCCTGGTCTTCAAAGAGAGTTCCAGGACAGTCTCCAAAACCTAAAGAGAAACCGTGTCTTGAATAACCAAAATAAATAAATAAATAAATAAATAAATAAATAAATAAATAAATAAAAAATAAATATAAAAGAAAGAAGTTATTTTTAAGTGATGAGTTTTCATTTAATTCTTTGAAAACCAAGTCATGGAATGGAAAAGCTAGCTATTTATCAGGATTCTCCCCTGGTAGGATGCCTCTGTGGATTGAGCCTGGGGCCTTGGACATGCTAAGAAGAATTCTGTGTCATCAAATATGGTGGTTTTAACAAAAATGACCTACACAGCAAGTGGCACTTTTAGGAGGTGTGGCATTGTTGGAGTGAAGCCTTTTTAAAGGGAATGTGTCACTTGGGGTGGGCTTTGAGGTTTCAGAAGTTCAAGCCAGGCCCAATCTCTCTCTCTTCCTTCTGCCTGGCAATCCAGATGCAGAACTATCATCTACCTCTTTAGCACCATGTCTACATGCATGTTGCCATGCTTCCTTCCATGATGATAGCAGACTAAACCTCTGAATCTGTAAAACAATCCCAACTAAATGTTTTCCTTTGTAAGAGTTGCATGCTCATGGTATCTCTTGAAAGCAATAGAAAACCTAATTAAGACACTAAGCTCTACCTCTAGCACATTTCCCTTTTGTATTTTGATACAAGATTTTGTAGTTGTTTAGTTGGCCTTGAACTTGCTTTGTAGTCTCACTGATGGTGAGCTTTCATTTCTTCCTTCTCATCTTGTTATCTCTGGATGGTAACTAAAAATCTGATAAAAAAGTAAAGAAAAGAGGAGAGAATTGGAGAAGCTAAAAGGCTAAAGAAGGCTGAGGAAAGAAGGATGCTTACTGGGCTAGGTTTGGGCAGAGGTACAAATGACAATATACACTGTCATGAAGAAGCAGCCAACAGAGTCATACCGAAGTGGACTATATGGACAACTCCAAGATTTTAAACTACTTCCTTGAGACCTGGAATCTATAACTATGAAGGAACCAAATGGTTTAGGGTGATGATGACTTTTGGCTATAGAGCCTGATGTGTAGGGAGCCTCCTGCAGAAGAGCCTTCTCCAGGTGGCCCTGTAACAAAGAAAAGGTCAAGAAAGCCAGCTCTGCTAGAGCCAGTGTGACTTTCAACAGTTAACACTGTGATGCCAGAGATTCTCAGACTTTTAACAATGTTTTAAAGTATGGGAGTCTAGGTTTTAGTTTGCACTCGTTATGAATTTGAGTAAAGGCAAGGTTGTAAAGACTCCCTGGGAGCTGAACCTTGTAGGCCAGTCTGAGACCTCTGCACTCTCTGCTGCTCATCCATCATTCTCTCTTGAGCATTTATCCCATGTGGTTGTGAGGGCTGCTTTGGAAACTATTTTTGTGAGGTCTGCCAACCTTAGCTAAGCAACCATTCACTTGAAAGTAGTAGAAGTGTAGTGGAGAATGTAAGTTGCCAAATGAGGTTCTCCTTACCCCCTGCTGCTCTGCAAGTTTGGAGTGGGTGGAGAATTGGGACAAAACAATGTTTTCTTATGTAATTAATATATATCCATAAAGACAATGTCAGTTTGAAGAGGATAGAGACAAATCAGATTTCTGATCTTTCAAAAAGAAATTATGTTTTCACTAGTGCATTATTTAAAATGTCAGTAATTTTTGTTTATAATAACTCAATATCATTGTAAAGTTGAAGAATAAAGAAACGAAGAGGTTTTCTAATGTAAATCCTATAGAAAGGACAATGCCTTGTATGTATTTTATAAGAATTTTCCACAGGTAACAGAATAAATGCCTTTGTAATGAAAATATGAAATTTCTAGATAGTCAGCTTGCTCATATAACTCATAGAAACTGCTCTATTAGTTGAGCTTAATTAATAAATAATTGGCTTGTGAATTCAGACAACTGGTTAATCCAATTATACTAGAGTGATGCAGTAAATAATTTGGTACAGTTTACAGAATGTCCGTTGTAGAACCATAATTCCATGCTAAATTGTTATGTTCTGAATATTTGAGTACCTCCCAAATTCACAAGCTAAATAGTTTATTGTCAATATAATATCTACAGATGAGGTCCTTGGGGAGATAGATTTGAATGAGGTCTATAATATGGCATAGTTCTCATGACAGGACTACTGTCCTAGTAAGTAGCGGCAATGGAGTTTTTCTTTCTCCCTCTCACATGTGGACAAAACAAAGAACCATCATATTGAAAAGAAGGTATATATCAAATCTGCTGGTAATTTGACCTTGGAGACCTTACTATCCAGAATTGGTTTCCACTGTAGTATTTTATTATAGTGTCCTGAGAAGACTAATTGAGAAATGTTTCTCAAGCTTGAATTTTTCTCACAAATAATCGGAAGCTTATTCAATATGAAGATTATTTAATCCAAGCTCCAACTGTGGTTATTTCCACTAGTCTGGGCTGTGTCTACCCCAATAGTCTTCATCTTAAGTGTTGGCTTCTGTGGGTGGTTCCTTGGTAAGTGCTGTTTGTGGAAGAGTTGGCAGGTAACTGCCTTGTGTACCAGGACAGACACTGTAGCTGACATTCTCCTTTTTTTTTTTTTTTAAACATTCCAACTTCTTCCATCTGAGGTGCCACCAGTTTGTGTTCCACATCACACAGTGAGGTCACAACTTAAGATCTTAGAAGAAATATGGGGGGGATGAGGGCTGTATCACTTAATCTTTTCCTAAGAAAAGCTTCAATTGTTCAAGTGACAATCTACCTCATCCCAAATGGGTAAATCCTGAGCATTTACAAAGGCAGATCCAGGATGCCTTATCTTTTATGGAATAGCAATGAAGGAAAATCTTCATATTCCTTAAACATCCCTACCAAGCTGGGTGAAGTTAGTTTTCTGAAAAATATTCCTGATAGTTCAGTTTTTTTGAGAAATGTACACTAGAAGGATTTAAAGATGCATGTTTTTGTACTGTATGAATGATATACTTTAGCTTACAATATTGGGAGTTTCTTGATCCAAGGTAGATGACATAAGTAGAGCTTTACATTTCTCAAATATTTTTCCAAAGGACAATCATTGGTCATTATAAATGTGTCTAAGTAAGTTGTGAACTGACCATCACTATTCCTGAGTTTGACAGAAAACATTGGAATTAATGAATCAGCAAATAGAGCGTCTCTACTTTTTCAGAAAAAAAAATGAAATGTTTCAAAATTGAAACAGTTAATTATATTCCTCAGATCTCATTTTCTCCTTGATGAAGATACAAATTCCAACTGTTTCTGACCTTGTACTGCCATTTCTCAAATTGTTATGTATTTTGACATATTTTTGAAAGCAGTTTCCATTATGTTGTATTCACTAACACATGGGATATTGAAATTGCTAAGTAAAATACAAAATATTTATAATAATCTATCTGATATGTATTATTAAGGATAAAAGGAAACAACTTTCTCCACATGAAGAGACAGTTCTGGGATATCCAAGATATCTGGGACATTTTCCTTCCTTCCTTCCTTCCATCCTTCCTTCCTTCCTTCCTTCCTTCCTTCCTTCCTTCCTTCCTTCCTTCCTTTCTTCCTTCCTTCCTTCCTTCTTTCCTTCATTCTTTTTTTCTTCTCTTTTTAAAGTTTGAACACAAATCCTGACCCAAGAAGGATCTTTGTGTAAAGACTCATCTTTCAGGTCTTCAGTGCTATGACAATAGGTATAACTCTATACAATTAAGACAACTGGTTTCTTGCTTGTGAGAAAGCACTCAGGTCAAAGACTCTGAGATGGGGTCTTTCATAGGGCAGCCTACAGATTGAGCAGGCCACTTTGTTTCACTTATGCTAAGTGTACTATCAGGTGGGAATCCCTATGTCCTTCCGATACAGGCTGCTGGATATAGTACATATCATCACCCCAGTGCATAAAAATACCGAGACTTGCATAAAGATGAACTATTACAGCTGAAAAGCTTCACTAAGTTTTACTAGTCAACAGAACACCTTTTCCAGCTTGTTTACCTTGCAGGAAATAATTATGCTGTAAGAGAAGAGACAAGGGAACACTTTAGTCTTAGCGGGCAGAGGGGCTGTTTACCTCCTGGTTTTTTCAGGGACAGTATTCTCACTGTGTTTATTTTTGTAGACTGTGCTGTTCATTGAAATCAGCCTCCAGGAAATTTATTTCTTTCACATTTTCAGAGCTGGTATTTATTTCTCAGCTTGTTAACAAATCTATCATCTTCCTAGATAGTTACATTTCTCTGATTTTGCTTAGACATATTTAATTATAAATAATGTTTCAGTTTATTTCTTCCACCAGATTTCCTTGTTTTTAGGAACGGTTTTCTTTAGGGGTAGATTATGCTTTGGCCTGTAGGACCTTTTCTAGGTCCCATTCATTGCTCTTTGTTTTCTTTCCTTTGGAAGCATGCCCCTTCATTTGAATCTCAAAAAAAGATTTGTTGAATAAATGGAAGCATGGCATGGAAACAAACTGGGTGGCAATATATTTCACAATATGGTTGACAAAGTTTATCTTGGAGTTAGAAATAAGTTTTGATTCTTGTTTAGAACCCACACTTTAGGCAAGAGACTCTACCTATTAGACACCATTTCTTCTGTTAAAAGGGTCTCACAGTATCTTCTTGAATCACTGAATTATTTTAACAATAAACTAGATGATCCTTACTATGTTATAGTAGAGTTCTTAGCACAGGATAACTGGTCAATAATGATCTATTAACGACATGTCATTGGTTTTGTCTTCCTATAGAATCTAGCACAGTATTTCTAGAGCGTGTGTGTGTGTGTGTGTGTGTGTGTGTGTGTGTGTGTGTGTGTGTGCGCGTGCGCGCGAGGGAGTAAGAGAGAGAGAGAGAGAGAGAGAGAGAGAGAGAGAGAGAGAGAGAGAGAATATGCATGTCTTGAATCCAAATTAATATGTGAAATAAAGGAAGCCAACTTTTCATTTGGTTGAAAATTTTGATAATTTTACTTTTTGCTTCTTTCTGTATGTTTGTGTGAATGTGTCTTTTTGATTATGTGTGCACACATATGGGCTGGTGTGAATTTATTTGTTTTTGTGTATGTAAACCTATGCACACATGTGTGGGATGAGAGATCTATGTTTGATGTCTTAAAAATTTTCAGCCTTATTTTTTGGAGCAGTCTATCGTTGAACATATAGATTACCCATCTGGCTACAATGGCTGGCCAGCAAGTATACAGGATTCCCCATCTCCTTCTTTCCAGCTCTGGGATTACAGGTGTATGCTGTCATGTCTGGCTTTTATGTGAGCACCAGGAGTGGAACTCAGGTTCTGTGCTTGAGTGGCAAGTGCTCTTATGTACCAAACAATTCTTACTCTTAACCCCCAAATTTAATTTTTTGAGCAGTTTCAATTTTATATATGCTTATGAGTTTTATATATATTTTAGCACTTTTGTGCTCTCACTACATACTCTAAATCTTATTTTGTTTTTAGCATGTGCTAATAAATACCTTTTCATTAGTTGTTTTGCTAATAGCTGATTTCTCTGGTTGTATTCTTTCTCTTAAGAGGATTTTTTTTTTCAAAAAATACTCCACATACTGGAAAATTTATCACTGGTTTTGAAATTGTTATCTTAGTATTCTTGTGCTGTATGTACTGGTTGTAAATTTTTGAAAACTGTGCATCTAGATTTTTAAAATTCTATGTTTGGTGAGTATATATATGCTTGTCCAAATGACTCTCTCTCTGAAAACAAAAACAAACAAACAAACAAAAGACAATGATAATAAAATTACATTCCCACAAGGAACTAAACATGAAAAACTGCTTATGCTTTGTTTTGAAACATGTTGTCTTGGTGCAGACTCTGTATAGATTACATATGAATATTTTCTAAGTGTATTTGTGTAATTAAAGAGCAATGTGTTGTTTTCAACTTCTAAAATGGTAGACTGCTAATTTGATAAGAAATAAAGTCTCTGTAGAATGTTACTTCTTAGAATGCTTCTCTGGTTCCATGGTGAAATCTCAAATATATTAATGGCCTACTTTTCCTGTACCAAGAAAATTGATTTTTCCTTTGTTTCTAAGGAAAATCATTTTGAGGGTACTCACTACTGTGTGATGAATGGCACTATAAAAACACTTTAGGACTTCAGAAGGGACAATACTGACTTACAAATTGTTTGCTCTATGCAATCCAACTCAATTCTCTTAAAACCAGAGTTAGGTTTGTAATGGTCCTTCTCTCTATCATTTCCTTAGGCTGCACTGATGTTTCTGTGTACAGTCTAATGCCCAACAAGGTGGAAAGACAGCAGCGCATGTGCTTTTGGCTGCTGCTTCACCTCACTCAGAGTCAGCCACTCTGTGCATTTGCCAAGTGTACCTTGGAAGGTATTCCTAGTCATTTGCTCCTCTACTGTCTAGCAAAGCTTGCATTTCAATGCCTGGGATTGGAAGAGACAATTGAGTGGGAGGGTGAGGCTACCAAGATATTTGCTGGAGAATCTCATAGAAGCCTACACAAGGATGTCTTGGAACCAGATTTTAAATGAACAAAATAAAATCCTGCTTTTTCCCTTTGTGGTTATTTCAGGCTTTTTATTTTTAAAGTAACCTTCACATATGGTTCCTCCATATAAGCCTAAATATATTTTGTGTTGGTATATGCATGATGTGAGCTTACTTTTCATGATACAGAACACAGAATAATGTGTTCTTAATTCTGGTCTTTTCAGTTTGTATCAATTTGAAGGGGCCACTGAAAATTTTAACAGAATTACCATGCTGTGTTCACACTCAGCTAACTTACATACACTATTACATTCTTACAACATTCTATAAATTATGGATATCACTTTCATTTCAGTATTACAATTTACAGGACAATAACTTCTTGGGCTCATTGGAGCATCTGACCACTATGCCACAAAACTCCCTTGCAGTGTGGGTAGTGACAGGGCTATGTTGACAATAAATGCGCAATGAAAATATCTCATAAGTGTTCAACCACTCAGATAATGACTTAGGAAATATCATCTGCATATCTACATAGGTCACTAATGTCAGGAGAGGCAATTTACTCTCTCTTACATTAATCAGATAAATTGTGAGGACACATAGTCACACACATACCTGTAAATGGCCCAATGCATATATATTATTGAACAAAGATGTAGACACAGAATTGGCACCATGTGTTCTCTTATGTAACCATGCATTTTTCAGGTTTTGTATAACTGTTGGATTATGATGTTAAATTATACAAGAGGATGGTGTAACCCAGAGGAGTAAATGATAAGGAGTTAGCAATTAGGTAAATCAAAATCATGGAAGAATTAGGCCAAATATCTCAAAATTATTAAGAGAGAACCACTACAATATGAAATAGTGTTTCAAAAATCTGGAAGAAATTATTTCATGAGCCATTTAAAATCACAGTGGACTAAAGCACTCCAAAATATAGTAATGCTGTAGCGACCTAGACTACCTTAGAGGAGGAAGATGACCTAATGATTTGTGTGGTCTCGGCTACTATGATTATACTCATTTTGTGTGCTTAGCCTCAGTAAATAATCCTTTACACTGCTTCTTGAAAGCAGTTTCAACACATTAATCTATATAGAATTGGGTGCATTTAGCAGAATCTCAAAAGAAGTGGGAATGAACAATAAACTCAGCATAGAACAGAACAGAGAGACAACTGTGTGTAAACATCAGCCTCCTTTTAGAAATTGCCTCTGGAGAAGACAAGTCTTAACCCTACAACTCTGACCATATTCCACCACGTAGAAATTTAACCTTCCCTCCTGTTTTATACAAAAAAATTAGGTATTTTTTTCTTTTTCTAATGTTTTCCTGGTATGATGTTGAGTACAGAAAACAAACTGAAATATTTCATCGCTATGCCAGTAGTCTGTATCTTGATAGCTACTTGCTAGAACCCTCAAAAGATCCTGGCTCATTTTGGAACTTATGATTGCAAGAATGGACACAAAGAAGGGATCATTTAAGTTGAAAATAAAGTTAGAGCTGAAATAGGAAGAGAACATTCCCAGGGCAGTTGTAAGTTACTACTGCTGTGAATCTTACAGGACTAGAAAACCCTAGACTCTTCCTGATTGATCTCCTGTCATGAAGAAGAGAAGTGAAACAGGTGACCTTTTGATGCCCTGGATCTTTTACTCAAAATAGATACTAAGTATAAAGTAGAAAAAAAAGAACACTTCTTTTTCTGCTATCTTTGCATTTGTTCAGCTTACCAGTTTTAATTGCAATGATATGAAATCAAATAAATGTTGCTGATGTTAGGCAATCTGGAAATAAGTAACAAGATTTATAAGTTTTTCCCATATGTATACTATCACTTTTAAAATACAGCCATCATACACACATGAGTGTGTCACTAGCATGTATCTTTATTATTTATAAAATCTGCAGCCCATCCACACATTTTCTTAGTCTACTGATGACATATAACTGAAAAATACTATTCACTTTAAACAGAGAAGATCTTTCCTTTATGCACTGACAAGAGTTTTTTATGAATTGACTTGCACATTATATTGGTAATGACATAGTTTACAGAGGTAGTTGTTCACACCATTTTCCTGGGGTGGGGTGAGTGAGATTGGACTTAACAATACAAAGTTTTCTTGTCTACTGTTTTAGGCCCTATGAATGTAGATACAGTTTTCTTTGTTTCATGTGTGCTAGAATACATCTCCAAATTTCTTCTTGAGTCGTTTTGTATCATGAGCACTCCAAGTATCACTTAGCATATAAATCAAGATAGCCCAGGGCATGCCTATTCAAAATATCTGTGTAAGCCTTGTGGACAATCAGAACCTAAAGGTGTGGACAGCTCATACCTACAGGTGTGGGCAATCTTAATAAATGCAAGGCATTGCTATAACAAAGTGGAAAATGCCACCTTAACAAGGTCTGCTGCACATTAGCTTTCAGATTGCTGAATTATATTGGGCTATTTTTAGATAAAAAGACAAATAACAGCACAGAATCCTAATCAGTTTCCTCAATATCTTTGGTAGGGATGTTATCCACAGGCATTGAGTGTAATGGAAATCTGCATGTTTGAGGTAATGTTGATATTTAATACACTTGTACACACAATAGAATTCAAATAACAACCTCAAACTGTGATCAGAAAAACCAAAGCCTATTTAGATACAGAGACAGGTATCCAAAGGGATGGTATCCCCCACCCCCCATCTCCGCTCCTGAACAAAGTAGTCAAATGAGCAGTTCTGGAGGCCGGGAGGACAGAGAAATTCAAGCAAAGAAACTCTAACCAACGGGTTGAGGGGCTTGACACACTAATCTCAACTCACAAACATCTCAACTGGCAATGCACCAATGTGTTATTACATTGGGTATGTGTATATAACAGGGTGTACATAAACACACCTATTACTATTCGAACAAAAGTAGAACTATTCCACAAGTAAATTAGTTGGATTGGTGACCACACATCTTGAGAAAAGGTTTATTATTTGTCTTCAAAATGTGCAGTACTCCAAGAAATTTTGAAAGCAGGTGTTCACCCCTTCAAACTGTCTCATCCTAAATGCTGGTTACCTCTTGAAGGGACTAGGAGGAGATCTAAGTGAAATTCCTAAGAAATCAGCTTACTGGATATATCACGTAGTCTATTTTTGGACCGCGGATCTCCCGCCCTCTCTGAGTTATCTCACTGTCAGATAGGAAAATGGAACAGGATCAATGGGGAGATAGGCTTTGAGTCTGGTTATCTCTTTCTTTCTCTCTTTCCCCCCTTAGGTACAAAAGAGCAAAGGGCGGCGAGTTAGGGGTAATTTCTAAGCATGCTTGCCTGTGGGTGAACCCCTGTCTGCTGCTGTCTGTGGAGCTCATCCTGGTTGCCCCGGGGTCCTGTTGACCACTACCCACCTCGCCTGGCAACCTCCACACCCACATGGAGCTACCAGCGTGCCAGCTGCTCATCACACGGTTCCTGTGCACAAAGCCTTATAAACCCCCAAGCAAAGGGATCTTGAGTCCAGTCTAGAGCTGGATGGAGGCTGTTGGCGAATGAGACCTGTCTCTCTAATTAGTCCCTGTATCTCTGGCTCCCTGATCGCAGATTTATGCTCCGAAATTGGCCTCTTCCTGGAGGGACAGTAGCGAGCGCACACACACAAACTCTCTCACGCACGCCCACATTGCTCCTGTGACCCGCGTTTTCCACCCCCCACCCCCCCGCAGATATGTAGAGACCGGTCCATGCTCTGCCTCAACTTTCCCCGCTTTGCCTGCCCCACGCGGTACCCGAGCTCCTGCGCCCTCGCTGGGCGCCCTCCAGAGGGACACGTCCCCCTCTGGGCTTCTTACCTCGCACTGTCAACTCCTGGCAGGAACTGGAGCTGACCGCGGTGGTAGAGGCAGTGAGCCTGCACCCAAGCTCCGGCTCATGGTTGGTCCTCTTCATCCGACACAAAAGAGGGAGCTTGCTGCCTTTGTCCTTTCTAAATCCAAGGGAGAACTTATTTTGCCCCTGAAATGGCCAAGTTGTGCGCGAAGCTTCCTGTCACAGTGCCCCCTGCCCCCGCCCCCGCCTGGCTGCGCGTTGGACCACTGCCCGGTGGCCCAGCATCCAGGCCTCCGAGTCAAGGAGGAGTGGGAAAAGGGAGGGTTGGAGGAGAAGAGCGGGAGGAGGTTGGCAAGAAGGGGACCCAGTGGTCTTTAGCAGAAGGGAGGGGAGCTTCGGAGCCCAGTAGCCCTCCTCCTCTTTGCAGTCAAACCCACTTCCTAGGCTCAGAAGCAACTTTCCTTCACCTTGGCCAGGCTGCAACAGTCGCGTCTAATTGGGACTCGGGCAGAGAGGCACGGACCTTCTGACATCCTCTCCTCATTCTCTTTCTCCTTTCCCTCCCCCCTTCTTCCCTCCGTTTATAGGGGTGTATCTGCAGAGTCTTCAGTGAGCTACTGTACCTAGACCCGAGGGTTACAATACAGAAAGCCTGGCTGGGTTGCTTGCTGGCTTCTCTGCCTCAAGGTTTTGCAGCCTTTAGGCAACGCATGCAAAGGTTGGCGAATTTCGGAGCCGTGGCGTGAAGGGGCGTGGGGAAGTAGAGAGGGAGGTGGCTCCAACTTTGAAGCTCTGCTAGGGCTGAGGACACGCGGGTGGGCAGGGACCCACAGTCAACCTTAGTGAGAACTCTCCTGTGGTCCCCGTGTAAAGGGCTGGCCACACTTGGAGGAGATAAAGAGGGAGCAGTGTGAGCGAGTCAACCCGGGAGGCCGATACGCAGCTCTGCCCCACACGCGGTTCAACTAAATGCACATTGCGAGCCCCTGGGGAGGCTTGTGCAGCACAATCTCTGGGTCAGCAGGGAGGGAGACGCTCCTGTTTCCTAGCAACGCTCATCAATCTTCTCGGGATAGCTCCCTCTGAAGGAATTGGATTGGACAGCCCCTTGAGAGAAGCCACGCCCCTTCAAGAATGCTGGGCTGCTGCTTTTTCGCCTTCTCCCAAATTTCTTAGGCAGAAAAAGATTCTAGGGAAGTGCTGAGATAATCTGTTCTTTCTGATCTCCGGTGCAACCACACTGTCTCTCCCGCCGCCCCCCCCCCCGCTCTGAGTCACCCCTTCCCACTCCCACATTAATCTTTCTCCAGCCCTACTTCTTGGTTAGCAGGGTCTTCACACAACCTTTTCTTTCCTTCTAAAATTAAATAAATAAGTACCTTAAATCGGTGACGTAGGCACAAAGGAGTAAAAAGCACACGGAAATAGCTTTAATAGGCTGCAAGCTACAGATAGCACCCTAAAGGAAAACAACAACAACAACAAAAAAACAAAAAACAAAAAACAAAACCCAGGCTTCCATTCTTTGATTAGCTATGCATTGTGTTTAATTTCAAAACTGAAATTTCATTAATTTTTCCATCCTGATACACTAACTTTGCATTAACCAAGGACCGAGTAATATGAAGCCAGAGACAATTAAACAGAACAATTTAAATGCTACATTATCCTTTGATATTTAATGGTAAGTTGTTTAGTAACTATTTTCTTTTGTAACCCAGCCAGAACATTTAAACTACAGAAATACTTTAGCACTGCTTCCTTTAGAAGAATGCTGATATTTAAAAGACACACGTGCTTACGTAGTTCATTGTTCATGCTACTAAATCTAAAAACTTAGATATATTTAAAAAAAACCAAAATGCTGTTATACAGTGAACTGTCTGAAGTGCCCATTCTCAGTGGCCTTTTATTTCTGAAATACAGTAGCATTGGCAGAAAGAAAAGAAAATGACTTTTCCTTTGTGCTTCTTTACAATTACTTAACATGTGCTATTCACCACAAACCTACTAGAACTTTGTGAGACAACTTTTAATGATTTCATTTTCTTAGACTCATGGACATCAAGGAACAAGGACATGTACAATGCTAGCGATAAAGATTTGCATGTTGTTAGAAGCCATATTGGCAGAGTTTGGTCCTTTTTAGAATGCTCCAGAAAGTATCGTCTCAATAGTATAAGATGTTATCATATAACAGTTGAAATTAAGAATAGAAGAGATCTGATTATTTCATTTCACTAAAAGAAGAAAAACTGTGCTTGCAAAAGGGATGTGCTGATGTCTGGGATGGTTGTCTCTCTCTAACTGGTTTGTAGGCTGCAAACTACACTGGGGCTTAAAATGAGCCTGGCAGTCATGGTGAAGCAAATTAACAGTCTGGTATCTATTTAGTCTTATGGGACAGTTGTTTCCTTTCCTACTCTGGTAACCCACAATGAAAGTGATAAGTGAAGAAGAGGCTGACATTATTTAATGCCCATTATTTGAATTTGAATTCTTAGTTTTTCACCTTTCCTGACATTCTTCTAACACTGGACTTAAGAAAAAAAAAAGACTATCTCAGTGCTGCAATCTATGAACTAGAAAAATTACTCATATCTTAGAATTATGTCAAAACTTAGTTCTTACAAGTAGTCTATAAATATTGATTATGGCTATTAGTCTCAGGTTTGTAGTTAAGTGATGACATTTGCATTGGTGAGCATATAGAATATTTAATTGAAGACAAATCAGTCTTGAACTTTAATGATTCCTTCACAATTTAAAAAAGATGGCTGACTGGAATAGAGCTCAGCTTTTAATGTTTATTTATTGGTATAGGCATCTTAAGAGTTAAAACTCTCAAGGGATAGAGCTAACCAGCAACTGCTGACTAGATGACATAGTGATTAAGAAATACATTCTTTATCTTCCCCATTCTCCTCAGGTATTCTACTGGGCTCCATTTTTAATTAATTATCATTCACCCTTAAGTACCTCTGTTGGAACATTTTCATATTTAGCAAATCATTTTCACGTCAAATACATGTTTAGCATTTCAGCCCCTCTTTCTAGATTATATTTTTTACTAATTTGTTTAAACTTTGCTAATTCATGTGCATTTGTATGGATAATTAATCATGTTTAATCATTATCTTTCTCCCTGTGACTTTCCACAGATAGCATTCTGCTTTTCTTGTGTATTGCTGATTTAAATATGGCACATGAAGTATACTATCTTTACAAGTAGTACCCAAATAGGCCAACTTCTCATCTTTAATTACAGACTTCCCTGTGCTCTCTTGTCCCTTATCTACCATTACTAACATTTCTTCGTGCCAAATCTCCATGGATTCAAAGATTTCCTTAAGATCTCTGTTGTCAGTCAGGAATGTGTTGTTCTTTTTAATCATGTGTGATAATAAGTTAGCCAGTTCATACAGCACAATTTCAGTGTGTGACTGCCCTCTGGTTGGATTTCCCATTCTCACCTCACTTCCCAAGAAGATCAGGTTTGGGTTTGTCAAATGACTGCCTGATATTCCCAACCACTTTGCAAATTCCTTGCCTCAGCCTTCATTCATTTGTTCCATCTGCTCAGTGAATATTACCTTTCTTTGTAGAACTTTTTTTTTTTTTTTTTACCTACGACAATACTGGCTGATGAGTTCAATGAAAACGATATATTCCCTCACACCCGCCATATATATGAATTCATATATACATATACATATACATATACATATACATATACATATACATGATGAATTTACTTCTAGGCTCCTGAATTTATGTATGGCATCCCTCATTTATTTTCTCACCCTTTTCCAAAATGTTCCTATTACTTAGATCATCTGTGAATGTTAAATTCGATTATTATATCACAATATAAAAGTGAAAATACTTATTTTGAATATTATTACAAAGTGAAGGAGTGCCAAGGTTCCCAGCTTCCTGAGTGAGAGTTGTCAGATGCCTTGTGCTGGGTTTGAGTGGAGCATCCTTAATTCTCTGGAAAAAAGTAAAAATCTAGGGGAGAGTTAGGAAATGGTAGCGACAGTTTTTAGGGGTATTCTAAATATAAAGTTTCAAAATACAACAATAGGTTCTACTCTACAGGAAATCATTTGTTATGTTTCCCTATAATTAGGGGTATAGTAGACTGCTTTGTACCTCACTACAGAGGAATGTAAAATGATGTACTTAGCTTCCTCTCTCAGCAGGCTGAAGAAAGAAAAGGTGTGTGCTATGAGATGGATTTCCCGAGTACTGTATGTTGGAGATGTATTTTCCTATTCCTTCCAGAAGAGCATGGTGGGTAGTCCGGATCACCCTAGAGAGTCTGTGCAGGATACAGGGCTGTTGTGGAACCTCCCAGCCTGTGCAGAGCCTCCCTGTGCAGAGCCTCCCAGGATGGGCTCTGCACAAAGGTGCCAGGCTGAGGACTGAGAAAGTTGTTTTCTAAGCCTAACCTTCTTTTGTGAGCCTACTTCAACTTGTTGGGAGGCCTCCTGTTTGTACTTTACTAGTCTGGAGGGGGTCTTTTTAAAAAGTCATATAAAGGGCTTTACGAGAAGCCTGTATGTAGGTGGAGTGGCTAGGGTAGTAAGTGTGCAGTCATGAATGGCTCACCAGAATCAGGTCAGATTCAGCAGTGAGAGATTGCTAGAGCTGGAGTCTACAGAGGATTGATCAATGGACATCAGGAAACTCATCTCAGAACACCTGCTGAGCTCAGGGAACAGCAGTGCTAGATCAGTTCTGGACAAAGTGCACTTTACTTGGCCCTTCACATTTTGTACATCTGATCTCTTCATCTCACAGGCATCAAAAGTTATGGACTAAGGATTGAGGCAGAGGGAACATCCAAAACCTGGATGTACACAAAGAAGAGCCCCTTGGGCCCTACTGCAGGCTTGTATGTCTCCTCTTCTGGGACTGATTGAGCAGAAAGGCTCTAACTCCCACAGATGTTGGCGCTGGGTCTTGCTCTGCCTTAGATGTTATCCCACCTAAGTGTCAGTCAGTCCCCCACACAATAAAATGAAGAGAGGAAATTTTATCTGGACCACTCTGAAGGTCAAAGTGCTGTGCTCACAATACACTCAAGGAGATAAGAACAAGCATCGTTGGCAAGATATGGAAAATCAGTGATGGGGAAAAAAGCTGTTTTGTTGTGTTTTATGAGACTCACTTCTGCAGTTTGCATGGTGTGTGTGTGTGTGTGTGTGTGTGTGTGTGTGTGTATGTGTGTGTGTGTGAATGTGCATGTGTGTATGTGTGTGTATGTGCCTGTGTATGTACCTGTGTATGTGCCTGTGTATGTGCATGTGTGTGTATGTGTGAATGTGCAGGTATGTGTTCTCGTGTGTGTGTGTGTGTGTGTGTGTGTGTGTGTGTGTGTGTGTGTGTGTATCAGAGAACAACTATGAGTGTCAGTGATTGCTTTCCTCTTTGTTTGAGACAGGCCCTCCTATTAATCTGCTGCTGCTTACCCCAGGATAGCTGGCCCCAAGCTTTCCAGGATTCTCTTGTCTCTGTCTCCCATCTTGCTGTGGAAACCCTGTGATTACAGATGTTCATGACTCTGTCTGGCTTTATCTGTGTTTTGGGCATTTAAACTTAGATCCTCATACAAGTAGTCTAGCAAGCCAATTCTCTTCCATTTGTTTCCTTAGTTCTCACAGGGAAATAAAATAGCCTGGGTATTTATTATGCTATTTGATTTCTTTTTGTCTTGGATATTGTACAGTAACAACTGAAATATAGTAGGCTAGAAACTTAAATATTTAAATATTATAATAATTTCTTAGAAAAACATTTTCTCTGAAACTTACTTATTTTACCCTTTTTGTGTTTGTGTGTGTATGAGCTGTGCTGTCACGTGTGTATAAGTGTTTGCATATGTGGAGACACATGTTGGAAGACATGGGAAGGTAAGAAGTAGACATTGAGTGTCTTCTGTGATCTCTGTTTTATATATTGAGAGTAGAGTGCCTCACTTGAACTGAGTGCTTAAATATGAAGGTAGTATAGCTAGCTAGTTTGTTCTGTGGAACCCTGAGCATTCGTGATGAGGTTATGGGCTGGCCACTATTTCCATGGAGTGTTTATGTGGATGCTGGGATCCAAAGTCTTCAACTGTGCTCATCTACTGCTTTATCCACTGAGATCTCTCCACAGTTTTATTTTTGATCATCAATAATGAATAAAACTAATCCATTTCTTTATACCACTAATCATGAGTAATTGAAACTCTGGCCTTCCACATACAAACTGGGTGCTTCGTGAGAGCAATCATTATGGCTACAGTATTTCCTCTTATTTTTCTGTTCCTTCTGGAAACATGTTATATTTACAAGTTTGCACTTGTGTGTGTGTGTGTGTGTGTGTGTGTGTGTGTGTGTGTGTGTGTGTGTACGTATGTATGAAAAGGATGGTGAGGAGGGAAGACCATCCCAATAGACAGTTGTTGAGTTAATGAGCAAACTTTCAAAAATTAAAATTTCACCTTGTCTTACCTATTTTATCTGATCAAGTTGAGTTCAAACATCACAGATTCTTGAGGAGGAGGATGTGTGGGAAGAGTTTAGATGTAGTAATCCAGTTCACTAGACTGTAAACTTCACCAGGGGACTGAGTGTTGATGCCATTCACCTATCTTTGAGCGACTGAAACTGCTTGGCATGCTGTACACCTTGGGCATCTGAAGAAGGGGAAAAAGATCTTTCTATGGCTTTTGTCTCAGATATATGTTTTATAATGTGCAAACTATTTTTAGTTTTAATTTTATTTACATATTCTTTTGGTGTGAGAGTGGAGTAATAGGATCTGCCAAACCTTGTAGGGATTGTAAATGAGTTAAAACTTTCAGCCCCAGGCATTATTTGAGGGAATTAATGCATACAGATAGGATCATTGATATTAACAAAAGCCTGTTCCTTCAGTTTAAACAAAAGATGATAGCAAGTATTTCAGGAAAATACAGGACATAAAAGCATGCCAGCTAGATTTGTGTACCCATCTAAAAGTTTATTCTTAGACTTTTGGCATGGGGTTTCACTTTGTATTTTAGATTTAAAATGTTATTTATGTTGGGCGTATGATAGTTATTTCTTTCTTGATAATTCATATCTATTTTTCACACCTGGAAGTGATGGTTTCCTCCTTGTCATTCCTAATTGGCTTTTCATTTCAAAACAAAGTTTGATAGTTATGTTCTCATTCATTTAATCGATTACAACTCCTTGGAAATGATGGTGGGCCAGTTGACACAGTGTCAAGTATCTGTAATCGCAGAAAAATAAGTTGGGAGAATTAAATTCTGGATATATTTCTTATGGCAACTGTGTGCTAAAAATCTAACATGATGAAAGTAGATGAAATTCTTCAAAAGGTATTATAGACTTAGCCAAGATGAAATATATGGGCAAAAGTGACCTTGATGAAGAGTCTACTGCTCCTCGGTGAGACACTAGGTCAAGAAAGTTTTAAAAACACACCCGTGCTGGGCAGTAGTGGCACACACCTTTAATCCCAGCACTTAGGAGGCAGAGGCAGGTGGATCTCTGTTAGTTCAAGGCCATTCTTGTCTACAGAGTGCCAGGATAGGCTCCAAAGCTACACAGAGAAACTCTGTCTCCAAACCAAACCACACAAAAACAAAACAAAAACACACATATAAGAAGAAAAGAATCCTGCCAGTAGACATGCTTTCTGGCTGCTAGTAACAGGCAACATCACTGATGACAATGGAATCAAATAGTGCTCCTCCTCCAGTTTGTTCTAATATGTGATGTTTATAGACATAGGCAGAATTTGTGGTTGCTTCAGTGGCTCAGTGTTGTCATGGTCAGCATCACTGTCTTTTCCTTCATGTTGCAATACTGCTTCTCCAGCCCCAGCTATCACATCAGAAGGCAGCAACAAATAGGATGTGTTACATTTGCCGTTCTATCAAGAATGCATAATTTTTCTTACAACCAATGCTGTAGGGATGGATGTCTCATTGGCCTATTGCTTCCAAATGCAATAGGTTGGAAAGAGTATAATTAGCTTTCTAGCTTCCTTAGTGTTAAGCTTTAAAATGGAAGGTAAGTGAGATTGGTTTGGGGCTGACTAGCAGTAATGTCTGACTGGGGAAATAATCCCAACACTTTCCTCTTCTTACATTTTCAATATACTGAAGAGAGTTTCCTAAGCTGTCACTCATATTTTTATGTCTGAAGTGTGAGATACCCTTGCTAGTTTTATTCTTGGGGATTTACTCTGTAATGTGTACTGAGCACCTAGTCTGTGCCTGTCAATGTGCTATATCCTGGGAGACCATGAGAGATTAGTGTACTATAGCCTTTGAGATTATGGAGCATGTAGTCAGAGAATGTTCTACCAATGTAGGACCTAGCTTTTAGGAATTATTTAATCATAGTTCTTAGATGTTGAGAGATAGCTCCAGATAAATGTATTAATTGTATTTCAGGTTATCTTACTATATGATTTATAACATCCTGATTTTTTTATTTTTTGGCACTTTGGAAATATTCTTTTTAAAAAAAAATTCCTTAATTTCCACCGCCTAGCCTTGCTGAACCTGCCTATGTTTAAAAATAATTATTTAGTTATGTCTTGTTGCTAGTTAATGCATGCATTTAAACATGTAAGGGTTCCATACATATCTGGGAAAACTTTACCACCAGGAAAAAATATTTCAAGTCCTTAGTAATAAAGAGTATTTATTCCTGGTCCAGTGCAAGAACTTTTAAGTATAGATTGAGGGTGGATGTAGCACTTGAATGTAAATGAGGGGCATTAAGCCTGCTATCGTTTCTAAGCCAGAATCCAATAAAATGAATTCAACATTTCAGGGAAGTGTTTTTCTCAGGCAAAACATATTTGGTTTGAATTATGTTAGCAATTGAAAAAAAAAACATTAATTAGGTAATTGCTTCTATTCTGTGGTTCAGCTTGGTAGTGGAGTCAGTGACTCAGGGCATGATACTTCAGTTAGATGCAGTGCCAAATTAGCGGTGACCTGTGACAACTCCATTACCTCACCAGAATTAGCATCCATGCTGCTGGAACCCAATTGCCTCACACTGGAAAAGCAGACTTGCTCTCAAGTTCTGGGGAAATGTTTATTACAGTTATGTGGTAGTCGCAGATCTTTTCCTAAAAGATAACCATTCTTACTGTAAAAAGCTGCTACTAGACGTGCTCTGATTGGTTAGAATCATTAGAAGGTAAAGTGACAGTGCCTTTCTTCCTTTTGTTTGCAAGAGTAGGGAGAAGAGCAAAAGGCTACTATTTAATTTGCCCCTGGATTCCCTCCTCTGATATTCAATGACCACATGAGATCCAAGAACGCTGAGTAAGATACCCAGTGGCTCACAGAGGAACCCAGGGCTCCTCAAACTATTTCCTTCCCAGATGCCAGAACAGACTATTTCAGCCTTGACCCCCTGGCAAACCTGTCATCAGTTGTCACCGCAGAAGTGGGTGTTGGAATGTAGTGAAGAGAAATTTCATTCTCAGAACACCCTTTGCAACACATCTTTGCAACTTGCAGGGA
The DNA here is from genome assembly GCF_003668045.3 of Cricetulus griseus. Lineage (NCBI taxonomy): Eukaryota > Metazoa > Chordata > Mammalia > Rodentia > Cricetidae > Cricetulus > Cricetulus griseus. The sequence goes on along the minus strand of NW_023276806.1, from coordinate 181,893,190 downwards.
CAGTAAAACATGAGGCAATGGGAAATATTCAATAGCCTTATCATTTTTTAATGACTTTATTAGATAACTGGAGATAACTGGTTATTTCTTCCATTATTTCTCCAGTTGCAGCAATGGCTGTAGCAAACATTTAGAGTTCATGAATTCTTTCTCAGGATATTTCTCTGAGTAGCAGTTTTTACATTTAAAAATTCTTGTCTAGATTTTACATCAATACTTTGAATTTTTAAAAAATCCTAAATTTAAAATTACAAATAAAAGTAATTTGTTTAATATCACATAAGAAATGCATAGTAAAATCATAATTTCACTCACATGACATGATATTTATCCAGCATGCATTCCAATATGCTAGTCCGCTATTCATTATTGCCTGGTTACTGGACAATGATTTTAGGATGCATTCAACTTCATTATAGACTACTTGGTTCTAATGTGTACTTTACATTTAGTTGTTAGTTACAGACCAATCCTCAATCCCCTCATCATTCTGCTTAGTCTGTCTTGTCCACAAACCTTATAATATTTAGGAGCTTTGGCTTGTAAATGTTATCAAATAAGCCCATCCCTAATAAGGGTGTACCCTTGCCTCTCAAAGCAAAGTTAAACTTTAAGACATATTCATTGCTGTGAGTTCCAGCTGTCTTGGAAGCAAATAGAATTTTAAACCCATGAATATAATGACATTACATTTCTCTATTACATAGCATTAAATATTTGGTTAATTTTCTGTTTGTCCCATTATTTCATCAACCTTGGAGTAATGGGTCATAGAGCAATGTTAGAAAACTTGCACTGAATGAGTGAATGGAAAAGACATTGCCCACCAGCTGCTTAAGTTTAGCAATGTGATTATTTATGTATTAGGCAGAGATGAAATTTACTATGTGTATCTGCCAGAATTGACCAAATTCTCTTGAGTAGAAAACAATTTCCAAATTCCTTTGCTAGAAACAACAACCTCACTAAATGTTGACTGTAGATGAGCCATAAACTTCTCTGTTATTCTGTGACCATGCTAATGGAGAAGCTACTATCTGGAATGTTGCTCATTGTGCAAAGGGAACGACAAGGTCTCATATCACCACTTAAACGCTGTGTGCAAGAAGAGATATTCATAGATTCTGTGCACAACTTACTGGTGGAATATATCCCAGCACCTACAAGGGGGCCAGAGATGCAATTCTATCCTATGCCTAGAAGGCAGAGAGATCCAGAAATAACTTAACAGCACCAATGTCTTGTGTAGGAGCTGTTTCTCTATTGTTCTTTTTCTTGTGATTAAAAAAAGTGCTTCTATTTGTGGCCACTTTTCACGGGTCATGCATTGTGTAAGTGATTTATATACACTGTCTTAATTCATAGGATAAGACCCTGGGAGTGAGGTAGTGTTATTTTTATACAAAGATGAAGAGACTGAATAAGTGAGGTTAAGTGGCTTGCCCACATAGTAAATGGTGGGGCTAAGATTAGCGCCTCGGTCAGTCTGACTCCGGAGATGATGTCCTTAAGAGTGACATTGCACTTATGTCATAACTCTGTGTCCTTCAGGATCCATCATTTACCTTTGAAGGTAATTTTCTCTTTACTCTGAATTGTATTTTCTCCATGATGCCATGTATGTATAACTTTAAATACAAAGTAGAAAAAGAAAAAACTGGTTTTGCTATAGAGACTCAATGAAAACAACCAAGCTAAACGAAAATTGTCCTTAGATCATTTCAGCAACTAATTAAACTTATGAATATGTTTATATAGTAAGACCAAGTTCTGGATTCTGTTTCTACTGATTATATAAGATGCTTGTTCAGTGATTCCAAAGTCATTACCACATTTACTTATTTTCTTAAAATTGAAATTTCCATTTAGTAAAATAGCTTTTTACTTTCAGATAAACATTGGTTCAAACTTTATTTTTTTTCCATTGGAAACTTTCTTCTATGAATTATAGGTGTTTTCTTCCATAATAAGGCTTTTAAAGATAAGTTTAGATAAAATTGTTGTGTGTGTTAAGAAAACAGAGAGAGAGAGAGATCCAACAATCATTTCTGATTGAGTGGGAGAATCACTTGTTTTCTTGTTTTGTATCTAAAAGTTAGGACAAAGTAGGCCACTGCCTGGCATCCCTTGTCTAATACAGAGGATGTGGAGTCAAAGGTCATACAACTAACATAACATAGCAGAAGGAGCAGGCTATGTGCCACGTCCATTACTCTTTGCTTCATATTTTGTCTATATTAAGCATATTAATATCTCTGAGTAAATATGTATTTGTGATTACATAAAGCCCTGACTTAAATGACAAGTAAGTTTCACATGTTTCCCAGAGGCACAAGAAATAATAACCCAATGCACCTTTCAAACCACATTCTGCTTATTAGATGAAGTATGTTACTCTGTTCTGTCCATACCACACAGAGTTGTTAAGCACATAACACCAATATACACTTGGCCTGAATTTTGGGCTGTATGGTCAGAGATGCATTCTGTCTACAAGTCTAATCTATAAAGCCAGCCAAAATCCTCAGTTATAATGATGGCATCCCTCATCTGTCTCATTTTAGGAGCTCTCAGTTAGTTTTGAACTTCAACAGATAAAAACAATCCCCTAAATCTGAACTTAACAAGTATGGAGTAGAAATTTGAAAGAAAAAGGGACTATGAATCTGAATACATATTGTTGAAGAAAGACCCCTACATGATCCAAAAGGATGGCTTTGGATTTTGTTTTACCACACAGGAGTAGGGGTGGGAGTCATGATTCTTTTTGTGCCTTTGGTAGGTGGTAACTTTTTATAGCATGCCATATGGGTACTTTTTATTTTCAATTTTAATGTTGGTTTTTATCTCACACATTCTAGGTGGGTGGCATTGGGCCTCAGGCTTTTGTAAATTGGCCAGGTGGGACTTTGACTTTGATGGGTCACTGGAGCATATTAACAATGTCCTAGGAAAGTGACAGTCTATTCAAGCAAGGCTGAAAGCACCTGTGCCTTAGACAAACTCTAGCAACATAGGTCATCTCATCATCATTCCTGCATATAGTTGCCATTGGATGAGGCAATGAGAGAAAGGCCTTGACACAGGCTGGCCTGATATTTCATGAGAAGCTGTTTAGATTGGTCCTCTTAGCAATCAGAAGGAATAGCACTGTTTTCTGCTTTTAAGTGGCAAGGCAACGGAATGTCACATGTTCTACAGAACACTGGTGAGGCTCTTGCTTCTCACTACACCAGGCCTGTGTAGGCAGTGCTAGACCAGCTGCCCCACATTCTGTTAGCTTTTATGCCATATCACCTGCTTGTAAGATCAAGGGAGTGATTTATGAAAGCAATGAACTCAGATGGTCAAAGTCATTTTGAAATTTGTTGTGACTGCACTTTACCTGCTAATTCTGGTTCCAGGCACCCAGATAATAAGTGTTTCTGAGTTGTTTGGTAGGTTTTTGGGGGGCAGAGGAATAAGAATGGGATGAGACCCTTCAGATGAACAAGCTAAGCCATCTTCATGGAATGGGATAGAGAGATGCAGATCATAGTTAAATTCTTGTTAACAACGATTTAGAAGGGCTGGCTTAGCTGTTAAAATTCAGAATGCAGAGAATTCCAACAGATACAACAGTGAAATATGAGCTAAGTCAAGAAACTGCTTAGAAGATCCAGGCTCTAAGTAACTATGGAGAGCATCTTTTTAAAGTTGTACAAAGACAATCCCTGGCAATAAAAGTTGACTGACAAAATCTGGATGATTGAGATGATTCTGTTTAAAATATTTTTTTCAATAAACAACTCTCAATGACTCACTTAGCAACCTTAATTTTGGTTTTAACTGACCATACTAATGTATTTTAATTTGACAGAGATAACTTGATTTGTAGTTTTAAAGTAAACCCTCTTTTATTTTCCTTCTACATTATTAGTAACAATTTAATTTTGATCTGTTTCTGTCTACCACATTCCAAGAGGAAAGACTAGCCTGGTCATCATTTGGTAGCATTTGGCAATAAAAAAATGTGAGCACATTTAAAAGGAGAAAACTAGGATGAAGAATGCAAAAAAAATAAAATTAGGAGTAATTGAAGTTCCTAATGACAGTCACTAAAGGGTGGTATGCTAATACTTTCTGCTAGTTGAGATGATCTAGCTTCACAGACTACCACATCCAAGACTTCAGATAAGCTCAACACTTTCCCATTACACAGAGACTAAACAAAAAATAATACAGCTAGCTCTCTGAGGATTTAACCATTATCTAAATTTCCCAGTGTCCTCTAGAGATGCCATCATCCACAGATAACAGAAAACAGTCTAGAGAACACGACTTCCACATTCCCAAGAGGGAAAGTAGGTGGTTTCTGGTCATTTGGTGGGATATAGATGTTTGTCATCAATTAGGATGATTGGTTGCAAATTATCACTAGTCATGGTGAGAAAGGAAACTAAGCAAGGGAGGTTAGATTCAATGATATCTTTATGAAATTGAAAAAAAATGTATATAGGATAAAAGGGTAGATCATTGAATCTACTTTAAACTAAAAAGTAACAATTAATCTCAAATATTTTACATTGGTATGGAATTTTTGCATATTAGTGCAATTTTAAGGATACTTTGATTAGAAAATACTCTATATATGTTTCTATACCTGTTTAAGATACTTTTGTATATTGATACAAATTTAAGGTTATTTTTGTTTATATATATATATATATATATATATATATATATATATATATATGTTTACAAAGTGGAGTCAGAGATAGGTTGATAAACAGTAGTATATTAGGGAAAAGTATTCATGCAAGGGAACCAGTGACCAGGTTTGCACCTGAGCAGTACGGAACTAGAAATGCTTCCCAGTCAGCTTAGCCAGGTGAAAAAGAGGTGCATGCATGCCTCCCTCCTTCTTAAACCCTTGTTACTTAACTCTGACCCCACCCAAGCAAGTATGATCAGCGGTACCTATAATCAGGATTTCTCCCTATATATATGTTTCTATTTTTGTTTAATGTATTGTATCTATTCAGCAAATTTTACAATATAATGCAAATTTCTAGTCCTTGAAAGTTATTATTACAAACTGTTTAGGATAATTAAGAAATATAGTTAGGCTGGGCATTGGTGGCACACACCTTTAATCCAAGCACTTGGGAGGCAGAGGCAGGTGGATCTCTGAGTTTGAGCCCATCCTGGTCTACATGTTGAGTTCCAGGACAGACTCCAAAACAATACAGAGAAACCCTGTCTTGAAAAACAAAACAAAAAAAGAGAGAGAAAGAAAGAAAGAAAAGGAAAGGAAAAAGGAAGAAGAAATATAGAAATATAGGTTAGTAGTTAGTCATCTAATAATCAAATATGTAGCCATGTTATGTATGCTTTCTAAGTCAAACAGAGATATATTTTAGATAGACAGATGGTCTTCAAACACTTCAGAGACCTGCAGAATATGGCATTTAAAATGTTTTAATAACCTAAGGCTTTTTATGACAATAAGACATGTCTCTACTCCTGGCAGCTCGAATTTAATTCAACAAAGGATGATGGACATTGAAGAACCTCTGTATGGAGTTTGCTTTCTTTGTGGCAAACTTATTCACTTGGCAAGAAAGTGCACTTGCCTTGATGGCTGACAGCATGCTGTCCAAATTGAACAGGTATGACACAAAATAGAGTGACTGTGTAACTTTTTCAAAATAAGGTAACAGAGTCCTTCAAAATTCCTGCTTCACAGAAAGGTCTGTCAGATATTCTAGGCCTGTAGGCTGAAGACAGATGCTGCAGTGTTGCAGAGAAACCTTGGGTGAATGTCCAGGCAGGCAGCTGTTTTTGTCATTTCTACAGTTTTGAAAGTTGCTTGCTCTGCATTTCCTGTTTACTCAGGTAATATATACTTCTTGGGTCTTTGATGTGGTTGAAGACAAGATAGTTATAGTAAAAGTTTTCCTTGTTATCAAATTCAGAAAAGAGAATTACATGAGATACAAAGTTTATAGTGTGAAACATAAAAGCTTAAGTTGTTTCTGTAAGAATATATTTTTAGTATGGTAATACAAGTTATGATATAAAGTGGTTTAGGTATAAAATTTGGGACTAAGTTAGGATAGATAATACATACAGTACTTTCTCTTAATTTTCCAAATACATATGGACTTAACATTATGACTATAACTCTTACTTGATAATTGTTATTATTGTATATAGTTTTAATATTTTTGAGTTAAAACTTTTCATTTTTATTTAGACAAAAGTGGGAAATGTTGTGGGATATTTGCATACAAGGTGAAAATATATTGCTCTTATTGGTGTAATAAAAATGTGAATGCCAATAGCTAGGAAGAGGTTAGGTGGGACTTCCAGGAAAAGAGAAAACTCTGGGAAGAAGAAAGGCAGAATCACCAGCTAGACATGGAAAGGAAATAGGATGTACAAGATGAAAGAGAGGTGGTACCACATGATAAAACGTAGATTAATATAAACAGATTAATTTAAGTTATAAGATCTAGTGGGAGAAGCCTAAGCTAAGGCCTAGCTTTTACTATTAGTAAGTCTCCATTTCATTATTTGTGGGAAGTCCCAAAGAAAGCATATTAAAGGAATATGCTTGAGAAATTAATAATATTTGTATTCTTACTGAAGGAAGAATAAAGTAAGTCAGAATGTACATCAGTTTGAAGAGAGGTCTCCTGTAAATTTGTATTATACAGCAAATAAAGATGAAAATAGACATTTCTGTATAGACCTAGACTCATTGATCATCTCTCTTTCACAATGGAAAGCTCCACAAGATATAATATGTATATATTACTAAAACAAGCTTCACAGTTAAAAAAAACCACAGAGAAAACAAGCATAAATCACTGAAACTGAGTGAACAGTATGAGCCCTGCATCAAGTAGAAAGAAGAAAAAGTAAATAAAATAAAAATGAAACTGTTGCTAGCATTCCTTAAAACAATCAAGGTTGCCCAAACCAAGAGACAGCTGAGCAATTCTCACATCCAAGAGTGAAGTTAAGATTCATAGCTACTGGATGTGAATGCTCTATCTTCAGCTGGACAAAAAAAAAGCTCAAGCAAAAAACTGCAGTCAACTGAGAAGCCTCAACATATTAACTATGGACAGTGCATTAATTTTGGTTAATCAGTTGTGAAAACTATATCAGTGATGTAAGCTGCAGACACCAGAGGAAATTCATTATGTGCATATGAGAATTGCGTTCTTGATTTACAATTTATCCTTATGTCTGAAGTTAGTGTGGAATAAAAGATTTGCAGGAATTGTAAAAGAGAAGGTAGGAACAAGCATCTCTGGTTCTTACTTGGCAATGAAAGACAGACACAAAAATCGATGGTCAAGCTAATATGAAAGCCTATCAACAACGATTATCTGGAGTGACTGAAAGAGAAGGAGAATTGTTTCTTAATAGAAAAATTTTAAAGCATTCAACAAAAAGGGTTACTTACTGATTCATGGGACTAAAAATAGCCACTTCAAGGTGCTATGGGTATTGTGTCAGCAAATAGTGCTGAGAGTTCAAAACCAAATGCCCAATACACAAAGTTTAATGAAAGAACAAAATACAAGTGGGTTTCACTATGTTGAATGGAAAGCAAGGCATCTAAGTTTACTGAGCCTATCACTATTACAATTTGACAAATACCACAAAAACAATAAATCATGAGATGAACCCAAGAATGGGATGTTTTAATTGGGTGACTTCTCTCCCTGGTTAAGTTATTTGCTATCATTAAGCCAGTAGAAGATTTGATCTTAATGTTTATTGTGGATTCTGGGCATCTCTTGAAGACCAAGTTGCATTTGGTAAGGATGACAACAATATTATCTATGCCTACTTTCCTTCTCTTGGGTACTCTTGAGGTTCTGCTGTGATATTTGGCATTATACTTTTATGAAAATTACAAAGCATTTATTGCATGTTAAGTAGTTTGTTTCCTAAGGTCAGTTACCTATTTTTTTTAGTTTTTTATTTTTATAATTGTAATTAGACAAATTTTAAATTAGAAACAAGCTCTTTTTACATGTCAATCCCAGTTCCCTCCCCTCCTCCACTATGCCCCCCCATCCCAACCCCTTTCTGCTTCCCAGTAAGGGTGAAGTCTTCCATGGGGATCCACAAAGTCTGTCATATCATTTGGAGCAGGGCCTAGACCATCCTCTATGTGTCTAGGCTGAGAGAGTATCCTTCCATGTGGAGTGGGCTTCAAAGTCCATTCACGCACTAGGGGTGAATCCTGATCCATGACCAGAGGCCCTGTAGAATGCCCAGACCTTCAAACTGACATCCTCATTCAGGGGGTTTGGAACAGTCCTATGGTGGTTTCCAGCTATCAGTCTGGGGTCCATGAGCTCCCCTTGTTCAGGTCAGCTGTTTATGTGGGTTTCTCCAACCTGGTCTTGACCCCTTTTCTTATGACTCCTTCCTCTCTGCAACTGGATTCAAGAGTTCAGCCCAGTGTTTAGCGGTGGGTGTCAGCTTCTGCTTCCATTAGCCACTGGATGAAGGCTCTAGGATGGCATAAAAGGTAGACATCAATCTCAATATCAGAGACAGGCATTTAAGATAGCTTCTTGACTGTTGCTTAGATTGTTAGTTGGGGTCAAACTTGTAGATCTCTGGACATTTTCCTAGTGCCAGAATTCTCTTTAAACCTATAATAGCTCCCTGTATTATGGTAACTCTTTTCTTGTTCTTGATCCAACAATTCGACTTTTAGGCATATACCCAAAAGATGTGCATTCACAAAACAAGGACTGCTGTTCAACCATGTTCGTAGCAACATTATTTGTAATAGCCAGAAAATGAAAATGACCTAGATGCCCCTTAACTGAAGAATGGATGGAGAAAATGTGGTACATTTACACAATGGAGTACAACTAATGGGGGGAATGGAATCTTGAAATTCGTAGGCAAATTGATTGAACTAAAAGAAACCACACTGAGTGAGGTAACCCTGTCACAAAATGACAAAAATTGAATTACTCACTCATATATGGATTTTAGAAATAGAGCAAAGTGGTACCAGCATACAATCACACTGCCAGAGAAGCTAGGAAACAAGGAGAACTCTAAGAGAGACATGCATGGAACCCTGGAGAAGGGGAAAGGGACATGATCTCCTGATCTAATTGGGAACATGGGGGTGGGGAGAGGGAGCTAGAAGCAAGAAAATGGGAGAAAAGGAGGGAAGAGGTGGACAGGAGAGAGCAGGAAGATTTGGCCACTCACCTCTTGACTAATACAAAGTAGTTCTAGGCAATAATTACTTTATTACTGGGAAAAAGAAAATAAAACTATGAATTTTTGTGACCATAAAGAATGCAGACAAATAGTATAAATTCAAACACTATATTTATGTATCTTGAGATATGGAGATTACATACACTGATACATAAATATAGTTTCTTCACCTACTTAAATTAGTCCAAATGAAAACTCAAATGCCAAATGCAGAAAGATTATTAAGGACCAAGTTTATAATTATAATTATGCTTATAAATACCAGTAATTGTTTAGTTTTTAAGGTTCATGTCACATTGAGTTTTTATATTCTAAAAGAGATAACTTCTGAGAGTCCTACTAACAAAGTTTGTTCAGTTTTGAATCACCAAAAGAATTACCACGAGAAAGCAATTTCTCCCTAGCATGGAGATTCTATCCTACTGGGACTGAGTGGAACAAGAGATTGAGTGGGATGACATTTTAACTACGTAAAGGAATACAGTAATGTTTATTCCTCATAATTACATGTTATGAGAACAATTCTATTTTATAATATAGTTTATTCCTATAAAGTTTCACTAGGGATTATATTTAGATTAGAACATATTTGTATTTCTAGTTTATACTTGGGAAATCTTGTTATTAAATCACATTGTGGACCTTCTGATAAGGACTACCAAACATGGTGGCTAGATATCATTTTGGTCAGAGAGCAGAAAAGTGTATTTCTTCAGAAATATATTATCAATACACATATAAAATCTAAAATCTATTATCTTCAGTTATTGTGTGGAAAAATATACAGCGAGAGTAAGTGGACATTTAAAATAGATGGTGACAATGTTGGAATTGTAACTAAGTTTCATATAGAAGCTTCTGCCATACCATCATTTGATTGATTCATCTGTTTGCTCATTCATTGAACAACGCGTTCCTCATCTGCCTTACCGTTTCCAACAAATTAAAATCTTACTTCAGGCTTTGATTGAGAGGTACAAGAAATACATATTTGAATGGTTAAGCAAGGCTGTCCAATCACTCCATAACTCTTCAATATTTTCCTTGAAGTTCTAGCTAGAGCAATAAGACAACAAAAGGAGATCACGGGGATACATATCGGAAAGGAAGAAGTCAAACTCACTATTTGCAGATGATATGATAGTCTACATAAGTGACCTGAAAAACTCTACCAGGAAACTCTTACAGCTGATAAACATCTTCAGCAAAGAGGCAGGATACAAGATTACCTCAAAAAAATCTATAGCCCAACTATAAATCGATAACACATTGGTGGAGAAAGAAATCAGAGAAACATCACCCTTCACAATTGCCACAAACAACATAAAATACCTTGGGGTAACATTAACCAAAAAAGTGAAAGACCCGTACCATAAGAATTTTGACTATCTAAAGCAAGCAATTAAAGTAGATACCAGAAAATGGAAAGATCTCCCATGCTCTTGGATAGGTAGGATCAACATAGTAAAAATGGCAATCTTGCCAAAAGGAATATACAGATTCAATGCAATCCCCATCAAAATCCCAACACAATTCTTCACAGACCTTGAAAGAACAATTCTCAACATTATATGGAGAAACAAAAGACTTGTGATAGCCAAAACATCCCAATACAATAAAGGAACTTCTGGAGGCATCACCATCCCTGACTTCAAGCTCTATTACAGAACTATAGTCCTGTAATATAGGAAAACAGCTTGGTATTGGCACAAAAATAAACAAGGTAGACCAATGGAATAGAGTAGAAAACCCTGATACTAACCCACAAGTCTATGAACACCTGATTTTTGACAAACAATCCAAATTTATATGATGGAAAAAAGAGAACATCTTCAACAAATGGTGCTGGCATAACTGTATGCAGACATGTAGAAGACTACAGATAGACTGAAGCCTATCACCATGCACAAAACTTAAGTCAAAAATGGATCAAAGACCTCAACATAAACCCAGCCATACTATCCCTATTAGAAGCCAAAGTGGGCCATACCCTTGAATTAATTGGTACAGGAAACCACTTTCTGAACATTACACCAGTAGCACAGATACTGAGATCAACAATTGATAAATGGGACCTCCTGAAACTGAGAAGCTTCTGTAAGGCAAAGTACACAGTCAGCAAGACAAAATGGCAGCCCACAGACTGGGAAAAGATATTCACCAATCCCATATCTGACAGAAGGCTGATCTCCAAAATATACCAAGAACTCAAGAAGCTAGTCCCCCAAACACCAACAATCCAATTAAAAAGAGGGGTACAGAACTAAATAGATAATTCTCAATAGAGGAATCTACAATGGCTGAAAGACACATAAGAAAGTGTTCAATATCCTTAGCCATCAGGGAAATGCAAATCAAAATAACTCTGAGATACCATCTTACTCCTGTCAGAATGGCCAAAATCAAAAACACCAATGACAGTTTATGGTGTATAGTGGGAAATTACCAATAGGGAGTCAGGTAGAAATACAAGGGTATTTAATAGGGAAAAGCCTTACTTACAGAGCGACCTAGCCAGCCTGTGTGTCAGCAGTCTGTCCAGCAAGTACAAAAGTGAAACCAAAAGAGAAACGCAGTCCCATGAAAGCCTCACTCTATGTCACCCTGACCACGCCCTCGCAAGCGTGTAGCCAGCCCCTAAGTAGACGATGCTACTGCTTCCCCTACAATTCCCCTTTTAGTCTAAAAGAGGATTAAAACTTAACAGTGTAAGGTATCCAAAATTAACAATTATAAAGGTAAAATATAAGAAGATATGTCACATCCTAACTATCTATTTTAAATAAACCCTAAAGTCATCTGAAAGAGGTGTCCAAGCCTGAACACCTCCTTCCAATCCCAACCATAAACAATAGGAAGCTATCCCTAACTAGGTATATACACTATCCTAAGTGACAACAATGGGGAAAATAGCATCCTCCAAGTTACTTCCTGCTGAAATGGGACAATGATAGTCATGTGGGGTCGTGTAGGAAGAAAATATTAGTGTAGTAAAAGTCTTGAATGGATTGTATCCACTCCATGTTAGATGGGATTCTCTTGATAGAAGATCTCACTTGAAATCCTCAACTTGATTGAAGTCAGTTTCCGCAGCTTTGGCCAGAGTGTCAGTTGAAATGGAGCAAGTTGGATCCAGTGCAGTCGAGGAGGTGTGGCCCATTTTCTTTCCAGGGTGTCCAGGGATTTCAGACAGGCAGGTCTTCCTTGGCTGTGTGCGTCTCAAACATAAACAGAAGAGAAATGTTTGCTTGTGATGTATACATACTGGGAAAGGCAACCATGGGAGCATAACAATTATGAGAGGGTGCACACCTTGAAAGAAAGATCCAAGAAAAGCAAAGACAGTCCCCAAATTTTTCTTTTATTCTGTATTACATCAATTGGCTTCTTGATACAATACAGAAACACTAAAGTTTAGTTAAATAAGGTGCTTGGATTTTAGAGGAGGAAAGTCAAATCCATCTCTAAATCCAGCATTGGTTTAATTGAATTGGGACTAGGAAATGAAGAGAAATAAAGTTCTCTGAGAGACAGCTGTAAAGTTTACCATATGACCCATTCCTTTTGTTTGATGGTTATGGCTACCTTCTCAAGTATCTACCCATGCAGTGTCCTTTGCCTTCTGGAGATGAGTTTTCCTGTGAAGATAAGAGCAAAACACTTCCCTTTCCTTTGGGAGGTTTCTATTTAGTTTTTAAGATATACCTTAGTAGAATACCTGTCATTTGTCCTCGTCGAGAGGTTTGTCCTTTTCCACTCGAATCTTGATCAACTTTGATGGTATCCAAAGTTTTTCTTCTCCTGTAGAAACCAATGCAAAACCCCTACCCCAAAGTAACACATGTTCTGGTTTCCATACAGAGGTTAGTACATCTTTGAAGTATACCAGCTGATTGAGTTCAGCAGTTTTTTCCATAGTCCAGTGTCTTTCTGCAGCTGTTTGTCCTTTCTCATTGGCATTAAGAAAGTTTAGTGTTAATAATGCATTATGCAACCTATGTTTGGGAGGTTTAGTCTTCCAAGCCTGTTTGTTGAGCATCTCCTTTAGTGTTCTATTAGATCTCTCAACTACTGCTTGTCCTGTAGGATTGTGTGTTATACCGGTAACATGCTTTATGTTATAATATTTGAAAAATTGTTACAATTTTGTAGAGACATATGCTGGAGCATTGTCAGTTTTTATTTGTGCAGGTATACCCATAACTGCCATCACCTCTAGTAGGTGTGTAATAACAGAATCAGCTTCTTCAGAGTTAAGAGCAGTAGCCCATTGGAACCCTGAGAATGTGTCTATAGTATGATTCACATATTTCAAATTTCCAAACTCTGCAAAGTGAAAGACATCCATCTGCCAAACCTCATTTCTCCGAATACCCTTAGGATTACAACCTGCTGGCAATGGAGTTTGGTTATAAAAGGAACAAGTAGGACAGTTTTTCACTATCTCCTTGGCTTGTTGCCAAGTGATGGAGAAGTCCTTTTACAAACCTTTGCTATTTACATGATGTTTCTTATGGAATTCTGAGGCTTCTAGCACACTTCCAATTAATAAACGATCAATCTCATCATTGCCTCATGCTAATGGGCCTGGAAGACCCGTATGGGATCTGATATTGTAATGTATATAGGATTACTTCTGTTTCTGATAGTTTCCTGTAATTGTAAAAACGGAGAAGTTAATTCTGTATTATCAGGAACAAATTCTGCAGTCTCAATGTGTAACACAACTCTGCATATTGGTAATCAGTAACTATATTAAGAGGTTTTGTAAAATCTGTAAGTACCATGAGAATTGCATATAATTCTGCCTTTTGTACAGATGTATATGGACTTTGAACTACTTTACTTACCTCACCTGCTTTATAAACTGCCTTAACTGATTTGTTGGCATCAGTGTTGAAGGTAAGAACTCCAGAAATGGGAGTTTTTCTTACAATACATGGAAGAATCCAGACTGTCTTTTTTATGAATTTAATTCTGTCAGTTTTAGATAGTTGTTGCTAATTGTTCCCACAAAGTCAGTAAGAGCTATTTGCCAATATTCATTATCCTTCCATAAGGAGGAAATTTCTTCATTAGTTAAAGGTACTATAATTTCTGCTGGATCTTTTCCAGTCAGCTGATGAAGTCTTAATTTACCCTTTAAAATTAAATCAGAAATCTTTTCTATAGATGTCTTTAACTTTTTATTCTGCTTATGTGGCAGAAATATCCATTACAATATAGTGTCTTCAGTCTGCATCAGAATCCCAGAAGAGTATTCTCTGGATGGCAAGATAACCAGAATACAGTCTAAATTAATTTTTACCCGATCTACATGTGCATTTAATATTCTGTTTTCTACCCATTGTAACTCTTTTTCTGCCTCAGCAGATAATATTCTAGGACTGTTTTGGTCCTTATCACCTTTAAGTGCCATTTATAATGCTTTAAGTCATGTCCTTTTACACCAATAATCTTCTGTAATTGAGAAATTTCCCCTAATAATTTCTGAAGAGAATTAAGAGTTTGATAACGATCTCTCCCAATTTGTACCTTTTGAGGTCTGATTCTTTGTAAGTCTGTCTTGTAACCTAAATAGTTAATAGAATCTCCTCTTTGTATCTTTTCTGGGGCAATCTGTAACCCCCAACGAGGCAGAACTTCCTTCACCATTTCAAACATACATTCCAAAGTTTCCTTATTAGAATCTGATAAAAGAATGTCATCCATGTAATGATAAACAAGAGATTGCAAAAATTTCTTACGAATTATTTCCAAAGGTTGCTGTACAAAATGCTGACACAAAGTAGGACTATTTAGCATTCCTTGTGGCAAAACTCTCCACTGATATCTCCTAATTGGCTGTGAATTATTAAGAGTTGGTACAGTAAATGCAAATTTTTCTCTTATCATTTTTCTGTAACAGTATTGTGAAAAAACAGTGTTTTAGATCAATGACTATGATAGGCCATCCTTTAGGTATTAAGGAAGGTAATGGCATTCCAGGTTGCAGAGAGACCATTGGTTGAATTACCTTATTTATGGCTCTCAAGTCTGTCAGCATTCTTCACTTTCCTGACTTCTTTTTGATAACAAATACAGGAGAATTCCAAGGACTTGTGGATTCTTCTATATGTCCAGCATCTAGCTGTTCCTGTACTAACTTTTCTAAAGCCTCTAGCTTCTCAGAGGTCATAGGCCATTGTCCTACCCAAACTGGTTCATCTGTAGGCCACTTCAATGGCAGAGCCTTTGGCTCCTCTGAAGGTCCATCATTTGTACCTAGTTTCTGTACAGCATGGATGGTTGGTAAACGTTTTCCATAGCATCTTACCAGATCTTTTCTACTATCTAAAGATTATACATAATTTGTATCTGACACTGGAGGAATATTAATCTGAGTATTCCATTGCTGTAAGAGATCACGACCCCAGAGATTTATAGCTATATCTGCCACGTATGGTTTCAGTATCCCTTTCTGTCCTTCCAGTCCAATGCAGATCACTGAGTTAACACTCTGTCGAACTCTAGATAGAGTTCCAATTCCTAAAAATTGTACATTTGCCTCTCTAAGAGGCCATTTCTGAGGCCAAGATTTTTGGGTAATAATAGTTACATCCGCCCCCATGTCTACTAGGCCAGAAAAAAACTTTATTATTAATTTTCACTTTCAACTGAGGCCTTTTATCGTTAATAGAAGTTTGCCAAAATATGCGTTTCAAATTTTGTCCATACACACTTGATTCTTTATCACTATTCAAACTACCATCTAGATTAGTATCATTTTTCACAATAGGCAAAGAACTATCTATTGTTACTGTGAGAGATTGTCTCCCACTGCTACTGGGAATGACCCAACCTTTCTCGATATGGGGGCCTTCTTGAATCCCCCTCGGGGTTTCCCGACCTTATCGGGTTTCCTTGTATGTTCCTGGTCGATCTACATTCATTGGTCCAGTGTCTGCCCTTACCACATCTTCTACACAATCCAAAAGGCAGTGGCCTTCCGTATGAGGCATTGTTAGAATTCGTTTGTCTACAGTTTCTCTTAGTATTTCCCATTTTACCACAGTTGAAACATCTAGGTTCCTGGTGCCTTCGTGGTTGCTGGGGGAAAGCTTTTCCTACCCAAGGTTCTGGTTCATAGTAGTAGTAACCTCTAGCCTCTTGGTACCTATGTTGACCTCTGTAAGGTGCTTCTCCTTGCCAAGCCCTTACAGCCTCACCTCTAGAACTTTTAATTTTGTGTTGCTGTTTTAAACCTTTGGAGATGGCTTCTCCTACTCAAGCTCCAGTATCTTGCACATTATAGTCAATGTTGGCTGCATACAAACCCATTCTTCTAGCGGAGCTGATCTGATCTTTAAAGGCAAAAGTATTCTTTTGCATATTGGGTTTGCATTTTCATAAGCTATTGTATATATAATTGATTGTCTTGTTTCTGGATCTGTTACCTGTAATTCTACTGTCCTAGTTAACCTTTGTAAGAAGTCCTGGAACTGTTCAGTAGGTCCCTGTTCTATTCTGGTATAAGCTTCTAGGCATTCTCCTAGCTTACGAACCTTATCTCAGGCATTTAATGCTGCTTTCCTGCATAGAGACAGTATATCATCATCATATTCAGCCTGAACCTGTGGGTCAGCATAAATACCCTGACCAAGAATCTTATCTAGGGGGCCTTCAAAACTTTCCTTTATGCCCTGACGCTCAAGGAGCTTTGCCTCTTCCCTTACTAATGCCTTCCACTGGATTTGGCATGAATTCTCAAGTACAGCTGCTACCAATCATTCCCAATCTGTGGATGTCACCCTATTAAAGGTTGCCCATGAATGTAATAGCTGTTTTACGTATGGGCTATGGAGACCATATGAAACAATTGATTCTTTAATATTCTTAAGATCCTTCAGCTGTATAGGTTGCCATTCATAAGCCATCCATCCATAAGGGTGTTTCTTAGAAGCTGGCTTTTCTACCATGGTAGCTGGGTACACTAATGGTGTACGAATAACAACCTTAGGAGAATAGTCATGATACCTGGGTGGAGTAGGTGCCTGGGATTGGAGTGATTCTGCTTCTGAGGCATCCCAAAGATCTTTAAGCCTAGTAATGATATCCTTTTTAAAAGTTTCAATCTCCTTAATCATAAAAGATTCCAAGCATGTTAGTGAATCTGTAAATTGCTCTAATTGCTCATTTACATGTTTTTCTAGGTCTTTAATATGATCATCCTTAGGCAGCATCTGGATGGCATGAAAACTGCCTTCTAGGTATTGGAGTCTGGATTCGAGGTCATGATTTGCTGATTTTGAGTCATCAGCAATCAACCATATGGACCTATGTAATCTGGCAGCCCTGTACTGTAAATTATCTTCCAAACATTCAAATCTAGACTCAAATTTGTGATCTGCTACCTTGGATGCTTCTATAATTGATTGAATGGCATTGTCCAATTCTTCAGCCCTATCCTGGGTATTTTGCACCGTTGCATCTAGTTGCTGGGTAACATTGCCTATCTGAGTTTCTAGCTGGCTACAGATATTCTTTAGCTTATCATGGTCTTCTGACAGCCTAGCCTCTAAGGCCTCAGACATGGAGGATCTCTCTGTGTTTATCTTACCATAAATACGCTGCATCTCATCAGACAGCTCTGTCTTTAGCGTATTGGACACAGAGCCAAGCTTATCATCCAATTTCTGTTTCACTTGCTGCACAATTGTGGTCTGACCTAATCTGTTCTCCAAAACCTCACTGTGTAAAGCTGTTATTTCCTGTAAGTAGATGGTGAGGTTATCCTTATCCCTATTCCTGAGTCCTCTGGCTAGTAATATTATTTGTATCAACAAGCTAAATGCCATTACAATATATAGGCCAGTAATTGGCAGATTAGCATCCTCCTCAAACATTGAATTCACATAATAAGCAAAAATATTACCAATTTTAGCAAATGATAAATATTCCCGCCATAATTTTATCTGATTTCTACTCCAGATGCAGTAACTATCTTTGACCAGTGGGTGGCACAGGTCTTCAGTTAGTCTGTGGCATTTGGCAGTGGAGTAGCAGCTGTGGAGAGAGATCACAAAAGAGGCTGCGCTTATCTTAGAGAGTATACAGCCTTGCGTCTGCAACCACTGAATGAGGCACAGCTTTAAGGCCACTGCATGGACCCTGCTGAAAGCTGAGACCTACTCGGTTCATGGGCTGGAGGCCTCTGGGCGTGGATAGGCAGCAGTCTGAGCTGATCCTGAGCGCACGGAGGTAAAACCGTAGGAGGTCTGTGTGAGTCTCCAAGCTGGTAGCAGCTCAACAGCAACTGGTCGGCTGGGAGTTGGGAACACCTCTGAAGAGAGGGACCTTTCCCCCCTGCCAAAGCCACAGGCCCGGTGGGACCCACAGCCTGTCCCAAATGGGGTGTAGGTTTCCAATATCCCGCTCCTGACTACCAGATATAGTGGGAAATTACCAATACGGAGTCAGGTAGAAATACAAGGGTATTTAATAGGGAAAAGCCTTACTTACAGAGTGAACTAGCCAGCCGGCATGGCAGCAGTCTGTTCAGCAAGTACTAAAGTGAAACCGAAAGAAAAACGCAGTCCCATGAAAGCCTCACTCTACATCACCCTGACCACACCATCGAAAGCATGGTCAGGCACACCTGTGGCCAGCCCCTAAGTAGGCGTGGCTAAAGCTTCCCCTACAATGGTGAAGAGGATGTGGAGAAAGGAGAACACTTCTCCACTGCTGGTGGGAGTGCCAACTTGTACAGCCACTTTGGAAATCAGTATGGTGACTCCTCAAGAAAATGGGAATGAATCTACCACAAGATCCAGCAATTCTACTCTTAGGAATATATTTAAAAGAAGCACATTCATAAAACAAGGACATATGTTCAATGATGTTCTGGCTATTTGTAATAACCAGAAACTGGAAGCAGCCTAGATGCCCCTCAACCGAAGAATGGATAGAGAAAATGTGGTACATTCAGCAGAAAAATGGAATCTTGAAATTTGTAGGAAAATGGATGAACCTCGAAGAAACCATTCTGAGCAAGGTAACCCAATCACAAAAAGACAAACATGATATGTAGTCACTCATATGTGGATTTTAGACATAGAGTAAAGGATTAACAGCCTACAGTCCACACTGCCAGAGAAGCTAGTAAAACAACGAGAACCCTAAAAGAGACATACATGGGCCCCTGGAGAAGGGGAAAGGGTCACGATCCCCTGAGCAAATTGAGAGCACAGGAGGAGGGGGAAGGGAACTAGGAGAATGAGAAGGGGAGAAGAGGAGGGATGCAGAGGGCATGAGGGAGCAGAATGGTTGAGTCAGGGGAAGAAAAGAAGATAACAAGAATGGAGATACCGTAATAGAGGTTGACATTTTAGGTTTACAGAGAAATCAGGCACTAGGGAAATGTCTGGAGATCTACAAAGATGACACCAGTTAACAATCTAAGCAACAGAGGAGACGCTACCTTATATGCCCTCCCCTTATAATGAGATTGATGACTGACTTATATGCCACCCGATAGCCCTCATGCAGCAACTGGTGGAAGTAGAAGCAGACACCCACAATTTATCTCTGAACTGAACTGGAATTCAGAGTAGGACGAGTGAAGAGCAAAGGGGTTTAGACCAGGCTGGTGAAACGCACAGAAACAGCTGGCCTGAACATCGGGGAACTCTCGCTCCCCAGACTGATAGCTGGGATACCAGCATGGGACTGATCCAGACCCCAGGAACATGAATTTCAGTGAGGAAACCTCAGAAATCTACAGGACCTCCTATAGTAGTTCAGTACTTATCCCTAGCATAGGTGTGGACCTTGGGAGCCCATTCCACATAGAGGAATACTCCCTGAGCCAAGACACATGGGGGTGTGCCTAGGCCCTATCCCAAAGGATACGATAGATTCTGACCCCCCCCCCCATGGAAGGCCTCACCATGAAGGGGGAGCATAAATGATATGTGATAGGTAGGGTTTTAGTTGGGGGTATCGGTAGGGGAGGACGCGAAGGAGAAGGGAACTGGGATGGTCATGTAAAAGAATCCTGTTTCCAATTCAAATAAAAAAATCTGAAAAAAAATTAGGTGAATTCTGTGATAAAATGCCAGTCAGCATGTGTGTTTATAAAAATATGTAAGTATCATATGTGATTCATCATGCCCTTTCACATTAATTTATGAGAGTCTAATGCTCAGTAAAATCAGGTGACATTTGCAAGATAAGTGGCCTACCATGGGTGATTGACAGCTTTTCATCCTTAAATTGGGAAACTTTCCACCACACAGAACTATAGGAAACTATGTGTCTCATTTTTCTGGTCATCGTTTGAGGATTTTTAAAAATTATTTTGATGTATGTGAAGTTCCCAATTGAAGTGAACGTCCTTTCTGCTGGAAGCAATTTACCTTCCTTACAGTGCTTAGTGGTGACATAATTGATTTTGTTGCCATTGATTAAAAGTCACATTAAGTTTAAAACTGTCAGCTGAACTCAGAGATAACATTTTCATAATGACTTTTAATAAACATGGAAGAAGTGATTTCATTGCGTTCATAAATTTGATGAATGGCATTTTCCCAGCACCAAAATAAATGAGCTGCTCATTTGCATGTGTAATTACTGCATTGCAGGTAGATTCTGTAGTACATTTCTTTTGGGGGGGGTGAGAAATGAATAAACCAAATATAAGTTTAGGAAACGCTCTAAAAATGGATACTATGGGGAGTTTTGGAAAGCTGGTCATGTTTTCACATACAGAAAAGAAAAGATGGGGGACATCTTTGTTCATTCTAACTTAACTTTGGTGAAAATTTCATCTACAATAATGTTTTAGTTAGGCATGTCTTCCTTCCAGTGTCAAATTAAAATTTAGCCACTTTGATCACCACCATTGGTTTCCCTACTTCTGCTTCCACCCACATTAAGGTTATGTCAATCAAATTGTCCCTTAGATCAATCACATCATGCTACTTTTCTGCTCAGAACTTTGAATATTTCCTCTTCTTTTGAAGTCAAACCCAGAATCTTAACTATGGCAAATGTGATTGTTTGGTATTTACAACTTGTTTTTACCTTTCCAGTCCCTATTCTTCACAATATTTCAAAATACTACCTTCTCACAATCCATCTGATCTGTCTCAGTCACTCAGGCACGGTCTGTCTCAGGTGTTTACATTTGTTATTCCATTTGCCTTGGATATTTTTCTCAAGATCTGTATCTTCACCATAAAGTTCCTGGACAGACTCTCTACAATATATATATGTTGTAAATACCCACTTTTCTATCTTACTTTTTTCAAAGAGTGCTTCTAAATATTCAGTATGCATAGAATTTATTTACCTGTCTTACTACCTCAGAAAATATGCCCTAGGAGAGCAGATAGTTTGTTGTACTACATATCAAGTAATTGATATGAAGTGAATGTTAGATGTTTATTAACTAAGTGAATGTTTATTAAACACTTGTGATTCTGTGTCCAAATATAAATGCATAAATATTTAACTCATAAATTAATTACTTAGTTGAGATTTTATATTAGTCTAAATATTTAAGAGAACACTCTGCTTCTGGCAAGTATTAGAAATACAGGAGTCAACAAATCCTGTGCAAGCTTATTAAGACTTTAATTCTTGGTATTAGTAAATAATGATTAGAAAATATTTGTACATTTTATAGAGGTACACATCCTTAGTAATAAGGGAAATGCAAATCAAAACAACTCTGAGATACCATCTTACACCTATAAGAATGGCTAAGATCAAAAACACTGATGACAGGTTTTCCCGGAGAAGATGTGGAGTAAGGGAAGCACTCCTCCATTGCTAGTTGGAGTGCAAACTTGTACAGCTGCTGTGGAAATCAGTATGGTGATATCTCAGAAAATTAGGAATCAATCTACCTCAAGACCCTGATAAACCACTTTTGGGCATTTATGCAAAGGAGGTACAATAACACCACAAGGGCATTTATTTGCTCAACTATGTTCATAGCAAATTATTCATAATAGCCTGAACTTAGGAACAATCTAGGTGTCCCTCAACCAATGAATGGAAAAAGAAAATGTGGCACATTTACACAGTGGAATACTAATCAGTGGTAAGAAACAATTAAATTTGCAGGCAAATGGACAGAACTAGAAAAAAATATCCTGAGTGAGGTAAGCCAGACATGGAAAGACAAGTATAGTATGTACTCACTCATAAATGGATACCAGAATATAGGCTACAATCCACAACCCCAGAGAAGCTAGAACTGTCTTCCAGAAACAGATGAAAGCAGATGCAAAGATTCAAAACTAATCATTGGGCCAAGCTTCCAGAGTACAGTCAAAGTGAGGGAGAAGTGATAGTATGAACAAAGGAGTCAAGACCCTGATGGGGGAAATCCACAGAAACAGTGGACCTGAACTACTGAGAGATCACTGACGCTGTACTGACAACCAGGGAACCGGAGTATGACCAAACTAGGCCCCCTGAATATAAGTGACAATGGTGTGGCTTGGGTAGCATATAAGGCCACTGGCATTGGGACCAAATCTAACTCTAATCCATAAAAATTTACTTCGTGGAGCCCATTCTCTATGGAGAGAAACCTTGCTGAGTCTAGGAACGGGTTGGGGGCACTTGGTCCTACTTCAAAGAGGTGATAGGACAGACATAGTTGACTTCCTAGGGGAGGCTTCATGCTCTCTGAGGAGCAGATGGGAGGTGGGCTGGAGGGAATGCAGGGTCAGTGGGAGGCGAGGAGGGAGGGGGAACAGGGGTTGGAATGTAAAAAAGAAGTAAATTAAAAAATATTTTAAAGAGAAAGAAACACCATATACCTCAAGGGGAGAATTGTGAAGTCATTATCTCATACTTCATGGAGAAAGGATAATTGATTGATCCCTTCATAAGGGGATCAATTTTTACTTTAAACTCAGGATGAAGTAGACAAGTAGTGGTAAGAAAAAAATCCTTTTAAAAAACCAATTATTATGTGTTCTATGTATATGCTTCATACCCATGGATCTGGAAGAGAGTGTCTGATACACTGGAGCTGGAGTGAGAGATGACTGTGACAGATGACAGCATGCAGGTCATGGCAACCTAACCTAGGTTGTATGCAAGAGGAACAAACTTTCTTTACCTCTGAGCCATCTCTTCAGCTGCAAGATTAACTTTTCCTTAAACTACAGGTACACCCTAGGGTCACAGTACTTGACACATGTTGCATTTTTGCCCCGTCCGGCGTGTTCTGGTAATTCGCAGGTCATGAGGGGGACTAAGCCTGAAAATAAATGGGTGAGAAAGAAAGATGGAGACCAAGCAATGGGTTGTCAAGTTCTGTTTATTGAACTTAAGCAGAGTTCTTAAAGAGTAAGAGGAAATAAAGAAAGAGGAAGTAAGGGAGGGGGAGGAATGGGTGTTAATGCCCTCAGGCCTGGGCAGGTGTCCCTGAACATTCTTGTGTTTTATCTCGGAACACTAACCTTTGGGGAGGGGGTGGGGTGTTTGACTAAATTGGCGTTAGCCAGGCATGGAGGTCGCCAGGCCTCTTGTAAAGGAGACTTTTATATCTAACTTTTATATCTCCTGACACATTTTCATAGATATTTGTTTAGTAAAAATTAACTCTACTCTTCTTCTGGAAGGAAGCGAGATCAGTTCTGACTCAAGTCACAGAAGGAAGTATGTTTGTATTCCAGAACAAGTCGCAGTGGACTCTATTGAGACCCAGTTGTCATAGGACCCTATCTCTTACCGTTGCTGTTAAAAGCTTCTGAAAGGGTGCAACTCTCAATATGGAACCTGAGGTCACCAGTGGAAATCAGAGTTAGGTCAGTAACAGCAATTAGGGGGTCACATGAAAACCCTTCAGTGGAAGGAATGGCTTCATTGTACAACTGAGGAAGGGGCACAGCTCAAGAGGAAAATCCAACTAGCATTCACATGAAAGCTGTTCATGAGCATGTGAAAATACAAATTGCATAAACTGGACTTCCACATGAGAAACAGCCAGAAGAGCTTCAGGTCCTTGATGACTTGATTTATCCTTCCTTACTATCCTTCATATGTATCTCTGTGTACATGGGGTATCCAGAAAGAGGAGCCTGGGGAGTACCTGCAGGGCTAAGAAAGGTTTTTCTTTACTCTTCCTGCCTTAGTCAGTATTCTGTTGCTGTGAATAGACACCATGACCCAGGCAAGTTTTATAAATGAAAGTATTTAATTGGGGTGGCTTGCAGTTTTAGAGGCTTAGTCCATTCTCATCACAGCTGGGAGCATGGCAAAAGCAGGCAGACTTGGTAATGGAGAAGTTGCTGATGGTTCTAGATCTGGATCCATAGACAGCAGGAAGAGAACCTCTGGGTCTGAAACCTAAAGCTTCTCCCCCCCCCCCCCCACACACACTTCCTCCAACAAGATCACAGCTCCAAATCCTCTCAAATAGTGCTGCTTCCTGCTGACCAGGTATTTAAATCTATGAGCCTATAGGGGCTGTTCTTATTCAAAGCATTTCTCCACTTTACAAAAGCCTAGTCCGTGTTTATCATCCCATGGCACTTCAAAACAAGCTGGTAGTTTCTAAGGATCATGACTTTTGTGTGCCTTCATGTGTCAGTACATGTATGTGCAGGTAAATAGACATGAACAGGAGGAGGCCAGAGGCAGGTGTCTAGTATCTTTCAAGTTTTCTATTGTTTGTAGTATGTCTCAGTGTGCATGTGTTATGCGTCCAGTTTTGCATGTGTGTAAGCACATGTATCGGGGGGAGTTGTATGTGCACATGTGTGCATAAGGCTGATGTCTGGTAATCCTACAGTCTTTCTTATACAAATTTAGAGCTTGACAATATTGCTGGTTTTGCTAATCTGCTTGCTCTGGGGATCCTGTATTGTCTGAGTCTGGAATTACAGCTGGGCCACCCATTCTACTGGCATTTACATGGCTTCTGGGATCAGGAACTTGCCCTGAGGCAGATGTTTCACCCACTGTCCTTGTTTGTTTGTTTGGGGGTGTTCTTGGTGTTTTTTGGAGGTATTGTTTATTATTTTGAGATGGGTTTTTCACAAAATCTGGAATCCACTGATTCAGCTAGACTGGCTTTCTCCACTCAATTCCAGAATTTTCTTTATAATTGAGTTTCTTTGTCTGCTTATCCCAGTATCAGTATTGTTCAGCTCTATTTGTCTGAGTTCCATTTCATATCATTATCTAGATTTTATTAAAGCTGATCCAGAATCCTTTATCTGCCCTTCACTGACCTTCTCCTATCTCAGTGTTTGGTGCCTCATTGGGAATTTTTGTTGTTCATTTATAAGTATAGACAAGGGTGACTGCTGCTTTCAGGAATATGTGAATAAAGCTACTTAAAAGCACTTGCTGTAGCCAATGGAAAATGAGCCCAATGGCATTTTCACAGGTTCTTTGTCTTATAAGGGTTTGACAGGGCCTTTTGTTTTTCTTAATCTCCTTTGTGTATACATATGGCTTTCACTTCGTGTTTTTAGAGAATAGCTGTGTGTCTCTGACTCTACTGCTTTTTCATTGGCTCTTTTTCTTGTTTATTTGTTTGCTTTGTCTTATTCCAATGTATCTGCTTTTTGTTTATCTTATTATTATTCTTTAGATGACTATTTGTTTTTTAATGAGAAAATGGGTATAGGAAGGTGTGTGTGGAGATCTAGGAAGACTTGGGGGAGGGGAAACTGATCAGGATATATTGTATGAAAAACATCTATTTTCTTTTTTTTTTTTTTTTTTTTTTTTGGTTTTTTAAGACAGGGTTTCTCTGTGTAGCTTTGGAGCCTATCCTGGCACTCGCTCTGGAGACCAGGCTGGCCTCGAACTCACAGAGATCCGCCTGCCTCTGCCTCCTGAGCGCTGGGATTAAAGGTGTGTGCCACCAACACCCGGCTATTTTCTTTTTTCAATTTAACTTTTTTTATTGATTCCTTGGGAATTTCACATCATGCACACCAATCTCACTCATCGCATCGTCCTTCTGTGTCTGCCCTCCACCTGAGTAGCCTCCCCAACAAAAAGAAAATGAACAACAAAAACAGGAAAACTTTTCACACCTCGGTCTTTCACATTTTCCTTTTTTTTAGTGGCCTTGTGTTCTGCAGTATACCCTTTTGCGCAAACTGCTTTACTTGTGGGGTGCAAGGCAGGTCTGCCTAAGAAAGAAAAAATATAAAACTGCTTGATACCTATTTTTTTTTAAATATTTGCTTTCAATCTGTGAATTAACATAAGATTTTGAGTACATCTCTTTTCTAAATTTTTTCTTAAGCAAAAGGCAACATTCATTAAGAATCATTTGAAATTAATTGAGCCTGAGAATATGACCGGTGGACACAGAATAGAAAGACAGACTAAAAATATATTCCTATGAATTATGGTTTGTTTATACTATTTTAAAATGTAAAAGACAGCAATTGCAATGGATTAGTTTTTATAGATGGTTTAATTCAGATTAAAACAAATTATATGCTCAATGATATTATATGATGTTGTAGTCCCCTTACAATAGATAATTACAAAGATAAACTAGGGTATTAACATTCCATCATCTTGAATTTGCCTTATGGACAATACATGTGGTTTTGATCTTTTGGATTATTGTGTTTTTCTTGTAACCCGTATCTTTTGCTTAAATACGAGGGTGTTTTAAGTCTCTTAGTACTTATAGTACTTGTGTGCAAATAAGTAAAACCACAATTAATTTCCTGGTTTCATATGATTTTTTTTTTTGTACACACATACACACACACACACCATACAAAACTTTTAGTTGTAATGTGGTTATCCTGGCTAGTTTTTAATGTTAACTTGACACAAGATGGAGTCATCTGAGAAGAGAGATCCTCAGTTGCAAAGCTAGTTCTGTAAGATAGAGCTGTAGGCAAACCTGTGGAGCATTGTCATAGTTAGTGACTGATGTGGAACCAGCCTATTCTGGGTGGTGCCACCTCTGGACTGGTGACCCTGGGCTCTAAAAGAAAGCAGACTGAGCAAGCCAGCAAGCAACCTCCTTAAGTTTCTCCCTCCAGCTTCCTGCCCTGACTTCCTTCAAGGATGAACCATGATAAGGAAGTCTAAGTAAAATAAACCTTTTTCTCCCAAACTTGCTTTTGGCCATGGTGTTTCATCAGAGAACTAGAAACCTTCAGTAAGCCAAAAAACAAACAAACAAAACAAAACAAAAAAACCAAAACTTCATGTGAGTCATCATGCAGAGACATGGGAAATTTCCCATCCTGATATTTTTCATCCTTTTATTCTAATAATTTTAAATGATATTTTAATCCAGAGGCAGAAAAACTAGACAATGCATACCAATTTCATCTTCGAAGAAGAGTGATTTTTAAAGATGACTGTAACTACTGAAGTTCTCAGATTATCCCTGGAGAGAACGCATTTTTCACAGAAGCTGGAAGAGGATTTTCTCAAGTGATTAACTGCTTGTGGCTTTGAAGTCTGATGCAGTAATTGGCACATGAGCACTTTTAAAAAGGTTTTCTTCTCATCACTTGGACCAGATTCTCTGTGCTTCAACAGGGAACAGGTTACGGACATTTACCCATCCTGCTGCCGTGCTCTTTGTGTCTATGGACCCCGGATTTCATTTATTTTCAGAGCTGCTTGGAAGCCTGTTTCACATTCGGCTTCTGTAAGTGATTTCAAATATATACTCTCTGCTTATGTCTTCTTTATCATGTGAAATACTGAAAGCAACTAAAATATTTCATAAAATAGTTTTAAAAATTAAGTAGGACACAAACACCTGTGTTCAAACGCAGCCATGTTAATGCCTCACATTGCTAGCCACAAAATGAGACTTGTCTTGTTGTTGTTTCTCATCCTTTAAATAGGTCCTTTCCTACATCAAAGATTTTCAATGTTTTTAAAATATGTTTTAAAATTAAAATTATACCCCATCCCCTCCTCCCTCCAACTCCTCCCATCTCTCCCCAGGTCTTTATCTAATGATGGCTGCTTTTCCGTGGTTATTCTCCCTCCCTCCCTCCCTCCCTCCCTCCCTCCCCTCCCTCCTCCCTCCCTCCCTCCCTCCCTCCCTCCCTCCCTCTTTCTCTTCTTTCTCTTTCTCTTTCTCTTTCTCTCTCTCTCTCTCTCTTCTCTCTCTCTCTCTCTCTCACACACACCACACACACACACACACACATACACAAACATACACACACACACACACACACACACACACACACACTCTGCTGACTTTTTTTTTTTTGTGCGTATTTAATTTCAAAACTGACCACTTTGTATTAGATAACCAGTTAGGGGACTCATCCCTGTGAGAGGCTAATTCCCTTCCTCTCAGCACTTAAGAGTTGCCTATAGTTCTTTGTCTAAGGGCGGGGCCCTATCAGATTTCCCTCTTCTGTGTTTATGTGTCTATTGATATTGTTATTGTTCATGTCATGTTTAGGCAGCTTTTCTGGGAAAAACTGTCTCACAGCCTGATCCCTCAGCTCTTGCAATCTTTCTGCCCCCTCTTCAGCCTTGTTCCCTGTGCCTTGGTGAAGGAGTTGTGTTGTAAATTTCTCTGTTGGGTCTTGCTTCCTGTAATCCCTTTATCTCTGCATTGTGACCAGTTGTGGTTTTATAATTGCTTATTTTGGGACCTTTTGGTGTCTTGGAAGTTTGTAGTGCTGCTTCTTGATTTATGGAATTGCAGAGATGGTTTATTCCCATATTCTTCTGATAGCATAAGACTTAATACACTTATTCTATTCTATACCTATAAGCTTTGAAACCAACATACCTGTATTATCCTTTGTAGTTTCTTCATTGACAATATTTCTAATTATATGATATAAAGAATATCCAAGTGTATGTAACATAGTGCTACAATGTTTGCCTAGCAGCCACAAAACCCAGGATTCCACCCACAAACTCATCAAAACCAAATCTTACTATGGACGTTCTTTGCTACTTCAAGCAATAGCTTTTAAATCTATAGTTTTTCAATACCACTGCTAAGATTTCTGCCTTCTGACTACTTCTTTCTGCATCTGTAGTCCTCCACTTATTTCATTGTCAAAAGCTGCTAACATTCAGGTTCTCTTTATTATTTAGACAAGTGTTCTCTATGGGTTAACCCTAAAAGCTGAAACTAACAGAAAACATTTGCTGCATGAAGAGCAAAGGAGTTCAGTTACTTGCTTGTACTCTCCAATTCCAGAATGAATGCCTACAGTAACCATCAAGCTTTAATAAGTTCCTCTGTGGTTTTTGACACATCTGTGGCTGCTGGTCACATCTGAGTTTGCATCATATTCCTAAGGCAATTTCTCACACAGTTTTATCTGCAGGAGTTTCTGATTGCCCCTTTTTACTTTGAGAAAGAACAAACCTTCATCTTTATAAGCATAACCAGTCTTTGATTTTTCCTCCATGTTTTGGAGTGCATTCTAATTTTTGAAAGCCAATGAACATTTTACTCTGTTTTGAAATTACTGTCCATTTGAACCTAGACTTCAGGAAAGCTTCTAGTGCCAACAGCTTCTAATTCTTCTCATTTATTTTATCTTGTATTATCATCATTTTCACTCAAATATCAATTTCAAATTTATTCTAAAGTTATCCCTTTCTCATTTACTTTTTGGGGGTTAATACTGCCTCTTCGATGCACTGTCTTTTATTCTGCTCTGGATTGATTGTGATTGACTTCCATTGTGATTGACATTTCCATTGTACACTCTTAGGTAACCCTCCCAATTTGGACCATATCAGAGATCTATATCTGATCATTTATCAATAAAGTGTTTCTATGGTAGCCTCATAATAGTTAATACATGTGGCTGGAATCTAAAGCATTGTGTTACTACAGACATTTGAAGGAATTGCTCTAATTGTCTATTCTTTAATATTGCTGGTTAAAATTCACAAGGGAGGCTATTTCTCTATTGTTTGAAAGTGATCCATTCATTTTTATGGGTGGTTGTTGACTTATGAAAACTTTGAGTTAATCTTGGTGGTCTGAAAGTTTACAATAGTATGGTTTGATGACTTTAAAAACCGATTCTAGTTGAAGCTCAGAATGTATTTCTTCACAATTCTCATTTCTTTCTATTCTATAATGTTTTGTCTTTATTTATTTCTTTAATTTCCTTAAGACTTTTTCTCATTTTGTCTTTCTGGAAGTATTGGTAATTGGGCATCTGAAATATTGAATCTATCAGTCAGATTTTTCAATTATTTCATATATATGCTCAATATTCAGATATATTCACTATATGTATTGCATTCCCTTATATTTTCTATATACTCAGATGGAATATATGTTATTAATACATGACTATAACTATGTATTTCTCCCCTGTGTGCTTCCTGGAGGCCTTATTGGACTGAGCTACTCAGAAATGTCAGTTTGGCTGCTTCTCAGGACCATGTGAGTTGCCACAGCTGCTCATCTACTTCCTGCTGCCCTGAGCATGTATAGGTGTTCCTACTTGTGGAGGTTAGAGGTCAAAGTCATGTGTCTTTAAATTGCTTTACACATTAAGCTTTTGAGAAAGGGCCTTCTACTGAACCTGGAGCTCATGGGTTAGTTAGAGCAGCTGGCAAGTGGTACATTTGTCATCCTCCATACCTCCCCACCTCCATGCTAGATTTACAGATCTGTGCACCTTGAGTGGCTTTTATATGGTTGATGGGCATCCAAACTCACCTCTTCATGTTTACAACAATTACTTTTTACCAGAGAACTCATGTCTTTGATCTCTTCTTATACATTTTGAGATTAGCCTATTACTACATGTATGTTGTGAAAATATTTTCTCCCTTTGTCATTTGATCTTACTATTTGGGCTCATTTTTCTGCTATTGTTTTTGTTTTTGATGCTTTTGGAGTTATATATGTGAAACAGTTACCAAGGATGATGCCTGGAAGATTTTTCTTTTATATTTCCTTCTTGAAAGCTTATAGTTTCAGGTCTTACATTAAAGGCTTTGATCCATTTTAAATTGATTTTGTTCTTCTGCTTTTAGATGCCCCATTTGTTAGATATTATTATTTATCCATTATTTGCTCTTGACAGGCATTTCAAAGATCAATTGACTATATGCCTGTGAATTTATTTCAGGGTTTCTAGTTTATTCCCTTTGTTTCTGTGCATATGGACTGGCTGGCCTTGTGCTTGTGACTTCTGAGACAACTCATGAATTATGAGAGTACAGGCATGTACCATTATGCATAGCTTGGATATATGTTTCTATCAGGTTTGATCCTTTCAGCACTTTTTGTTATTGTTCTCAGAGTTAAGGTGATGATTCATGGTCTCTTGTAGTTCTGTATTTTCTTAGATTAATCAGTCTTGTACAGCAAATGCTTCCAAACGGGTACCTAACAAGAAATCATGACTTGAGTTTTCAGTTATAGAGGCTAGGAAATATCTGATCAGGACTTGTCTATTGGTTTAGAAGGGTTCAGTCCTGATTTTTCTAAATGTGATGGGAGTGATGAGAAAACTTGGCAACTTTTTTATGGTACTGATTAATCATATTGATAAGTGTCAACTTCATGATCTAGTCATTTCCTCAAAGGCCCCACTTCTCAAACCCTTTATACTGGTGACTAGTAGTAACATAAGTTCTAGGAGGACACAAACATTCAAACCATAGCACATTTCACAGTAAGTTGTTCTCTCTCTCTCTCTCTCTCTCTCTCTCTCTCTCTTTCTCTTTCTGTTTTTGTACAAAATCTAGCAAGGATTTTGATAGGAATTTCATGGATTCTGTATGTTGCTTCAGAATTATGGACATTTTGGCAATATCAAATTTTTAAATTCAGTAATATGGGATTTCTTTTCATTTGTTTTTTAATTATTTTTTATTTTTGATATTATAATATAATTGTATAATTTCTTTCTCCCCTTTCTTCACTTCAAACACTCCAATGCAACCCCTACCTTGTTGTTTTTCGAATTCATGCCATTTTTTCCTATATTTATTGTTATAGTTTCCATCACTGTTTTGAAATTTTTATAAGTTGTATGGCATCTCTCATCTAAAAGTATATATTTAAACTCATACACATATTTACCCACAGAAAAACATGAACTATTTTCAGACTATGTGAATGAAGCAATGCGAATAATGGATTTCTTATTTGTAATTGAAACTCAATTGTAAGATATATAATTATTGACATCTAAATACTCTAAAATTCAGAAATATTCTAAGTATCCAACTCATTGGTTTCAAGCACTTCAGACAAA
Source organism: Cricetulus griseus (assembly GCF_003668045.3). Taxonomy (NCBI): domain Eukaryota; kingdom Metazoa; phylum Chordata; class Mammalia; order Rodentia; family Cricetidae; genus Cricetulus; species Cricetulus griseus. Next base: position 181,860,716 of record NW_023276806.1, on the reverse strand, counting down.
GGTTACTCACCATTTGGCTGTCTTTCACATTAGTGGTTCTTAGTATTTTGTTTTATTTTTACAAGTTGTGTTGTTTTCTTAATTTTTTCCAGCTAGTTTATTGATAATACGTGGAAACACAGTTAACTTTCGAATGCTGACATTACATCTTCTATTGTGGTGATTCTGCAGAACTTTTTCTTATGACTGTTCAATAGAGAGCTCATTTGTAAAAGGGACGGTTTAACTGATCCCTTTGTAATTTGGAGAATTTTTTCTTGCAGAAATTAACTAGTATTTGCACTAGTATTGATGGACAGAGTGGCAAGCTGATATCATTCCTTTGGTTCCAGTATCATAGGAAAGGTTTTAGATTTTCTTCATGGGTATGCCTTCGCTGTGTCAATGCCCTTGCATTAATTTTTAAGTTAATGGTTTTACATGAAGAGTAAAAGTGATATGCATTTACAACTTACAAGTTGGAGTGCTTGTGTGTATACATGTGTGTAGGGAGTAACCCTAGCCCCGCCCAATAGTCCTGGGGCAGGTACCAGGTGGACCTGGGGACTCGCCCATAAGGGCGGGGTGAAGGAAAGCCGGCATGACGTAAGAGGGGCTTCTTAAAGGACTGCACGGGGGGACCGCGCTCTCTCTTTGTTCTGGCTGCGCTGGCTGGGTTCTTAACCTAGCTCTGGCCTGTGTAACACCCGGTTGTGCTTGGAAATAAAGAGACCTTAATCCAATACATGTGAGTATGTGTGTGTGTGCATTTTATTTTCTTAATTGCAATATACACTATTGTGTTGGCTCCAAGGCAAAAATCAGAAGATCTTAAGGTAAAAAGTCAATGGATGCTTCTTTGATAAATTTCTCATTAAAAACTTGTATGATTACTTTCTCCTTTAGCGCATGCACTGCCTTTCTAACATGATAAATACCAGTGTGGGTATAAGTGTTGCTTCTAGATGAGTACCAACTACATCTTCCCATGTTCTGTGACATAAAAATATAGTGTCTTCATCAGTATGTCTTAATATCTGGTTGTGGAGGGAATCCAATAGCATTGCAATAGCCTATAGTTTTGGAGGGTCTATAGGACCCTTATTTAATGGGTGAAAATTATCTAATCCATTCCTGATACTGGGGACTTTATTTAGCAGCATATGATATGTAGTTAGGGTCCAGTTGCCCCCATTTTATGGTAACTGTTTTTAAATTCTTTTAAAATATACATTCATTTTAGGAAGTGTCAATGGTAGGAGGTTTTCATATGGCTTTTCAAAAGCCTTCTAGAGTTAGTTATCCCTCCTCAAATTTTGTCTTTTACTCCATTATCCCATCCATACCCTCTTTACTCCTCCTGTTCACATTTTCCTTTTATCTTTTTGTAACACTATATTTTTTTCTCTTCTTTCTTAAAAGAACTTCTTCCTCTTGGTCCCTGAATGTACTTCTGTCTATGTTCATCTTATTTATTGTTGAATAATGTAGTGTTTGTCCAATGAGCAGAAGGTTAGGTGGGACTAGGAGTTGAGAAGGATTCTAGGAAATGTAGTAAAGATGTCTTTCGATCCAGGCAGTAAGTGACATAGCAGGGAGACTCATATATAAGCAAAGGCAAGAAGGAAGTTGTTCCCTTATCTCTTCCTCCTGGTCTCTGCTCTAGAGCTGCCATGCGATCTGTCAGAAAGAGAGGGCACCAGCAGAAGGCATCCTCTATAAGTCTTATAAAATATATAGATTATGATAATTAAGATTGAGTTAGCAGATGAGAAATCCTAGTCATTGGCCAGGCAGCATTTGTACCTAATATAAATCTCTGTGTGTTACTTGGGTGAGAAAGAGAGTTTGCCCCTGTGCTGATCGTTACCACCTTTCCAGCTTTGTTGTACAGGATTTCTAGGCATAGCCGGACACATTGCCAGAGTTCTTCGTGGTATGCAGTTCAGTCTTTAAGAACAAGTTAACATAATTTTATACTTCCTTAATTTTTATGTGTTTTTTTCTTTTTAAATTTGTTTTATGTGTATGGGTATTTAGCCTGCATGTATGGCTGTGTACCAAACTGAAACTAAATGGAAATAAAATCAGTAGGAAAGAATTTCTTTTAAAAGTTTTATTCATGAGAAATCCTGCCTTATAAAAATAGTTATAATTATTTATTCTTTAACTGACCCATACCTGTGTACAATGAGCACATGAACCTTCTTTAGTGTCATATTCATAGACATAACTTTGGTGATTACTTTGGAACTAACACATATTTCATATGGCTTTTTAATCTGATAGCTTATTGTCAATTGCATCTAAAATTCTATGTTATGTATCCTCCCCTCCATACATTGTGTTACTATTATTAGAATTTATACAAGGTTGTATTATACATCTTTAACATATTTTTTAGGCTTAATTATTTTGAAGGACTTAATTTCTTTTGTTACTAGGCTTAAAATTGAGGTGATTTACCTAAGGCCATTGCCACAACACAGTATTATATTTATCATTTTATTAATAAACATTATATGGCTTTTATATGTGTAACTGAGTAGCTGCTCAATTTTTTATTTTGTCTTGTAGAACTTTTGGTCTCTTCTCCAGGAAGAATTATAAAAGTAATGAATTCTCTCAGCTTTCTTTTGAATCCAGGAATCTATCTTGCCTTTACTTTTGTGTCCCGACCTACAGGACGTCAACCTGGGGCAAGAGAGTCAGGGATAGGGAATGGGGACAAGAGACGCAGAAAGAACGACCACAAGACAGGATTCTGATCAACTGGCAAACTTTACTTTTCTCAGGCTAGCTTATATTGTCAGGATATGGGGAGGGGCAGAATGGGTTGTTTGTGCACCAGGTGTTGGTATAGGCAGGATATTAGGAAGCCACAAAGAGGATGTTTGGCAGGGTAAAGAGTTCATGAGTAAGAGATCCAGGAAGGACTGCTTAGGTGACTGAGCCTGTGGGTGGAGGACTCAGTCAGGTTGTTTCTTTTCTTGAGCTGAGGTTCTATGGAACTGCTATGTAAAGGTTAACTATGTGGCCTGCCAAGCATGGCCTAGGATCTAGCCCTGAGATTCAGCTCCCAACACTTTTGAAGGAACATTTTCCTGTTGGTAGTATTCTTGGTAGGCAATGATTTTCCATGAACAATTTGGGCATATCTAACACAATATCTCTGGAGAAAAAGCCAGTGTTAGTCTTATTGACATTACCTTGAATATAATAATTCCTTTCTCTTGATTCATTCAAAATATCCACTCGCCTTTGATGCAGTGGTATGATAGTCTGTCTGGGTATGAATCATTTTGAGTCCTTCTTAAGTGGGGGTTTTCTATGCTTCTTGATTCTTTATCTCTATTTTAGAGGAGACAGGTAAATTTCTTATACATATATACACATATACACACATTCACACACACACACACACATGAACTCAGATATATATGTAAACACTGTCATTGCTGAGTGTGTTATTATATAATGTGAATATATATGAATGTCTTATTATATAGTGGGTGTAGGAGCCTTTTAATTGCTGTCTGATTTTTCACAAACAGGATTGGTTTACAAATTGTTCCTAAACTAGTGTGCATTTAAGAGATAAAAGATGGAGTACTCAGGAGGCAGAGGCAGGCGGATCTCTGTGATTTTAAGATCAGCCTGGTCTACAAGAGCTAATTCCAGGGTAGCCTCCAAAGCCACAGAGAAAGCCTGTCTTGAAAAACCAAGAAAAAAAAAGAGTGAAAAGATGAAGAGCTGCTTTCTCCACCACTTTGGTCCTGTGCATAACACAATATTTTCAACCATAATGTAAATAATATTTAACATCATTACAAAGTTCTGTTGTTGCCTTCTCTGTTGAGTCTCCCGACGGTGGTGGCTCTTTTTTAAGTATCATACTTTTTGTGGATTATATATTCATTTGCTTCTGAAGCAATTTTCTTGCTTACTTATCTTGTTTGTGTTTCATGTCAAACGCTCGCCCCCATATCTTGAGATTTCTTTTCTAGTTAAGGAATGTAAGAGTGAGTGAATAATGAGTTTGTGTAGGTAGAAAAAATTGCTGAAAGTTAAGTTTTGCTTTATAATGATATAAATTGTTTGTGGAACTCTTAAGCAGTCAATATGGGGATTGTGATTTGGGGATGTGATGCAGTTGCATTACCAACTCCTTGATGTGATAAATGTCTATCCAGTATTTCCATTTATCTAGGTGATGCTGAAATGACACAAGTACACTTGGGTTAAGACTTTAGTAAAGCGTAGTATGTGTAGGACATGCAATACAATATAAGAAACAAAACAGAGGCCATTATCTAAAAAGCTGGGTTTTTAGACTAACCAATGAGTACCTTGTCTTTATACAAAGAACATGCTTATTTTCACATTAAAACTTCTAGTATATGTACAAGTTAGCTTGGGAAACAAGGTATATTCATTCAAGTATTTTATACCCCACTGGTCAGCATTATGGAGATCCTAATAGGGTGATGTTTATGTAGCAGCAAATTAATCTGTCTGTACAACATGGAACCTCCTGAACATGACATCTCCCCTAGCATCTGTCTGCATTACATGCATTCTGACATATGCTTCTTCTGCCGTGGTTATTACCTTTTCTACTACATCATAGTTTTTGGGCTTCTGTTGAAACATCTTGAATATTAGTAAACCAATGGGCTAATAATCCATCTATTATGCATTAAATAGACCTATGAAGACAGAAAAAATAGTGAATAATCCTCTTCCCTTTCCCATTTGCATTTAGAATAGGAAGTTTTTCTTGATTTACAAAGGTGTTTTATGATTTTATTTATTGGTTTTGTTTAGTAATAGAGAGAAGCATATTGAAGACATGTGACGTTTCCCTTAGCGGGAGATGGCAAATTTATTCTACTTTTTTTTTCTGGTTTTCGTTTTATTTTTGAGATAAGGATTATCTATGTAACTCTGGTTGCCCTGGAACTAACTCTGTATACCAGGCTGGCATCGAGCTCACTGAGGTCCATCAGTCTTCTAAGTACTGGGATTAAAGTTATGCACCACTACCACCCAGGACATGACAAATTTCTTAAACTAAATGTTAAAACTCTTTTAGTAGTTCACTAAATTCTATGTCTAAAGTGTAATTTCGATTTCTTTGTGATCTTAGAATATGCTACATGTATTATTTTAGGAAGAGATGAAGAATCTAGTAAAGATATCTTTTAGTGGAATTGAATATATCATCATTTTTAAGCCAAAAAAGGTGTAATCAAATTTCTAAAACATGAGATCTACAAAACACAATCATTGTCACAATTCATTGAGTAACTTGATAATTAACCATGTTGCAAAGTTATTCTAAATGAAAAATGATTTCTGTTATAGGCTGCCAAAGCAGAAATCAAATTTATGTTATTTACTATGGAGTGTCTTGACATTTAAAACTCATTATTAATTCATAAGAATTACAGCACTGTCAGTGTATAATCTATTTGAATGATTGGCTCTTTAGATGGAACAATCTGTATGTCCTTAAATTGACCTATTTTAAGAGTTCAATAAAAATTGCAGTTGCTAAAAATTCACTGAGATTTTACTTTTTGAAGAAAGTTTTTCTCTTTTGTTTGGTTGTATATCAAATAGATCTTAGTGAAAAAAAATAATATCCAAATGTTCTCATTAATGCAAGGTGTGAAGTTCCCTGGAAGGAAATGCAATTGTACCTTAGAGGTGACCAGGTTTTGAAGACTTAAGTTTGCCACTTAAGCTGTTTTAGCTACTTTGTTCTGCTTATTTTAGACTGCAATCACACAGAGATACCATATATATTCTATACTAGGCTCTGAATGTTTAACAAAATTTTCAATATACTACTTAAAATGAAAAGTTTTATTTTTCATAGAGATTTACTCCATTATTACTTTAGTATTTTCAATTACCTGAAATTCAGAAAGTGTTGTTTTTAAAATAAATATCTGGAGTTAAGAATAATGGCTCATACTTGTTATCCTAGCAGGTAGAAATAAGGGGATTGCAAATTTGAAGCATGGTGGAATATATAAACAATCATCTCTCTGAAGAACTGTTCTGTATCTATATCTGTCCGTCATAGCATCCAGGACTTAAACAATTAAATATAAGAATACTTCTTGTATTGATCTTAGAATGAACACAAGTTATGCTTGGTGCTGGAGTGATGTTTCAGGGGTTAAGAGTACTTTGCTATTCTTTCATAGGAACCAAGGTCCGTACCCAACATTGAAGTCACGTGGCTCAGAATTATCTATAACTTCAGGGGATTAAACACACTATCCTGATCTCTGTGGGCACTGCACTCATGTCCCACAAAACATACATACCACACATAAATGAAAAATAGACATTAAAACTTTTATACTTGAAGAACTATGTATTAATAGTAAGAAGGAGAGAGTTAAAACATATCTAGGCCTGTTCAAGTTCCTTTAGAGCAATTTATATAAATTAAATGCAGAATTATTAGTTTGCTTATGAAAACATGCTATTTATAAATAAAAATTCGGTGCCATTTCTTAGAGAAAAAATCTTTATTGAGCTCCTGAGCTCTAGTTTTCTGTGCCTTCACAGTTTTGCTTCCTCATAGTTTCCTAGTCCAGTGTGCACTCTGCACACCTGGCACCCAGCAGAGGCACCTCTTTTGAGAAAGAGAGTTTGCCCCTGTGCTGGTGGTTACTACCTTTCCAGCGATGCTGCACAGGATTTCTGGGCATAGCCGGACACATTTCCAGAGTTCTTTGTGGTATGCAGTTCAGTCTTTAAGAACAAGTTTGTTTTATGTGTATGGGTTTTAGCCTGCATGTATGGCTGTGTACCATGTACAATGCAGAGCCCATTGAGGTCAGAAGGGGGCATTAGATCTCCTGGAACTAGTCTTAGAGATGGTTATGAGCTGCCATGTAGGTACTGGGAATTGAACCTGGGTCCTCTGGAAGAACAGCAAGTACTCTCACACACTGAGCCATCTCTCCAGCCTCAACTTCCTGATTTTTTAAGTCTTATGCAAAATAGCTATCTTTCCACTATGAAATTAGCATGATACTATATTTCTTATAATTTTTATTTGATGTATCTCAAACAACTTTTCATATTTTTGCATGTTTATTTTCTTTTGTTTTTTAAAGTTTTATCAAAATATAGCCCATATAATAAATTTGAAAATTTTAAAGTAGGCAAAATAATATATTATGATGTATGTTAGTCCAGTGCCATTATGACTACAATTAAAACAGAACTCATTTTACTGAAAATTTTGGTCATTTTATTTTTAGGTCTTTGTCTCCAGCATTTTATTTCTAGCAGCATTCCTTGGTAGCAATTGAACTACTTTTTATCATTGCAGATTGCTTTGCATTTTATAGAAGTTTAATGAATGAAGTTAGGCAAGGTTTAATTCATTATAATTTCTTTTTTATGCAGACAACAATTTAATATTGTTTTTATTTTTATTGTTCTAATATTTATACTTAATTATGGGATATAGTATGACAATTTACAACAATATGTAGTGATCAAATAAAATATCAAACATTTCTCAAATATAATTTTATATACACTAAAATGATATTTGGAAATGAAAATTAATTGCTAATATATGTACTGATGATATCTTGATTTGTTTTTTTTTAAATTAAATGTGTTCATGTATGGATTCAACAAGTTTTTATTTATTTTTTTGTTTTAAAATCCATTCACCAATTTCACTCATTTGAGTTACTTTCAGGTTTTGATTCTTAGAGATGCAACAGATATGAAACATTTGCTTCAGGTAATTGGATGGACATTTGCTTAGATTTCTTTGAATGAGCACTAGACCTAAGTGCCATGTCTGGGTCCTATTGTGGATGAATATTTGACAAATATGTTTTATTTTGTTTTTTATTGAAAATAGATTTTTCTCTCATACACTTCATCCTGACAACAGTTTCCCCTCTCCCCACCCCCAATTCTCTACTGTCCCAAATCCATCTCCCTTCTGTTTCCCTTCAGAAAGGAGCAGCGCTCCCTAGAGATAACAACAAAGCACTCAAAACATGACAAATAAAGACAAAAACCACTTCATTTATATCTTTGATATCACCCAACATGCTCATCTGAGGCAATGTGTGTGGTAGTACATCATTTTGGTCTTAGTTGAACTTACCTAATCACTAATGAAGTTAAGCAGATTTCCACGCATTTATTTGTTCCCGAATTATCTCTCTCCTAAAAATGAACAATCATTTTAGGAGCAGCTGTTATTTTCAACCAAAATGCTTGATGGAATATTGGTTGAGGTGATGTAGCATCTTAGTTCAGTCTTGGGAAAGGTCGGTGATAGTTATTATGTAAAAATACACTTCATTTTCATCTGGCTAACCCACTGCTTTGTCTTATTACCTCTAACCCACAGACTCTAGGGTTTTCAATGTGGACAATAAGCCCTTTGTTAGTATGGACAGTTTTACTTTGTAGCAGTATATCTGACCTGTATAAAATATTTTCTTTATTTTAAGCAAAAGCTAGCAGTAGTAAACTTTATCATTTGTTCATAATCTTAAAGGGGAAGGCTTACTCCTGATGTAAGTATATGATGTAAGCAATATTCTTTTAAAATTTAATTAATCAATTTTTAATTATTTTTATTTTAAAACAATCTTTGTTATTTTACATACCAATCCCAGTTCCCACTCCTTTCCCTCCTCTTGTTCCTTTCACTGCCCCCTGTCCCACCCTCCTTAGAGAGAGTAAGGTTTCCCATGGGGAGTCAACAAAGTCTGGCAGTCATTTTGAAGCAGGATCAAGGTCCTCTACCCTATATCTAGACTGAGACAGGTATTCCTCCAAAGAGAATGGGTTCCAAAATGCCACTTCAAGCAGTAGGGATAAATCCTGGTCCCACTACCAGTGCCTCCACAGACTGTCCAAGCCATCCAATTGTTACCCGCATTCAGAGGGCCTAGTGTGGTCCTATGCAGGTTCCCTGGCTATCAGTCCAGAGTCCATGAGTTCCCAATAGCTCAGGTCAACTGTTTCTGAGGGTATCCCAAAATGGTTTTGCCTCCTTTGTACTCGACCCAGTTCTTGGCTGTGGATCTCTGCATACACTTCCATCAGTTCCTGGATGAAGGTTCTATGATGATAATTAAGGTAGTCATCCATCTGATTAGAAGAGAAAGAAGGTCAGTTTAGTCACCCTTTCCACTAATGCTTAGGGTCTTACCTGCGGTCATCCTTGTGGATTGCTGGGAATTTCCCTAGTGCCAGATTTCTCTCTAGCCCCATAATGGCTCCTTCAATCAGGATACCTCTTTCCTTGCTTCCCCTGTTGCAGAGGTTCTTTCTGCCTTGTCCTGTGGCCCTTGAGCCCAAGATAAGCACACAGACACTATATTATTTACCGTTGGCTGATCAATGGGGCTTCTTATTGGCTAGAAATGTCTTAATTATTAATCCATTTCTATTAATCTAAGTATTTCCACATGGTTTATCTTACCAGAGAAGGGTCTGAACCTGTTACTCCTTTGGCGGCCTACATGGTGACTGTTTCCAGCACTTCTCTGCCTACCTTTCCCAGAATTCTTCTTGTTTTAGTGCTGTCTATACTTCCTGCCTGGCCAAGCAGTGTTTATTCATCAAAAATTAAGAAAAACATATATACAGAAGAACATCCCCCATCACTCCCCCTTTGTGTTTCCCTCAGCTCAACCGTTCCATTCTGTCATATTCTCCTCCCCCATGCCCTTCTCTGCCACGCTCCTAATTTTCTTAGGAGATTTGTTTACTTTCCCTTCACAGAAGCATCCATGTGTGTCTTTCTTAGAGTTCTCTTTGTTACCTAGATTTTCTGGGGTCATGGACTATAGGCTGGTTATCTTTTGCTTTACATTGAATAGCCACTTGTGAGTGAGTATATACCATGTTTGTCTTTCAGTGTCTGGGTTACCTCATTTGGGATTTTTTTTCCTTCTAGATCCATCCATTTGCCTGCAAATTTAAAGATTTCATTCATTGTTCCTGCCTGCTGAGTACTACTCCATTGTGTAAATGTACCACATTTTCTTTATCCATTATTCAGTTCAGGGGCATCTAGGTTGCTTCCAGGTTCTGGGCATTGTGAATAATGCTGCTATAAAACACAGTTGATGTCCTTGTGGTGTGAATGTCCATTCTTTGGGGATATGCCCCAACGTGGTATTGCAACATTTTGAGGTAGACTGATTCCCAATTTTCTGAGAAAATGCCACACTGATTTCCAAAGTGGCTGTACAAATTTGTACTCCCACCAGAAATACGCTCAAGAATATATTTCCAGGTGGAGGAGATTTTCTTTTACTTCTAGTGCACAGGATTTTTTTTAGGATTGATTATAAGTTTTTGCCCAAAAACTTTGTCTATAATTATTGAGATAATTACATGACTTTTAAAAAATTGTTAATATGGTAGACCACATATTGATTAATTTCTATATGAGACCAACTTTTCCTTCCTCTATTCATTATAGTAAATTATTTTTAATGTATGTTTTAAAACTCCACATATTTATACTCTATTTACATCATTTCCTCCTTCTGTCTCCTTCCTCAAAATTCTCCATGTGAATTTTCAGTGTCAGTTTTCCCATATCATCTCTGTATTTCTGTGTCATCTGCTTCAGATAGTACCTTAATGGAGCAACTTGTTTTGGCTCCCTGTTTTGGAGCTTTCAGCTCCTGCTTAGACCTGTGACAAGGAAGTATACCCCAAGTATGTAATAGAGCTGACTGACTCCATGCACAAATTATATACAAGCAAGATAGAAGTGCGGGCTTATCTCCTTCAGGCCTTTTTAAAGCATGCTGTCAATGACTTGAAGCCTTCTACTAGGCCCAGCTTTCTGTTATTTCAGGGAGAATGACATGGATATATTGCAAAATTTAAAAAAGAAATAAGTTTACTTTAAAAGGGTGGGTTACTGTTTCCTGGGAAGCAAGCTTTGCTGATACAGACCATGAGGAACACTAAAGGTCTATGTAATTACTATATATCACTGTGGCCAGAATACCAAATGCAACATCATAAAGGAGAAAAATTTACTTTTGCTCATTTCTTCAGAGGTTCAACTTATGGTTTCTTGGCCTTATTCACTTAAGGCACAGCATCATGGTGACAGTAGCATGTGATAGGAAAGGCTCTCCTCAGTGGGCAGGAAACAGAGGTCCAGGAAGGACTGGGTCAGCAAACAAGATGTCTCCAAAGACTCTCCTCACAGTGCTCTGCTCATCTCCTTCAAAAACAGTAACAAAAATAACTAACCTGTGACCAACCACCTAACATATTTATGGTCATTTCATAAGCAAACCATAATAAGATCCAAAAATGAAATTATGTTGTGAAAATAATTGCTTTTTTCCTCATATGGGTCAAATGTTTTGTTATTTTTCACTGAATGGCAGGGATTGTAGAATTTGCTTTTTAGAGGGTATGCTTATTAATATTAACATTGTAAAGGAGCTAGTTCTGTTGATTGGGATGGGAAGAACCCAGATTGTAGTAACTGTGCATTACCTTCTCTGTGCTCTGGTTTGGATTGAATACAAAGGAAAAGGTGAGTTGAATACTTTCACTTTACTTTTCTTTTTTTTTTTTCTTTTTTCTGGTTTTTTTTTTTTTTTTTTTTTTTTTTTTTTTTTTTTTTTGGTTTTTCAAGACAGGGTTTCTCTGTGGCTTTGGAGGCTTTCCTGGAACCAACTCTTGTAGAACAATTAACTGTGTGTCTGAACTCTGAGCCAAAACAAACCCTACTTCCTTAATCTGTTTTTGTCAGATATTTTGTGACAACAGCTCATGAAGTCACTAAAAAAGGGGTATTTTTAATTTTTAGAGGTAGAATTATATGCACACAATTTTATCTATCAAAAAATATGTTTTTTCATTGAAAAATTATTTTCCATATAATATATTCTGATTGTGGTTTCCCCTCTCTCAAATCCTCCCATTTATTTCCCATCTCCCTATATACCTAATTCCATGTTCTTACTTGCTTTCTCCCTTTAGAAAGAAGACAAACTGGCAAACAAAGAAACAAAACAAAACCACAATATTTTAAAAAAGAAAAACACAGGAAACACACACAAACTCTCTCTCTCTCTCTCTCTCTCTCTCTCTCTCTCTCTCTCACACACACACACACACACACACACACACACACACACACACACACTATAATATCAGAAATTGGAAACCATAGCATAGAAGCAAAAAATTAAAATAAAAAAGCTCCCAAAGAGCGATACGAGGGACAAAGTATATAAAACTACCGCTGTGTTCATTTTATATTGGCCAACTACAGCTGGGAATGGGACCTATCCTTAAGTGTGGTTAATATTCCCAGTTGGCCTCTAATATAGAAAACTGATTTTTTCCCAATAGGATGTCAGTTTCATATGGTTTCTTAGATGTGGGAGCCAGTGTCCATGCCACCCTTTCAGTGACAAGATTCCATGTGGCTTGAACCTGTGAAGGCTTTGTGCATACTCCCACAGCTTCCTTGAGCTTCTACATCTATCAGGCCTCTTGTGTCTGGAAGACACAGTTTCCTTGGTGTTATAAATCCTCCCTGGGTCTTACAATATTTCTGACCCTACTTCTGCATAGCTCCCTGAGTTCTGAGGAGGAAATGGGTGTGATGGAGACATCTCATTTAGGACTGAGTTTTCCATAGTCTCTCACTCTCTGCACATTGTCCAGTTGTGGGTCTCTGTGTTAATTCCCATCTACTGCAAGAGGATGTTTCTCTGATGAAGGCTGAATGAGGCACTGGTCTATAGCAGAATGTTGTTAGAAAAGTCATTTCATTGCTGTGTTACTTTAACAGAACAACAGTATTTGGTTTTCCTGTAGGCCAGTGGTTCTCAAGCTGTGGATCATGACACCTTTGGAAAACCTCTATATCCAAAATAATTTACATTATGATTCATAACAGTAACAAAATTACAGCTATGAAGTAACCATGAAAATAATTTATGGCTAGGGGTCATTACAAAATAAGAAACATGTATTAAAGTGTCTCAGCATTAGGAAGGTTGAAAACCACTGCCAAGATTCATGGCCAACAGAGCAAGTTAGGTATAGGTTGCATCTTGTGGAGTGGGCCTTAAATTCAGTCAGAGTGGTTGGTTCCTTCCACAATATTTGTGCCTTTATTGCACCTGTATATCTTTCAAGCAGGTCACAGTTGTATATTGCAGGGTTTGAACCTGCGTTGGTGTTGACATTCATTGGCCTGTGCAGATCTTATGTGCTAGATCTAGGATCTGAGGAACAGAAAGAACGGGGAAGACTACAGTCTAATACTGTAGAGCACCTTACTTCAGTTTCAATGTACTTTTATACATAAATGAAAGAAAGAAAGCAATGATACAAGAAAGGTTGTTTGAGTTCAGAAAAACGTAGCCAGGAAAATGCAATCAGAAAAACATGTAAATAAATACCAATGAGCATATACTAAATATTGACAGAGCAGCTGTTTCCCAGAACTTTCTCAGGACAAACCAATTTAAACACGATTGCCAGGTACATAGTATAGATTATATCTAGGAAGCATGAAAGCAAGGAAGACAGTCATATCCAGATTCAGTGTACAATCATCAGAATGAGTCTATAGCTACATCCTGACATCCATTAAGAATAAACATGACTTATCAATTGAATGTAAGTGTTTGTCACAGGAGGCATAACATCACACCCAAGAACAATCCAGGGAACGAATATATATTCACTTGAGGCAAAAGGACCTCTACCTTTTTTTGGAGCCCTTCTTACAGTTTCCCAAGGCATTGCTCACCATGTGTCATTTCATTGACCATGTTCTAATAGGTTGGTGTTTACCTTCTTCCTCTGTTAGCATGCAGAGTGCCTTCCAGTACCATGAACACTAGTTGGTAGGGGCAGGGGCTCTAGCTTAACACTAACCCAACTTCAATAAGTTATTGAAGTGTTGTCTTCAGCAATAGGATCTTACTATCAGTTTGTGGAGAGCAACCAATAGCCGTGGCAATAGCCTGACGTGTTTGGGTGTTTACATGTAGCACTTTTGGCTAAATGATTAGATGTAAGCCATTTCTGGCACTGGGTGTTTCAGTTGGTGGCAAAAGACATTTAGTTGGGCCATTGGCTCCCCTATTGTTTGGTGACCCCATCTTTCATACACATATATATTTTAGTGAGCTTCTACAGTAATAGGTTTCCTTGTAAACCCTCAAATAGTATTCAGTGTTAATTGACCTTCACCATATTTCCTCTTTTACACCTCCATTTACCCTCCCTTCCCATTTAAGCCTCCAGTTTCAATCTCTTTCTGTCTCTCCATAGCTATATATTCTATTTCCCCTTGTTTAGAGAGTCCTCACTTCCTCCTAGTACCCTACTCTGTACCCAAACTCAGTGGTTATGTGGACTTTGAGGTGCCAATTGAAGGCTTAAATATTATCATTCACATATGATGGAAAACTTTCCATCCACATTTGTTGATTTGGGTCTGGGTTACTTCACTCACCATGATTTTTTCTGTCTTTATCCATTTAACTGCAAATTTCATATGTTTCAATTTTTATCAGCTGACCTACAACTGGCTATTAAAATACTGTTTTGCTTTAAGTTTTCTTAGGTGAAACTGTAAGACATTAATCTAAGCTTACTTTTTCCTCTACTATAGTAATAAAGCCCCTTCTTAATGCTGTGTGTCTTGAGTCATGAGTTTTCTATTCTGTCTGTTGGGAATAGATGTTATTCCCAGGCCCAGGGGTAAGCCAAGCAACCATTTTCTCCATCCCTTGCAGGTGCTTCTGGTTTCCTTTCCACACTCTACCCCACTCATCAGCTCATCTGCTGGGCTCACTCTGAGGAGTGCTTTCTACCTCATTTTTATTACTCAAATCTGCAAACTCTATCTTCCCTGAAATCACAGCACTCCAAGCTCTGTCTTTGGCATACTGTCAGGTGATGCTGGGCTTTGCTTCCATGAGTCACACAATGGAAATTTACTGTTGGCAGATTGTCAGCCATTCTCTCTGCTTTGCTTCCATTCCTAGTATCTAATGTTTGAAAGTTTTTCTTTAATATATTTTCTTTATTTTTTTTCACATTGTTTCAGGTGAAATAAATTTGGTCATTTTTTTCCTTCATTGACTGTGAGAAAAAAATTTTCCCTCCTTTACGATGTTAAAATATATTGCTGTAGTACTTATGTGAATATTTAACTAAATAATGAATGACATTGCTTTTAATATAATAATTAATGGGTGAATAAAATGCATGTTTTTTTAGCAGTTGATAAACATTTGGGATTTTATCTAAATAAAAATCACAACCATGAACATTGAAGCTTTCTTGGTTCTCCTCAATGACACTGAGCATGCTCACAAGGGGTTCCCTTTGTTAAGTCTTAAATCAACCATCTTTAAAAGGAAAAAAGAAAACTCATTATACTACCATTTAATTTGTTTTAATGTTTCTTCGCAGATGGTGAAAATACTAAAGTACAGACAAGCAATAATCATAATGTTGTGGCCTACATTATAAACAAGGAATTATTAGATTTTAAAACATTTTCTGGTTTAAAAATAAATCTGGTTGTCAACGCAGCTCTGCTGGTCTCTTTAGAAGGGCTGGTTTCTACATCCCTGATGGTGCTCGCCTTTATCCATTTTCCCAGGACCTCCCTATCTGCCTCTTCTTCCTCTCATCTGTTCTGTCAATGGTCCAGGAGGGCCCTCAGGACCACCTTGTCCTCCTTCACCAAAGCCACCTCGGTCCATGCCACGACCACCTCAGAAGCCACCTCTCTCTCCACCTCAGCCATCTCTCTCTCCACCTCGGCCACCTCTCTATCCACCTCGGCCACCTCTGAACATTTCCTCCACGACCAACACGTTCCATAAGTCCAACTTTTCCTCTCCTCATGCCACCAGGGCTGCCTCAGCCATGATCACCACCTGAAGGTGACAAAGGTGGCAGAAGGAAGCCCTTAATCTTAGGGTCCTTACACTTGTTTCATTCTGTTCTCCAGGTGAAGCTCTGGTTTCCATAGCCGGGATTGGGACACTGCCAGTCTCCAGCAAAGTGCTGGACATTCCCTCCTCCAGAAGGGTTCCCTCCGGAGTCCCAGCCCCCCGTGGGAGGAAGCCTCCTCTGCTTCCTCTATGGCCTCCCACGAGACCCATGGGTCTTCCAGGCCCTCCAGTAAGTGGTGGTGGCATCCCTCTGCCCTCTCGATGTGGCATGCCATCCCACATGCATTTCATTGGAACCTTCTTTCAGGCAAGAGAAACTTTGAGTTTGCTTCTTAGAAAATCTTTTCCATTAAACAATTCCACAGAAGCCTTGGTATATTCCAGGTCTTCACAGGACTCTGTGAAGGCTTTCCTGTTTCCATACCCATGTAGATGTGGATCATGAGTTGCCCAGTTCTGTTGTTCATCTTGACAACCCCACACTGCTTAAAGATGTCTGCAATATCATCCAAACTCACATTGTCATTTAAACCTTGCACATGAATTGCACTGTTGTCAGAGTTTTCGCCAGAGTCTACAGAAAGGCCTTAGATCAAGATCTGGTCCTTCATCCATGGGCCTCTGCTGCCTGTAGCTTCTGCTCTGTTGGCTGTATTGAATTGGAGCCTGGCTGTAGAATCCAGTCTGGGGGGCTAACTGTGGGAGGCTGCTGCTCATAGCTACTTTGTTGATCATAGCTACTATGCTACTATACATAGCTGCTCAGTTGCCCATAGGTGTTATGCTGAGAGTAACTGTTCTGATTCTAACGTCATCTATGAAGAGGAGTAGCTGGTAGGAGGATAGGATGAAGGCACAGTGAATGGCTGTTTGGGGTATTTCCCAGGTACCCCGGGGATAACTGTAGTTACTTTGTCTATATTCTAAGCTGGCTGATTATATAACCCATGTGCTAGATTGAGATTGACTAGTCTCAGCTGTCATATTAGCATCCTGTGCTCTTGTAGGAGCAGTGGCTGCTCTCTACTGTCCATAGGCTGGGTAGGCAGGTGTGTGCCATATGCAGACTGAGATTCATAAAAGGGTCTGTGTTTTGGTGACTGTTGCAGTGGTGGTGTCATAAGCACCAGTGCCATATCCTTGGACAGGGTGGCTGACTGTCTGGAAGGCAGTTGGAGTGGTATAATCAGTGGGAGGGTGTTCATAAGAAGTTGCATATGCACTCTGCCCATAGGTAGCAGTGGTCTGAGCCTGAGTAGAGCTGACATCAGTAGTCTGTCCAGAGGTTCCATAGCTTTGTTGCCCATATGCCTGGGTTGTCTGTGCATATCCTTGAGTTGGCTGGGCTGTGTAAGCATTGTAGCCCTGCTGGACTGCAGCTTGGCTGTAGGTACTGTAATCATTGATGCCATTTTCTTTCCCAGTATGGTTATATTTTAAAAATTGACAGGATGAAATTCTGTGCTTTTTAAAATTTTCTAATTTTTTTATGATTGTAATTACATTATATCCCCCTTACCTTTCCTTCCAAATCCTCCTAAGTGCTCTATCCCCTTGATTTCTTTCAAAATCACGGCTATTTTCCTTTAATTGTTGTTACACAGAGAGAGACTTCTAAATACATATTGGCAAGACAATAAATAAACACATTTTGATTATGGTAGCTTCATGTTAGAACTATAAAAGAATTCAAAGTGGCAATTAAGAAATTATTAAGGTAATATTTTAATACCTTTCTCACAATTCTGAAGTAAGAAGAAACTATAACCAGATATAAATGTTGTTATTTATTGAATAACACTCATTCACTCATAACACTCTAAAACTCATTCACTTAAAATGTTTGAGCTCTAGTTACTGGGTGGCAATAACACACTTGGTATTCGTTGAAAATATTACATAATATGGAAATTATATTGAGTAGAGTCATTTTATGTTCTATATTAAATTCTATATCTTTAATGATTTCTTTAAAATTTTAATTAAAACAAACAGTAGATGCATTTTAAACAAGGCAAACCCACAGTCATCTCCATAACAATTTCAATCATAAATACATTGTATGTACTATTATACTAATAGTAAAAACCCCTTTACCTCTAGAAGGTGACCTGTACTTATTGGAAATAATAAACCCAATTTAATATATGTGTGGAAGAAGGTTTCATTTACTTAAAATTATTGTTTTTCCAATTGTCAGGAAATTTCACAGTGTAAGTAAAGATTTATTTGTGAGGTTATTATCTTTTTGCACAAGGATATGTTAGACATAAAAGATCTTTTCATATGTATTAATAGTATGTGAAAATAATTTCCAATCAGAAATCTTACTGATCATTTTAGGCTAAATCATAATTAAGCAGTAAGCAGATCTGTTTGTTTAGAGATGTGTCCTTCTCTTGGACCAACCATACAAGGAGGTGAGAGTACTGGAGAAATGATGCTGGCATGAGCCACACCTTAGGAAAGAAATAGTTTCCAGTCCTGTGCTTCTCATCAGACAACCATAGAAAAGGATTCTGTAACTAGCCCTGCCTAATAGCTTTTTATTTTAGGCGAGGAGCTAGCACCAACTTTGATGGAAAGGGGTAAGAAAGTGTAATATAAAATTTAAATGGCATGATTTGTTTATAAAAGGAGTACTTTGACGTAATTGAAGTGTCATTAAATGCTGTCAGCAGTATTTTATCATCATTATCATATATGAGCTTTGTAGTGAGCTTTGTTAAGTTTATTCATGAATGGTTTTGATTTTATCTTTAAAATTGCAGTTCATTTTCAGTTTATACAATATAACTTGCATTTGTCTACTTCAGTCTATATTCAGTCAGCATGATTTTGGTAATCATCCATTCCACACCTCTTTCAGATTCATTAGCATTGCATCCATTCTACACCTATAATCCTCCAGATGTGAATAGTCAGCTTCCCTCTATTTTGCCTTTTCAGTTCCCCTTCAACTGGCTAAGAATATTATGCCATGTTTGACACACGTGTCTAGACCAGACATACTGCTCACTAGATTATAGAATCTTTACTTTTAACAAGACAAATGTAAATAACCTCAAAATGTAATAACAACATACACAGTAATAAAACAAGAGTTATCTATTAATACTTTTTTAGAATTTATTTCTAGAGCTTAAAATACAACAAAAGCTTCTTAATATAAAATAAGCACTTTAAATATATATGTTTTATGGGATAGAAAAAGGAAACAGACATTATGTTTTCTGGTGGTATTTTTTTTTCTTTTTGCCTTTTTGCTTTTCCAACTATTCTGCTTTGAATTTGGAATTATGCAAAATTCCTATAGTATTCCATTAAGAAAGCATTGTCTAGGACAACAAGAAATGTTCCATATAGCACAGAATGGAAAACTAAGAAATACTCTAACCTTTGAGTCCTGGCAAGACTCTAGGGAGCCTCCAAGTATATGTTGCCATTTAATTTGTGCTTCCCATCTTCCTTCTTCCCCGCTTAATGAGCTATGGCAACTGAAGAAAAGTTAAGCTGTGAAATACACAGACGTCACACAATGTAATCCTAAATAAAACAAAATAGAAACATCCAATTATAGTCAGAACTGTCATTAATTGTTACAACACTGATGAAAAGGATGGTTTATGTCTTGGCAGGTGGTATTTTCTGTTTCCCAGACATGCTAGGATACTTTTTGCTGGAGAACCGGTAACTGGAAATTGTTAAACTGATGAACAGAAATGAATTATTTTGGCGTGAGGCAAGTTGACCTGACAGAGAAATGAAAATGAACAGAAGGGTGTGTTCCACACAATGTTATTTTCTCTTTTTATCTATGTATATATACAATACATTAAGAAGTACTCAGAGGAGAGCAGGATGAGCAATACTATAACAGAGGGAGCCATTATAGGTCCGAGGAGAGATTTCCAGAGATCTACAAGGATGACACCAACTGACAATCTAGGCAATGGTGGAGAGTCTATCCTAATTGCCCTTCCCCTATAATGAGACTGATGACTACTTTATATGACATCCTAGAGCACTCATCCTGTGGCTGATGGAAGCAGAGGCAGATATCCACAGCTATACACTGAGCTGAACTCTGGAATCCAGTTGCAGAGAGGGAGGAATGAAGATCTAAGGGGTCAGTACCAGGCTGGTGAAACCCACAGAAACAGCTGGTCTGAATAAGGGGGAGCACATGAACCACAGCCTGCTGTTTGGGAGGCCCGCACTGGACTGATCAAGGTCCCTGAATGTGGATGTCAATGAGCAGGCCTTGGCACTCTGTGGAGCCCCTGGTAGTGGATCAGTATTTTTCCCTGGTGTAAGAAGGGATTTTGAGAGCCCATCCCATGTGAAGGGATGCTCTCTAGGCCTGGACACATGGGGGACACATGGGAAAGGGCCTAGGTCTGGCCCAGGATGATGTGGTAGACTTTGGGGAGCCCCCATGAAGGTCCCTACCCTCCTTGGGGAGCAGAGGAGTGATGAGGTAGGGGACTGGTGGGGGGCTCAGGGGAGGGGAGGGAGAGGGAGAACGGATTGACATGTGAAGCAAGTTTGTTCCTAATTTGAACTTATGAAAAAACTATTAACCCCCCAAAAGAAGTAATGTACTATTGTGCATTTTTATAGTCATTCATCCGGTAATATTATGACAAATTGGAATTCAGTATATATGACAATAAGCTAATTGTTATCTGTATTCTTTTGGGTAAAATAAAATCCAGAAAACGACTCACCCTTGCATGATAAATGCCAAGATGTGCATCTTTGATATTTTACATTTTTAGAATGTTTCCTAGTACTTGACAGCTGTTAGCAGGATGAGGTATGATCCAATTTCTACTTAAGTAATGACACAAGTTCTTTTCATGTAGGAGCAAATTAGAAACACATTACAAGAGAAAAAGACTTTATAGGAGAACTTAAATATGATGATCATTCACGTTTACACATACACACACACACACACAATTTGGTATTGTGTTATACAATTTACAATATTAATGAATTTTAAAAGCATATTTTCAATGGACATATCCCTTTGAAGGAGAAGCCTTCAAAGAAATATTGCTGATATTTTCTTTGTCCAGAATGATGTAATATCATTAAGTTTATAAGCTACAATAAAAGTGCTTATACCATGAATTTACAACAAAGCAAATGTCTATGCAATTTCTATTTTCTTTTTAACTGACTATTGTGCCATTTATATGACAACATTTTAATTCTTAACTGCTAGAAAGTTTAATTGTTATTGTAACCTGCCTCTCAAAGTTCTATTAATTTTTCTATAGCTAAATATTCTGTTTGTAAAGATGATTTAGTTTTTCTTACTTATGTTTCTTTTGAGATTTATTATGTTTGTGGGGAAATTTAGTATATAAATACTACAAGAAAATTACAACTCTAAAATCACCATAAGGAAAATTCTCTGGTCACTTTGAATATCAGTTCTTTATCTCTAAAATGTGGATAATTTTTTTATTTTTTATATTTTTAATTTTACAAGCTTGTTTCACATGTAAGTCCCTTCTCCCTCTCCCTCCCCTCACCCTCATCCCTCCTCCCCCATCCCCAACCTTCCCCCCCACCCCATCCACCCACCACTCCCCAGGCAGGTAGGGCCTTCAATGGAGGCTCTGCAAAGTCCAACAAATCTTCCTGTGGTGGTCCTGGGCCTTTCCCCATGTGTCCAGGGCCAGAGTGTAACCCTTCACGTGGGATGGGCTCTCAAAGTCCCTTCTTACACCAAGGAAAAATACTAATCCACCACCAGAGGCTTCCTGGAGTGCAGAGGCCTCCTTATTGACATCCATGTTCAGGGGTCTGGATCAGTCCCAGACAGCATCAGCGGTCAATGTGTTCTCCCTTGTTCAGGCCAACTGTTCCTGTGGGTTTCTCCAACCTGGTACAGACCCCTTGCTCTTCATTCCTCCCTCTCTTCAACTAAATTCCGGATTTCAGCTCAGTGTATATCTGTGGATGTCTGTCTCTGCTTCCATCAGCCACTGGATGAGGGCTCTAGGATAGCATAAAGAGAAGTCATCAATCTCATTTTAGGGGAAGGGCTTTTAGGTTATCCTCTCCACCATTGCCTGGATTGTCAGATCGTGTCATCCTTGTAGGTCTCTGGAGATCTCCCTGGTTCCAGATCTCTTCTTGGACCTATAGTGGCTCCCTCTGATATGGTATCTCTCATCCTGCTCTCTCTCCTCTATTCTTCCCCCAACTCAATATTTCTGCTCCTGCATTTCCTCTCCTCTACTCCTCTTCTCTTGCTCTTATTGTAGCAACTCCCTGCCTCCTGCCCTCATGCTCCCAATTGGCTCAGGAGTTCAGGCCACTTCCCATTCCTGAGGACCATTCATCCCTTAGAGTCCTTCATGTTTCCTAGTTGCTTTGGTGAAGAGGATTATAGGCTGGTAATCCTTTGCTCTATGTCTAAAATTCGTATATGAGTGAGTACATACCATGTTTGTCTTTTTGTGACTGGGTTACCTCACTCAGGATGGTTTCTTCTAGTTCCATGCATTTGCCTGCGAATTTTAAGATTCCATTGCTTTTTTCTGCTGAGTAGTACTCCATTGTATAAATGTACCACATTTTCTCAATCCTTTTTTCAGTTGAGGGGCATCTAGGTTGCTTCCAGGTTCTGGCTATTACAAACAATGCTTTTATGAACATGGTTGAACATATGTCCTTGTTGTATGAACATGCACTATTTGGGTATATACCCAAGAGAGGAATGGCTGGATCTTGAGGTAGACTGATTCCCATTTTTCTGAGCAACTGCCATACTGATTTCCAGAGTGGTCTTACAAGTTCGTACTCCCACCAGCAATGGAGGAGTGTTCCTTTTTCTCCACATCCTCTCCAGCATAGATTGTCATTGGTATTTTTGATTTTAGCCATTCTGACAGGTGTGAGGTGGTATCTCAGAGTTGTTTTGAGTTGCATTTCTCTGATGGTCAAGGATTTTGAGCACTTTCTTAAGTGTCTTTCAGCCATTTCAGATTCCTCTGTTGAGAATTCTCTATTTAGTTCTGCACCCCACTTTTTAATTTCATGGTTTGGTGTTTTGGTGGCTAGCTTCTTGAGCTCCTTATATATTTTGGAAATCAGTCCTGTCAGATGTGAGATCGGTGAAGATCTTTTCCCATTCTGTGGGTGGTCGTTTTGTCCTACTTACTGTTTCCTTTGCCTTGCAGAAGCTTCTCAGTTTCAGGAGGTCCCATTTATTAATTGCAGACCTCATTATGCAATTACTGGCATAATGTTCAGGAAGCCGTCTCCTGTGCCAATTTGTTCAAGAGTAATTCCCACTTTCTCTTCTAGAAGATTCAGTGTGGCTGGATTTATGCTGAGATCTTTGATCCATTTGCACTTAAGTTTTGTGCATGGTGACAGGTATGGATCTATCTGAATTTTCTGCATGTCCGAATCCAATTGTGCCAGCACCATTTGTTGAAGATGCTATCTTTTTTCCATTGTATAGATTTAGCACCTTTGTCAAAAATAAGGTGTTCGTAGGTGCATGGGTTAATATCAGGGTTTTCAATTCCATTCCATTGGTCTATCTGTCTATTTTTGTATCAGTACCAAGCTATTTTCAGAACTATGGCTCTATGGTAGCGCTTGAAGTCGGGGACAGTGATGCCTCCAGAAGATCCTTTATTGTAAAGAGTTGTTTTGGCTATCCTGGGTTTTTTATTTTTCCATATAAAGTTGAGTATTGTTCTTTCAATGTCTGTGAAAAACTGTGTTGGGATTTTGATGGGGATTGCATTGAATCTGTAGATTGCTTTTGGCAGGATTGCCATTTTTACTATGTTAATTCTACCTATCCAAGAGCATGGGAGATCTTTCCATTTTCTGGTATCTTCTTTAATTTCTTTCTTTAAAGTCTCAAAGTTCTTATTGTACAGGTCTTTCACTTTTTTGGTTAGTGTTACCCCAAGATATTTTATGTTGCTTGTGGATATTGTGAAAGGTGATGTTTCCCTGATTTCTTTCTCATTGGATTTATCATCTGTATATAGTAGGGCTACTGATTTTTTTGAGTTAATTTTGTATCCTGCTACCTTGCTGAAGGTGTTTATCAGCCGTAGGAGTTCCCTGGTAGAGTTTTTCGGGTCACTAATGTAGACTATCATGTCATCTGCAAATAGTGAAAGTTTGACTTCTTCCTTTCCAATTTGTATCCATTTGATGGCCTTTTCTTGTCTTATTGCTCTAGCAATAAGGAGTACTGGAATTAGCTCTCGTTTAAATTTCTGGTAGAATTCTTCAGTGACGCCATCTGACCCTGGGCTTTTTTTTGGTTGAGAGGCTTTTAACGACTGCTTCTATTTCATTAGGGGTTATAGGTTGATTTAAACTGCTTTTCTGTTCTTGGTTTAATTTTGGTAAGTGATATTATATTAATCCAGAAAACTGTCCATTTCCTTTAGATTTTCGAATTTTGTGGAGTACAGGTTTTCAAAATATGACCTGAAGATTCTCTGGATTTCCTCAGTGTCTGTTGATGTATCCCCCTTTTCATTTCTGATTTTGTTAATTAGCATGCTCTCTTTCTGCCTTTTTGTTAGTTTGGATAGAGATTTGTCTATCTTGTTGATCTTCTCAAAAACCAACTCATTGTTTCATTGATTCTTTGTACTGTTTTCCTAGTTTCTACTTTATTGATTTCAGCCCTCAGGTTTATTATTTACTGGCGTCTACTCCTCCTTGGTGAGTTTGCTTTTTTTGCTCTTTACCTTTCAGTTGTTCAGTCAATTCTCTAATGTGACTTTTCTCCACTTTCTTCATGTGGGCACTTAGTGCTATTAACTTTCCTCTTAGCACTGCTTTCAGAGTGTCGCATAAGTTTGGGTATGTTGTGTCAACATTCTCATTAAATTCTAGGAAGTCTTTAATTTCTTTTTTTATTTCTTCATCAACCCAGGAATGGTGCAATTGGGTGTTATTCATGTTCCACGCATATGTAGGTTTTCTGCAATACTTTTGCTGTTGAATTCTAGCTTTACCGCATGGTGATGTGATAAGATACAGGGGTTTATTTCAATTCTTTTTTAACTGCGGAGCTTTGCTTTGCTGCCAACTATGTGGTCAATTTTTGAGAATGTTCCATGTGGTGCTGAGAAGAATGTATATTTTTTTGTGTTTGGATGAAGTGTTCTATAGATATCTGTTAAACCCAGCTGGGTCATAACTTCTGTCAGATCCTTTGTTTCTTTGTTAAATTTCTGTCTGGCAGTCCTGTCTAGTGGTGTAGGCGGGTGTTGAATTCTCCTACTATAAGTGTGTGTGGTTTTATGTGTGGTTTGACCTTTAGTAATGTTTCTTTTACAAATGTGGGTGCCTTCGTATTTGGAGCATAGATGTTCAGGATTGAGACTTCATCTTGATGGACTTTTCCTGTGATGAGTATGAAATGCCCTTCTTCATCTCTTTTGATTGATTTTAGTTTAAAGTCTAATTTGTTAGATATTAGGATTGCTACACCAGCTTGTTTCTTGAGCCCATTTGATTGAAAAATTTTTTCCCATCTTTTTACTCTTAGGTATCGCCTATCTTTGAAATTGAGGTGGGTTTCTTGTAAACAGCAGAAGGATGCATTCTGTCTTTGTATCCATTCTGTTAGCCTATATCTTTTTATGGGTAAGTTAAGACCATTGACATTTAGGGATATTAATGTCCATTGTTCATTGGTTCTTGGATTTTTTTGATTTAATGTTGGTGGTGTCATTATGTGTGGATTTCACCCTACTGTTTCTTCTTGTGTTTGGTAAAATTAGATTATCTATTGCCTGTGTTTTTGTGAGTGTAGTTATGTTCGTTGGGTTGGAGTTTTCCTTCCAGAACCTTCTGTAGTGCTAGATTTGTGGATATGTATTTTTTAAATCTGTTTTTGTCACGGAATATCTTGTTTTCTCCATCTATAGTGATTGAAAGTTTTGCTGGGTACAGTAGTCTAGGTTGACATCCATGCTCTCTTAGTGCTTGTAAGGAATCTATCCAAGACCTTCTGGCTTTCAGAGTTTCCATTGGGAAGTCGGGTGTGATTCTGATTGGTTTGCCTTTATATGTTACTTGGCCTTTTTCCTTTGCTGCTCTTAATATTTTCTCTTTATTCTGTAGATTTGGTGTTTTGATTATTATGTGTCGGGGGACTTCTTTTTGTGGTCCAGTCTGTTTGGTGTCCTGTAAGCTTCTTGTACTTTCATAGGCATATCCTTCTGTAGGTTGGGGAAGTTTTCTTCTATGATTTTGTTGAATATGTTTTCTGTACCTTTGAGCAGTGTTTCTTCACCTTCTTCTACACCTATTATTCTTAGGTTTGGTCTTTTTATGGTATCCCATATTTCCTGGATATTTTGTGTTAGGGATTTGTTGGACTTGAGGTTTCCTTTGGTTGATGAATGTATATCCTCTAGCAAGTCTTCAATAGCTGAGATTTTCTCTTCCATCTCTTGAATTCTATTGGTTATACTCACATCTTTAGTTCCCGATCATTTATCCAGTCTTTCCATTTCCAGCATCGCCTCATTCTGTGTTTTCTTTATTGTGTCTATTTCAGTTTTCATGCTTTTCAAGAACTTCCTTCACTTGTTTGGATGGTTTTTCTAGGGTTTCTTTAGATTCTTTTAGAGATTTGTTTATTTCTTGAATTTTTTGGTTTGTGTTTTCCTCCATTTTGTGTAATTTTTTGTTTGCTTTTTCTTCTATTTCTTTAAGGGATTTTCTTGTTTCCTCTTTAAAGGTCTCTATCATCTTGTTGAGATAATTTTCGAGGTCCATCTCATCTTCATGCTCTGTGTTGGGCTTTTCAGATCTTGCTGGAGTGGAATCCCTAGATTCTGGTGGTGTCATATTGGTCTTTCTGTTGTTGAGTGAAATCTTATTTTGTCTTCTTCCCATATCTTCTTCTAGTGGGTGCAGGTGGGGTCTCTCTATCTCCTCTTGTGACCCAGTGGTATGTGGGTGCCAGGAATTCAATGTCCACAACTCTGGATGGTCTTGCCTCTACTGGTAGTCTCCTCACTCATTGTAGATCGTTTGGTGGAAAGAGATGGAAGAGTAGGGTGTTTCCAGTTTCAGGGAGCTCCTCTTTGTCTGTGTGTGTCTACCCCAAGTAGGCAGGTGCAGGCCCAGGGTGGTCGGGGTGAGTGATGGTTTGGGCGAGAGTTGGGTAAGGGCAGAGACTCCCTCACCTTGTTCCTGGGTCAATCAGCCGAAAGGGATCAAAATGTGGATAATTTTTTCAGTGTTTTGGGATAGGGCCAGTATCAGGTTTAAAGTAGTTAATTTTTCTATTACAGATGCTGTGAAGAGGTAGGGCATATGGTGTTTTCCTTTAAAGATCACGCCAGTAGGTATAGCCAAATCCCATCTTCTTTAGATAACGTATTCATTGTTAAGGGAAGACCTTCTGAAATCTCTCTGAGTAGCTGATAACATATTCAGTGTTCCACATATATTGACATTTTCAGTTGAGTCATGGTGTTTGAAAAATATATACTAGTCAACACAGAGTCAGAAAATACTTAGTATTAAACATGTGTTGTGCCATTGGTGGCACAAGCCTTTAATCCCACACTCAGGGGGCAGAGGCAGGTGGATCTCTGTGAGTTCAAGGCCAGCCTGGTCTTCAGAGCAAATGCCAGGATAGGCTCCAAAGCTACACACAGGTACCCTGTCTCGAAAAACCAAAAATAAATTTGTTGTGCCTAGGAAATTGTAGACTTGTACACACATGCACAAATATAATTTTTTATAAACATAAATTTTACTATTAAGGTATTCATAATAAAGGGACAGCGATTATACATGGAGAGCAGTGTACAATAAACATTGGCATTTTAGCTTGGATATGGATTTCCTCCATAGTTTCCTGTGTTAAAGCTCTTGTCTCCAGCCACAGCACTTTAGGGATATTCATCCTAGTTGATTTTGTTCATGCTATTGAGACACACTTTGGAGGGTATGATGGGACCAGATCCTTTCTGCTTTCTCTATTTTTGCTTCCTGGCTATGACATGAGTATTTATGTTCTGCCAAGAATTCTTCTCTTATGGTCCTACTTCAGGTAGGAAACAGTGGTGTAATCATCATAGAATGAGACCTCTAAAACACTGAGGAAGTAGAAATCTCTCTCTCTCTCTCTCTCTCTCTCTCTCTCTCTCTCTCTCTCTGTGTGTGTGTGTGTGTGTGTGTGTGTGTGTGTGTGTAAGCTGACTAGCTCAAATGCCTGTGATACTACTGGAAATCTAATAAAGCAGTTTCCTTGGTATAAATCTGTCACAGAACTATTTTGAGCATTCTCAACTTTTAGACAAGACAGATGTGTCTTTTCTTCTTCAGCTATTTGGCCATCCAGCCTGAGTGAACCTGGGAAATATGTGAAAGCCATCAAAAAGAAATAGGTATGATTCTATTAAGGTATAAAGCAAAACCATACAAATATATCCCATGCTTATTTCCCTTTCGGTTGTAAAGCCATGCAGTGCTGGTGATGTTTTGGGGCTCAGGTAGAGGCAGTTTCTTCTGTGTCAGCTCTCTTAGGAATTTCAGATTATTGGAGTAAAATATCCAAAGGTTATTCTTTCTGGATTTTGATAAGGCTGTATACCAGTGCGTGTATAACTAAAAACCTGATAGTAATAGGCACAGATGACAGATCAGACAAAATATTTTATTTAAGAAGATTTATAATTAATTAGTCCTCATTGATGATTATGCATGAACAGTGCCCACCACTGGTCACTTTTGGAAAGGGTTTTAGTACTCATTAAGGATCTTAATTTGGAATAACCCATTTTTATATACTTCAATGTGAAGAGACCCATCAGGAGAAAATTTATTTGATGTTAGGCATTTTATGAGAACAAGTGTGAATGATGGGTATAATTAAATAATAACAAATGTAGTGCTGCTGAATGTACCAAAGCCATTTTAAATTATAAAGTTCATGTCAAATATTAGTTTTGAATCTTTGAAGTAGTCACATTAAGTTTTTTTCTTCTCCTCACAACACAGATTATATAATTTTGTCATCCAACAGTGAGTACAAAAGTATTCTGTAGGTAAGTCTTTATAATTTCATTTCTATTCTTGATAATCATCCTGATTGGAGCACATTGCTAATGAGCTGCTGTAGCCTTACTTGTGTTCTTACTACTCTGAATGTGGTTATACATGAGGGATGACTAACTCCAGTTAGGGCAGTGTCTTTAAAATTATGAAGACAAACTTGAGGTAACTACAGTAGGAAAGACATCCTATAGTTCTCAAGGATTACTTCTGATTGCTTCAGTTAATTTGGTGACACGGTTGTGAATGGAATGTATAATAATGCCTTTCTTCCTCAGTCTAGTGTCTTTTCCTGTAGGTGTGCTTCAGAATGCTCAGGAATTCAAGCTAGCTCCTGTGCCCTAAATTTTCAAACCACTCTTCCCAGTGTGAATGCACAACCTCACACACAGACAAAGATGTGGGCTTTGGGGCAGATGGGTAAGAAACTTTCATATTCTTAAATTATCACACTCTTTTCTCTATCTATCTATCTATCTATCTATCTATCTATCTATATTATCATATTGCTTTTCTTTCACATTTATTGTTTTAAGTTATTAGAAAACTAATTCTGTATGAAACAGAAACAGTTTTAGTAAAAATAGATCAATAAATAAGTAAATATCAGTAAATTTATAGGTGGCTTATTCACTTTTAGACACTTTTGTAAGTTCCAAAGGATATATTAGAATTAAAAAGGATACATTAAAATTATATAATAGATAATATACCAAAATATACCATAATATTTTATGCAATATTGTGACACAATTATATATCATGTATAATTATTTATAATACATATATTATAACATATGTTATGTGAAATTGTATAATTAAATATAATACATATATTATAGGTATATGATATTCACTATACACAGCTATATATTATGTGGATAATTATATCTCTTGCAAATATAATATATATTATTTTTAATAACATATTTATTTTAAATATACAAGTAGAAAATATATAAATATAAATTTATATTTAAATAAATGTAAACATAAATATAAATTTTCATACAATATAAATGATATAACATATTATATGTTATATGTTATATGCATATTATATTACTTAATACATTCATAATAATTATTTTATATATTATTTAGTATATAATATAGTATACAAATATATTATTTAATACATATTATGTGATATATTATATATTATATATGTCATTTCAATTATAAATAATATATTGTATTATATGTAGTATATAATATAAATTTGTAATATATTACCAAATATAAATGAAAGGATAGTATAATATATAATAATTTTATACATAGCAGAATTTTACATGTATTATATAATAATATAATATATCAAAAGATATTTTATAATTAGAAAAGATGTCATAAAATGTAAAAAAATGTCATTGATTGTTCAGACCTTTTTGATCCCATTTTTCTGATGGAAACTAACATTTTAAGATTCAACAAAGAATATATAGCTAATTAGTGTTACCAACACTCAAAATCATCTTCTTGATTTTTTTTATCCAGGGCTTGTTGCCTATAATGACTTAATAATCATATAATAAACTTTTTGTTTAAGTGTTTTGAGTTTAATAATTTCTAAAATTTGTCTTCTGCCCCAAGCAAACAAGAGTTTTAGTTGTTTACAATATGAATACCTTCAGGGCTTTTTTCCCTCAGATTTTTAAAAATTTAAATTAGAAATTTTTTTTTACATGTCAATCCTAGTTCTGTCTCCCTCCCCTCCTCCCCTGCCTCCCACCAACCCCCTATCCTATCCTCTTTCTGCTCCTAAGGAAGGGTGAGATCTTCCATGGGGATCTTCAAAGTCTGTCATATCATTTGGTGCAGGTCCTAGACTACCCCCCCCCATGTGTCTAGGCTGAGAGAGTATCCCTCTACCTGGAATGGGCTCCCAAAGTCTATTCTTGTACTAAGGATAAATACTGATCCATTTCCAGAGGCCCCATAGATTGCCCAGGCCTCCAAACTCACACCCAAAATCAGGTTTCTCTAGCCTTGTCTTGATCCCTTTGCTCATCACTCCTTCCTCTCTGCAACTGTATTCCAGAGTTCAGCTCAGTATTCAGCTGTGGGTGTCTGCTTCTGCTTCCATCAACTACTGGATGAAGGCTGTAGGATGGCATTAAAGTAGTCATCAGTCTTATTATTGGAGAAGGGAATTTAAGGTAGCCTCTCAACTATTGCTTAGATTGTTAGTTGGTATTTTAATATCAGAGTGTGTGTTTACTGGCTAATGTCCAGGCTGAAGGTGAAGTTCTTGAAAATACTTTCTAAGTGACAAGTGTAAGAAACCAGAAAGAAATAGGAAAAATAAAACTATAACTTACTAAAACAAGAATTAGAAGAGTGTTGTGTTGAGATTTCACGATAGATTGTTTATTTCTAAAGGAAATATTTGACAAGTTGTTTATATGTTTCTGGCTGATAAAAGAGCTAAACTAATATCACTTGTACTATTTGTACATTTATACCTGGCTAATAGGAGATATGACTAATAACAACCAATAGAGATAAGTGGGAATTTTAATTCTTCGTTTTTAAATGTTACCAAAGAGCTTTATTGAAATTTCCAGTCTTATTTAATTTATTGTGTAAGCAGATGTCTACAAAGACATAAATATAAGTATGTAACTTCACCAACACAACACCAAGTGTAATGATAATTTTTCTAAGACCTTTCTTTTCTAGATATTAACTGTGATATTTATCATGAGTAAGAATTTGAAAAGACACCTAGTTTTAAGTATTTTATAAAATTAGTAAGATATGTTCTGCAAACAGTGAGCTTTTCTTGGATATTAGTGAAATAGCTCATAATATCATGAACAATTAAAAGAAAAATAAATGTTCTTTAGAATATTTTATGCCTAATAAATATACCTTAAGCAATCCATGTATATCTTTAGCAAACATTTGTGATGCTTGTGGATCATTACTTTTTCTGAAACACAAGAGAGATGCATCTGTTTCTATAAGGTGGGCTTTAGTCTGAGCTTATATCTCTGAAAACCTTATACAGCTACAAGTATAAACTGATGAGTCCAAGCTTGGAGTCTTTTGTAAAGGGGGATATTTGCAAAAGGCCTTCTGACTGAAGACTCTTAAATGCACACATTTTCAGTGCTGAAGACATGTTAATATAATCTATGAGTGAAAGCTTTCAGAAATGATTGGAATCATTAATCTTCCTGTTGAATTACCCCAACCCTGTCCTGGTTCCTCTCAGGGCTATGCTCATTTTCAAAATTTGATTTTCATATAACACTGATAAACCTACACAAGGATACATGATAAATAGGCATATAATGCCTTGAAAACACAATATAAGAACTAAGAATTCACAAAAATAAATCTTACTATGTGGTTTTAATTTCTATAAGGAATTAAGCTATAAAGATTGTTTCTTCCTGAAATTACAAAAGAAATCCACTCCCCATAAAAGTTAAGCCAATATTTCTAATGTTTCTTGTAATATATTTGAAAAGTAAGACCATGAAAAATGTCACTCCTAGTGCATCCATCTCTAGTGTTACCCAAGTGGTAGAGTTTTACCTTTCAGCTACACTTTTGTCTGCTTCTGTCATGTAGCTAGGGCAGTGATGGTCATCTTCAGTGATAAAGTGAAAAAAGTTGGAATTAATAGAACCATTGTTAAAACTGGAAAAATTCTTGGGAAGACTGGAGTATATCTTTGCAAAGTTTCCCATGTTGCCCAGGCTGGTCTCCAACTTTAATGTAGCCAAGGGTTAATGCTGAACTTTTAATACTCCCTCCACTTCCCAAAGTTGATAGGTGTGTGCAGTGCTGGGACTTGAACTCAGGACTTCAGACATTGTTAAGCTATTGGCTTCACCATGAAACTATAAACTCAACTTCACAAATGGCCAAAGAGCTATTTAACTAGAAGTTCCTACATGCTATGTTTATTTGTAGAAAGTAATTAATTGGCAAAGATTCACCTGATCTCAGATAAAATGTTCCTTCAAATGATCTACTCATCTCTGTTCTGAAGCTCTAAGCCTCTAGATTGATTTGTATTATAAATTTTAAATGATGAAAAGTTTATAGTTAATTTGATATTCCAGATGTTTTCATCATGAGACTGATGTGCTCTGATATTGGAGGTTAATAGACAAGGGCTAATCAAATCTGTCCCACAATTTCTTTTTTGACACAGGGTTTCTCTGTGGCTTTGGAGGCTGTCCTGGAACTATCTCTTGTAGACCAGGCTGGTCTCAAATTCACAGAGATCCACCTGCCTCTGCCTCCCGAGTGTTGGGATTAAAGGCATGCACCACCAATGCCTGGCTTTCTTTTGTGTATTTTATGAGATGAGTTAAGAATAGTTTGTACATGTTTATATGACTAAAAATCAAAATAGTAATATGTAAAATTTAAACTTTAGCAACACACAAACATGATATTCCACTCATGAAGGCTCTCTTTTAGTTACTCTCATGGTATAAAATTCAAAATTGAGTAATTTCAATAGAGTTCACATAATCTGCAAAATATTTGTTGTAGTGATTTACTGAAATATTGGCTGCTTTTTTCTGTAGTTTATTGACTGTAATCTGTGAGTGTTCAGAAATAAATTCATCTCCTGGAAATGGAACTGAAAATTGGCAACACAACATCTACAGGGTAAAAATTGTAAGAAGAATATATAGGGACAATAAGCTGACATGAATGGCAGAGTGCCTCTGTTTTCAGTGTCCTGAATTAATTTTAACTTTTTGCCCCCCTGACTGAATTAAACACTACCAGGAAACTGTTTCATCACCTAAAAACATTACAACTATACATTGTGAAATAAAAACTTATGGCTATGAACTTAAAATAGTAAGTTTTCTTAAATATAATGTTGAAATATTGGCATTTGGCACATCCAAATGACATCACACATGGATACTCTTATGTCTAATAAATAGAAGTTTTGTTCCTAAAACTTATTCTCTTATTGTCTCTTGTGAGGAATAAATACACAGGAATCCAGACTGCCAGGGTTGTCACTCTGAAAAAAACACACAAAAATAAGCCCTGAAAGTAAGACTGGAGGCCCCCTATCTCCTGAGCTCTATACAAGGGTCCCAGCCCTGGAAGCTTTACTGGAGGCTAGGCTGGTCCTAGGAACCTGCATTGGTTAGGGTTTCTATTGCTGTGAAGGGACACAGTGACCTCAGCAACTCTTATAAGGAAGATATTTAACTTGGGGTTTCAGAAGTTTAGTCCATTATCATCTTGGTAGGGAGCATGACAGCATGCAGGCACACATGGTACTGGCTACATCTTGATCCAAGGCACTAAGCATGACTTAGGCATATATGAGACCTCAAAGCCCACTACCACAGTGACATACTTCCTCCAACAAGGCCATACTTACTCAAACAAAGCTATACCTCCTAAGAGTACCACTCCCAATGAGCTTATGGGGACCAATTACATTCAAAGAACCTCATGACCCCAGGTAAGACACCAACCACCACCCACTAAACCTCTTAAACCTACTCACAATGCTGGGCTGCACCCCTCCCCTGGGATCCATATCTTGGCCAACAACTTCTGAAGCATACTTGGGCTTTACCAGAGCACAGAGCAAATCTAGGGATCCCAGCCCCAGCAGCGGATGGAGGCTAGGCTGATCCTTGAGATCCCACCACCCACTTAACCCCTTTAAGCCTACCCAACAATCCAAGACTTCACCCCTCCCCTGGGCTCAACATCCTGGCCTAAAAATTAGGAAGAAGACTTCAGCTTTACCAGAAGTCAGGCTTGATCTAGGGATCTGAGGCTTCCAATACCCCAAAGCAGACCCCCTCCTGGACCTGAAGACTTACAACCCTCCAAAACCCTTTGCCATTTAGGCCAGAAGACCAGAGAGGAAAGAGAAACCAAGGCACAAAACACCTATTCAAAACAGTAATCAATATCTGTAACTATAATCATTCCATATCCAGATGTCTAAATGCCAGTGTAAAAACCCAATAAATAACAGAAAGGGCAATATGGTACCACAAAGCCCAGATATCCTACAATCAACACAACTGAAACATAAGAAAATGACCTTAAAATGACTTTATGAAGAAGATAGAGGTCCTCAAAGAGTAAATGAAAAGTAACTTTAAAGAAATTGTTGAAAAGAGCAAACAAAAACTTGGATGAAATCAATAACTACCTAAAAGAATGCCAAGAAAGGCAGGAAAGAACAAACAGGTGAAGGAAATAGTTCAAGACCTGAAAAGGGAAATGGAAGCAATAAAGAAAACACAAATGGAGGGAATCCTGGAAATGGAAAATCTGGCTAAGTGAACAGGAACTACAGATGCAAGTGTCACCAAGAGAATACGAGAGAAGGAAGAGAGACTCTCAGGCATTGAAGTCATGATAGTGGAAATGAATTTATTAGTCAAAGAAAATTTTAAATCTAAAAATATTCTAACACAAACTATCCAGGAAAGCTGGGATACTATAAAAAGACCAACATAATAATAGGAATAGAAGAAGGAGAAGAAACTCATCTCAAAACCAAGAGAAAAATCATGGAAAAAATTCTTCCCAACTAAAAAAACGTGCTTATAAAGAAAAAGAAACTTACAGAACACCAAACAGATTGGACCAGAAAACAAAATCACCTCACCACAAAATAATCAAAACATTAAATATGCAGAACAAAGAAAGAATATGAGAAGTTGCAAGGGAAAAAAAAGGCCAGACAGCATATAAAGAAAGACGTATTGGAAATATACCCAACTTTTCAGTATAGACATTAAAAGTCAGAAGTGCCTGGACATCAGTCTTGGAGACTTTTA
Organism: Cricetulus griseus; assembly: GCF_003668045.3. NCBI lineage: Eukaryota > Metazoa > Chordata > Mammalia > Rodentia > Cricetidae > Cricetulus > Cricetulus griseus. The sequence goes on along the minus strand of NW_023276806.1, from coordinate 181,824,856 downwards.
GAGTGTATGAATGCCAGATCAGATTTCTATACACAGAAAAACCTCTCAATCACCGTAGATGAGAAAACAAGATATTTCATGACAAAGTCAAATTAACAACTATCCACAAATCCAGCCCTAAAGAAGGTACTACAAAGAAAACTCCAATCCCAGGAAGTCAACTATACCCACTAAACATGGACAATAGATAATATCACACCAGCAAAATCCAAAGAATGGAAACACACACACACACACACACACACACACACACACACACACACACACACACACACACCTGCCATCATCATCAACAACAAAATAACAGGAATTAACAATCATTGATCTTTCATATTTTTCAATATCAATGGACTCAATTCCTCAATAAAAAGACACAAGTTAACAGAATGTATACAAAAACAGGATGCATTATTCTGCTGCATAGAAGAAATACACCTCAACATCAATGATAGACATTGCCTCAGACTAAAAGGTTGGAAAAAGATTTTCCACTCAAAAATACTCTAAAAGCAAGCTGGTGTAGGTATTATAATATCAAAGAAAATTAAATTTCAATAAAAATTAATCAAAAGATATTTAGAAAGGCATTTCATTCATCAAAAGAAAAATGCAACAAGATGATGTCTCAAATCTGAACATCTATCCCCAAATGTAAAGGAAACACATTTGTAAATAAACAATACCAAAGTTTAAATTACACATTGAATTCCACACAATAATTGTGGGAAATAAAACATCCCACTCTTACCAATGCATAGGTTACCCAGACAGAAACTAAACAGAGAAAGAATGGAACTAACATATGTTATGACTCACAAGGACCTAACAAACATCTACAAAAAAAAAATGTCACCCCAATACAAAAGAATAAATCCTCTCAGCACCTTATATTGGGCATGTATTTGGTCACAAAGCAAGTCTCCACAGATACAAGAAAACTGAAATAACCCCCACTATATTATCAGACCATCATGGTTTAATGATTAATTTCAACAACAGAAAACTGAAAAAACTCATAGAAACTGAACATATCTCTACTGAGTTACTGCTGGGTCTAGGAAGAAAGACAGAAATAAAAGACTTTCTAGAATCCAATGACAATGAATGCACAACATACCCTAATTTATGGGACACTTTGAAAGCAATGCTAAGAAGAAAGTTCATCGCACCAAGTACCTTCATGAAGAATTTGGAGAGATCTCATAGTATCCACTTAATTGCATACCTGAAGCTCTAGAACAAAAAGAAGCAAAGACACCCAAGAAGAGTAGATGGCTGGAAATATTCAAACTGAGGTTTGAAATCAATAAAATAAAAATAAATTGAACAATACAAAGAATTAATGAAATAAAAAGTTGGTTCTTTAAGAAAATCAGCAAAGTAGATACACCCTTATGCAGAGAGAGTATATCCAAATCAACAAAATCATAAATGAATAGGGGCACATAACTACATACTAGAAGGAAACCCAGTAAATCATTAGGTCAAACTTCAATAACCTGTACTCCACAAAATTGTTAAGATTACAAGATGGAACAATTTCTTGATAGATAACACTTACTAAAGTTAAATCAAGATCAGATAAACAGGCCGGGCGTTGGTGGCACATGCCTTTAATCCCAGCACTCGGGAGTCAGAGGCAGGCAGATGGATCTCTGTGAGTTCGAGGCCAACCTGGTCTCCAGAGCAAGTGCTAGGATAGGCTCCAAAGCTACACAGAGAAACCCTGTCTCGAAAAACAAAACAAAACAAAAAAACAAAATAAAAAATCAGATAAACAATTCAAATAGAGCTATAACCCCCAAGGAATAGAAACCATCATTAAAAGTCTCCCAACCAAAACAAGACCAGGACCAGAGCACAGAATTCTACCAGACTTTCAAAGAAGAGCTAAGACCAATACTCCTTAACTTATTCCACAAAACAAAAACAGAAGGAATTTTTCCAAATTCATTTTATGCTGTCACAGTCAACCTGATTCCCAAACCACACACATACTCAACAAAAAAGAGAATTACAGACCAATTGTACTCATTAATATTGATGCAAAAATACTAAATAAAATACAGGCAAATCAAGTCAAAGAATACATCAAAAAGATCATCCACCATGATCAACTGGCCTTTATCCCAGAGATGCAGGAATGGTTCAATGTATGAAAATCTGTCAATGTAATCCACCATGTAAACTGAAAGAAAAAAAAAATCATATGATCATCTCATTAGCTGCTGAAAATCCTGTGACAAAAATCTAACATCCCTTTGTGATAAAAGTCCTGTAGAGATCAAAGATACAAGTCATAATTAAACATAATGAAAACAATATATAGCAAGTTGATTGCCAAAATCAAATTGAATGAAGGGAAACCCAAAGCAATTCCACTAAAATCAGGATCAAGACAAGGTTGTCTGCTCTCTTCATATCTATTCAATATAGTATTAAAAGTTCTAGCTAGAGCAATAAGACAACTGAAGAATACCAAGGGAATATAAATAGGAAAGGAAGAACTCAAAATATCATTATTTACAGATGATATGATAGTATACACAAGTGACCCCCAAAACTCTATCAGGGAACTCCTGCAGCTGATAAATACCATTAGTCAAATGGCTGGGTACAAGATTAACTAAACAAATATCAGTAGCCCTCCTATATACAAATGATAAATGGGCTGAGAAAGAAATCAGGGAATTAACATCCTTTACTATAGCCTCAAATAATGTAAAATATCTTTGGGTATCTCTAATCAAGCAAGTAAAAGAACTGTATGACAAGAACTTCAAGTCTCTGAAGAAAGAAATTGGAGAAGATATTAGAAGATGAAATGATCTGCCATGCTCATGGATTGGTAGGATTCACACAGTAAAAATGGCCATTTTACCAAAAGAAATCTACAGATTCAATCCCAACACAATTCTTTACAAACCTTGAAAGAACAATACTCAACTCAACATGGAAAAACAAAAACTCCAAGTTAGCTAACACAACAACAAAACCCAAATGGAGGTATCACCATGCCTGATTTCAAGTTCTACTCTCGGGCTATAGTAATAAAAAATACCTGGTATTGGCATAAAAACAGACAGGTGGATCAATAGAATCAAATCAAAGACCCAAATACAATACACGTACATATGGACACCTAATTTTCAACAAAGACGTCAATATTATACAATGGAAAAAAGAAAACACCTTCAACAGATGGTGCTGTTATAACTGGATGTAGGCATGTTGAAGAACATAAATAGATCCATATCTATCACATTACACAAAATTCAAGCTCAAGTGGATCAAAGACCTCAACATAAATTCAGATACACTGATCCTGATAGAACTGGGAAATAGCCTTCAAAGCATTAGCACAGGAAACAGCTTCCTGAACAGGACAACAGTAGTGCATACACTAAGATCAAATGGAACCTCATGAAATTGAAAAGTTTCTGTAAGGCAAAGAAAACCACCAATATGACAAAATGGCAGCTTAGAGAATGGGGAAAAGATCTTCACCAACCACACATTGGTCAGCAGGCTGACTTCCAAAATATATAAAGAACTCAAAAGCTAGATATCAATAAACCGAACAATCCAATTAAAAAAATGGGGTACAAATCTAAACATAGAATTCTCAAACGGTTGAGAAATCCGTACAGAAATGTTTAACATCCTTAGCCAGAAACTGGAAACAACCTAGATGCCTCTCATCCAAAGAATGAATAAGGAAAATGTACATTTATGCAATGGAGTATTTCTCAGCTGTTTAAAACAAGGACACAGGGAGCCAGGCATTGGTGTCATATGACTTTAATCCCAGCATGTGGGAGGCAGAGGCAGAGGCAGAGGCAGAGGCAGAGAGGTGTTGTAGATGATCAATCAGCACTGACCACCCCACAGCCCATTGTTCTTTGCATTTTTGACCAGTTGCAGGTTTCTGTAACAGTCTTCATCTGCTGCAGAAGGAAGATTTGTGAGGAGAAGTGAGAGCTACATTCTCATGTGTGTATATGGATATAGATTTAAAATGTAGGTAGAAATCGTATTGATTTAGGAATGTGCCAGTAGTCAAATCCAAGATTTCAAAATATCAATAAAAATAAAACATTATGAGTCAGAAAGTATGTAAATATATAGTTAATACTCACAGGATAACCCTCTTATATCTGTTGACAAAAACAGGAACATCAGTGTATTAAACATTAAAGTTAAATAAATCAGATAAAGAACATCACTGTATACTTAAGGAAAGTTTAAATGATCAGGCCTGCTAGTTTTATGTCAACTTAATACAAGCTGGGAGAATCAGAAAGGAAGGAACCTCAATTGAGAAAATGCTTCCAAAAGATCCAACTGTAGAGCATTTTCTTAATTAGTGATTGATGGGGGAGGGTCCAGGCCATTGTGGGTATGGCCATCCCTGGACTGGTAGTCCTAGGTTCTATAAGAAAGCAAACTGAACAAGTCATGGGGAGCAAGCCAGTAAGCAGTACTCCTGTATGGCCTCTGGATCAGCTCGTGCCTCTAGTTCCCTGCCCTGTCTGAGTTCTTGTCCTGACTTCTTTTGATTATGAATAGTACAGTGAAAGTGTATGCAAAATATACCCTTTCCTCTCCAAGTTGCTTTTGATCAAGGTGTTTCAAAGCAACAGTAACCCTAACTAGGACAAATATGATATAGACTTCAACAGAGAAGGTAATGACAAATATGAACATATCTATTTTATTATTAAAACTTTTATTTTAAATCAAATAATCATATTTACATACTTAATTGGTACTTCTGAAATAAGCTTAAAAAACAAACAACAACAACAACAACAAAACCAAAACAAAACAAAAAAAATGTAGAAACTCAGAAATCCTTATAGGAGAAAGATACTCTTCTATTTATCATTGAATATATGGGCTAAGAGCTACATCATTTGTTTTCAAAATGATTATATAAGTATTAAAAAGTGGGTGGTCTATGGGGCCACTGGCAGTGGAACCAGTATTTAACCCTAGTGCATGAAATGGCTTTTTTGAGTCCATTCCCTATGGAGGGATACTCTCTCAGATTGGATGCAGAGGGAAGGGTCTTGGTCCTGCCCCAAATGATTTGACACACTTTGATAATCTCCCATGGGATGCCTCACTCTCTCTGAGGAGTGGATAGGGCATGGGATGAGGAGATGGTAGGGGGAGTGAGAGGACAGGAGGGAAACAGAACTGGGATTGGTATGTAAAATAAGATCATTTTTAATTTAAATAAAAAGAATTTAAAAAGTGATCTGTACCCAGCAATGCTTTGTAAACAGCATCTTTTGCTTGTTTTGATAGTAACTGGCAAGCAAGTGCTGGTGCAATGTTATGACTGAGTCCTGTGTGCCAAAGGCTTATGGATTGGGTGGATGGGTTCAAGGACTACGGATTCACGCTCAGAGAACTAGAAACATATGACTCTAGGCCTTAGAGGACAGAGACTTGTGACTCTTGGTGTTGAGTTTGGTAGCTTGAACTTTAATTGCTGATGGCCAGGCCCTCAGTAGCTAGTAATCCTTCACTTTTAGCAGCAGCTAGCAGCATCAGCAATCAGCACCAGGTAATGGTAGAATGAATGCCTTGGTTGTAATGATCCAGAGTTCTTAACAATAGCTAGTGTGATAGTTCTGGAATCTCAGTTGGAGAGGAACCCTTGGAATAATAACATTATTGCTCTTTGTCTTGGGTTTTAGGACCTTTGGCCCTTGGGGCTTGGTAGGTTACTGCCACTTTTTTAATGATGAAAGCTCATAGTGTCACTACTTACTCTTTCTGCCCCATGGCCATACTCTAGAACCCTTCAGTAAGCCTCTTTCCAAAGCTAAATACTATCATTGTTATTGTCATTACCCCATGTTGGCAGTTTCCATTGCAAAGTTTTCTTTGTGCATTAACTGTGATATATTTATGATAAAAAACAAAGCAAAGAAAAGACCCTCCCAATGGGCAGAATATTTTAACAGAAGTAGGCAGCACAGGGGGGTGTCTACCAGCTTGCTTGAGAGTGAGCGGATCAAGCCTGCTTATATACCCAGGGAAGCAGACAAGTGTTTTCAGGAAACACAGAACAATCCTTTATATAAATGAGTGATTGTGCTTGCACTAATCATAGGTCTTCTGCTGGACCAACGGAGTAGGGTGTGAGGGGGTCAATCTCCCTCTGGCTTGGGTGAAATCACCTCCAGTCAGTTAAGGTTCTCCTTGGCTTGTTTTCTTAGAGTTCTGCTTTTCAAGCAAGAGTCTAGAGTGGTTACAGTGGAGTGTGTTTTCAGCTGTAGCTTTAGTGGTCTTCTGAGGCTCCTTGAGTGCCTCAGAGTGATTGCAAAGTGTGCCAAACACCGGCCTGCAATCTGAACAGTCCAGCTGGCTACTGATGAAGCAGCTCCTTGTCTAACAGTTGCCTTACTCAAAGCAGCCACACCAAAGAGAAGGGTCTGTCAAACAGCCCACTATTGACAGCTTAAGTCATTCACAGACTACTAAAATGGCATTTCTAATGAAAACTCAGTGCAGAGTTATCAATTTCCTAATATTCAAAATGTGTAAAAGTGTTTAACTCCTTGTTGCTTATTTTTGAACTGTTATTGATCTTCACTAGATTCACTGACTACATGCTTAGGAAATGTTTTTTTTTTTTTTAAAGCTTCAAATTAAATATGATTCAATTTCCTAAAGAAGAAGATAATTTAACTGTAATTAAATCAAGATGATTATGTAATTATAGAGTATTTATGACATATTTTGAATTCTGGATGAAAGTTATTCATCTAACAATTATTTCCAAGATTTGTAGGGATAGTGGAATATATGCAAAATGAAAATAAAAGTGGGGCACATGGGGACAGAGGATAAGTGGGGGTTTGGCAAGGAGGTAGGGGGAGGCAGGTAGGTGGATGGGGAATCAAAGCTATGAGTGTAGAGAACCAAAAGGAAACCTGAAAATATTAAGCCAATTAAAAAATAAAACAAATATTTGATCCTTAGACTAGCTTTGCAACTTCTGTGTCATCAATGTGGGTCTCAGTAAATCTAGAAGTCACCATCCACACTTATTATTTTTTTAAGTGGTAGATCTGGGATCTACAACTCTGAGCTAGTGACTATGTTAAGACCTCCACATTTGTATAGCCTCAGCTGGGGAAAACAGGATTTCCCCAATTTTTATATCTCTTTCAAAGATATGTTTTTTATTCTTTAGTTTTCAAAAACAATTTTGTCATATCATTTGTACCATTTTATCTGTTGTACAAATTTCAGTGTTGTCTGTCTCTTTGTTATGTCCTAAGAGAAAGCTTTGCTGTCCTTGGCTTTTGGGGAAGCTGAAGTGTCTCTTGTCTTCTGTTGTGTCTAAAGCCACTCACTTGAAAACATGCAGCACTGTTCTTGTGTGCTCATTATTTGGCAATGTGTGCTGGTGAAAGTGGAACAAACAAACAAAACAAAACAAACCTATGTTTTAAGACCCAACAATGATCTGTAATTAGACCCTAGTCTCCCCTGAGTATTTTACTTTTATGAGTTCCATTGTCCCCTGAAGGATTTTTTTTTTTCTGTTTGTGATGTTGGTATGTGCTCTCCTTTGGTACATTTTAAGAAAAACCTCTAAACTTGGTCTCTACAAACCTTCTTCTTGGTATTTTTTCTTTCCTCCTGGGATTTGTTGTTATCTTTCCTTTTATTCACTTTAGTTTTTATTTTCCAATTACTACAAACAAAACATTTTCAAGTGCATCTTTACTTGACATATAATATATCTGTATATATTTGGAGAAGGACCAACCCACCCCCAAGAGCCAGTTCATGCACTAGGGATAAATACTGGTTCCACTGATAGTGGCCCCATAGACTGCTCAAGCCTGCAAACTGACATCTACATTCAGGGGGGCTGATTCAGTCTTGAGCAGGCTCTCCAGCTTTCAGTCTGGAGTCCATGAGCTCCCACTTGCTCAAGTCAGCTGTTTCTAGGGTTTTCCCCCAGGATGGTCTGGAGATACCCTTGAATGCATTGGCACAGGAGACCACTTCCTGAACATAACACCAGTATCACAGACACTGATATTGACAATTAATAAATGGGACCTCCTGAAACCTAGAAGCTTCTGTAAGGTAAAGTACACGGTCAATAAGACACTGCAGCCCAGAGAATGGGAAAAAATCTTCACCAACATTTGACAGAGGAATGATTTTCAAAATATACCCAAGAAGCTAGTCACCAAAACACCTAATAATCCATTTAAAAATGGGGTACATATCTAAGTAGAGAATTCTCAATAGAAGAACCTCAAATGGCTGAAAAGTACTTAAGGAATTGCTCAACATCCTTAGCCATCAGGGAAATGGAAATCAAAACAACTCTGAGATACCATCTTACACCTGTCAGAATGGCTAGAGTAAAAACAAACAAACAAAACAAACAAACAAACAAACAAACAAAAACTAAAAGAAAACCAATGACAGTTTATGCTGGAAAGAATGAGGAGAAGAGGGAACACTCCTCCACTGCTGATCGAGTGCCAACTCATATAGCCACTTGGGAAATATGTATGGTGGTTTCTCAGGAAAATGGGAATCAGTCTATCTCCAGACACAGAACACCTTTTGAAAAAGCCACATGGAAACCTACTAGTGAGAGTCTTCCTCTTATAGTTCCTCTTAATACACTTGATAAGGGTTTGTAAACCACGAGCTACAGAACACTGGAATTTAATTTTTATATTTAGTTTTATTTTGCAATTCATATCTTACCTTCTTCTTACCTTTCTCCCCCACTAGTCCCCATGATTAAATTCCTTCCTGTGAGACAGATTTTAGTTCTGCACACAAATGTGAACGTGTGACTCAAATGGGTGAAAATTTCAGCTATTTTATTTCCTGAGTGTGATTAGTTTTATGGTGCTTTTCTTCTTATTTTTTCCCCAGTCTTGGGGAGTGAACCCAGGGCATTATAGATGCTAGATATACACTTTCCATGTTAGCGTCGCCCAAGTCAAATGCTCCTTCTTTCAGAGCCCTCCTGTCACCTGAAATATTCTTAACCATTCCTGAGTTGTATCATAGTTAAATTGTTTTGCCCTTGGCCCTTTTTATCTACTATGTTATTCTTGTTTCTTCTTTATGTTTTCCAAAGTTGATTCTCTTGCCTTCCTTTTTTATATTTGTAATGCTCATGCTTATTTTTGATAACTAAGTTTTGAAAGTAATACTCAAATATGACAATAAATCATCTAGAAAATTTAGTCAAGAACACATTTGTGTCAGAGAAAAATTACATATATTTTATGGAGAATCTTCCCCCCCCCCACATTTTCTATTTATTTACATGGACACTTTGAATTAAATATCTATTTTGACATAGTGTTCTTCAATTTTTGCCTTCCTTATCATGTAATGTTATTATCAGTGTTAAAATTTATACTAGGGGAAGTCTTAGATATTACCCATTAAATTTGATTGTAACAGTGGCTGGTTGAGATTTTATATTTTCAGTATTAATCAGAAGTAAGCAGCTACAATGATCATGGGAGACATTTTGTTACTAACATTTTATTTTGATAGTATGTAGAAGCTGACTGTCTATCATTCACCAATTTGAAACTCTTCAAAGTTTTTATATATGTGTGACAGAATGAAGCAGAGTCCCCGAATCTTTGCTGTTGCCATGAGCAGTCTTTGCTACATGGACCCCAGAGTCCTTATTAAGATGTGTGCTCCAGCTTCTTTGTACATTCCCTGATTATCACATATGACACAAACAGAGTTTGTTTTTTTCTTTTAAAATTTAAATTAGAAACAAGCTTGTTTTACATGTCAATCCCAGTTCCCTCTCCTTCTCCTCCTCCCCCACCACCAACCAAACCCCTATTCCATTCCCTTTCTGCTCCTCAGGGAGGGTGAGGCCATCCATGTGGGATCTTCAAAGTCTATCATATCATTTGGAGCAGGGCCTAGGAACTCCTTCTTGTATCTAGGCTGAGAGAGAATCCCTCTATGTGGAATGGGCTCACAAAGTCTATTCATGTACTAGTGATGAATACTGATCCACTACCAGAGGCCCTATAGATTAACCAGACCTCCAAAATGACACCCTCATTTAGGGCATTTGGAAGAGTCCTATGCTGGTTTCCCAGCTATCAGTAAGGGGTCTATGAGCTCCCAGTTGTTCAGGTCAGCTGTTTTTGTGGATTTCTCCAGCCTGGTTTTGACCCCTTTGCTCATCACTCCTCCCTCTCTGCAACTGTATTCCAGTTTTCAACTCAATGTTTAATTGTGGGTGTCTGCTTCTGCTTCCATCAGCTACTGGATGAAGACTCTAGGATGGCATATAAGGTCATCATCAATCTCATTATCAAAGACATGCATTTAAGGTAGCCTCTCGATTATTACTTAGATTGTTAGTTGGGGTCAACCTTGTAGATTTCTGCATATTTCCCTAGTGCCAAATAATTCTTTAAATCTATTATGGCTCCCCCTATTATGGTATCTCTTTTCTTGCTCTCCTCTATTCTTTCCCTGACTTGATCTTCCTGCTCTCTTATGTCCTCCTCTCCCTGCCTCTTCTTCCCTTCTCTTTCTCCTAACCCCCTCTCCCCCCACAAATGCTCCCAAGTAGCTCAGGAGATATTTCCATTTCTCTTTCTCCAAGGGACCATGTATGTCTCTCTTTAGGGTCCTGCTTGTTTCCTAGCTACTCGGGTGGTGTGAATTGTAGGCTGGTAATCCTTTGCTCTATGTATAAGTTCCATAAATGAGTGAATGCATACCATGTTTGCTTTTTGTGACTGGGCTACATTGCTCAGAAAGGTTTCATCCATTTGCCTGTGAATTTCAAGATTCCATTGCTTTTTTTCTGCTGAGTAGTACTCCATAGTGTAATGTACCACATTTTCTCTATCAGTTCCTCAGTTGAGGGGCATCTAGGTTGCTTCCAGGTTCTGTCTATTACAAATAATTTTGCTATGATCATAGTTAAACAGATGTCTTTGTTGTATGAATGTGCTTCTTTTGGATATATGCCTAAAGGTAGAATTGCTGGATCTTGTGGTAGACTGATTCCCATTTTTCTGAGGATCTACCATACAGATTTCCAAAGTGGCTCTATAAGTTGACACTCCCACCATCAGTGGAGGATTTTTCCCCTTTCTCGACATCCTTTCCAACATAAACTGTCATTGGTGTTTTTAATTTTAGCCATTCTGGCCCGTGTAAGATGGTATCTCAGAGTTGTTTTGATTTGCATTTGATGGCTAGGGATGTTGAGCACTTTCTTGTGTTTCTTTCTGCCATTTTAGATTCCTCTATTGATAATTCTCTATTTAGTTCTGTACCCCACTTTTTAAATGGATTATATGGTGTTTTGGTGATTAGCTTCTTGACTTCTTTGTATATTTTGGAAATCAGCCCTCTACTATCAAATGTGTGGTTGGTGAAGATCTTTTCCTATTCTGTGGGCTGGCATTTGGTCTTGTTGACTGTGTCCTTTGCCTTACAGAAGCTTCTCAGTTTCAGGAGGTCCCATTTACTAATTGTCAATCTCAGTGTCTGTGCTACTGGCATTATGTTCAGGAAGTGGTCTCCTATATCAATTCATTGGATTGTACCACCTATTTTCTCTTCTAAGAGGTTCAGTGTGGCTAGATTTATGTAGAAGTCTTTGATCTATTTGGATGTAAGTTTTTTGCATGGCAATAGATATGGCTCTATCTGCAGTCTTCTACAGGCCAGCTGCCACTTATGACAGCCCCATTAGTTGAAGATGCTTTCTTTTTTCCATTGTATAATTTTAGCTTCTTTGTCTAAAATCTGGTGTTCCTAGGTGAATGGGTCTATATCAGTGTTTTCAATTTCATTCCATTGGTCTACCTGTCTATTTTTGTGCCAATATCAACCTGTTTTGAGGACTATAGCTCTATAGTAGAGCTTGAAGTCGGGGTGATGATGCCTACAGAGGTTTCTTTATTGTATAGGGTTGTTTTGGCTATCCTGGGTCTTTTTTTTCCATATAAAGTTGAGAATTGTTCTTTTAAGGTCTGTAAAGAATTGTGCTGGAATTTTGATGGGGATTGCATTGAATCTGTAGATTTCTTTTGGCAAGATTGCCATTTTTACTATGTTGATCCTACCTATCCAAGAGCATGGGAGACCTTTCCATTTTTCTGGTATCTTCTTTAATTTCTTTCTATAAAGACTTAATGTTATTCTTTTGCTTAAGCTGTAGCTGCTGATATAAGGAAAGGAACAACGGATAAACAACCCACGTGGAGTTTATTTACCAGAAAAGGGGGGGGGGATGGGTAGTCAGCCAACCCAAGAGGAGCCGAAAGGAAGAGAGCGAGGGATGGGTGGCAGGACCTTTTAAAGGGAATGTTGCATATGCGCACTGGGGTTTTGCACCTCACAGGTTGCAATGCATGGTGGGTGAGTGCCCCGTTGTTAGGGGGCAGGGTCAGGGTCTTCCAGGTGTATTGTTCTTACAATCCCGGCTGTTGTTTATTATAAAAGTTGGAGAATTGGGCGTGGCAGGTTAGGGAAGTAGGGTTGAAGATGTCTTAAGGCTGCTTCCTGCTGGCCTGGGGTGTTGACTGTCTTTGGGGGGTTGGGGTGCTGCCACGTCCTGGGGTTGATTGTTGTTTCATTGCAGTCCGGGCCATATGGTACACTCTGGTGCCTTTTAAACCTGGCAAGATGTTCGCAGAGCAGAGGACAAGGTTAAGTTTAGAAAAAATTTTTTCTTAGGTCCTGTCACTTGAGGGGAAGATTGTAAGATGAGGGAGGGATTCCTGAGGTGTCCCAAGATGAGGGAAGGGAAATTGGGACTGGGGAAGGATCCTAATCTGTGCTGAATCTGAGAGAGCTCTGATAGTGGGAAGGGAACATGAACTCTAACCACGCTGTCCACACTTACACTTACATTAAGTGTAAGTGTCTTACACTTAATGTTGTTGTGATACAGGTTTGGATAGCATTACTCCAAGGTATTTTATGTTGTTTGTGGCAATTGTAAAGGGTGATGTTTTTCTGATTTCTTTCCCAGACCATTTATCTTCTGTATATAGTAGGGCCATTGATTTTTTTTTTTGTTAATCTTGTATCCTGCCACTTTACTGGAGATGTTTATCAGGTTCCCTGGTAGAGTTCTTCAGGTCACTTATGTGAACTATCATATCATCTGCAAATAGTGAAAGTTTGACTTCTTATTTTCCAATTTGTATCCCCTTGATCTCCTTTTGTTGTCTTATTGCTCTGACTAGAACTTCAAGGACAATATTGAAGAAGCAAGGAGAAAGTAGACAGCCTTGTCTTGTTCCTGGTTTTAGAGAAATCACATTGAATTTCTCTCCATTTAGTTTGAAGCTGGCTGTTGGTTTTCTGTATATTTCTTTTATTATGTTTAGGTATGTTCCTGTTATCCATGATCTCTCCAAGACCTTTATCATGAAGGGGTTTTGGATTTTGTCAAAGGCTGTTTCATCATTTAGTGAGATGATTACGTGATTTTTCTTTCTCAGTTTGTTTATATGGTGGATTACATTGATGGATTTTCATATGTTGAACCATCCTTTCATCCTTGGGATGAAGCCTCCTTGATCATGGTGGATGATTTTTCTGATGTGTTCGTTTTGGAATTTCCAGTATTTTATTGAGTATTTTTGCATCAATATTTATGAAGGATATTGGTTTGTAGTTCTCTTTCTTAGTTGTATCTTTTTATGGCTTGCTTACCAAGGTTATTGAAACCTCATTAAAAGAGATTAGCAATGACGTTTATGCTTCTATTATGTGGAATACTTTAAGGAGAATTGATATTAGCTGTTCTTTTAATTTCTTGTAGAATTCTACACTCAAGACATCTGGCCATGGGCTTTTTTTTTTTTTTTTTTTTTGGTTGGGAGACTTTTGACGAATGCTTCTATTTCATTAGGGGATTATAGGTCTATTTAAATTGTTTATCTGTTCTCTTAATATTTATTAATTATTTAATAAATATTAGTAAATATTTATTAATTGTTTATCTGGTACTCTTAATATTCTTTATTCTGTATGTTTGGTGTTTTGATTATTATGGGCAAGGGGACATTTTTTTGTCCACTCTATTTGGTGTTCTGTAAGCTTCTTGTACTTCATTGGCAAGTCTTTCTTTAGGTTGGGAAAGGTTCTGTCTATGATTCTGTTGAATATGTTTTCTGCACATTTGAGGTGGGTCTTTTCATCTCTTTCTACACTTATCATTCTCAGGTTTGGTCTTTTCACTGTGTCCCATATTTCCTGTATATATTGTGTTAGGGGTTTGTTTGACTTAAGATTTTCTTTGGTAGATGAATCTATTTCTTCTAGTGTATCTTCAACACCTGAGATTCTCTCTTCCATGTTTTCTATTCTGCTGGTTATGCTTGCATCTGTAGTTCCTCATTGTTTACCCAGCTTTTCTATTTCCAGCATTCCCTCAGTTTGTGTTTTTTATTGTCCCTATTGCAGTTTTCATGTCTTGAACTGTTTGAATTGTTTCCCTCATCTGTTTGATTGCTTCTTCTTCGCTTTCCTTAAGAGATTTGTTGATTTCTTGTATTTTTGGGTTTTTTCTTCCATTTCTTTAAGGTATTTTCTCATATCCTTCTGAGTGCCTCTATCATTTTAATGAACTTGTTTTTAAGGTCATTCTCTTCTGCATCATCTGCATTCTGATGTTCAGTTCTTGTTGGTGTAGAGTACCTAGACTCTGGTGACGTCATATTGGTTTTTCTGTTCTTGAATGTGTTTGTATATTTTCTTCTTCCCATCCCTCTTCCAGTAGGTGCAGGAGGAGTCTCTTCCTTTTTTCATGGGTACTTATCCAAGGTTCCCTTCTGGTGGTTGCAAGCAAGTCCAATACTCTTATGGCTGGCTTCTTCCAATGGGTGGAGGCGGGACTAGGGTCTAGTACTGGTGCCTTGGCAGTCTCTGGGTGGGCCAGACCACCAGGATGGGATTCTCAGTGCACAATCCCCAGGCCTCAGGTGGATCTGAGCAGGGTACAGGAAAGCTAGCCAGAAACTGGCTCATGGTTATCTCATCCTGTTGGCCAAGAAAGGGACTAGAACACTGGCAGTCTCTGGGTATGCTGAACTGTTGAGATGGGATCCTCAGGCATCAGGCATTGACAAACATGGCACCAAAAGCCAGAAACAGAGTTTGTAAGTCAAAGACAGGTCTGTATCTTTCTCCAAAGCCATGTGTATCTATATATTTATATGATCTGTCTGTCTCTACCTACGTATGATTATTATCTATCTGCATCATCCAGTTTTGAAGGAATGATAGGAATGGGTGCAGTAAGATGTACTATTTTTATGCAGTTTTAGAGGAAGCTGAAATAGTAACATTTAGAATAACAACACTAGTAATGATAATAAAAGTAGTATCAACAGAAACCTTATTGTAATGTAAGCTTTCTGGCCAGGCAGTTTCTACAACTTTGCAGCCCAAATGAAAACATGGGTGGTATATTTGTTATGAAACTGTTGGCCAATAGCTTGGGCTACTTATTGGCTATCTCTGTCTTAATTATTAACCCATTTCTATCAATCTATGTATTGCCATGAGGCTGTGGCTTATCCAGTAATGCCTGGCATAGTGTTACTCCTCTGGCAGCATCAAGACTCTAGCAGGCTACTCCCAACCTTTCCCAGAATTTGCCTCATCTCCAAGTCCTGCCTATCTTCCTGCCTCATTGCAAAAATGGTTTTTTATTCATCAACTAATAAGAGAAACATATACAGAAGGACATTCCCCATCAGCCTATTTTTACAATAATGATTAAAAGAAACATAACAACAGTAACAAAATATAATATGTTTTAAGGCATGGTATCATAACTAGGTTGTATGTTAAGTTTTTCATATGCATTAATTTTGTTTTTCTTTATAAAAACTCCATAGATATTTTTAAAAAAGCATTATATTTACAGCTAAGTAATTTTCCTAAGGTCACTGATTGGGTAAATACATGGTATAAATTTTACATCCATATGTTCTCACCTACAGACACTAAATTTCTCCATTCCTTACTCTTTTCATTTAACCTGCTGTTGATAACCACATATCAAAATTTCAAGATTCACTTGTTCCTTTTGTAGTACCATGTAGTTATGGTATCCTCTATTTTGTAATTTATTTCCATTATTAAATAAGAAGAAATGTATAAATGAAATACAAAAGAATGGAAAAATATTGCAGGTCATGAACAAACTTTCCAAATTCACCCCTGGTGTTCCCTTCCCTTTCTGCAATATAACATACCACAGAAGTCAAACAGAAGATCTACATCTTGTCTCTTCAAAATTTAATGTATAGTACTTGTCATTAAATTAAAAGGCTTGTAGTCTCTGAGTTTCAGTGCTATCTTTTCCATTATTTGATTACATGTAACTTATCTTAATGCTTCTCATCTTACAATGAATTGCTATTACTATTGCTAGTGGGAAATAACAAGTTAGAAAATTATTCAGGAGCAATGTAATAGCCCCACAGAGCATTGAGAAAACAAACAAAGCAGGACAGGAAAATCAATTTTCTGTATCAGAGGATGAACAGTATTCTATAAATAAGAATTCCTTCCTATTAGCATGCTGAGAGTGAAGTGACTCACTTGGTAAGTTTTGATACTCAATGTAATGTGTTTTCAACATTAGAAATAGTACAAGGTAATAATATTGCTCAGTTCATTTTCATAAAACCACAACCAAGAACCAGGCTGAACTCCAGGAATCCAGTCAAAGAGAGGAAGGGGGGAAGGTACAAGGGAGGTCAAGATCAGGATGGAGCAATCTACAGAGACAGCTGAACCAAGTTCAGGGAAAATCATGAACTCTAGACCAACAACTATGGAGACTTCAGGCGATTAAACTAGGCCCTCTGTATGTGGTAGACAGTTGTGAAGCTTGGACTAGCTGAGGGGCTGCTGGCATTAGAAACATGATACAAAACTGGTATGTGAGCAAGCTTGCTGGAGTCCACTTCCCATGGTAGGATGCCATGCTCAGCCTTAATGCATGGGAGAGGGTCCTGGCCCTGACCTAACCTATTGTACCAGATGATGTTGACTCCTCATGGGAGTCCTTACCCTTGAGGAGGAGTGGACTAGGTGTGGACTGGGGGTCATGTGAGTGGGGAAAAGGGGAGAGAAGGGGGTGTTGGAGGAGGTGTGGGCAGGAAAACTGTGGTTAATATGTGAAACAAAATTTAAAAAATAAATAAAAAAGAAGAGTAAATCTTTAAAAAGATTGTAAGGAACTAATCTTGTTGAAATTTACTAACTAGGATCAGAATTATAAATTAAAGGAAAGAAATATGTCTCTAGGATCTATGCTCCTGATAAATTCATGTTGTATTGCCATCAGGCATCACTCTTCAAAAACTTCCTTTTACTAAAAAAAAAAATAATTAAATTTTATTGATATAAACCAAGCAATAAATGGAGGGAAAATACCATGAAATTTAAATTCAATATAGCATAAAATTAGGGAATATGCTAGTAAAGTACAAAATCAATCACGTTTCAACAATAAAACAAAAATTAGGTGGAGTTGGTGAATATCTTTTCTCATTCTGTGGGCTGCCATTTTCTCTTGCTGACTGTGTCCTTTGCCTTACAGAAGCTTCTCAGTTTCAGGAGGTCCCATTTGTTAATTGTAGATCTCAATGTTTGTGCTACTGGTATTATGTTCAGAAAGTGGTCTCCTGTACCAATAAGTTCAAGGGTACCAACTACTTTCTCTTCTAGGAGGTTCAGTGTGACTGAATTTATGTTGAGGTCTTTGATCCATTTGGACTTAAGTTTTGTGCATGGAGATAGATATGGATCTATCTGTAATCTTTTACATGTCCGAATCCAGTTATGCTAACACCATTAGTTGAAGATGCTTTCTTTTTTCCATCATATAACTTTAGATTCTTTGTCAAAAATCAGGTGTTTGTAGGTGTGTGGGTTAATATCAGGGTTTTCAACTTGATTCCATTGGTCAACTTGTCTATTTTTGTGCTAATACCAAGTTGTTTTCAGGAAATTCACCAACCCCACTTCTGACAGAGGGCTGATTATCAGAATATACAACGAACTCAAGAAACTAGCCACCAAAATCCCAATTAATGCAATTAAAAAGTGGAGTGCAGAACTAAATAGAGAATTCTCAACAGAGAAATCTAAAATGGCTGAAAGACACTTGAGAAAGTGCTCAATATCCTTAGCCATCAGGAAAATGCAACTCAAAACCACTCTGAGATACTATCTTACTACTGTCAGCATCGCTAAAATCAATAACACCAATGTCAGTCAATGCTGGAGAGGAGGTGGAGAAAGAGGAACACTCCTCCATTCCTGGTGGGAGTGCAAACTTGTACAACCACTTTGGACATCAGAATGGCGGTTTCTCAGGAAAATGGGAATCAGTCTACTTCAATATCCAGCAATTCCTCTCTTGGGCATATACCCAAAGAATGCATATTCATACAATAAGGACATATGTTCAGCTATGTTCATAAAAGCATTATTTGTAATAACCAGAAAGTGGAAGCAACCTAGATGCCCCTCAACTGAAGAATGGATGGAGGAAATGTGGTGCATTTACACAATGGAGTACTAGTCAGTGGAAAAAAAACAATGGAATCTTGAATTTTGCAGGCAAATGGATAGAACTAAAAGAAACCATGCTGACTGAGGTAACCCAGTCATAAAAAGATAAACATGGTATGTACTCACTCATATATGATTTCTAGACATAGAACAAAGATTGCCAGTCTACCATCCACACTGCCAGAGGAGCTAGGAAATAAGGAGGATCCCAAGGGAATATTGCATAGTCCCTTGAAGAAGAGCCTTCATCCAGTAGCTGTTCCAAACAGAGCCAGGCACCCACAGCTAAGCACTGAACCATTCTCCTGGAATCCAGTTGTGGAGAGGGTGGAGGGTTGAACAAAGGAGCCAAGACAGTGGTAGAGAAACCTGCAGAAACAGTTGACCCAACCTACTGAGAGCATGGAGTCCCTAACCATAAAGTTGGGGAAACAGCATTTGACCGAACCAGGCCCTCTGAATGTGGTTGCCAGCTAGGAGGCCAAGGCAGTCTATGGGACCTCTAACAGTAGAGCCAGTGTTTATCTGTAGAGCACAAATGAACTTTGGGAGCCCATTCCTTATGGTACTATTACAGCCTAGATACACCAAAAAGGGCCTAGGCCCTCCCCCGAATGATATGAGGGACTTTGAAAGTCCCTGGTGGAGGGCCTCACTATCACTAGGGAGGAGTTGGTGGATGGATTGCTGGGTTGGTAGAGAGTATGGGAGAATGGGAGGGTGAGGAAATGGGGGGGAAGGATATGTAAATATGAGTAGTAATTAAAGAATTTAAATAAAAAGTAGGCGGAAACGTTTCTGTTTCTTACCAGCTACTAAATAAGAATAATATTAATGAAAATGGCTACATTGAGTATATATGTATTCATATAGAGGGAGGATTAATTATTGGAGCAAATTTACACTCAGTAAAATTTGCATAGAAGTTACACGAATTAGTCTTACAATCCCTTCCACCACATGGGCATGCTGTTATAGCATTACATATTATTATTAATGACCCCTGTAAGTTTGGAACTATTATTATAATTGAGGAATGTATTATCTGTTAGAATCCATAGTTGATCTATTTTTTTTTCTCATAGTTTGTCTTTGGGGTTTTTTCTGGTATCATAAATTATTTTTATAACCTTATTTTGATATATTCACTCTTATAATAGTGTACATAATAATTTTAAAGCCTTACAATTCATCTGTGTTTCTATTCATTCTGTTTGTTTTCCTGCATCTTAGAAAATATTACTTTTTTAATGCCTCCATAGTTTTGTGCTTTCTAGAGTAGAAAATATTTGGAATTATACAGTATGTATCTTTTCCATGGTGTCTTCTTCACAATAATGTGCAGTAATATGTCTATGGATTAAGAGATATTTTTCAACAACACATTATCTACAAGCACCAACAGTTCATCAGTTCATCCACTGAAGAACATTTTGCTGCCTCCATTTTTTTGGTAATTATGAATGATGATGGCATAAATATTTATATGAAAGTTTTTGTGTAGACATAGGTTTTTAAATTCCATTGAATCAATTCTTGTAGTATGGTTTTTGTATTGTTTGTAAGACTATATGTAGTGTTGTAAGAAACTGCCAACTTGCCTTGCAAAGTGGCTTATTTTGCATATTCATCAATAACATAAAGAAGTTTTCCTGCTTATACTTCTGTAAACATTTGCTTCATCTGGGTCTGTTGTAGTGATACCCTTTTATATCATAATCTGGTCTATATTAGCCCTACCCTTCAGGGGCCACCTATTCTGAATTGATGCTTTTGGGGCTGGGATTGGAACCAGCTGAACAGCCTCAGGTCTGACCCTGAGTAGAGGAGTGTGGATGAAAGAAGGTCTAGCTACCCAATGACATTAAAAAGGAGACAGAGACATCTAGTTATATCAGGAAGGCTCACAGTCAATAATGAAGGCCACGGTTTATTGTTCCATCATCTTCAGGTAACATCCAAATGTTGGGGCAATGGCAGAAGACATGTATTATCATGTATATAGGGCTGATAGGAAATATTTCCTTTAATTCTAAAGACATTCCTAAGCAGCATGTACTGAAGCCCTCAGACTCTCCATACCATCACATCTCACTAGTCTTCAGGGTGGGTGTAGATTTACCCTGGCACAAGTCTTTTGTTTTATAAAACAGGAGCCATTCCCCACCTAGGTCAGACATATGGTGGTAATCAGCCAATATCTAAAACGCAGTATTCTGAGCTCTTAGAATTTGTGACTGGATAGAGCATATTTCTAGAATATGATGTGGACCCCGACACTTTTTATACTCTAATTCTGTTAATTTTTGTCTTTTTTTTCTCAGATTGTTGAAGTGTTTGTCAATCTCATTTGGTTGTTTGATTTATTTTTCTTTTTTTATTTTATTCTTTTATTAGTTCAAATTAGGAACAAGCTTGCTTCACATGTCAATCCCTACTCCCTCTCCCTCCCCTACTCCCGAACATCCCACCTGCTCCTAGCCATCCCCTCTCCACTCCCCAGGCAGGGTAAGGCCCTAAAAAGGGGCTCCCCAAAGTCTACCACATCATCCTGGGCCAGGTCTAGGCCCTTCCCCATGTGTCCAGGCCAAGAGAACATTCCTTCACATGGGATGGGCTCTCAAAATTCCTTCTTTTTTTAAGAACTTACATATTTAATACAGTGCATTACCCCTGTACAAATGGAAAAAAATAAGTTCAAAATTTCTAGACAATAAGGCTGTTAATTTTTGTACAATGCCAACTCAACACAGTAAACTGGGGTACTTTTTTCCAAAGTTGACAGCACAGCTAAAGTTTCCAAAAATTCAAATTATATATGTATATATATTAATATTTATATAAAAATACCAATAATGGCAGTATGCTATGATCAATAGCAGCAACAGCTTTTCCAGGTTCTGCTGTCATTTGAACAAAATTGTAAAGACATCCAGAACTCTCCATTAAAAAAAAAAAGTAAAAAACAAAATCCCAGAAAAACAGCACAATTCTGTTACTCTTGTGGTACCTGGCACCATTTTTTTTTTTAAATTAGTTTCTCAATCATCATCTGGAAGGAAACCATTTTGAGCAAAATCATTAAAAATGGCTCTGATACAGCATGGTCACTACTATGTATCATAAAGCAGGTCCACATATGAGTGAGTACATATCATGTTTGTCTTTTTGTGATTGGGTTACCTCGATCAGAATGGTTTCTTCAAGTTCCATCCATTTTCCTGCAAATTTCAATATTCCATTGTTTTTTTTTTCTGCTTAGTAGTACTCCATTGTGTAAATGTACCACAATTTTTGTATCCATTCTTCAGTTGAGGGGCATCTAGGCTGCTTCCAGTTTCTGGCTATTACAAACAATGCTGCTATGAACATGGTTAAATAGATGTCCTTGTTATATGAATGTGCTTCTTTGGGGTATATGCCTAGAAGTGGAATTGCTGGATCTTGTGGTAGACTCATTCCCATTTTCTTGAGGAGTCGCCATACTGATTTCCAAAGTGGCTGTACAAGTTGGCACTCCCACCAGCAGTGGAGGAGTGTTCCTCTTTCTCTGCATCCTCTCCAGCATAAACTGTCATTGGTATTTTTGATTTTAGCCATTCTGACAGGAGTAAGATGGTATCTCAGAGTTGTTTTGATTTGCATTTCCCTGATGGCTAAGAATGTTGAACACTTTCTTATGTGTCTTTCAGCCACTGTAGATTCCTCTATTGAGAATTGTCTATTTATTCTGTACCCCACTTTTTAATTGGATTGTTTGGTGTTTTCGCGAATAGCTTCTTGAGTTCTTTGTATATTTTGGAGATCAGCACTCTGTCAGATGTGGGGTTGGTGAATATCTTTTCCCAGTCTGCTGGCTGCTGTTTTGTCTTGCTGACTGTCTCCTTTGCTTTACAGAAGCTTCTCAGTTTCAGGAGGTCCCAGTTATTAATTGTTGATCTCAGTGTCTGTGCTACTGGTGTTATGTTCAGGAAAATGTCTCCTGTACCAATTAATTCAAGAGTATTTCCCACTTTATCTTCTAGTAGGTTTAGTGTGGCTTGGTTTATGTTGTGGTCTTTGATCCATTTTGACTTAAGTTTTGTGCAGGGCGAAAGGCTTGGGTCTATTTGTAGTTTTCTACATGATTGCATCCAGTTATTCCAGCACCATTTGTTGAAGATGTTTTCTTTGTTCCAGCGTATATATTTGAATTGTTTTCAAAAATCAGGTGTTCTTTGGTGTTTGGGCAAATATCAGGGTTTTCAACTCTATTCCATTGGTCTACTTGTCTATTTTTGTGCCAATACCAAGCTGTTTTCAGGACTATAGCTCTGTAATAGAGCTTAAAGTTAGGGATGGTGATGCCTCCAGAAGTTCCTTTAATGTACAGGTTATTTTGGCTATCCTGGGTCTTTTGTTTCTCCACATAAAGTTGAGAATTGTTCTTTCAACATCAGTGAAGGATTGTGTTGGTATTTTGATGGGGATTGCATTGAATCTGTAGATTGCTTTTGGCAAGATTGCCATTTTTAGTATGTTGATCCTGCCTATCCAAGAGCATGGGAGATCTTTCCATTTTCAGGTATCTTCTTTAATTTCTTTCTTTAGAGACTCAAAATTCTAATGGTACAGGTCTGTCACTTTTTGGTTAATGTTATTCCACAGTATTTTATGTTGTTTGTAGCAATTGTAAAGGATGATGCTTCTCTGATTTCTTTCTCCACCAATGTGTCATCTATATATAGTAGAGCTACAGATTTTTTGAGTTAATCTTGCATCCTGCCACTTTGCTGAAGGTGTTTATCAGCAGTATGAGTTCCCTGGTTGAATTTTTCGGGTCACTTATGTAGATTATCATATCATCTGCAAATAGTGAGAGTTTGACTTCTTCCTTTCTGATTTGCATTCCCTTGATTTCCTTTTGTTGTCTTATTGCTCTAGCTAGAACTTCAAGGACAATATTGAAGAGGTATGGAGAGAGTGGACAGCCTTGTCTTGTTCCTGATTTTAGAGGAATTGCATCGAGTTTCTCTCCATTTAATTTGATGTTGGCTGTTGGCTTGCTGTATATTGCTTTTACTATGTTGAGGTATGCTCCTGTTATCCCTGATTTCTCCAGGACCTTTATCATGAAGGGGTGTTGGATTTTGTCAAGGCTTTTTTGGCATCTAGTGAGATGATCATGTTGGGTTGTTTTTTCCTCAGTCTGTTTATATGGTGGATTACATTAATGGATTTTCTTATGTTGAACCATCCTTGCATCCCTGGGATGAAGCCTTCTTGATCGGGATGGATGTTTTTTTCTGATGTGTTCTTGGATTCCATTTGCCAATATTTTATTGAGAATTTTTGCATCAATATTCATGAGGGATATTGTTCTGTAGTTGTCTTTCTTAGCTGTGTCTTTGTGTGGCTTGGGTATCAAGGTTATTGTGGCCTCATAAAAAGAGTTTGGTAATGACCCTTCTGCTTCTATTGTGTGGAATACTTTGAGGAGAATTGATATTAGCTGTACATTCATAGGCATATACCCAAAAGAAGCACATTCATATAACAAGGACATCTATTTAACCATGTTCATAGCAGCATTATTTGTAATAGCCAGAAACTGGAAGCAGCCTAGATGCTCCTCAACTGAAGAATGGATACAAAAATTGTGGTACATTTACACAATGGAGTACTACTAAGCAGAAAAAAAAAACAATGGAATGTTGAAATTTGCAGGAAAATGGATGGAACTCGAAGAAACCATTCTGATCGAGGTAACCCAATCACAAAAAGACAAACATGATATGTACTCACTCATATGTGGACCTGCTTTATGATACATAGTAGTGACCGTGCTCTATCAGAGCGGTTTTTAATGATGTTGCTCAGAATGGTTTCCTTCCAGATGATGATTGAGAAGCTAATTTTAAAAAAATGGTGCCAGGTACCACAAGAGTAACAGAACTGTGCTGTTTTTCTGGGATTTTGTTTTTCCTTTTTTTTTTTAATGGAGAGTTCTGGATGTCTTTACAATTTTGTTCAAATGACAGCAGAACCTGGAAAAGCTGTTGCTGCTATTGATGTATAACATACTGCCATTATTGGTATCTCTCCCTCTCTCTCTCTCTCTCTCTCTATATATATATATATATTATTATATATATATATATATATAATTATATATATATATATATATTATATATATATATATATATATATATATATAATTTGAATTTTTGGAAACTTTAGCTGTGCTGTCAACTTTGGAAAAAAGTATCCCATTTTACCATGTTGAGTTGGCCTTGTACAAAAATTAACAGCCATATTGGTCTAGAAATTTTGAACTTATTTTTTTCCATTGTACAGGGTAATGCACTCTATTAAATATGTAAGGTCTTTAAAAATAAGAAGGGATTTTGAAAGCCCATCCCATGTGAAGGAATGCTTTCTTGACCTGGACACATGGGGAAGGGCCTAGACCTGGCCCAAGATGATGTGGTAGACTTTGGGGAGCCCCTTTTTAGGGCCTTACCCTGCCTGGGGAGTGGAGGGGGATGGCTAGTGGCAGGTGGGATGTTGGCGGGAGGAGAGGGAGAGGGAGAAGGGATTGACAGCTTGTTCCTAATTTGAACTAATAAAATAAAATTGTGCTTTTCCATCTGTAAGTTGATGGGCACCTGGATGATTTCATAACTTAGTTTTTATGAAAAGTGTTATAATAAACTTGGATGTACAGTTATTTCCTTTGTATGTTGATTTCATTTATTTTGTGCAAATGCCCAGGAATAGAATACCTTGATTACAATATATTTATAGTTTTTGTTTTTTGGGTAATTTCACAGTCATTTCAATACTGTGTGGATGAAATTACACTTCCTGTATAAAGTTACATGGCCAACATCTAATAGATGTTTTCACTAATATGAGATGGGGTCTCATTTTAGTTTTATTTAAATTTCCTGAAGGGTAAAAATAATGATCATGTGTGTGTGTGTGTGTGTGTGTGTGTGTGTGTGTGTGTGTGTGTGTGTGTTGTATGTCTTCTCTAAGATGTGCATAGTCATAGCTGGCAAATGGCATAATAGGTGAGGGTGCTTCTTGCCATGCCTAACAAAACTTGGATTTGATCTCTTGGACTCACATGGTAGAAGGAGAGAATAGAATCGACTCGTGCATGTTGTTGTCTGACCTCAGAGGTGTGCTGTGGAGTATGTGTGTGTGTGTGTGTGTGTGTATATGTGTGGTGTATACAAAAACACAGATGTACACACACATAAATAGTGCAATGACAATCTTAAGAAAAAGACATTTAGTTAATTTATTTATCCACTGTTTAAAGCACATAGCTTATTATATATCATTGAATTTTTTAAATATTCCTATATAACTCACATATAACCCTCTGTCAGATGAATTTCTGGCAAAGAGTTTTCCTGATTATTGGCTATTCACCCTGTTTACTGTTTCTATTTTTGTTCGTAAGCTTTTTAGTTTGATGTTATCTTAGTAGTTAGTCTTTGCTTTTGTTTCCTTTGCATTTTGGTCATATCCAGAACAGTGCCTGTACCAGTATCGTGAAATGTTTCCATTACATTTTCCTGTGATAGTCTTTGAGTTCCATGTTTGACATTAATGTTGATGCACTTTGAGTTACATTTGGCACACACTAAGAGATATGGATCAAGTTTCAATCTACATGTGAATATCCAATTTTCCTAACTTTTTTGAAGTTGAAAGTGCTGTCTTTTCTGTATTGTAATTTTCCATTTTATTTTGAGATTACAATTTCATCATTTTCCCTTTCCTTTTTTCTCTCAAAGCCCTTTTATGCACACAAACACACACACACACACACACACACACACACACACACACACACACACACACACACTTTTTCTCTATCTCTCAAATTCATGCATTTAATTTGTGGGTTGCTTATTGTAGGACATATATTTTCACAATATTTATTCTACTAGTCCATGAGCATAGATTAGGGTGTGTCTTTTCATTTTCTGGTATCTTTTTCATTTTCCTCCTTCAGTGTCTTTCTTATGTTTTCATTGCACAAGTCTTTCATGCCCTTGATTATATTTACTCCAAGGTATCTTAATGCTTTTTAACTATTGTGAGTGTTCACAAACCTTGGCTTTTCTCAGTGGATTTGCTGTTGTTCTACAAGGCTACTGATATATGAAGATTACTGAGTCTTGTGTGTTAGTTTTGTATCCTGTTACTTTGCAGATTGTATTGATCCTCTGTAGGAGTTTTCTGATGGAATCTTTCATATATAGAATTACATCATCTGTAAACAATGCTACCTTAGCTTCTTCCTCTTCTATTTGTCCAATTTATCTCCTTCTCTTGGAATATGGGAGATAACCCTCAACATAGTAAAGGCAACATGCAGCAAGCCAATGGTAACAATCATGTTAAATAGAGATAAAACTCACAGCAGTTCCAGTAATGTCAGGAAGCAGTCCATGATGTTCATTCTTGCCACTCCTGCTCATCATGGTGCTTGAAGTTTTAGCTAGAGAATGAGAAGTTACAGGGTTAAGAAGGTTGATTTTTTTAACCGTGCTACTTTACCAGATTTATTTATGAATTCTATTCATCTTTTGGTTGAATCTGTAGATTATTTGTTTGTCAAATCATTTCATAATGGAACAAGGGCAATTTGCATACTTCCTTTCATATTCATGTCTTTTATTTCTCATTCTTACTTGCTTTGACTAAAACTATTAAAACTGATTTAATAAGAATAGTGACAATAGACAGCTTTCTATTCTTGTTGGTTTTAATGAAAATGCTTCCAGTCTTTTACATTCTGTATTATGTACAATGTGGCTTTATTATACTTAGCCCTTATGTTGTTGAGGCATGATTATTCAATATTTGTCTTGGTCAAGACATTTATCCTAAAAGGATATTGAAATGTTAGAAAATAGTTTTTGCTGTGTCCATTGAGATGATAACATTATTTGTGTTTTTCCTGTTTATGGACTTTAGATTGATGATTGTGAATGTGCCTTTGCCATGTTTTGCTAATAGGACAATATTGGCCTCATAGATAAATATTGTCAGAGTCCAACCCTTCGATATTGCTAGATAGCTTGAGAATTCTGGGTGTTAATTCTTCATTAAAACTCTGATAAAAATAGCAGTGATGCTATCTAGCCATGAACATCCCTGGTTAGGAAACTCTGCTTCTCTGATTCACTTTCTTTGTTTATTTTTATTCTGTTAGGTCACTCCATGTTTGTAGAGTTTATAAAACAGCTAACATCAAGTTTCACTTCATTATGACTAGGTAAGAGACAAAAATTTACTTCAATAATTTAGAATTTTTAAAACATATATTCTTATACTATAATTATTTATTTTCTCCATTTTTTTTGAGACTGGATCTCATTATGTAGCCCTGTCTGTCCAGGAACTCACTGTGTAGATCAAGCTGGCCTCAAGCTCACAAAAGTTTCATTTCCTTTGTTTCCCAATAATGGGGTTAAAGGCATGCACCACCACACTCAAAATGTGAAAAACTTTAAATATACTTTTGGTAAATATATTATATGTTTTGTGTGTTTTTTATAAAGGGGAAGTCATGTCTGTCTTAGAAAAGAATGTATATTCCATAGATATTAAATCAAGGACTCAGTGATTGTCTAATTAGATTGATCTATAACATAGTTTAACCATGATGTTGCTCTGTGATAGGTTTTCTGCTCTGGATAATGTACTCATGACAAGTAAGGTATTAAAATTGTGCATTAACAGTATACTGGTATTTACTTCTTCCTTTAGGTCTAATGATGTTTGTTCATAAAAGTAGGTGTTCTAATAATAGATTCGCTCATGCTCATAATTATTTTGTCTAGTTAATTGGTTTCTTTATTATTCCACAATGGCCTAAGTGCCAATTTTGAATTTTTGCTTTAAAATTTATTGTTTTCTTATGTACATTTAGCTATCCCCCATGGCCTTTTGATTCCATATGTTTGTAATATCACTTTACATTCTGTTCTACCTATGTGTATCTTGCTATGGAAGTGAGTTTCTTATAGGTAGCATATTGAGTGTATTGTTTATCCACTCAGCGTATCTGTATATTTTAATTGGAGAATTTGGTCTATTTATATTCAATGTCATTGTTGAAGGGTATGGACATTTGTTATGTTTTTTGTTGTTCTAATTGTTTTGAATGTTGTTATTTTTGTAATTTGTATTCATGTTTGGAGTTTTACTGAATTGACCAGTTTGGTTCATTTTGAAATATCGTTTTTTTCTACATACTTGTAACATGATAAATAAAAGACCCAGAGACTGAGTTCAAGCTTCAAGCTGAAGATCAGAAAAGCAAAGAAGACAGCCACTAGCTCTAACCTCTACCTCAGACCAAAGAGGCGATTCTCAAACTACTCCCACCTTCACTGCTTCTCAGATTCACTCAGACTTCTATGCTCTCCTTAAAATGGCTAGAGACTAATTCTTCCTATCCTTAATGTGGCTAGAGAATAAATACTGGCTCTGAGACCCTGTTCCTGTCTTAAATACCTCTCAGGAGTACTTAGATTAAAGGTGTGTGATCTCAAGTGCTGAGATCATCTTTGTGTGAGCTGTTTCTCTTTAGGACTGGATATATTTCATGTAGCTCAGTGTGGCCTTGAACTAACAGAGATTTGTCTACCTCTACCTCCCAAGAGGGGGGATTAAAGGTGTATACCACCACTGCCTAGATTCTATAGCTAAATATTGTGGCTACTTTCCTATTTTGTTCTCCATTGGCTTTAATAAATCATAAACTATATATTACCACATGCACTCTTTTAGAATTTTTATTTTCACATTATATAAAAATGACAGTTTTATTTCAGTTATGGATATACGACTCCCTCAAATATCCTTTGTAAGACTGGTTTGGTGATCATGAATCATCCCAAACTTTGGTTATTTCTGAGAGTTATTATTCTTTGTTTCTGGGGGATAACCAGGCTAGTGTACTGGCTGGTTTTGTGTGTCAACTTGACACAAGCTTGAGTCATCAGAGAGGAAGTAGTCTCATTTAAGGAAATGCCTCCTTGAGATTCAGCTGTAAGGGATTTTCTCATTTAGTGACCAGTGGGAAAAGGCCCACTCCATGGTGGCTGGTGCCACCCATGGGCTACTGGTCCTTGGTTCTATAAAGAAATGGGGTGAGCAAGTCATGGGAAGTAAAACATTAAGCAGCACTCCTCCATGGCCTCTGCATCAGTCTCTGCTCTGGTTGAGTTCCTACCCTTACTTCCTTCAGTGATGAACAGAAATGCTGAAATGTAAGCCAAACAAATACTTGTCTCTCCAATTTGCCTTTTGGTCATGTTGTTCCTTGCAGCAATATAAACTCCAACTCAGATACTATATATATAACAATATTGATTAGCAATTACTTCATTTTAGGTCATGAAAACATTAGCTATTGAAATGTAATATTTCTACCAAGCAATCTGTTGTTAATCTAATGGAATTGACTTTATATGTAACCTGATACTTTTTTCCTTTCAAAAATTTATCTACATTTATATACTCAACTTTTGATAATTCAACTATATAACATTCTCATGAAAGCTCATTCTAGTTGTATTTATTTGGCATTTTAAATGACTCTTGTACAGAAATATCTTTGTAATTGTATACTGTTTTTAATAGCTATTACGCTATTATTTTACACAGTTGGTTCTCAATGTTATTCCTCTTGATTTGATTTCCTATTGATGTGAATTACTTATTATTTCATGGCAGCTTAAAGACCTTGAATACTCCTTTTATTCTTTTTTGTGTTTTATTTCTCTTTTAGTGTGGTACTCAAAGGGCAGTCTTGAATATTTAAACATTCTTTCTTCTGTTTGATTTAGGCTGTTCAGACTTTCAAATTAATTTTTGATTTGTCTTGTGGAATGCTATGGTTAATCTTTTTCGTCAGTTTGACCTGATTCAGAATTATCTAGAAGATAAGGCTTGCCTATGTGTGAATTAAAAAGCATGTTTCCAAAATGGTTTAGTAATGGCTGAATGTGAGCAGCATCACTTCTTCAGCTAAGATGCTAAACTGAATGAAAGGGAAAGGGGTACCCACTGATCTGTTTTCCACCCAACTTAGTATGGATTGCTTTGAGCTGCCATGCCCTCCCTCTTACCATAGACTCAAATATTTGAAACCAGAAGCCCAAAGAAGTCTTTACACCCTTACCTTGTTTCTACCAGGTATTTAATTACAATGATGAAAGTTTGATTAATACACTGAGCATTTTATTTCCCAAATTTTCAGTTTGGTTTTCCAAAATTTGGAGTCATTAATGAAGTTTTTATTTGCATCCTACTGTGTTTCTAATTTCATTTAATAATTTATTTATATTCTATTTTGTCTCATTGAGATTATTAAAATCATTCATTGGAATTCATTAGCAGGTGTCCCATTCATTCTGAATACTTTTGAACTGGTTGCTAGAGAGTTGTTATTTTAGCACTATCATTGCTTTCTTTGCTTTTATTTCATATATTTACCCAGTGAGAGACGCATACATTGGTAATCTCTACCACCTTTATGAGATTGCCTTCATGGTTAGTAGCTTTGTCCTGAAGATATCTGTTGAGTTTATTTTCTATTGGAATGTTGAATTTACCTGCAGTGCTGCACTGAAATGTATCTATCCTCTTTGTCTTTGATTAGTGATGTTAAGCATAGTACACATCATGTCAGAATTGTTGAGATCCACAATATTTCCACTTTTACAAGACTTAATAAACAAGCAGTTCAGATATTTGTGCTATAAACAGAAGAGAGAATTGTTGCAGTAGTATGGGTAACTTTTAGTGCAGAAGTGATAGCCCCTACCAGGTGACTGTAGTTTCCCCGGGTACTAGTAATGCTGGTTCTATTATTTGAAGTACACACTGCCTCACTAGTTGCATGCAGATAGACTGAAGCACTTCTGTCTAAGGTGACTGTGGTTTTGCTTCAGACGTTAACACAAACAGAGGCAGAAACTAATGCATATCCTCTGTGGAAGTCAGACAGAGTCCTTTTAGAATACATGATTGAATGAGGTGTAGATGTGTTACAAATTGTAATACTCTTTTCTGCTTGGACTGTGGGTATATTTATTTAGGAGTGGAAACTTCAGTCCACTGAGGCCAATTGTGCCTGTTGCTGTTGTGACAACTAGGGCTCCCCCCTCCCAAAGACTTCCATTTAAAATGCCAATCAAGCCAGAGAACATATAGTATCAGGACTAGGCATAGTATTGTTTGGACATCTTTAAAGTACACACAAAAAGCAAAGCAATTGTTGGACCCATGACGGTGATCATTGCTGCCCTTGTATGCTCCTATATGTAGGTCAGAATTTGAATCTTGGAGTTCTTTACCTGGGCTGCAACAGACAGCTTTGTGTTGTGGTTGAGGGAGGGATAGTGTGACATGCATGGGTGATTAGTTGCAGGTCTGGCATCAGCAGAATTCCACAGATGATTATACTAATCTCAGAGCACTGTCACCCTGATCCTCTGATTCTTCCTAGTAATGCTGCCCATGCTGCCCATGAGATAAGGACTCACCTGTAATGAGGGTACACAGTGGGTTTGAGTAAGAGTAATTCTACTTAGAAAAGTTTTGTTAACAAGGCAGCTTCCTGTTGAGTCAGTGCAATGAAGACTCCTAGAAAACTTTAAATTCAGACCTATCTTAGGAGAGTGCGATGCCCTGCATAATTGCTTGGAGATAATATGAGATACACTTTCTGATGTATTCATGCTCTAGATTTTAAGTTACTCATATTGGTAGGCTTTTAGTATTTAGGATTTTGAAAATTTCTACTAGGTAGCATTCTCAGTATCCACAGTGATGGAATTTGCTGCTATTCTCTCTTTCATGTGTAACTTGAAGAAGGGAGACTGCCCTGCCCTAGCTTCTCAGCTGAAAAAAGTACATGGTATATTATTTCTCTATGTTGTTTTCCCAATTTTTCTTGGGCTATTTTTCAGTGTTCTGTTATTGTAATCCTCATAAAGCAGCCATGGATTGGGGATTAATCTACCTCCAGACCCAGCTATACTACTCCTGGGCATATATCCAAAGGATGCTCCATCCTTTCACAAGGGAACTTACTCAAACATGTTTATAGCAACTCTACTCATAATAGCCAAAAACCCAAAACAACCTAGAAGTCCCTTAACCAAAAAATGGATAAAGAAAATGTGGCAGATTTACACATTGGGGTATTACTCAGCTGTTAAAAATCAATGACATCATGAAATTTGCAGCCAAATGGATGGAACTAGAAAATAAAATCATCCTGAGTGAGATAACCCAGACCCAGAAAGACAAACATGTTACACACCCACTCATAAGTTAGCTGTAAAATAAAGAATATCACTGTTACAATCCATAGACCCAGAGAGGCTAAGTAGCTAGCAGGTTTAAAGTGAATGGGGATGCAAGGATCTACCTGAAAAGGGGAAATAGAATAGATTTCATGGGTGACCTGAGGGTGCATGGGTAGAACATGAGGGATCAGGTGGATGGGGGAAGAAAATACTGGGAAAAATGACTGGAATTGGAAACATTTTGGGGGTGAGGTAGAAACCCAAAGCAATGATAATTCCATGGAATCTATGTGAGTAACCCTAGTGAAGACTTCAAGTAATAACAGATATAGAGCCTCAACTACACATCTCCTGTGACCAGGCAAGGCCTCAAGTGGAGGGACTGGGACACCTCCTCAGACACAAAACCTTTGACCAACCGTATGTTCTGCCTGCAGAGTAATCTGGGATCGGAGCATAGCGGAATCTTCTTCAAAGAGACCAGAGATACTTCATCCAGAAACTGATAGAGCAGATGCAGAATTCCATAGGCAAAAATTAGGTATAACTCCCAGAGTCCTGAAGCTAAGGGGGAAGAGGAACGGAACCAGGTTGGTCAGGGACATCATAAGAACATGGCCCACAGAATCAACTGACTGGGACTCCTGGGGGATTGCAGAGATCAGGGAGCCTTGTATGGGTCTAACTTAGGTCCTTTGCATATATTATGGCCCAGTAGCTTGCTTTTATTTGTGGGATTCCTAAGAGTGGAAGTGGGGACTGTCCCTGACACTTTTGTCTGCTTGTGGGAGCCATTTTCTCTTACTGGGTTGTCTCATTCAATCTTGATATGATGGTATGTGCCTGGCCTTACTGCGGCTTGTGATGGTGTGTTTGGTTGATATCCTTGGGATCCCTGCTCTTTTTGAAGGGAGGCAGAGGAGGGTGGATTTAGGGGAGAGAGGAGGCTTGGGACAGACTGGGAGAGGGCAAGGAAGGGGAAGTGCAGTTGAGATGTAATATGTAAGAGAAGAATAAAAATAAAAAAAAATACAAGAAATTCTGGTCAGAGTATATGCTTTTGAGTTGACCATTGCAACCTCCAGGTGCTAGATGGACGCCTGTATCTTCCCTCAGAAAACAATGCCTGCAAAGCATGGATGAGAAAACTGGACAGTCAAGAAGGTCAGTTCCCAATGAGATGAAATACTCCTAACCTGAGAAACAGAGAGACCGGCTTCATGAATCCCGTCTCCTCATACAGTGATAGTTTGAGTGATATATGCCCCCTAGAGGCTGAGGATTAACACTTGGTTCCCAGTTGGTGACTCTGTTTGAGGAAGATGAAAGAACCTTTAAGAGGTAGAGCCTTGCTGAGGGAGTCTGTCATTTGGGTGAGCTTTGAGGTTTTTTTGCCTGGCCTATTTTCTGATTTCATTTCCTGCTTCCCTTGTGCAAGTGAAATGTGATTATTCTGTATCCCAGTGGCCAGGCTGGCCCGACACTGCTGTGCCATACTTCCTTGATTTGGAGGACTCTATCCCTTTGTAACCACAAGCCAGAATAAACCCATTTGTTTTCTGGGAAAAAAAGAAAAGAAAAGGCAGTGGGGCATCATTTTTTGCTTTATTTATTTGTGTGAGAAGCGGCTGAGCCATGATTATCTTCTTAAATGTCTCTGTCTTCTTCCCTTTCCTTCTCCTTTCTCCTCTCTACAATTGTTGCCAGAGGAAGATATGAACAATACATTAGAAAGTAAAGAGATAAAAATGATACAGACAGTGTGATCTAATTTATAAGTAGAAAAAGATCAAGGGCTTTGCACCAATGTATCAACAGCGGGTTTTTTCCATTTCTATTTTTTTTTCATAATTTTAAATTTCTTATAAACAAGATGATGCATTATTCAAAAGGTATTTACAGGAATACATTTGAAAGTCTTTTTTTTTTTTTAAATCTGGCCTATTTGGCACTGCCTTCATTAAGATTACTGTTATTTTTGCCGTTTTTATAAAAAATGACAGCATATCTAACAATATATAATCTGAAAACAATACAGGGACCATCCAAGAGAAATAGAAATGTCTTTGAATAAATAAGAATGATGACAGGACAGGGGATAGATGTGGTAGGATCTTTGTAAGTAGAACCAACTCTAAGTCATGAACAAATGTTTGGTTACTGAGCTTACAACTCAGTTCACATACAACTTGGAAAGCTTAGAATATTTTGTAGGGAAGACAGTTTTCTTTTTAAAATTTAGGTGTGAAATGGTTTATTTTATGGTGTACCACTGATATTTTGATATGTGTACAAGTTGTGTATGTTTATATTGGGGTAAGAATGTTTGCAAATTTATGTTTTCTCAAATACATTTTGTATTTCCTTGTATTGAAAAAAATCACAATCCTTTCTTGTAGCTTTTCTAAGTGTACAGTACATAACAGCTACCCATACTAATCTCAACAAGATGACATTGTATTAATGGAAAATCAAAAGTTAAGAAGCTGAACAATAGGCATATTTTTAAGAATAAAATTGATCATAATTAAGTTAGTTTATTTATATAAAGGACATAACTCTCAGATGTCCACATAAATTATGATTTGACTTATTGTCCTCTCGAGAGCTAAGGTGCTGCCTCAGATAATATAGTAATCCATATTGACTTACATGAAACACAGTGGAGAGGCTATCAAAACATGTGTGAAATGTCATACAGTGTGATTACTTAATGCTAGCCATTAGTTCCTGTTTTTGACCTGGAGTTCTCAGAAAAGATAAAAAATCAAGAGCCATCTATGTTCATGAATCAGAATCTTGTGAACAAAGTCCTTGAATAAATTCCAAGCCCAAATGAAGCATATTTTCTTTGACTTTGTTGGGAATTTGTATTTTATTTTATTTTTATTTTAAAAAATTACCAGGCTTTATTTTACAGAAAATGAGATTAATTAAGGCTCACAAATTAAGGTCACAGATAATTAAATAAGTAACAGAGTTGAAATGGAGCCTTGATCTTGCTGCCTCAAGAGTCCATGATCACCACAGTATATCTGCATTCGAAGAAAAAAATGTAAAGGATACAGGCATAGTGGTGCATGCCTGCTTCGCCAGCATTTGGCAAAGACCATTATTGGTTACAAAGAGAATATGAGTCAACCAAGGCCATATCAGACACCATCAAAAAGCATAAATAAAAAAATAAACAAAAGAATATCTTTTCTTATGATGGGATGTAAGATATGTTACTACATGTCATTTATATTCCTTGGGCCTCTATTTTCTTCAGTAGAAGTTTTTTATAATATGTTTGAAATATATTTTTGACTTTACAATATACCAGAAATCATCAAATGTGTTTCTATGTTTGCTTTATTTGTTTCTCAGAGAACAGTCATTTTGGTTATTTTTCCACTTGGTGGGCAATAAACTGTTTTCATGTCTTCAGTTGAATATGCCATATCATTATTTGTGAGCAAGGTTCTAAAAATTATCTTCAGTTCTAATATTTCTTCTCTATAAGCTTTAGAAAAATCTATAAATATATAATACTTAAAAGTTCTTATGTTTAGTGTAGATACTTCTTTGAAGCCAATCTGTGAATGTTTGATACACTGCAACTGTTTTAATCTATTTAAAGTTTAGGCCAGTGTGATGGCTCAGTAGTTTAAGACATTTGTTTCCAAGCCAGGTGACTTGTGTTGCACCCCAAGGTTCACAGTAGGAGAGAAATTATTTCTACAGTTTGTTCTCTGCTCACCCCCACTACATTAATGGAACAAAAATATATTATTTGACCAATTTATTTTATGTTTTTTTGCAGATTTTTTATTTGAATTAGAAACAAGATTGTTTTACATGACAATCCCAGTTCCCTTCTCCCTCCTGTCCTCCCCTACCACTCCCCCCAAATAAAACCCTACAGATCACATATCTTTTCTGCTCCCCCTG
This sequence comes from Cricetulus griseus, assembly GCF_003668045.3. Classification (NCBI taxonomy): domain Eukaryota; kingdom Metazoa; phylum Chordata; class Mammalia; order Rodentia; family Cricetidae; genus Cricetulus; species Cricetulus griseus. The sequence continues at coordinate 181,787,975 of NW_023276806.1, read as the reverse complement.
GATGGTGAGGCCTTCCATAGGGTGTCATCAGTGTCTATCATATCCTTTGGGATCATATCCTTTGGGATAGGGTCCACCCACGTATGTCTTGGCTCATGGATTATTCCTCTATACGGAATGGGCTCCCAAAGTCCACACCTATGCTAGGGATAAGTACTGAACTACTACAGGAGGTCATGTAGATTTCTGAGGTTTTATCACTGAAATCCATGTTCCTGGGGTCTGGATCAGTCCCATGCTGGGATCCCAGCTACCAGTCTAGGGACCAAGAGTTCCCCAATTTTCAGGTCAGCTGTTTCTGTGGGTTTCGCCAGCCTGGTCTGGACCCCTTTGCTCTTCATTTGTCCTTCTCTGCAACTGGATTCCAGTTCAGTTCAATGATTAGTTGTGAGTGTCTGCTTCTACTTCCACCAGCTGCTGGATGAGGGCTATCGGGTGGCATATAAGTCAGTCATCTATCTCATTTTCAGGGGAGGGCATTTAAGGTAGTCTCTCCTCTGTTGCTTAGATTGTTAGCTGGTGTCATCTTTGTAGATCTCCAGGTTTATCATTTGATTATATTCACTCTCATTTCCTTTCTTATTCTCACCCCTTTCTATCTCAGGAAAAAAGACATGATTACAGTTTATTGCCCACCAAGGGAATTTGTATTTTAATATGTACCCTTGTAAAATGTTCTATGAAGATCCCTGACTGAAGACACAGAACTGCTCTTCTCTCATCCAGAGGACTATACAGCAATGAGGGTTGCCACTGTAGGTATTGTAACTGCCTTGATATGAGGGTGCCTTCATCCTCCATGGGATGGAGTGGGTTATTTATGTGATAATTAAATTACCCTTTTAACTGTGATCTGCCAGGATGTTTATTTTCTAGTTAGCACAGGGTCACTACAGTCACTGTGCTCTGAACTTGAGTTTGAGCTACCTGATTCTGAGTATTACACATTTGGAAACTGAAAGCTTTGAGTTTCCAAACATAATTCTAAGAGGAGAGCACTGTAGGTCAATTGTCTTTGAGTCATAAACATTCCCTAGTCAGGTCTTTTGAAATAAAATCTGTATTTCAGTAAATTAGCTTTGTGAGCTCCTCAATATCCAGATGACATTGTATATCGTTTCTGAGTCCAGTGCACATTTGATAATAACATAAGATGAGAAAATACAGTCAGCTTTGTACTTGAGGGAGCATAAACATAATTTAGCAATTCAGACCATGTGACTTCAATATAATTGAAATGTAGCAGCAAAAGCTTAACCCATTAAATGCATTTTCCAGATATTTATACTTTCCTGGAAACATGTCAAACCTAGAATATGTGTGTGTGTGTGTGTGTGTGTGTGTGTGTGTGTGTGTGTGTGTGTGTGTGTGTGTCTATGTGTGACAGACTAAACACAGAGAGAACATGAATGAATATCAATGAGGAAGAGTGCCGTAACAAAGAGATAGGAATTGCAGCTCTCTGATTCTTTTTCTGTTTCCTCCTGATGAAGCTTAAATTTGTAGGTTATGCTGTGAGATACAGCTGGGGACTTGTTTCTGCCCTCTCAGAAATTATAGTCTGTGACTTCCCCTTTCCAGTCAATGTTTCCTAAACTCCACGTGGCAGGAATTGTAGTGAGTAATCAAGTCAGCAATGACTATTTATTTAGTGCCCTCTGAGGTGCTGAGAGCTGAAGCAGAGAAAATTAATAGCTGTAGATGCTTCAGCTCTGATGCCGGTTGTGAAGCAGTCTCTTGATACATGTTTTTCCAAGGGATACTTACACATCTCCATTGTGTGTTGGAGGAAGCTATTAGTGCATTTTTAATATCCAGTGTGTTATTTCAAAGAGAGATGTATCAAAGCATAATTTGCATATTGCATAATTCACTCTACTAAGCATACTGATTGATGAATTTGATAGACCTATGGTCATGTTGTCCCTACAATCAAGATATAGTACATTTTCACCCCCATCAGCATCTTGAACCATTTTCAATAGACTGTTCTTTCTGCAGCCAGCACTAGGCCTGGGTTAAGCCCTTCTCTTTCTTCTCCTTTTCCTTCTTCCTCCTTCTCTTCCCGCTCCCTTTCCTCCCTTTGCTTTGTAGGGTCAGACATTGAACTCAGGGCCTCACTACTTGCTACACATGTCCTGTATGTCACATAACAAAAGCATTCATAATGTAGCTTTTGTTGACAAACTTCATTTACTCCGTATAGTGTCCTTGCTATTAATACATGCTACTTTATGATTGAAAGTTCATGTAGGGGGTGGTGAAATGGCTCAGCAGATAAAGGTGCTATTGACAGTTACTGGTTTCTGGGAGAGAGACTAAGTGTATGTGGGTAGTGTATGTGTGTGTGTGTGTGTGTGTAGTGTGTATATGTCTGTGTATCGTTTGTGTGTGTATATGTGTCTGTATGAGTGTGTATAGTGTGTATGTTTGTGTATCATTTGTGCATGTATATGTGTCTGTATGAGTGTGTATAGTATATATGTATGTGTGTATAGTATGTATGTAGTGTTTATGTGTGTGTGAAATGTGTGTGTGGTATGTATGTGTGTGAAATATGTAAGTGTGTATAGTGTGCATATGTAATGTGTATGTGTGCAATGTGTGTAAAATGTGTATGTATGTGTGTACTGTGTATATGTAGTGTGCATGTGTGTGTGGAATGGGTTTGTGTGTGGTATTTGTGTGAAACTTGTATGTGCGTATAGTGTGTGTATTGTGTATGTAGTATGTGTAGTGCGTATTCATGTGTAGTGTCTGTAGTTTATGAAGCTAGTGCATGTGTAGTGCATATATGTGTTTGTTGTGTGTACATGTGTTGTGTTTATGTATTGTGTATGTGTATGTAATGTGTGTGAACATAGTGTGGGTATGTGTGTAGTATATGTGTACAGGTATAGTATGTATGGATAGTGCATGTGTATGTCTGTAGTGTGTGTATAATATTTGTGTAGTGTGTATTTGTATGTGTAGTTTATATGTGTATGTAGGTATATATGTAGTGTATATGTAATGTGTATGTGCCCTAGCCCATGGGGTTCGGGTAATTCGTGGGTCAAGAGGGAAACTAAGCCTGAAAATAAATGGACAAGAAAGAAAGAGCGAGACCAAGCAATGGGGTGTCAACATCTGTTTATTGAACTTAAGCAAGGAGTTTTTAAAAAGAAAAGAGGAAGTAAAGAAAGAGGAAGTTAGGGAGGGGGAGGAATGGGTGTTAAATGCCCTCAGGCCTGGGCAGGTGTCCTGGAACAATTTTGTGGTTTATCTCAGAACACTAACCTAAGGGGTGGGGTGCTTGACTAAATTGGCAGTTTAGCATGGAGGTTGCCAAGCCTCTTGTAAAGGAGACTTTTATATATGGCCAGGGCTGGCTCCTGACATGTATGTGTGTGTGCAGTGGTGTGTGTACTGTTTATTTGTGTGTAATGTATGTATAGTGTGTAGGTATGCATATGTGTGTATTCAGTGTGTGTAGTGTGTATGCACATGTGTATTTGTTTGTAGTGTATGAATGTAGTGTGTATCTTTGTGTAAATGTGTGTATAATATAAATGTGTAGTGTGTGTGTATGTAATGTGTGTGGTCTGTATGTATGAATAGGTATGCATTAGTGCATGTATTATGTATGTATATGTGTATTTGTGATGTAGTGTATGAATACAGTGTGTGTGTGCAGTGTATGTGTAATGTGTGTGTAGTGTATAAATGTTGTGTGTATGTGTGTGTATTATATGAATGTAGTGTATATATGTAGTGTGTGCATGATATAGGATTAGTATGTGTAGTATAGTGTATATATGTAGTTAGTATGAGCATGTATATGTGTGTATACTGTGTATGTGCATTAACTGTGTGTAGTATATGAATGTAGTGTGCATAGTTCATATGTGTGTGTGTAGTATGTATGTGTATGTGATGTTTGCGTATGTAGTTTGCATGTTCATGTTTGTGTTTAATGTGTATGTACATGTGATGAATATGTGTGTAGGTGTGTATGCAGTGTGTGTAGTGTTCATGTTTTTATTTTTGTGTGTAGTTTATGAACGTAGTGTTTATTATGTAGTATGTGTCTGTAATGTGTGTGTAGTGTGTATTTGTAGTGTGTATATGTGTGTGCAGTGTGTATGTGTGTATGTAATGTGTATGTGAGTATGTAGGTGTGTATGTAGGATATGTGTAGTGTGGTATTTGTGTGTAGTATATGAATGTAGTGTGTATGTATGTAGGTAGTGTGTTTTGTGTGTAGTGTATGAATATTTAGGAGTTAATTTTGGGCTTTTATTGCAAACTATGACAAAAATTATAAAAATTTATTTCCAAATTTGGAATGTATTGTAGATAATGATAAATCCACATAATTGTTGAAACTTTTCATCACTGTTTTTAATTTTACTACTTTTTGCCGTACAGTAAATTGTATTCATAGTAGTTTGAGTTTCTGTTTTCTAATTAGTAATTTCATGGTCATTATGAAATTATATGTTTTCTATATATCTTTGATGAAATTAGTATTCATAGCTTTTTCACATTGGATTGTTTTGTTGTAAACACACACACACTCACATGTATGCAAGGAATTCTTTATGCATATATGACAAATCTTTTCTTCCCATATACCTTTGCCATCTACTTATCTTTCACATTTTTTCTGTAAGACATATTTTAATGTTACTATGGTTCAGGATTGTCTATTTTAAATGAATTGTTTGTTTAATGTCAATAATGAAAACATTGCTGCCCTTGAGGATAGAATTTCCTTCTGGAATTATTATTGTTTAGTCAATAATTTGCAATGTATATTACATTTAGGTTTGTTTTGCAAATATGGCTTATGCATGAAGGTTTGTTTATTTTTATTGTTTTAATGTTCTTATCCTAGGTTGACTTTGAATTATTGGAACCTCTTCTCTCAGCCTCATATGCTGGGTCACAAGTATCTGTGACCATACTTACCTATTAACTTATTGTCTACATGTATGGGGTAGCATGTAGGGGGACATGTGTTGGGCACATGTGTGGGGGCATGCATGATTTGGCATGAGCATGAAGTGGCACATTTGTGCAGATCAGATGACAATTTGTAAGAGCTGGTTGTCTCCTTCCATAATATGGGTCCTGAAATTGAACTCAGGTTCTGACGCTCAACAGCAAGGTTCTTTAACTAAACACTGGGCCATCTTGCTGGCACATTGATCTCCCGATCTTTCTGGCCCAGGCCCATAAGTGCTGAGATTGTAGGTGGTGGCACCACACCCACCTTTTGGTTGGGTTTATTCCTAGATATTTTGTTTTAGGTTGTTATGGATGAGGCACTTTTAAGATGTTTTTGTGCTAGATTTGTTATTAATATACAGAAGTGCCACTGATTTTACATCATCTCCTGCTCTTCTGTTGAACACATTCATCAGACTTAAAAGCTTGTTGTGATATCTGCCTTTCATCAACTAGTCTATTCTTGTGGATCTTTTTTTTTTTTTTGTGAGTCCGTCTAAAGGTCTAGTATTCTTATAAGTATTTTGAAAAAATTGTGTTTTTGTTTTTCACATTCTTCTAGATATTATTGCAATGATTTCATCTCTAATGTTTATTACATCTTACCTTTAGTGACTCTGGACTTGGTTTATTCCTGAGTTTTGTAGACTTCAAAAGCTATCATGACATTATTTATTTCAGATCTCTTAAATCTATATTTAGCCACTGAGTGTTGAATCCAGGGTCTTGTACTTGTAAGGCAAGCTGTGAAGCCCCTAGTGACATCCCTAGTCTTTGATTTATTTTGAATGTTGGCTTTCATAGCTGTAAATTCTCCTATAAGAATTGAACTTGGCATATTGGATTCTGTCTGATATGCTGAGTCTCATTCGTTTACATGTTTTAAAACATATGCCTTGATTTATAAATGGCTCAATAAGCATTGCAAAGTACACCATATTTTTATAATTTCAGAAGTAGACCATGTAGCTTATTTCTAGTTTTGTTCTTTGTGATCTGACATGATAAAAATTATTTCCTTTGGGGGAAATTTTCTAAGACTTGCTTTGTGGCACATGCATATTCTGCTTTTGGGGTAAGACTTTCTGTTTATTATGTCCATTCAAGTAATGATGTAGTAAACTGAAGTTCCTTTGTTGATTTTATCTTGTGAGTATATGGCATATCTGTGGCAAGAAAGAGTATGTAGGTCACACCTGCTTTTGTCATGTGGCCTATTTATCTATTTTAGGCAGTGTTTGTTTCACATAGCAGAGCAGTTTTATCGTCTTGATGTGTTACTCACTTCATCAGTACACACTGGCTCTTTTGCCTTTTCTAGTTTTGTATCAGATTTACTCATTGGTTATTTACTCATTGGCTCTTGCTTGTTTCTGTATTTCATTTACTTAGATCACTTTTTTTTTCAGCTTTTCATGTTCAGACTTCATGCCTTAGCTACTCAAGTGTGTTTCTTATACTCAACAATTAATTTCATTTCATTTTAAATCTAAATTGCCAGCCTGTGTTTTTTTACTTGGAGAATTAAGACCATTTATATTCAGGGTAATGATTGAAAATATAAACTAAAGTTTGTCATTTGCTGTTTTTAATGTTTATTGCTTTCTTAACTTTCATTTGCTCCTGTACTCTTCTCACAGCATCTATTTAGTCCTATATACTTGGAGTTGTGTTCATCTTCTGCCCAGTAAGATTCCTGTTGCAGTGATAATACACTCTGACCAAGAAACTTGGAGAGAAAAATATTTGTCTTATACTTCCAGGTCACAGTCCATCACTGAGGGAAGTTATGGTGAGAACTCAAGAAGAAACCATGGAAGAGCACTGCTTACTGGATTACTCTCTGCCTGACACTCAGCTTTCAGTCTATGCCCACCTGACTAGAGATGGTCCCATCCACAGTAGGCTGGTCCCTTCCAAATAAATCACCAATCAAGACAGTCTCTTATGGACATGTCACAGTCCAACATGATCATGTAAGGCTCCCTCTTCCCAGGTGAATCTAGGTATGTCAAATTGATAATGCAATCTCCCATTGTCCTCTTCTTTGTATTAAATTCATCTAAGGAAGTTCTGAATTTCTAAGTTAGTTGAGTACTTATCTTGTCTTTCTTAGAATGTATTTTTTTCTTTGATTTTGCAGGGTAATTTTGCCAGAAATAACATTCTCAGTTGGCAGACATTTTCTTTCAGGACTTGGAATAACTTATTTCATGCTTCCATTGCTTTTAGAGCTTTGGTTGATAAATCTTGCTGTTGTTCTATTGGTTTTGGCTTTGTATGTAAGGTGGTATTTCTGTCTTACAGCTTCAATATCTTTTTTCTGTTATGTATCTTTGGAATATCAAATATAATAAGACTTGGGAAAGGTTTTCTTAGTGGGAAATGCATTGTATCAGTTTGAAGTTTGTGGGGGACCAAATAATTCGGTTATGGAATATTTTGGGGCCCAGCATCCAGCTCCTGCAAACATGGAGCACAGGAAAACTCCAGCTCACCATTGTTTTGTTAATTGCCAGTAGGGCTACTATTGTTTACCATGGCTTCAGGGTAATATGCCTCCTAATTTGCATCTCTGTGGCTTAAGTTTTGAGTAGGCCCATGCCTGGCCTGAGGATTCTGCCTATGTGACTAAAAGTTGTTTAGGTAATACTTGAATCAATAGAATCACTTGATGTTAGCTGTTATACATTATAATAGATGCTTCCTGATGTTGTCCCTGCCCTTCTCAATATTTAAATGGACTTCTCAATAAACCTTGGCTGCTTGGCATCAGCTGGGAGCCCTCCTGAGAGGATATGGTGTTTCCTGTCTCATCATTAGTGTCTTTGGGTAATTAAACTTCCCTAGTCCACACACCTCCACTCAGAATCGGACCCAGGACTGTACAGCTGGCTCCATTCATAGTCCTAAAAACATTGGTCCAGAACAGAGGTTCAAAATGACTAGAATAAAAGGATGGCAAGAAGTTCCTCAAAATTCATAATGAGTTGAGTGCTAATATTTCATTACAGAAATTTGTTTTTAAAAATTATCAATATATATTTAATCTGTGCATTGTCACCTTCTGCACAAAAAATTATGAACATTGTCTTTTAAGTGCATCTTTTATTGATAAATTCTTTTCATTTAAAAATATTTATTTAACTAAAATTTAATTACATAGTTCACTCCCCTTTCTGTTACTGTGCCTGCACAACCATGCCCCCCCACATATGTATGGATGTTCTTTTTAGGGCTAACCACTTAGTATTTAATAACTACTTAGATTTTGTGCCTGGAAAAGATCAACTCTCCATCTTTCAGTAGACTGAAGCTCTTTATCTAGATTTGGGCTCTGAGATTTCACCACCACCTATCTTGGCAAGTCAACTGGTGTTGCGATTGTTTGGGTCTTATTTAAATAGTTACATTGTTGAGTTTTCATAATTGTAGTTTCTCTCTTGTCACATGTAGAAGACATGATCTTGCATCTAATTTCATGGTTCTTATAATCTTTTTGCCTTTCCTCTGTGATACTTCCTAAGCCATAGGTGTAGAGTTTATGTTTCTTAATGAATATCTGACTATTCTCATTTGTATGTTTTGTTTTCAAGGCCTACACTCTAATTGCTACTGATTTTGTCTAGTCAGTTGGTAATAACTTTCTAAGGTGGAATTACTGAGAATCTAACTTCCAAGATTGGTTGCTTCTTTTTAAAAATACTGATTTCTCTATTGAACTTCAGTTATGCATTATATTACAATTCCCAATTCATTTAGATATTTTTTACTTCTTGAGATTCAACAATCTAAAAAAATAACAGTTTTGAGTTTTCTTAAAATTGCTTTTGTTTATTCATTGAAAACTTCACACATGTATACAATGTTTCTTGATCATATCCACTCCTTATTCCCCAATTATACCCAGGATTCTCCATTATATCTCCTTCCAGACTATATAATTTATTTCTTTGTTTTTGTCCCACTGAGTCCCATTTAGTGCTGCTGATATGCACATGGGCAACAAGGTATCCACTGGGCATTGGGAACCTATTAATGGGCATATTCCTAAATAAAAATGACTCTTCCTTCTCCAGGAGCCATCAACTTCCAAAATATCCTCAGCTACAGTTGGAGCCCTCTCTGACTATGCTGGAATTCTTTCCCCTTATATTACCTTCCAAATAGTTTTCTTTTAAATTCTATTTTGTTCTGAATAAAGAAATAATGTTTCTTTGACTCTCAGTATTCTTTAGCTGCCTTTAGTCCTTTGTGTATCACTGAGACCTCCTGGGATTCCCCTGCCACTTCCACCACCCATGCTATCATGTCTACTTTTATCCTTGTTCATTCTTTTTATGCAGTCATTTTGATGAGACTTTATGGGTATGGCTTCTGACAATATTAGGAGACACAATCTCACAGCAAGCATCTTGATCTCCTGGCTCTTACATCTTTCCACCCCATCTGTAATTATCCCTGAGTTTTAGGTGCTCCACTTATAATGTAGACATGTAGACATTTCTATTGGGACTGCCCTTCACATCTATGCATTATGTTTGGCTGTGGTTTTCTGCAATGCTCTCTGTTTTTGAAAAAAGATTCCTTGAGGAGGCATGAGAATTACAACTATCTTCCACTATAAGGACAAATATTTTGAATTTAGTTTGTGATTATATGTCTTTAGTAAAGTGGCTGTTGTAGGTGTTCTACTAGCCCTAAATGCTTTATCAGATTTCCAGTACCAGGTATTTCCCTCTCGAGTGATTTTTGAGTACACTTAGAGAATCGTTAGTTGTGTTTCTGCTCCATATCTGTTTTTTAACTGCTTCTCTGCTATATCCCTTTGGTTTTTCTTTTTCTTTTAGCTATCCCTTAGCCATGGAACTGGGCTGCCACAGTCTCGGTGCTGGCAAGCTCTTCTTAATCCTACATTCTAGGCTCTAATAGTTAACCTTGTTGTGTGCTTTCAGTCACAGAACTTTCTGAATAGCTTTCTAGGGCGACTTTTATTCTGTGTCTTGCAAAATTGCTAGAATGTGCTACTTGCTTGTGATTTATGTTACTAATTATTGTTCCAGTTTCATCTCTCTTCCTGTGACAAAACATCCAGACCAAAATCTACACAGAGGAAGAAAGGGTTTACTTGTCTTTTAATTCCAGCTGATAGATCATCATTTTGAGGAAGTCAGTATTTAGACATTTTACATGCATAGTTAGCTCAAAGAGAATAAACACATTCTTGTTTACTTGCTCTTTTTTTTTTTTTTCTTACTCATTTAGTTGGGACTCCCGCCCAGGAAACAGAGCTTCCTACACTGTACTTGGTCTTCCTACATCAGTTAAAAATCAAGACACTCTGCAATAGGCATGACTATAAACCAACCTAATTTACATAATTCTTCAATTCAGATTCTCTTCCCAAGAGATTCTATATTGTGTCAAGATGACAGTTGAAAGTAATCGGCACAGTCTTCCTAATTTAAATAATTTTTGTAGGAATCTTCAGAATTGTGCCCATCTTTTGGATATAATGTGGAGGGCAAGAAAGAGAATAATAGCTAAATAAGATGGTGCAACACTTATCTCAAACAGAAACCAATCTGAGAAGTTGTTGATCCAATTACCCACTTTCATGACAGCCAAGAAAGGGGGGTGAGAAAAACCACAATTCTTAGTTTAGAAACTGGATAATAAAGAGGATTGTTATAATATTTAATGTCAACCTGATACAATCTGGAATCCTCAGGGAAAAGACTCTCATTGAGCTATTACCTAAATTAAATTATTCCTTGGGCATTTATGTGGGGTATCAAGTTGATTATCTTAACTGGGGTAGAAAGACCTGCCTACTGTGGGCAGCCTAAGTCCCTAGGCAGGGGATGAGGAACTGTGTAAGTGTAAACAAGTCAAACTGAGTTCAAGCACATACGCCCCAATTCATTGCTCTATACTCTTGATTTTGGTTGTAATGTGACTGGCTGCTCCAAGTCCATTCATGACTCCTTGACTTCCTAGAAATGGTGGAATGCAACTTGGAATTGTGAATCAAACAAACACCCCCCCCCATTAAGTTGCTTTTGTCCAAGTATTTTTTAAAAGAATGACTTCAAATTGTTTCTTTCAATATTTTACCTAAGTGATGTATGGCTAAGTACAGAGAGACCTTGTTATTACCATTATCACCTGAAGAAGGATTTTGGAAAACATAAGTGAGTCTGACACCAAACTCCATTAGTGATTTACCAGAGGCAAGGCTTGGAGGAGAATCTGCTGTGAGAGGTGATTAATACATGTTGTTGTCTTAGACCGTCACAGTATCTCCCAAAGGTGTCTTCTACTTTTTATGAGAATACTGTACAATGTAGGGAGTATCCTTATGCCATTTTTACTTGCATGTAATAGAATTTGCTCAAATTCATCCTCTCTGGTACCTTTTCTTGTTTCCCCTTCCCTTCTCATCCCCAACAGTCCACATTTCACTTTTATGTTCTTTGTCTTCTCCCATAAATTCTCATGATAGAAAATGTGATACATGTCTGTTTTAGATTGAATACAGTGTTAAGTAAAATTTGGCTGCACTAGTTAGTTTTATGTCAGTGTTACACAAGCTAAAGCCATCTGGGAAGTCAATCTAGAAAATTTCTCAATCTAGAAAATGCCCCCAACCGATTGACCTATGGGAAAGCTTGTGGGTCATTTTTCTTTAATTGATAATTGATGGGGAAATGTTCAGCTCACTATGAGGAGTACCAACATTGGTAGGTGGTCCTAAGGTGTATAAGAAAGAAAACTGAGCAATCCTGGAGGAGCACATCAGTAAGAAACAGTCTATCATGATCTCCATCTCTGGGTTTCTGTATTGAGTTACTGCCCTGACTACTTTGAATGATGGATTTTGAGATGAGATTTCTAAAACTGAATAAACCATTTCCTCTCCAAGTTGTTTATAGTCATGGCGTTTTATCACAGCAGTAAAATCCCTATGATAATGGCAAAATGTTTCATACATATTAAGCTTTATGAGTGTTATCATTTGAGATTAGGCAGAGCACATAAATGTCCTAGCATAGGCAGAGTTGGAACTTGGAACTGTATCAGAACACAATTCTACACTTTTATCACGAAGCATCTAACTGTATTATTAGGTTAGATTTAATTCATACACCCAAAGTATCAAGTACAGTGATGGGTATTTGGAACATAAACATATCATATACTTTCTAGCTTTGAGTAATAAGTTACCTCCAGAAGAGAATATAACAGAATGTGGTATGGTGTCCAGATTAGAAACACTGACTGCCTAATGATCAGTCAAGGGATGGGGTGGGAAAAGTGACTCAGAGTTCTTTGTGGGTGTGATATTTCAGTGGAACCTTGGCACATGAATCAGTGTCCAAAAGTCCGATGATAGAGATGAAGTTTATCCCATGGGAAGCATATAGTTGATCTTTACAGTGAGCACCTGAGAGCAGACCGATTTACTGTAGCAGCTCTGGAGCACTGAGGAAACAGGGCACACATCACTTTGACACCTTGAGGAGTACAGCTTGGTGCAATGAGGACCAAATGTTGCTGTCAGTGGGATGGTGTCTTCCTGACACTGTAATCCAAGAGGGACTGTAATGATAAATCTTTCTGCCAACCACCCGAGCCCGGCTGCCATGTGGCCACCCAAAAATAACACAGAGTCTTATATTATTTACAATGCTATTGGCCAATAACTAGGATTTCTTAATATGCTAGCTCAGTCTTAATTATCATAAATCTATATATTTTATAAGACTTATCTTATTGAGAACACCTTTTGCTGGTGTTCTCTTCCTGGGATTACATGGCAGTTCCATAGAGAAGAGAGCAGGAAGAAGAGGAAGAGCAAGAGACCCACTTCCTTCTTGTCCTTATATTCTGAATCTGCCTGTAATGACACTTCATGCCTGGATTACCAGACTTCTCTTTCTCACATTTCACAGAATTCTCCTTGACTCCTTATCCCACCTATCTTGCTCCCCTATTGGCCAACAGTGCTTTATTATTTATCAACCAATAAGACAAATATATACACAGCAGGATGTCCCCCGTCATCTACTCTTTTCTGTCTAAATAAAAAGAACGGTTTTCATTACCATTTATAACCAACCCCATTAAATGAAAACAAGCATTTATAAACAATATTTGGGAATTTGGGCATCATTCATTCCAAACTGCTTCATGCTGGTTTGGGGGTGATGTCCATACCATGGGGATCATGATAAAACACAGAAACATGGCCATATTCATCTATGACTGCGTCATCTAAGCTGTTTTGGATGTCAGATCAGTTAGGCCACTGCTTCAGGTGGTCTTGCTTGACCAAACCATATTAGTCTGGAAGGATTCCATAGCTTTCCATTTTCTGTGGAAATGCAAGCAAAGACCTTTTTCCCATATAGCCTCTCCTTAGACTTAAATTTTGAAGTCAAAGCATTTTTAAAATGTTTAAGTTGGGTCAATTTAGCAGCATTGATAATCAAATGTATGTTAGCAGGTGTTGCTCCTTCCTCAGCAATCAAGCAATTTAAAGATAACAATATAGCATATAGTATCCAGACGTTGTGTATTTTTCATCCTTATGTGGCTTTTTCATTACTCTATTTCTTTTACTTTTATGTTTTCCTTTTATGAGACAGGGTTTCTCTGTGTAACTTTGGCTGCCCTTGAATTCACTCTATACACCAGGCTGGCCTTGAAGTCACAGAGATCTGCTTGCTTCTGTCTCCTGAGTGCTTCGATTAAAGGTGTGTACCACCACACCCAGCTACTCTATTTCCTCTGGTTTCTTTTTCTCTCACAAGCCTACATATATTTTTAAACACACTATAAACCTTTAGAGGTCTTTCTTCATCTGAATCTTTCTTTACTGTAAAATTTTACCATTTTCTGGCCACGAAGTCTTTTATCTGTTAAACAACACTGCTAAAATTAAAGCAGCAGCTGCTTTAGCCACTGTCTTTCCAAGATAGCTGAGGTATGTTTACAACCAAAACTGAGAGCTGTGCTCACTGCCTTGATCTATGCTGCCATCATACAGCAGGGTGCCAGCTTGGAGATGTGGTCACTGCCACTTCCAGCTGTGTGGGGCACGAACCTACATTAAGAGTCTCATGCTCTGCCAAGTGAGTTAGCTGGGCCTCTTAAAAAGAGCCCTGCATTTTTTTCTGCTTAGGCTGAATCAGGAAACCTCTCTTAAAGGAACTGCTTGAATCTCTTCTTGTCTCTAGCAAAACAGAGCTCACCTGAGAAAATGCTGCTACCAAGAAGTCATGCTTGTCTCTGTTCTTTTGCTTCCAAAATCCATTTTTAAGCTTTTGTGAAGTTTACATGGAAGTTTGTAACATTATCGCCAGCAGCCCAGATTCTGCCACTGATGACTAGTTGTGGGAAGGTGCCTAGTGTTGCCTGGTGGGTCACGGTGACTGGCAGCTTGTGGCATTGACATTGCAGAATCTTAACCCCTAGAACTCTCCAGGGATGCAGGCCATCTAGGGAGAGCTGTGTCCAACTCCTAAGAGCAAAGGACAGCTTGAACATACAGAAGCTGCTCCAATGCCTCGAAGCTGCTCGGCAGGGCAGGCTGTGGCAGGTTCTTCGCTTCTTCTGAGAACCTCGGGTCATGGGGTGATCCCACTTTTGACACCATTTTGTAACAGTAAATCTTTACTCCAGCAGCCCCAGCCGTGCTTCCATGTGGCTGCCCAAAAATAACACAGAGAGACTTAAATAATTTACAATGCTGTTGGGCAATGACTAGGATTTTTTCCCACAGGACCCCATGAGGTTGTCATCATACCAGTTCAGCAGGAAGTAGCATGGAGAATACCACGCCCTCTTTCCCCACTGGTGACACCTAGTTAGGGCTAGTTTCCTATTGTATAAGGTTGGGTTTGGAAGGATGTAGGTGTTCAATCTTGGACATCTCTTTCAGATGACTTTAAGTTTTAATTGGGATAGATATAATTTAGATGTGACATCAGTAGATTATTATAGCTTCTTATAATTCACCCTTATGATTGTTAATGATAGATAATTTACACTGTTAAGTTTTAATACTCTTTTAGACTAAAAGGGGAATTTTACGGGGAAATGCTGGCAACACCTGCTTAGGGGATGGCACAGGTGACGAAGACCATGAACACTTGGATGTATTCAGAGTGATATAGCAAGGCTTTAAATATGAGGGTCTCATGCATGTGCCTCTGTTTATTCCCTCACCTGCCTGGTTGTACAAGACTGACTCTATTGAGTGAGTACTTTCCTAATAAATATCTGCTTATCAAACTAGCTCTGACTCCATTGAGATCTGCATTAATTGTGTTTCACGTTCAGGGACACTTCTTCAGACAATATAATTTGACTAACTCACAGTCTAGAAAACTAGAGAGTGGATATCTGAATGTATAAAAATGTTGGATTACTAGAAGAAAATATTAAGACTTACCCAGAATTAATGGATTGTGAGGACAATAGAAACCAAATGTCAAAACTTGAGTATAACATAGTTAGAAAGATTATGTGTAAAGTATATAGTTGTCAACTTTTAAAAACCAGTAAGTATTCATAAATTTGAAATATGAGCAGGTAACTAATAGTTGAAAAGAAAGGCTGAAGTAGCATGGGACATCTGCTTAGGAGAGTGGCACTAAATATTGGTTCTGCCTTATAATCAGAGCCACTTTATAAAACTGCAAACATTAAGGCTCTTCCCTCATATATTGAGTCAATGGACTTAAGAAAGCCCAGGAAGCATT
Organism: Cricetulus griseus; assembly: GCF_003668045.3. NCBI lineage: Eukaryota > Metazoa > Chordata > Mammalia > Rodentia > Cricetidae > Cricetulus > Cricetulus griseus. Next base: position 181,772,214 of record NW_023276806.1, on the reverse strand, counting down.
GGCATCTTTACTTCTCCTCAGTTGATTAGGATGTGCAACAAAATTTGGAAACATGTTCAGAACAAAAATCTACTACACTTTATTTCCTTGGGTTAGGTTACTCTTACAAAACAGTGCCATCAGAAAGATCTAACAGGAAAGCCATTTTCCCCTTTAAATCTCCTCTTGACTTAAATTTGCTAAACCAGGAACAAGAATACTAGAGGCATGTGCTCTTTATGTTTCAACCCTCCCACATATTGGCAGAGTATATTGGGTTATCTTGCCTATCAACTATCTTGTGGTAAGATGTGACCCATGAGTCATTTGCTGTGCAGAAAATCAGAGGTAGCAATATATGCTGGCAATGGCCACATGGCACCTTTCCCAGAACACCTAAAATACAAGAAAAAATTGCTGTGCAGTCCCACTTTGCCCTGTGTGTTAGCTGGAAGAAGTACCTTACCACTCTTTATTGAATCTAGAATCTAGGTCTACTTATTTTCATGCCCAAATAGCATCAATTGTCCTTGCATTTTCTAATAGACCAAGCCAAAACCAAATGCTCACATAGTTAGACTGTGTGCCAGCAATGCTATTTTGGGGTAAACAAAACAAAACACATGATTTTCTTTGTAATTAATATATTTACACTAAAAGCACTGTGTCTCAAAAATAACAACTGGAGGTTAAATCAGTTTTTGTACTGTGAATGCTTAACATATGTTACAAGGAATAGTAGTCACTATTTGTAAAGTAGGAAGTAGTTGTTACCCACCTACATATTTAATGTTTACCAGGAACCATGAATATACTCAGAAGAGGATTTTTTTCATTTTTTATATAAGGAGTTGCAATGCATTTAGTCAGCTTTTATTTTCAAAAAGATCTATTTACTTTTATTTAATATGTATTGGTATTTTGCCTGCATGTGTATTTGTGTATCATATTCATGCTTGGTACCCACTGAGGCCATTGAGGAGTGTGATATTCCCCTTGAATTAGAGTTACAATAATTTGTGATCCACTATGGTCACACACTGGAAATGGAGCTCAGGTTCTCTGGAAGAGCATCCAGTTCTCTGAAGAACAGCCAGTGCTCTTAAACATCTTCCCAGCCCTTTTACCTCATTTTCTTGATATAGGAGTTTTCAGTATGTTAATGAATTAAGACAGCATTTGCAGTTAGATCCACGTATATACTGGTACAGTGTAATTTCAGGGGCAGGGAGAAGACATGAATTGTTTCAATTCAGTATGAGAAGAGTCATTTGCCTTTTAAAACTTCTTTTGATATTATAAGGAAGTATGTGATATCATAGTTCAGAGAAGAGGTATCAAATTTTCTGGGAATGATGAGATTGATATGCATAAGTTTCAGACATTTTTCTTTGTCTAAATGGCAGGGAAGGCCATGGAAGGAAGACTGCCTTCAGTTAAGGATAGACAAAAGTACAAGAAATCAAACTCATTGAGCTTCTCCCAGTTACTCTTCTGTTCTTCCTTCAATGAACAGAAAGCTGCACACACTTTGTCTTTGCAATGATCTCTTCTGTCCCTGATGTATCTGTTCCATATGCTGAGTTCCTTCTTGACAAGTGGCAGGCTACTCATCTCAATCCTTCTACACAGGCTCTGGTGCCATGCACATGAAAAAAATGTGAGAGTGGCCAAACTCACCTTGTCTGGAGTTGAAAACAGGGACATATTAGTTAAGACCTCTTTTTGTTTTATTCTAGTTTCCTCCAAGAAGAAAACCTTCCATCTTGTATGGAAGCTTCCTGAGACAAGATGTCTTAAGAGAGGTGAAACAGCAGGATATTTTAAGAGGAGGTGAATAAGATACTTCAGGGAAGTCCTTTAAAACAGGAAGTACACAATTGAAAGTAATTCCAGGAACTTCCTGAAATTGACTAATTCCTTAGACCCCTCCCACTACAAAAGTATATCAACAGTAAAGACTGCTGTAAGTCATGGTCAGACAAGCTCTGTTGCCTGGAAGAAGCTGAGAGAAGCCTAGCAGAAGCAGAGTCCTGCCAAGAAGACCAAAAGAAGCATAGACCAGACTGAACTACCTAGAGGAAACAAAGACCTGCTAAGCTGCCTAGAAAAAGCTCAGGACAACTGACCCACCTAAAAAGGATACACTCAATCTGTTGAGATCCTACTGCCTGCAGTGTGTGCAGCATTCTAGGTTTCTAGTAGGTTGTCATCCATGCTGGATTGGGGTTTGTAATAACATCTATTTTGGAGTAATTTCTGTTCCTTCCTATTGGTTTGCCTCAACCAGCCGTAGTTTGAGGGTTTGCCTAGTTTTTTTTTTTTTTTTTTTTTTTTTACATGTTAAGCCATGTTAGATTGATATCCCTGAAATTCCCGCTCTTTTTCTGAAGGGAAATGGAGGAAGACTGTATCTGAGGGAGAGAAGAGGTGGGTGGGGGCTGCAGTCCGGATCTAATGTATGAGAGAAGAATAAAAAGGAAAAGAAAACCTTGCCTATATTTCTTATGCAATGCTAAGAAAACTCATTAGTTCACCAAACTGGACTTTGGAATATCAGTTTGTGGTTGATTTCCTGTCTGGAGTGAGGAAACAATTGTCCATGTTTCCCCAGGAATTCTGTCATACAACAGCTTCACTTACCTATTACCTTGTATATTTTTGTGTTCTCTTTAGGATATCACTTCTAGAGATCATGGAATTCCATTGTCTACAACAAAGTGACGATTAAATTCTTTCGATTTTGGGACATTATATACTTATGTCATGCTCAATTAATTTGATTATAAGGCCTTTGCACCTCTAATCCCAGCACTGAAGAGAAGAGGGTGGGGGCAGATCTCATTGAGTTTGATGCCAACCAAGCAAGATCCAAGATATCCAGGGCTACATACTGACATTCTGTCTCAAATAAAATTATTTTGGTAAATACAGTATTGAAAATGAACTGTATTTTCATTGATAACACTGAGTAAAACAAGGTTCTGGGAGGTGGCACAGTAAAGAACAAGGCTGATGCTTGCTGTGAAAGCAGGAGGACCTGACCTTGAACCCCCAAAACCCACAAAAGAAGCTGGGAAGTGCTTACTGTATCTGTAACCCCAATACTGGAAGGGGGAATACATGAATCCTGGGTGAGAGACCCTGTCTCAGGAGAGAAAGGTGGTAAATGATAAAGAAAGACACGCAATCTCTTCATTCACAACCTCTCTACATACACAAGCATGTATGCACATACACATATGCAAACAAAAATGAAAGGCTGAAGCAAAGTCTAATATAGTAGTGGACTACGTCTAGTCAGAAATGAACACCCCTTCTTTTTTCTATAGTATATTCAATTTTTGAGTATCTTTTCATTTTTACAAACATCTGTTTGCAGGTACAAATTGTAGATCTTAAATAGAAAATTGTGGTAACTGTAAGACCCTTGAGGCATGGAAGTTGCCAGGCTGCACCCACAAACTGCTCTAACAGCCCCTGGAGACAAAAGAGACCAAGCTCTGTCCCACAGGGAGAGAAAAAAAGCCTAAGATCAGACCACAGAATCCCTTCAATCTCTTAGTTTGAAATCCCATCAGTTCCTGAGCTTGACCCAAGATTAGGACACGAAATCTCCCCAAGCGCAGGCCACATTGGAAAGCTCCCATAAAACCATACATAAATCCAGCCTCCTGTGAAGTTCTTTGCTGTTTCTCTGCCAAGCAGGAGCAGCCTCTTGTGTCTTTTCCAATACATCCCTTGTGTGAAGTTTTTTGTGTGGTGTGACTTTGTGGTACTTTTTTGGCTCCTACATGCCAGGAAACCTTTCCCCTCAGATCTGTAAAACTTACAGTAACTCCAAGTTTTGTTAATTTTCCTGGCTTCTATTGTTTTTGAAAAGACCTAATACAGTGATATCAGTAGATTTTCTAATAAAATTAAAAATTAAAACTCCAGTGCATTTATTTGAAAGATTGAAATATAAGCAAAGTTCAAGTGTAGTCTAATGGCCTTTCACATTCAATAATACATACCTCTCTCTATATATATTATATACCTACATACCTAATGTATATATTCTAGGTGTGTAAATTTAAGAACTTTACTATTTTATTAACTTTCAATGTTAGTAATTTATTAGCTACCCAGGGAAAATATTTCAGAGTACATTGAAAGTTATTTAATTTATAGAATGAAGGCTAATTTACTGTAGATCATTAGCATCTAGCTTTGCTATTGTCCTCATATCTACTTTACCTTATACATCCATATAAACTCAAGCAAAATCAAGACACCAAAATTCTATTATCTCAAAAGTTACCTTGTGTATTCCAGGAAACCCTCTTCCATATCCTGTCACAGGCAACCACTGGTAGCCTATACATTTTCTAAATGGTGTAAGCTACAAGTGTGTGTGTGTGTGTGTGTGTGTGCGTGTGTGTGTGTGTGTGTGTGTGTACATGCATGAGTGTATGCAAGAGCCTGTGGCTTATCTGCTAGCATGTTGAGATGCATTTGTATATTATCATTAGTTATTTAATTTTTAAAGCTAGTAATGTTGCATTCAATGATTGTACCAAAACTTGTTCATGAGTTCACCTATTCATGACCATTTGGGCTTTCACAATTTAGTCTAATAACACGTGAACTGTCTGTGGAAATTTTGGTGCATAAGATTTTGTAGACAAGTATTTTAATTTCTATTGATTGAATATCTCTAAGGGGATTGTTTGGCCAGTATGAAAGTATTTGCTTAGTGTAGGGGATGCTGTAGCCATGCCTGCTTAGGAGCTGGCTACAGATATGCCTGACCATGCCTGGCATGCAAGGGCATGGTCAGGGTGACATAGGGAAATTTTAAGAGTGAGGGATGCTCATGTGGTGGCCACCTGCTTTTGCTTTCATCTTCGACTTGCTGTACTTACTGCTGCCTTGCCGAATGGCTACGCCGCTCTGCAAGTAAGGCTTTTCCCTATTAAATTCCCTTGTTTTTCACCTGACTCCATCTTGGTTATTTCCCACTTTATCTGTTGTCAGAAGTGGGATCTTGTAAACCTAGGACCAGTTTGGGAGAGCCTGTGGGCCCCACCGGGATAGCAGACTAAGCCAGGAAAGCACTCCCTCTCTCCAAAGGTTCTCCTGGCTCTCAGCCAACCAGCCCTACCACACAAGCACATTCCTGCCACTGCTTAGCCTCTCTGAACAGTCTGCCCAGCTGGGAAACTTCTACAGGCCTCCACTCAGTTTTACCACACAGTTTCTAGCTGCATACTCATGGGACCGGGCTGGCCTGTGGCCTACATGTGCCAGGAGGCCTCCTGTCCTTGAGCCAAGTAGGCCTCAGGAGTAGACCTCCTTTCAGCAGAGCACACAGCTTTCCCTGGCTGCTGCAGCCGTAAATCTGCACCTCTTTCAGTGGTTGCGCCGCAAGGCTGCACACTCACTAAGCTAAGTGCAGTTGCCTGTGTGACCTCAGCTCCACCGCCGCCACCACCTTGCCTGACCAACCACTGCCATAAGCCATGCATACTAGCTGAACACCTGTGCCACCTGCTAGTCAAAGAGAGTTACTGCATCTGGAGTAAAAATCAGGAATATCTATTATTTTCTATAATTGGTAATATTTTTGCTTATTGCATGAATTCAATGTTTGAGGCCGATGCTAATCTGCCAATTACCTTCCTGTATGCAGTAATGGCAGTTAGCTTGCTGGTACAAATACTATTATTAGCCAGATATCTCAGGAACAGGGACAAAGATAAGATAACATCACCACCTGCTTACAGGAAATAACAGATTTACGCAATGAGGGTTTGGAGAACAGATTAGGTCAGACCACAATTGTGCAGTAAGTGGAACAGAAATTGGATGATAATCTTGGCTCTATCTCCAATACTCTAATGACAGAGCTGTGTGTTAACCAAGATGAGATGCAGCATATTTATGATAAGATAAACACAGAGAGATTCTCTGAGGCTTTAGAGGTTAGGATGTCAGAGGACCGTGATGAACTAAAGAATATCTGTACCCAGCTAGAAAGTCAGATAGGCCCTGTATCCCAGAAACTAGATGCAAAGGTGCAAAATTACCATGATAGCGTTGAAGAATTCAACAATGCCATTCAATCAATTATTGAAGTATCTAAGGTAGCAGATCACAAATTTGAGTCTAGATTAGAATGTTTGGAAGATAATTTACTGAACAGGGCTGACACATTAGATAGCTCCACATGGTCAATTGCTGAGGACTCAAAAGCAGGAAATCATGACCCCAGATCTAGACTCCAATACCTAGAAGGCAGTTTCCATACCATCCAGATGGTGTCTAAGGATGAGCATATTAAAGACTTAGAAAAACATGTAGAGGAGCGGTTAGAGCAATTTACAAATTCATTAACATGCTTGGAATCTGTTATGATGCAGGGAATTGAAAGTTTTCATGAGGATATCATTATTAGGCTTAAAGATCATTAGGGTGCCTCAGAGGCAGAATCACTTCAATCTGAGGCACCTACTCCACCCAGGTATCATGACTATTCTTCTACTCGTACATCATTAGTGTACCCAGCTACCATGGTAGAAAAGCCATCTTGTAAGAAACACCCTCAGGGACAGATCAACCTATACAGCTGAAGAATTTTAAGAATATTAAGGAATCAGTTGTCTCATATGGTCTCCATAGCTCATACGTCAAACAGCTATTACATTCATAGGCAACCTTTAACAGGGTGATGCCCACAGACTGGGAAAGACTGGTAACAGCTGTACTTGAGAATTCATGCCAAATCCAATGGAAGGCATTGGTCAGGGAAGGAGCAAAGCTCCTTGAGCATCAAGGATGGTTATGAAGCCCCCCCAATAAGATTCTTGCTGAGGTTATTTATTCTAACCCACAGGCTTAGACTGAATATGATGACCATATACTGCCCCTATACAGGAAAGCAGCATTAAATGCCTGGAATAAGGTTCGTGGTCCAGGGGAATGCCTAGAAACTTATACCACAATAGAACAGGGAAATACAGAACAGTTCCAGGACTTCTTACAAAGGTTAACTAGGATAGTAGAATTACAGGTAACAGATCTGGAAACAAGACAATCAGTTATATATTCAATAATTTATGAAACTTCAAACCCAATATGCAAAAGAATCGTTTTGCCTTTAAAGATCAGACCAGCTCCGCTAGAAGAATGGGTTTACATGCAGCCAACATTGACTATAATGTGCAAGATACTGGAACTTGGGTAGGAGAAAGCCATCTCGAAATGTTTAAAAAGGCAACAGGAGATTAAAAGTCTTAGAGGTGAGGACACAAGGGCTTGGGAAGGAGAAGCACCCTATAGAGGACAATATAGGTACCAAGAGGTCAGAGTTTATCACTACTATGAACCAGAACCTTGGGTAAGAAGAGCCTGCCCCAGGAGACCACATAGTCTACAGGAACATAGATGTTTCAGTTGTGGTAGAATGGGACATATCAAGAGAAATTGTAGACAAAGGAATTCTAGCAATACCTCATACGGAAGGCCACTGCCTTTTGGATTGTGTAGAAGATGTGGTAAGGGCAGACACTGGACCAATGAATGTAGATCGACCAGGGGCATGCAAGGACAGGAAACCCCGAGGGAGACCTCAAGAAAGCCCCAACTCGAGAAAGGACCTGTCGTTCCCAGTAGCAGTGGAAGACAATCTGTCACAGGATGAATAGATAGTTCTTTGCCTATTGTAAAAAAATGATACTACTCTAGATGGTAGTTTGGCTAATGATGAAGAATCAAATGTGAATGGACAAAATGAGAAACGCATATTTTGGCAAACTTCTATTAATGATAAAAGACCACAGTTGAAAGTGAAAATTAATACTAAAGTTATTACTGGCTTGGTAGACATTGGGGCAGATGTGACTATTATTACCCAAAACTCTTGGCCTAACAAATGGCCTCTTATGGAGGTGAATGTACAATTTTTAGGAATTGGAACTCTATCTAGAGTTCGACAGAGTGTTCACTCAGTGGTCTGCATTGGACCAGAAGGACAGAAAGGGATACTGAAACCATACGTGGCAGATATAGCTATAAATCTCTGGGATCATGATCTTTTACAGCAATGGAATACTCAGATTAATATTCCTCCAGTGTCAGATACAAACTATGTACAATCTTTAGATAGTAGAAAAGATCTGATAAGATGGTATGGAAAACGTTGCCCCACTGGCTGGCTAGGTCACTCTGTAAGTAAGACTTTTCTCTATTAAATTCCCTTGCATTTTTACCTGGCTCCATATTGGTAATTTTCCACATTAGCTTAGCTTTTAGGGGAACTGTCAAATGAATTTCAAAGATGGTTTTTTATTTTTGTTGTCTTTTTGTTTCTATCATTTTTTTTTCATGCTTTCATTTCTAAAAGTAAAGAATGACAGGCCTGCTTTTTCTAGATCTACACCAAAACTTGACATGAGTCATTTTAAATGAATTGAATCTCACTTTGCTTATATTTAATTTTTATTTCCCTGATGCAACAATACAGAACATCTTTTGATGAACTTACTGGTCATTTATATATTCAATTTTGTGAAACTTTAATTTTTGACAACTTATACTGTATAGCTTCTCACAGTGAGTGATAACTTTATTATCTAGTCTTATTATAACTCTTTGCTAAACATAAGTTTTGAGAATACTGAGAATTTTCTTTTAGTGTTTGTATTAATTCATGTTTACCTTTAGTGATATCTTTAAAATCATACAAGATGTAGTTTTCATGAATTATGATTCCTTCCATTTTCTGTTTGAATGATTTTTTCTGTTTGTTTTCTGGTGTTGTTGCTGACTGTGAAATGTTTTCATGGTGTTTAGGGCTCTGATCTGTAATGATAACTCTTTCTTTGAGCCACCTGAATTCTGCCACCATGCTAGGTCCCCCAAAAAAGACAGAGTCTTATGTTAGTTACAATGCTGCTGACCATTGACTAGGATTTCTCATTTGCTAGCTCTGCACTAAGTATCAACCATAACCATTAATCTATATATTTTATAAAGACTTATCAAGGATAAGCAGCATGTGTTCTCTCTTGCCAGGATCACATGGTGACTCCTCCCTGTACTGTGTTTCCCAGAATCCTCTTCGACTCTTAGCCACACATGTCTTGCTTTCCTATTCTAGATATTGGCAAACCCATCATTTATAGAATCAGCTATGGAAAGGAAAGCTGAATATCACTCATTTTCTAATTTAAAACATACAAGAAAAGACCTGAGCGGATATTGGTGGCACAAGCCTTTAATCACAGCACTAGGGAGGCAGAGGCAGGTGGATCTCTGTGAGTTTGAGGCCAGTCTGGTCTCCAGAGCAAGTGCTGGGATAGGCTCCAATGCTACACAGAGAAACCCTGTCTGGAAAAACAAAACAAAACAAAACAAAACAAAAAAAAAAAAAAAAAAAAAACAAAAAAAAAAAGAAAAGAAAAGACCTGTTTTAGAATACATTGAGTATAATATTGCCATGTCAAGGATCTCTATTGTACAGCTACTTACTTTTGCTTCTAAGCATGTGCCAACCACCACAGATCTAGCAATTCATACAGAAGACTCATTTAGATGCTTCTTACTCTTAACAATTGTCATTTGGATTTTAATACTTTAGAGCAAGTTAACTTTTGAATCACTTCTTTTTTAATCTACCCTTTGACTTCCATTTTTTTGAAAAAATGCACAGGGAAAATGTTCCCATAATCCCACCACCCTAACATGAGATATTTATTAAGACATAATTTTATATAGTTTCATATCTCTAAAATGTCTGGATTGATTGACTTTTCAATGTCCTTATCATTTATTTATTACTAAATCAATGTATTTCTGTCTAAAGTTCATATTAAAATTGTCTGGAAAGCAGCTGTGTTCCTAATATTTTCCCCCATTTAGTAGCATGTCTGAGTATATTTCTCAGCTCCATTGAATCCCCATTATAATTATAGCCACATGGTTTTGAATGGACAGTAGAGTATGGATGTAGTTTGTTTTATAGAGCACTTTACCTGCAAGTCTGAAACTGTAGGCTAAACCTCTAGTACTGTCCATAAACAAACAACCAAACAAATAAACAAATTTTAGGCTGGAGAGATGGCTCAGTGAGTATAAGAATGAGGACCTGAGTTTGGGTTCTAGCACTGAAGTAAAAAGCTGTGTATGGCTGTGCGTGTACCTTTAGCTTGAGTAATATGGTTCATTGAGGCCTGTGGGTTGCAGGGTTGCTGGCTACTGGCCTCGCTTGAGTTGCTGAGACAGACTCTGGCTCACAAAGTGATGTGTAGAGTGATAGAAAATGATACTTGATTTTTTCTGTCTTCCATGCACATGCACAAGATTGGTGTGTCTGAGTATACATGTGCACATAACACACACACACACACACACACACACACACACACACATTTTAAAATATCTATTATTTACTTATTTATTACATGTATGTATATCTGTGTGAATATAGGCATACATGGGGAGGTCTAAGAGCAAATTAAGAGGCTCAGTCTTACCTTCTACTTTGTTGAGACAGAGTTTCTTTTGTTTTTGCTCCCAGTTGCTACTCCAGTCTAGCTGACCTGCTAGCTTTCTGGTGATTCTCCTTATTACTGTCTCCCATCTTGCTATAGAAATGCTGAGAGTCCAACAAATCCAGCCATATCTAGTTCTCCCCCTCCTGTTTCCTCCCTTGCTCCCCTTACCTCAAGTCATTTCATTGCCACAAGGGTTTAGAGATCAAACTACTATTCTAAGGCTTGAGTAGCTATCATTTTTAGCCTCTGTGTTCCCTGAGCCACTTCCTTAGGTCCCAAGATATTCTTTAAAACACTGCCTTCTCCATTGTACATAGTTTTAAATGTAAAGTATGGTTTAGTCAACAGGGTATTGATGGAATGGGAGGACAGAAGAAATGTTTTCAATGAGCAGTTCTGCCTCTTTTGTCTGCAGACTAGTATCTACCACAGAGAGAGCAATGATGGAAGACTGAGAATGCCAAAAGTAGATCGTTAGGCATATTTAAATATAGCAGCATTTATTTGTAAGCATGATGTTCACTAGTGATACTGACTTCCTGGTAGAACTAGGTAGCTGTTGGGGGTTGGGTATTCTGACTGCAGTGAGTAAAACATAAAGTTTGTATAATTTTCTGCCAGATCAGTGTATAATATAAGGTAACTAAGACATAGTTTATGAATTATGTGAAAATATATTAATGCAAATTTACTCAATGTTCAGTTGTCTAAGAACACATATTTGAATTCCTAGGAATAGAGCTTAGCATTTATGCTAATTGCAAGACTGATTAATTCTTGTCAACACATACATCCTTTCTTTCATTAAATATAAAAATACAGTTTATAAAAATCATATTTGAAGAAAAAGACCTACTGCAGTTTTATTTTTTAATTTTTATGCTTGGTTCTTATTTTAGTAATCTCCAAAGGCATTAACAGAATTCCAAAAATATACACATATTTAGTAAAGTCAAGTCATACATGTTTATCATATTCTCCAGCTTATAAAAAACCTGGAGTAGTGTTATACATTGCATTAGTCTATTAAAAGTTAATGAGAAATTGCATGATGATGTTTATATTTATAAAGTACAATCAGAAGACTTAAATACATTATATCTTCATACTTCAAATTTGATCTTCTAGTTTTAGTTACTTTCCTTGGTATTTATATTCTATACAGTTTTTCCCCAATAGATTTTATGATAGTATGTGTGCAGATGCAACTCTGTCTTCAGATTTAGGGTGGTGGTTTGTCCTATGACCTCAGCTTTCTGATTTATGCAAGAAAAGTTATTGATTGTCTGATTTTTTTCCCATCCTGGCTTGGTTTCAGTTGATTGATTTTTCTCTCCATTATGAAATATAGTTTCTGGCTTATTTGAAAGCCTCCTAATTTCTTATTGCAGGCAAGACAATGTGCACTTTCCCAGTTCACTAGTTGGATATGGTTGCTGTCCTTTAAATAGTCTTCAGTGTTCTTCTGATTCTTCAGTTTCTTGTGGGATGTCACTATGCTACTTCAAAATAGTTTGATGAGTCTGGGTCTTGTATTTCAGAGTTTTTAAAGAAGGTCAGTGTAGTGTGTGTTCTAGACTTAATTGTTGCTACCACTAAAACAAGATGTTTTTGTGTATTTTACCCCATGTCAATAATTATGCCTGGTTAGTGAATGAGGTCTATTTCTGGGTTGTTCCCCTCCCCTGCCTCTCAGTTTGTCATGTTTTCATGTGGTTACACACTGTGTATTGGATTCATCTAGTCAACATGGAGTTGACCAGTATTATGCTATATAATCAGATGAGGACCTTTGAAGAATTTCATGGCTCTCTATCCCCCCTGTTCTCTGGCTTTCCTTGAGAGCTATTCCTACTTTGGTCTCTGTGTATTTATTACTTTTTGCTATATACATTGGAGGAAGGCCTTCTCATTGAATCTGGAGCTTATTGTTTTAATCATGTTGATCAGCAGCAATCCTGTCTCTGTCCCCTACAACATTAAGGTTCCTGGTATGTGGACATGCCTGGCTTTTAATGTATAGTCTCATGAGAGATATAAACTTAGATCCTTATCCTTTTATAGATTTTGCTCTTTTTCACTGAATCATCTTAACTGGTCTCCATATCTTTATAACTTCTAAAATACCTATAATACAGTATTCAATGCTTTTGTTTGCCTCAATGACTATTGTAGAACTTCAAATACAGTGACTACATCACAGGGTAGAAACTTGACCCTGGGTTCCTTATCACAAAGGTCACTGAGCTACTAATGAATGTTTGGCCATTCAACAAACACTAGAATTGATCTATTTAGATATTAGCCAATCATATACAACCAGGTGGTTTTCTCAAACCCCATCAATGCATTTTAGAGGGAGCAGATAATTGACTTCATATGATTGGCACATAATGTAGACATAGATACAACTTTTTTTTCTTGCTTTTATTTTATATCATTCACACCAATATGTGAAGGCTTAGATACTGAATGTTTTATGTTAGCCTTAAGATTCAGACATATCTCACTTTAGATCCACTGTGTCACTTTACAATGAAGACCTGACAAGTTCCTATGACTATATCTACTACATTATTCAGAACATTAGGCATGATAAAACACTGAGAAGTTTTCCTAAATCAATCTTGGCATACTGTGTTTAGGAATTCCCATGGAATAATAGTTCACTGTTTGTGAGAGGTAAAACATGTAGGTCAAGGTATCAAGGATTGAAGTCTGTTCTGTTCCTAGTTTTCCATAGATATATTTAGGACATTTGTTATTCAAGTCTTTGTAACTTTGTAGCCAGGATAATAAAAGATTCTGATACCAAAGAAAATATGCATTTATTAGCTGGCATAGAAATTATAGTTTGTCTTCTTTAGTTATTATAGTAAGAAATAGAGAAAAATATACAATGTTAATGTTTAAAATTAAAACTTCAGTTAAAAACTATGTATTTAGATGTTGCATTAATATTTACATTATAATTCATTGGGAGATGCTGTTTTTAAAACTGACTCCAGAAGAGATGATAAGTTCAGATATTATCACAAAATGTTTTACTTTTTATTTAAAAAAGGTTTTTGATTTAATCAGGAAAAAAGAATAATGTTGCTTATTAGTGTATATGAAAGATATTTCCAAAATATTACATCAGACCTTTTTATACTATGGAAGTTTTGACAAAAGCATTTGAATCAAACAAACTGCACTTATTTTACAAAGCCTGTTGTTTGCAAAAGAGTAATGAACCATATATCACTTTAATTTTCTTAATTCTCTTGAGTACATGGGGTTAATTTAGGTGTCTCTTGAGGAACACATATCCATATATCAAGTTAGATTAATAATCTTATGATAAGTCTTTTTTTTTGTATCCCAAAAATTATGAAACAAGGAAATCACTCCTCAATAATCAGTTCTTTAACTCTGCTTGTTCTCTCTCCCTCTTTCTCTCACTTTCTTATTTTCTGTCTCTCATATATATATATATATATATATATATATATATATATACACATACATATGTATATATATAATATGTTACATATGACATGTGATATATAATATATATCTTACTTCTTGAAGATTTTTAATGGTTAGGAATCATCTATGGACAAATATTCAAATGGTTATCATAATAGATCATATAACTGAAAATCTGAAATGGCCAAGCAGTTATTATCCTTATTCATTTTATTCTCAGGATCAGAAGTGAAATAAAGTTATTAACACTTACTTTGAAAAGTATTGACTTAGAGGCTGGAAGTGTAGATCAATGGCAGGATACAAACTTTGAATGTGTAAAGTCTGAGATTTGGTATTCATTCAGTATTACAAAACAAAGATAAACATGGAAAAGTGAAAGTAGCTTAGAAAAAAACAACAAATCAATGGATAATAAAACTAATAACAAAAACACAAATCAAAAACCACAAAGAAAAATGCCATCTACTAAGTGTAGTTTAAGACAGAGAAAATTTTAGTAAAATATTACAGCAATTATATGACATAAAATAAAACTGTAAGGCATCTAATTCTCTCTCCTAAATTTTCTGATACATATGATGCTAATTAAATAGGTATACCAGAAAATAGGTTATTGAAGGGGTTTTATTTTTCAGTGTGTTTAAAACTAATGCTATAATAATAAATCCTTTTGCCATTTAGATTTCTTCTATAAGAGATTTTATTTTATTTTTCTCATGTGTATGTACCTGTATGTTTATTTGCTTACTGAGAAAGATTCTCTTTCTGTTGGCTTCCAACTCATTCTGAACTTTCTGAGTATGAGAACTGATGTTATGACACAGTTTACACATATATTTAATATATATGCTTTTATACATTTGTATAACAAAGAAATTTATTTATGCATATGAACTTTAAAGCAAGTCTGTATCAACAAGCACAGTGGTTCTCAATCTTGCTAATGCTGTATCCCTTTAATATAGTTCCTCATGTTGTTGTGACTACCAACTATAAAAAATCATTTTTGTTTTACTTCGTAACTGTAATTTTGCTTCTGTCATGAAGTGTAATATGAATGTCTGTGTTTCCCAATGGTTTTATGTGACCCCATTGTGTGTTGATATCCTGCTTATACAAATAAAGCCTGTCTGAGGGTCCTAGAATGCAGCCCGCCACTAGCTAACCATAGAGGTCTGGAGGTCTGTACAGACAAACAGGAAGTGAGAAGGCTGGACAGAAACAGGATATAAGCAGGAAGAAACAGACTTGCTCCTTCTCTCTGACCTCTCAGAATTTCCCTCTATATCTGACTTAGACTTTTTATTATTTAGACTAAGTAAGAATTCCATTTACACCTCTGAAAGGGTTGTTCAACACCAAAGGGCTCATGGTCTACAGGTTAAGATGTGCTGCACTTCTTACTCATTGCTAATGGAAAACACTGCAGTAATATGACTCAAATTTAAAGGATCAGCAGTGTCATCCTTATAATCAGATAGTACATCATTGCTTTTCCACTTCTAAACCTACCTCAGGAAAGAAAATAAATGACCTGATTCCTTGAACTTTCTTTAGCCTTTGAAGGGGAAAGTGAACTACATATCAATTTAATATCCAAATAGTTGACTATGTATTCTTATATTTTCTTCTTTCCATGGCTTATGACAAGGATAGTCTTACAGAATGAAAAATCTCATAATAGATTGCTAATTATGAAGTTTGAATTATCTAAAAATACATATTCAAGGCCAAGAGATAAACTTTACTTAAAGTTTAAGTTAAATTTAACTTTTTTTCTCAAACCCCAAATTTTACTCTTATAGTTATGTTTTAAGCTCCTGGACAATTATGTTAGAGTTTAGTATGAAAGGAAAAATTCATAAAGCTGAACAAATAGTTTTAGGAATTATTAAATAATTTTAGTAGTAGAGACATCATATATATATATATATATATATAATATATATATATATTTTTTTCGAGACAGGGTTTCTCTGTAGCTTTGTAGCCTATCCTGGCACTCGCTCTAGAGACCAGGCTGGCCTTGAACTCACAGAGATCTGCCTGCCTCTGCCTCCCAAGTGCTGGGATTAAAGGCATGCGCCACCAACGCCCGGCTCATCTCCAGTATATTTATACTTTCCATACACTACATGGGACTGTAATTTTCATGCTAATGTCAGAACACCACAGGGAGTGATAGCAACCTTAAAGAAAACAGAGTCATTCTAGGGGCATTTGAAGCCTCACAAGTAAACCTAGGTTAAGTGAAAGAACTGTGGACTCATGAAATTTTTGTGTCTGATCATATGTTAAACATACCCTGAGGACTTCATAAATAGCTGTTGGCAGATACCCTGATGATAAGGGTCTTTGATCAGGTATGATTTGCCTTTATGTTGGTAACATGAGGAGATAAATATATAAATGAAATGGCAGAAAAACCTTCAGAGGCAAAACAGTGTATCCCATTCAGTTAAAATGGACATTTCAAAGTGAATGGGGAAAGTCCATGCTGACTTGACCCCACATAAAGAAATATATGCAGTTGAGGAAAGCTGGTAATGTGAGGGGTGATCCTCCCCAGAAAATAGCACTCCTACTTGTTGTCAAGTGCCGTCCGTCAGTTCTGAAACAAATAGACATTATACAGAATAAACAGGTTATTTTTAGTAATATATATGTATATACAGAGAGGCATGTCATAGCAATTAGTGAAAAAGAGGGAGGGGAAGTATATGGCAGGGTTTAGAGGGCTGAAGCAGTTGTAATTACATTATAATCTCAAAAACTTTGGGATACCACTGATTGAGAGCTGGCAATGTGAGTTGAGGATTTCACACATGTCATTTTCTAGCTTCTCAGTCCTCCAGCTTCCTTGGCTGTTTCTCTTTGTAAAAATGTTGCTTATTTTAATGAAAAAGAGAAAGGGAATTTATTAACTATTTTCACTGATTGGTACCACATACCAAACATATGATCACCATTTTGGTGTCACCTGGCCAGAGCTCTAGGTATCTGCTGCCTTTTATTGTGTTCTCCAGATTTCCCTCAAGTTTATTTCAGTATAGTCTGTGGTGATACCTTACTTGTACAAATAAAGCCTGTCTGAGTATCAGAGAATGGAACTTGCCACCAGGTAGCCATAGAGGTCTGGAGGTCTGTATAGACAGACAGGAAGTGAGATAGCTGGGGGGAAACAGGATACAAGTAGGGAGAAACAGGAACTCACTCTGTTGATGTGATGCTAATAAAGTAAGGTGTTGCTGTGGCTTGTTCCTTCTCTGTGATCTCTCAGTATTTTCCTCTATATTTGACACTGGGTTTTTATTAATTAGAACAATTAAGAACTCCATTTACAATACTCTGTAGCACATACTCAAATAATCACATCTGAGACTTAAGCTCTAACTAACCCCCTTGTATAGTATAATAAATAATAACTGGATAGAATTTAAATTTCAATTCACTGTACCTTATATATCACACATTTAATGGTTGGATTATGTAGAAGTGTGGTGAGTATCACGATTGTTATATGACTTATCTGGAGTGGTTCATTAAATGTCCCTAAGAGAACATGCTACAGATGTATGTGTTTCAATAATAATCATCCTGTGACCTACGGGGTTCTTATAGAATAAAAGCTTCAGTACTAAACTTGGCCAGTTTACACATCCTATTTGCTTCTTAGATTAAAAAAATATTATTGCCAGGTGGTGGTAGTACACATTTTTAATACCAGCCCTGGGGAGGCAGAGGGAGGTGAATCCCTATGAGTTCAAGGCCACACTGGCCTTCAGAGAAAGTACCAGCCAGGATAGCCAGGGCTACACAGAGAAACCCTGTCTCCAAAACCAAAATGAAACAAAATCATTCCTGTAGATATAACAATGAAGTGATAAATAAAGATACTTTACTAAGTTGGAAAGAAAATGGATTAACCACAATAAAATTTGACTTGCATTAAGGTGCATCATTAATGAATGCTCAGTTACAAAATCATAATGATAATAACTTTGTTCATTAGAAGATATTTGAGGCCATAATGGGCATTAACTGTATATTCTATGATTGTCACAAAGTAAAAGTATTTGGGCATTATAAAGGCAATTTCTGCTTACCCTGCAAGACTCCTCAGGAAATATGACAGCTTTGAGTAGCATTAGTTCAACGATTGTGTAACCAATTTGCTTCCATTATACATGAACTATGACCAAGCCAAAAGCTGCACTCACAATCCTCAAAACCTATTGTGTTTCAACACTCTTTTCTCTCTTTATTAAAGAGATTGGCTATATGCCAAGTCACATCAGTTTCTCCAAGAGGTTTCCATTGACCTCATCTGAAGTATCAAGAGCAATCACTCTCTTTGATTAGGCTGTTTTATTTTTCTTTATTTCAGTAACTAATACTTACTTAGGAAACAGTTTTTTGAGTATCCAAAATGTGTCAGGCATTGTCAGAGGACTGAAGATAATTGTCTCAACGACAAGATATAAATTTACTTTTAGAAAAAAGTCATATTCTTTTAATTTTTTTATCTTCCAACAAAAAAGTGTGAGAGAAAGCAGTTCTTAGTTTGGGAGAAATCTCCAGACTACTTTCTGCCACAGTGACTATAAAAATTTGCTTACTTTCCAACACTCTATGAGTGTTACACTCTTTCTTTGACTTCCATTTTCTATATCATACAGCCTGTTTCTTCTAAGATTGTGTTAAATATTAGACATCATATAAGTGATCCTATTCTATGCAAAACTTTACAATTGTTTGTTTTTTTCTCATTGGGTAACTAGAATACAGATCAATTATTTTCTGTATAAAACTATTGGCACAACCCTCTGGCATGAATGTGGCTGTGGGTGGTGGCCCTGATCTGGGCATCCCTGTGGTCTTTGGTGGCAACATGAGTCATGGATGTCAACACAGACCCTAGCTGTGGTAGGGTCACAGAAGAAGCCCTTAGCAACAGCCCAGGCTTAGTTGTCACCCTGGTCATTAGTATCAGGGCCATGTTGGTGTCCAGAGGCTGTACTGCCACTGGGACCATGCTGATGTCAGTGGCCTGTGCTGCCACCTGGGGCCATGATGACATGTGTGCATGAGCTGCTGCCACGGGCCATGTCTGAGTCCTTGGACCTGTGCAGCCAGAGTCTTTGTTGATATCCATGGCTACAGTAACCAATGAAGGCCATGGAGATGCCAGAAGTCTGGGCTGTCACCTAAGGCCTAGAGGGCATCTGAGGGTTTTGCTAAAGCTTGAGCCATACACATCTGAGTGACCTGCATTGCCACAAGGTGCCATGGTGATTTCCAGGCCAGGACTGAAGCTGAGAGCCATGTCTGAGTTCATGCTACTATAGCAGCCAGGGCCTGTGTTGATATCTGTGGCTCCTGATATCATTGAAGGCCATGTTGATGCCAGGGTGCTAGGCCTTTACCTGGGCCATGTTGGTGTCTGAGGGTCATACTGCCACTGATACACTCCCAATATGAATAGCCTGTGCTGCCACCTGGGCCATAGTGACATCTGAGCCTGGGCTGCTGTTGAGGATCATGTCTGAGTCTGTGGTCCTACCACAGCTCAGATCTGTGTTGATGCCCATGGCCCATGTTGCCACCAAAACCACAGATCCCTATTGTCTAGGCAGCAACTTACGACCATGCTGGTGTCCCAAGGGCCAGGCCACCACTGAGCCATGCCAATTGAGTGATCTGCACTGCCACAAATGGTCATGGTGTTGTCTGGGTCCATGCTGCTGCCAAGGGCCATATCTGGGTCCATGGCTTTATAGAAGCCTGGGTCTGAGCTGAACAATGTCCATGGCTCCTGTCAGAACCAAAGGCTATGCCTAGGATATTGTCACCCATATGAAACTACTTTCTTGTCCAAGGAACATGATGCCAATGGGTCCATACTGATCTGGGTGACTTGCACTACCACTGTGGCATGATGATGCCCAGCCCAAGTTGCTGCCAAGGACTAGTCTGGGCTTGTGTTCCTGAAGCAGCTGTGGTCCGTGTTGATGTCCACTGCCTGTCATGTTGAAATCGGAGGGCTGTATCATGAAAAATAAAAGTTCCAGAGGCAGATATTGGGGTTCAAGCTTCAAGCTGAAGATCAGAAAGGCAAAGCAGCCAAGCTACTAGCTGTTACCTCTACCTCAGGCTAAAAGGGCTGACCCTGTCTCCACGATTTCTCATCAAGCCTCAGACTTCTGCCTCTCTTCAGTGTTCTTGGAGAATCATTGCCTTCCTATCATCAATGTGGCTGGAGAATGAATGCCAGCTCTGAGACCCTGTCCCTGTCTTAAATACTTCTCACGAGTCCTGGGATTAAAGATGTGATGTTTGTTACTCTTCTAGATTGATTCAATTACATATAGTCCAGGGTGGCCTTGAACTTAGAGACCCATCTGCTTTTGTCTCCTGAGTCCTGGGATAAAAGGTATATGGCACTACTACCTGGCTTCTATGGCTAACTAGTATGGCTATTTTGCTATTTTTATATCCAGAGGCTTTAATAAATTATAAACAATATGCTTAACTTGCCCCTCTCTGGATACTAGAGCTGAAGAGCTGCCCTCCATTCATGGGAGAGCTGCCCCTCCCACAGCTCAGGAGAAATTGTCTCACCCCTCACCATGAGCATAGACAAGCTGGCCCAATTGACATGGGCCTAGGAGAGCTGGCTCTGCCCCTCACCTGAGGAGGGCAGTACCAGTGGCTGGGACTGACCAGTCCATCTACCACCCAGACCCAAATCCTTAGCCTTGGGTTGGCCAACCCTAACATCTACTCCATCTATGACCTGCTGGAGTAGATGAGTGGACTGGCCCTGAAGAGCAATAGCCAGAGATGTTTCAGGGTGGGTCCAGTGATGATGGTGTACCAGAAACCAGAGGCCTTGAACCAGACCAATGATTCACTGCAATGAATATTTACACATGGGACTGATTGGGCAAAATTGTGTATATACTGTGTAACATACAGCAGCTCTAGATGCCATGACCTATTCATGTATGTGGCAAATTTATCACCTCCAAAACTAGTTCTTTGCCTTGGAATACTCAAGTTTTCTTCTATTGAAAATACACATTTTCAATAGACATTAACTTTTATTAGCTATAGTACTCTTATTGTCCTATAGAGCATTAGCATTTATTTTCCCAATTAAAGTACAACTTTTAATCTTGAACAAACCTCCTTCTACCCTCTATTCTTTCCAAGCTCCAGGAACAAAATCCTACCAGATTTCTGTGAGATAATCTTTTTTCTTAACTCCTATATATAAATGAGAATATGGGGTATTGTGTTTGTTTTTCTGTGCTAGGCTAATTCACTTGATAAACGTCTCTCTGTGGTCATGCTTATTCCACAAGGAAGAGTATTCTTCTTTCACTTAGGAGGATTTCTTTTTTTCTTTCTTATTTTTTTTAAATTTAGAAACAACAATTTTTCATATCAATCACCCCCTTCCCTCTCCGTCCCATCCTCCTATTCCCCCTACCAACCCCGCAACCCACCTCCACCTGCTCCCCAAGGGCAGTGAGGCCTTCCATGGGGGATAATAAAAGTCTGTCACATCATTTAAGGGTGGGCATAGGCCCTTCTCTGTGTATCTGGACTGAAATAGTATCCCTTCATAGGGAATGGGCTCCTGAAGTCACTTAGGAGGACTTAATTGTGTGGTTTTTTTTTCAGTCTTCTGTTGATGAACACTTGGGTTGATTACATATCTTGACAATGAATGCAGGAATATACACATTTCAACATATTATATCCCTTTCTTTGGGTATTTAATAGTGGAATTCTGGATCATGAGGGAATGGATTGATCGAGTTGGGGGAGGGATTGGGTGGAAGAGCAATGAAACAGGTATCTCAATAGAGAAAACCATTATGGGTTTAGGGAGAAACCTGATATTAGGGAAATTCTTAGGAATCCACAAGGATGACCCCAACTAAAACTCCTAGCAATAGTGGAGAAGGTGCTTGAACTGGCCTTCCCTTGTAATCAGATTGATGACTACCCTAACTGTCATCATAGAACCTTCACCCAGTAACTGATGGAAGCAGATGCAGAGATCCACAGCCAAGCACCAATCTGTACTCTAGGAGGCCAACTGAAGAGGGAAAGGAGGGATTATGTTTGCAAGGGGGGGGTCAACATCATGATGGAGAAGCCCACAGAGACAGTTGACCTGAACTTGTGGGCATTTACAGACTCTGGACAAGCAGTTGGGGAACCTGCATAGGATTAAACTAGGCCCTCTGCATGTAGACAACAGTTTTATAGCCTGGTCTGTTTGTGAGAACTCCTGGCAGTGGGAACAGAATTTATTCCTGGTGTGTGAACTGGCTTTTTGAAACACATTCCATATAGAGGGGTGCCTTGGCCAACTTCATGCGGTGGGGAGGGGCTTGGTTCTGCCTCTATTGAATGTGGCAGACTTTGTTGATTCTCTATGGGAGGCCTTACCCTTTCTTTGTGGATGGGGGGGTGCGTTGGGGTAGCAGGAGAAGGGGAAGGAGGGGGAACTGTGGTTGGTATGTAAAATGAATAAAGCCAAAAAAGTAGTTTTTCTTTTATTTTTGTTGCAGCTTCTAGACTGTTTTACATAATGACTGTACTAATTTACATTACTGCATATGAAAATTTTATTGTGCTTCCAAGCAAGTACTGTATATTGAACTACTAGCTTAACAATTGGTTGTTTGAGACAAAGTCTCTCTTAGAAGCTCAGGGTGGTCTTGAGTTAAGGATTCATTATCTTCTTTCTGAGAACTAGGATTGTGAACATGGTCATCATGCCCATACCTGTTCTGCTTCCTGATAATAATCAGTCTTCCTGGATAGAAATGATATATCATTATGGTTTTGATATATACTTTTATGATTAATACCTGCTGGCCATTTGTACTGATAGTCAAATGGTGTTTCTATAAAGGTACAAAGAGATTTGGAAGAGATTAATCTTTCAAAAATGTTAATGTGAAAACTACATATTTATATGTAAAGAATGAAACTTTGTTTTTATTGCTACCATATTAACAGATAACAACTAAGTAATGAATTAAAAGAAATGTAAGACACAGCCCATAAAACTACTAGAAGAAAACTACTAGAAGGAAATGTGTTAGGCAATTGATGTAGACTGTTTTCTTTTTCTTTTGTTTAGGGAAATTAGGATCCTAAAAGGATTTGTGAACACAGTTACAATAAACTAAAACATTTTCAAACTAAAACCTTATTCATGGCAAAATAAATGAGTATCAGAATACAGAGACAGCCTTTGAAGTAGTTAGAGATTGGATTTTTCAAACTATTATGATAAATCATTCATACCAAGACTATGCAACCTAACAGCAAAAGTCAAATAATCTGATTTAGTAACTGGCCAAAGATCTTTTGAGCCTAGAATTTTCTTGCTATGCAGCAAGTCACCCCATGACTTTAGAGATTTAAAGCAAAACAGTTTTGTTGCATTATTTTTTTTTTTTACTACATCAAGTGTCTCCATTCACCTTAGCCCTTTGCTCCACATCTAAGGCTCTTTCCATGTTGTGATTTAGGAATTAGATAGGGTTAAACCTCTTGTGAAGGCTTAACAGAGAAATTCTGGGTATAATACTTATGTAATTATGGGGAAATTTGATTTAATTAGTGACATTGAAATGAATTCTTCTGTCTTTATCTGACTATTGGTTAGAGGTTACACTTGGCTCCCTCCTAAATTTGTCTCTCAATATGGCAGCTTGCTTCATGAAAATCTGTCAGATTTTATGTAGTTTAAAAAGAGCATGGACATTCCAAAGCAGTAGAGTCAAAGATCAAGAATAAATTCAAATTTTATTCCTACAAACACATAAGTGATATCCCATCTCCTTTACCATAGTCTGGACACTTGGTAGCCCACATTCAAGACCATAGACTTTTCCAACGGAATGATTTCTAGAAGACAGGGATTATTGAAGATATAACAGGCTGACAAAATACAAATTTGTTGAAAGTTCTATTTTACCAGTTTGTTAAACTCATAATGAAAACCAATGATATATGAGTGATACAAGTGAATTGCTGACATAAAATTGTTATGTTTGGTAAAGATTTTAAAAGTTAATTTTTCTAAGTGAAATGTTCTTGAAGTATGTGTAGGCTTGAATGCTATAAAAACAATATAAACCTATAATTCTACATATATGGTTTTTCAGAATATCTAATTTACCACCAAACAAAGACAAACTATAAATTATACATAACTCATTATGAATGTGACATATGAAACAGAAGCAATGTAAAATTTTTCTCAGCCCTACCCCTTGACCAAAATATTGGCTATGCAAATATTTTTGTTTGCTTTCTGTTTTTAAAGGATTCCTTTTATTTTGGGGGGTATAGAAGTACATCATTTTTCATTCCCCTTTTCTCCTTTAAATCCTTCCATATACCCCTGCTTGTTATTTCCTCTTTTAAATTGATGGCATCATTTTTGTTCATACACACACCCACACCCCCCACATTTTTGTTCACATAAACACATAAGCAGACTCTCTCTCTCTCTCTCTCTCTCTCTCTCTCTCTGTCTGTCTCTCTCTCTCTCTCCTCTCTCTCTCTCTCTCTCTCTCTCTCTCTCTCTCTCTCTCACACACACACACACACACTGTATTGGGAAATCATTCTAATTATACTCTGACTTAGATACAATGGTACAACTAATTTGAAAGTAATGTGAATTTCAACTTTTACTCTGTAGAATGGCTAACCCTAAAACAGCATTTCAGAAGCCTATCATTTCTATTAATCAGTGATGAAAATCTCAGATTTGTGTGATTATGTGATTCACTTGAATCTAAATTCATAACAATTAATATGCTTAATATTTGTTTAGAATGCTTCCATTAAAGCATCAATTCAAGCAAAATGACATTTTTCATGTGAACATAATAGATAAATGTAATGATTATGATTGTTTGCCTGTCTCCTTTCCATTTACTCTGTTTTTAGCATTTGTTATGGGGCAGTGACAACAACTCAGCAAAAGCATATCCCTCTTGTGGAATAATTGATCAGTTTGGACACATGACCTAGTCATGAAGCTCAAGTTTTCTATCCATTGCTGAGAAAGATGATTTTTTTGTCTTCTAGAAGATAAGATATGTAGCTCATGGGACTTGGTACTGTTTTATCCAACATTTTACCATGATTGACACAAGGCTGTAAATCAGATATACATAAATGAGGTTGGAATGAAGACAATTGGAGCATAATTTAAAGTAAGGTACATCAGAAGCCAGGCCTAACATCTATCTTTCATTAAGGTCACTAGGGAGGTCAAAGTAGGGGTATCATCCAAGTAAGGTGATATATAATATTATAAGGAATAAAGGGATGAAAAATTAGGAGGATTAACTGGAGATAGAAATCAGATGGTAGGATAAAAGCAGGAATATGAAAAGGCAGAAGTCACACCAAGGGCTTTTTGAAAAGACAGATGGAAGCCTAATACTGCTACTGTAGAAGTCTTCAAAATATGCACAAAGGAGTTTTAATGAAGTCACTATATAATAGGTGAAGACAATGCCACCAAGTAAAACTTCAAAGTGGTCCCACAGACATCCTAAAAATCATAGGTTATGGCCAAGGGTGTTGGTTACTCTCCACAACTTGTTGATAAGGCCCTGTTGCTGAATATACAACTTATGGAAATCAAGCTGGTTCCCAAGTAGGAGCTTCACCTCTACTGACTAGTAGTATTCATGGTGCAAGAAGGTATTTTGCACATTATCAGAGTTGAAAATCATTCATTAATATCACCCAACTACAAACCCCGAAACTTATAACAGTGACCTGCCTATAACATATGCTGGTACAATGATGGCATAAATATTATGGGAATAACAAATTACTTTTAAAAAATATTGGATTTGAGGCTGTCTCCAGGAGATGAAACCATACCTTATGTTGTTAAAGTGGCCAAGACCTAGATAAGTTGTGAAGACTAGGTAAGTCATGACCCTAGAGAAAAACTTCTACTATTATTCTGCTAAGGGAACATTGCAATAAAGTAACTCCTAATGCCACATTGCTATAGTCACAAATCACTGCATCATACAGTTCTCATCGGAGAAACTTCTTATTGTAGTAGATGATAATGAACCCAATCCCGAACTGGACAATGTGTAGAGAGAAAGAGACTTTGGAGAATCAACCATTTTAATGCTGAGTGACCTATAAAAAAAAGAGGAAAAAAAAAAGGATTGGAAGCACTATAAATAGATGATGGATAGCTCCAAGGAACCAGTATTTTATAGACACAACAGGACTGATAAACCCGCAAACTCCCTGAAACTGTGGCAGGATCTTTCAAAGGTTCAGATCTGATAAAATCACAGCACTGAGAAAGGAAGGTGAACACAAATTTCTAACGCTAACTGAAAAAAAGATAAATAACAGGCATTTGGGTAGGGAAGAGGTAGGGCAAATCTGGGGAGAGTTTGGGGAGAAGAAATAATATGACCAACATATACTGTATGAATTTTTTTAAAATACAAAACAAGAAAAATGAAAAATAACACTGAAAAAATGAAAAAGCATGTACAAGAAAATTAAAGTGCAGTTTTTTTTTTGTTATTTACAAAACACATATTTGTTTACCAGGCAAGGCCTCAGGATATAGAGAAAAAACAGCCCATAGTGACTTTGAGGTTGACAAGGCAGCTATGTGTTGTTAGCCACAGAGGCTGAATCCAGCTGAAGTCATGACCAGTAAGTATCTGGTAATAATGTGTAGCCATGTTTCTAATGGTTCAACAGCCATCTATAACTGGTTACCTTTTCACTTATGATGGCCAATTCTACTGTTAGATACTGAGAAATTTTTACCTTGAAATAAACTGTACCTCTACTTGCTAATGCTATTTTTGTCTACACCTTGATCATCTTTGGCTAACAATATTAAATATTTATTGGAGTTACACATAACTGGGAATTATTAGTGATTGACCACAGCTGTGCCCCATTAAATATTCATCATATATCTTTAAATTATTGATTCATATTACAAATGCACAGACACCACAATAGAACAAAAGTTTAGAATTTTCCCTTTGACAATTATTATCTTTATTTGTATTCTTTTTTCTTATAAGAAACCAACAAGATTGATACTCTATTTTCATGTGTTTTGATGTTGTCTTTCCATCACCATTTGTTTATTATGAAAGACTGACAGGTAAGATAATGTGAACACCAAAGTAAAATAATAACTGTGAGCCTTGGACTGTTTTATCACTTTTCATATTTCAGTTCAAAGACTCCTTTGACAATCGCATTATTGCTTCCTCTTTCCATAGATGGTAAAGTGAAGACCACATGTTAAGTCATGTACCCCAAATCAGAAACCTGGAAGGTAGAAAAGTTGCATTCATACTGCCACATTTTTATTAAAGCTGAAAGGCGTGCTGGACTGACAGGTCTAGCAGGTTGCCACACTCAAAGTTCAGATTTTTATAAACAGAAAATGAACTCTCTCAGAATAGGGGACAAGAAAAACCAACTGACTGTATTGCTGTATCATAGAGGATTATTCTGGGAAGATGGTGTTTGACTAAAATAACTAAGAACTGTGTTGTATTAGGAGACTCCCAGAGAGAATGTCTGTTCTGTTCTGTAGTAGTAGGGATAAGCTTTCCAGCTTTAATAAAAATGGGGCTTTTGTCTCATAAACACTTGTCATTTTAAACAAACTATGTCAGGCTAGAGTAGTGAACGTTTTTTCAAATCTTAGAGAAGGAATTCGGCATTATCAATTTTGTTTGTTTGATTTGGGATTTTTTGCTTGAGGTGTAATGAGAGAAACAACTCATGACCATACTTTTCTCAGAAGTTTGTGCTATGACAGCAGATACACATTTATAGGAAGCTACCATTATCATTTCCAAACAGTAAAAGACAAGGTAAAAATTGGAAGTTTCACATGTGGGCAATGTTTAAAGTAAATCAGTTATGCATCTGAGCTATACTTCTGAGGAATAGATAGAAAGAAGTCTGCCTTTATTTGCCAATAAAGCCAGTGAGAATCACATGCAAAGGGATTAAAAACATCAATTTCACTTCACAGGAAGCAATTGATTTTCAGATTCTACAGGATCATGTGGCTTCAAATGCCAAGGTACAGGATAATGGTAACTGAATTGTAACACGAATGGACTGGACATTGTTGATGAACTTACTGCCTGTATACATTGTATATATTTACTGTACTTATTGTATATACTTGTTCTTATGTTATAGCCTTCTTCTTTTTGTATTAGATAAAAGGGGAAATGCATTGATATATTATTTATCATTGATTAAAGTTTGCCTGAGGATTCAGAAAGCAAAGTCATCCAAAAGCCATAGAAGCCAGGCACACACCTTTAATCCCAGCAGCCAGAAGCTACGAGGTGGTGGTGCACATCTTTAATCCTGGGACTCGGGATTAAGAGATAGACATCTCTGTGAGTCCAAGACCATCTGGATCTACACAAGAGTGAACCAGTCTGAAAGAGAATTATAGCTTACACCTTTAATTCCAACATTAGGGAAGTACATAAGACAGAAGCAAGGTCTCAGAGAGGCATTCATTTTCCAGCCATGCTAAGGAGAGGTTGCAGTCTGAGGCTTGGTGATCAGCTCCTGCATGAATCAGCCTTTTCAGTCTGAGCTAGCTGTGAGAGCTAGTTGCCAGCTGCTTTGTTTTTCTGATATTCAGCTCAAAGGTTGAACCCCAATATCTGTCTCTGGGTCTTTTATGTTTTGTATTACAATGAATGAAGCTCTGTGGAACAGACATCTTTATGCTCATACATAAGCTCTAGAGAAACCAGGAATGTTAAACTTGCAGGGTTGTTCCTTTAATAAACAGATGTATAACCTGTTTTCCAGCAAGAAGGCTGGGAATGATGTGGTTAATAGCCTGGTGACCTCGGAGCTATGTGTATGGCCAGGCCATAACCAGCTCTCCAAAGTTCAACCCTTATCTTGAGCATTGTTATCAGTCTTTACTGTCCTATCTTTATGGAAGAGGTCCCATGGACTTTGAAAAGAGTTTCAGTGCAACCATATCTTAAGCTTTGTTGTAGACACAGCATTGTGTTAAAATCAGGAAACTTTTTTCCCAAAAATTGTGCTATGCTTAAATATGCAGAAACTAAACTGCCTCATGTCAGACTATTGAATTTTGCAGACTCTTGTTAATCAGGCTTTCTTCTTGCATGTATGAACATTCAGCTGGCAGTGGTATTTGCTGAGACCCACTTCTCATAAGTTTTAGTCAGGATTTTCCTTCAAGCTTTGTCCTGTGTATGCAGCTACTTACCAAGAATCTATGGTGATATGGTGCTGTGTTTGCTGTCTTTGTGATATCACATGATTCTATTTCAGCTTAAATTTTAAGGTTATAAATGATCCTGTAAGTTAAAACAAGTTTGTGCGTCCTTTAAGCATGTTTATAGGTATTATCTTGCAAGTTTGGGTATTTATTTTATCAAATGTTTTTAATAATAATTTTACTAATTCTTTGAGAATTATAAACAGAGCTTCAAACTCCAGCTTCTCCCATTACCATTTTGTGCATCCCTTCTTGTCCAACTTTTAGATTTATATTTTGTTTTTCTTTACCTATGGATTTGTGTTGCTCAGTTAGTCTTAGGAGTGGCCAGCCTAATAGGAGTCACAATATTAAGTAAAATTGACTCTTCCTCTTCTAGCAGCTGTTAAATGTTAATAATTCCCCAGCTTTTTATAGGATTTCGAGTATGGCTTTCTCATCCACAGTGGAATTCTGTCTGGTTGGATCTTGCACGTGTCTTATGTATCCTGTTACAATCATTGTGAGTTTATATGTCCATTTGCCCTGTTGTGTCTGGAAAACATTTATGTTATCAATGACCTCTGGCTTTTATATTTTTTCTACTGCCTGTTATGTAAAATCTCTGAGTTTTGGGGGAATTCTTCTCTGATTAGTAAGAGATGCTGTGACCTACGGGTATAGTGATGGGTACAGGATGTCTATTTGGCAGAATAATAGAATTGGGCTCTTCCCTAGGGGCCATGACTGTTTAGCTACAGGTTCTTGCTATCTTTAATAGTAAAAGGTATGACTTCCCTCTCATGATTGAACTTTTAACCCAATAAGAATGTGGTTGGCTACTCCAATATTATTCATGCCACTATGGTACCAATGGGATTATCATGTCTGACAAGTTATTGTTGTAGTTTATAGAGTTCACAGCTTGGTGAGATGGAGGGTTACCTTTCTCTACTAGTTATACTATAAGGAACTTCCAGCACCATGAATGCTACCAGTCAGAATGAAGCTGACAGGTGAGTGCCAGGTTGATTTCTCCATGATTTACAATTAAAGTTTTTGATTTCTTTAGCAGTGGGGTCTTATCATCAAGTTCTGGAGGCCAAGAGTATTGAGAATATCTTGTAATGCTTGATAGGACTATGAGTTCTCACTGTAAACACAAATAGGTAACCAATTCCTGGTATTGGGGTTCTTATAATGCTAGCATGAGATGTTAGCTGTATTATCTCCCCTTCATAGACTTACTCCAGTACCTCTGTTGAAGAAAGTTTCTTGTAACCTTAGGTCCCATGACTTCAGCCACAAACGAACACAAAGAGATACTATATTAGTTATTAAACAGTTGGCCTATGACGAGGGCTTCTTATTGGCTAGCTTTGTCTTAACTATTAACCCATAATTACTAATCTATTTCTACATGACCTTATCTTACTGGAGAATGCCTGGAGCATCCTGTCCTCCCAATCCCTCCATGGCTTCTCCTTCTGGCCTTCTCTGCCTACCTTTCCCATAATTCTCCTTGTTCCACCTTTCATCCTGCTTCTTGGCCAAACAGTGTTTTATTCATCAACCAATAAGAGAAGCATATATGCAGAAGGACATCCTCCATTATACCTATTTTTGTATCATTTATGTATGCATTTCATAAAATTTCTCTAGTACTATGTTTCCTTATGACTATACCTCCCCATATTTCCCATTCTACATTGTTCCTCCAACCTCCACTGCTATTTAACACTCTTATTCAACTCTTACAATTTATCATTTTATACCTTTATGTTCTATCTCCCCTTCATTGAATGCCCTCCTCCCCATTATAGCCTATTATGAAATTCCTGACCTCTGTGGATATTCCAAATAGAACTGAAGATTCAAAGATAGCATCTTGAAATAAGTTCAAAACTGTGACATTTCTCTTTCTGCATCATGTCAATGTCATCCAGGATGACTGTTTCTATCCATTTACCTGAAAATTTCCTAATTGCAATTTGTTAACAAATGGATAATATCCCATTGTGTTAATGTACTACATTGTCATTATATGTTGAGCAGTTGATGGAAAACTATGCTATTTCCATTTCCTGACTATTGTGAATATAGCAGCAATGAACATAAATGGGCAAGTATTTTGGATATATTTGTCCAATATTAATAAAACTGGATTATGTAGTAGATTTATTTTCAGGTCTTTAGAAACTTCCACAATGATTGCCATAACTGTTGCACCCTTCCCTGACACCCATGTCAGAGTCTGCTGACATTTGTATTTTGATTTTAGCCATTCTTACTGGGATGAGATGAAACCTCAAAGTAGCTAAATATTTAAAAAATATTTCTCATCCACATGTATTTCATATTTTATCTTTTAAAACTCCTCTTTAGTCACCAAGCCCATTTCTAATTGGTTAATTTTTTTCTTGATTAAGTGTTTTAAATTCTAGATATTAATCCCCTGTAAGATTTTCCATCTGTGTGCTGTCTCTGAATTTCAATGAAGATTTCCTTTGCTGTACAGAAACTTTTTTGTTTCATGCCGTTCCATTTATTAATTTTTGGTCTTAAATGATTAGTGTTCTACTCCTCTCAGTCAATATCTTATCAGTGGACGATAACAAAACATTGAAAAATCTTCCAATTCTGACTTTTTATAAAGCTTAGGAATTTTCGCAAAATTAGGTGTTTAATCTTTATTAGTAATTATTTTTATCTATAAGGATGGATAGAAATTGGACATTGATTCTACAAATCTAAGTAACTAAGTATCATAACTAGAGAAAGCAGAACTTAAGATGCAATGTTGAGGTCAGCCCTGAACCATTCAGAAACTCTGATGAACTTTCCAACCTTTATTATCTTCCCACCTATCTTTTCCATCAGTTTTATTCATTATTTAAAGCAGTGGTTCTCAACCTTCACAATGCTGTGACACTCAAATACAACTCCTCATTTTTTAATAACTCCCAACCATAAAATTATTTCATTGCCACTTTATAAGTGTAATTTTGCTACTATTGTGAATTGTAAATATCTGATATGTAGGATGTCTGATATCTGATCTTTGTGAAAGTGCCATTTGACCCCATAGGGGTTGTGACCTGCAGATTGTAAACCACTTCTCTAAACTCTACTTTGTTATAATCTTCTAAATGCTAATTACATTCTATATTATTAAGTATATGTTCCTTATGAGGTGTCATATTAAAGCTAATTAATAAATCTTCTGTATTCTGTAAAAAATCAAGAAATAACTAGTGATTTTCATTGACTGCCACCTTATCATCTTAGAGACAAAAGGTCTGTTTCGGTTATTTATATGTCAACAGCTTAGCAAATTACATACCCATATGCAATGATACTAAGCAAAAAGCAATAATTAAGATGCATTTGTTTGGCTAACATTTGATTAAAAATGAAACAAAAGTATAGAAAATTATATGAAAAGAACTAGAGCTGGAGAGATGGTTCCTTGGTTAAGAGCACAGGCTGCTCTTCAAGAGGATGGGGTTCAATTTGAACTACATCGATGGCATTTTAGAGCCACTTGTAACTCCATTTCATGGCTATTTGATTACCCTCTCTGGTGTCAGTGGGCACAAAACATGAAAATGCTACACAGACAAACATGAAGGCAAAAAATAAACCTTACACATTAAAAACAAAAATAGATATGAAAGTAGGTCAATAAAATGAGAGTTCATATGTGGGCATTTTCCTGCCTCTTTGAAACCAAAATAGAAACACAAAGAAAAGTCAACTCAACATATCAACAGATAACATTTGTCTTCTTGGAAAAATATGGAAAATAATTCCTCTTGTAGTTTAATAATTTAGTCATTAAAAATAATGGTAACCTTATGCATAAGGCTCTAAGTCCATCCTCAGTACTGCCCTACCCCCCAAAAAGAGTAGGTCAGATATATCGTTTTACATTTTTTTTACAAGTAACATTTAGCTATATTTTTGAAAAAGACAACATGAACATTTTTAAAGGACTGGAGTTTAAAGGGCTGGAGAGTTAGTCCAGTAGTTAAGAGCAAATGTTGATTTTGCAAGAACCAGAGTTTGGTTCTTAGCACCCATGACAGATGGCTCACTGTCATTTCTAAATCCGTCTCCAGTATATCCAATGCCCTCTTCTGGACTCTGCTGGTCCCTGCCCTGACCCTCATCATTGAATCCAATATTCACCAGAGAGAAATTTGGAAAGTCCAGGAAATAGCAGCTTTATTTATTATCCAGAAATGAGTAATACTTATAATTTATTCCCAATGTATATCCTTTTCACAAATAAATGGCATACTTCCCCCAATATAAATGTGATTAAATTCTATGTGTATTTCAATTAGAATGTTATAGTTCATCTAGTTGGAGAATACTCTCATTTTAATTATTAAATTAACTTCAATATTAAGTATAACATTTGAGTATATTAAATGAAAATATGTCAGACTTGAAAAGTTATTTAGATATTAAATTTAATTTAAAGTACCTGTACCTTTTATTAACTACCAAAGTCTATATTTTGTTTCTTTCTTACTAATATTTGTTACCAAAGAAAATTTGGTCATAAAATGTGGATTTGAACTTGTCACATTGTTTTGAAGAACAACTCTTAGAATATTTATTATTAGTGTTAGAAAGAGGCAAGTGAACAAACAAATCCTCCATCTGACACAGATGTACACATGAAGGTTCACATACTACCATTGAGCAGGTCTGAGCTATGTATCTAGATGGAGTTAATTTACTGAAACTCTTTGTAAGTCCCATAGGAATCTGCATGTATAAAACGTGTTTCCTTTCTAAATGTGTATTTAAAAATATGTACATGTGACCAATCATAACACAGAGATGAGTGGATCCTGGGGAGTCCAGCACCAATAGTTACATCTACAACACAACTCATACAATGATGGCTCAGGGTACATCATGAAACAAGAGGCAGAAAAAGACTGTAAGAGTCTGAGGACCTGGAAATCTGCTGTGAGGTTGTGTCTCCTAAAAATGACAGGGAAGCTACATCCAAGTCACATTTCAGCAATAAGACTCCCTAAACAAGACCTGGACACCGACAATATCGATGGATATGCTTACTCAGAAGGGGAACTCACATGGGGTAACACACCTAGATGAAGAGCTAGGCAAGTTATGACTTCTGAGAGTCTGAGAATTATCCTTTCTGTCTTGAGTCACCAATTTTGTTTAATTAATATCAAGTGGTAATCCTTGAAACTGCATACACAGAAGCCACACTTAACAGACTAAGAAAGTTGCATTATATAGTTATGCATGTGTGCATGTGTGGGTGCATGCCTGAGTGCATGCATGCCTGTGTGTGTATGTTTGTGTCTGTGTATGTGTAGAACAATAATAAAAGAGGGAGTTCATCAGGGCACGGGAGGGGTTGGAGAGAAAAAAGAGAGGGAGAGGAGTGATGTAATTATATTTTAGTCTAAAAATTTTTGCCAAAAATAAAATAAAAAAACCACTAATTTAGAAGGTGTGGTGTGGGGATATGAATGGAGCTAGAAAGGGAGATGGGGATAGATAGGAACATATTTCCTTGTGTACATACATAAAATTCTCAAAAGATAAAGATGATAATTGTGTTTTGGCTTTCAAAAAATTGTATGTTTGTATGTCTGTACCTTTTCATGAGTGGCTGTGTGTCAGATTTCCTGTACATGGAGTTATAGGTGATTTGGACTTCTTGACACAAGTGTTCAACACAGATGCTGGGTCGCCTGGAAAAGCAGCAAGTGTTCTTATCTACTGAGCCATGTCTCCAGCCTCAAGGATCTCTTTTCCATACAGAATATGTGAGGGTTGGCCCACCTCAGTGGTGCCCAAGTAATGTCTGGATTGAGTCAACATTGGATTTGAGCTTGGGCATATAGAAGATAATTCCCCGAGATGCTTTCACTGTGCCATGCAACTGAAGAGTTGCTTTAAAGAACAAAATGTTACAAAGTGGATTTTGTGGATGTAAAATCTAATTTTCCTTTCTTAGTGGATGAGTAAACAAAAGGAATAAGATGGAGACAAACAAGATTGTAAAATGTATGTTTAAAGTTTGTTTGTTGGGAACAGAAATGTGTATAACAGTTATTTTAACAGAATATTTATCTTTAGAAAAATTTAACCTCTAAGCTTTTTTGAGACAATATATAGTTAGTAGTTATTTGTCCTTTATTGACAGGAGAAAAACAAGATTCAGCAAACTTATTATTTATGTTTTTATAAGGAAACCTGTATTTTTATTATAGACATAACCACCTTCACAAATAATCATTTTAGAATTCACATTTCTTATCTTGCCCAAATATTTCTGTAATTTTAAATTTGTGAATAAGAGAATTCCGATACATAGACTATTTTGGTAAAATATGATTAAGTCTATTGGTTATCTTAAGTTGGGCTGATTTAAACTAAATCCTTTCTTAAATCATAATTAAAAGATGTTCTAAATTGATTTTTAAAACTGTTCAAAGCCCTACATAATTAACTCATCTAAAACAAGTTCAGAAAGAAATGTCTTTTCTGGCTTCTCTAACACTGCCAGCAAACATGGCACCACATACGGTTAGCCTGGCATTATTTGTCTAAGTTGCATTAAGCAATTTGCCTAAAATAATTCTGTAGGCTTAATTTAGTGAGTAGTACTTAAGCATTAGTGTTTGTTAGAAGTCATTTATGGGAACAAGTTAGAAATTCAGGCTTCAACAGAGGCTCCTAGGTATGGCATGTAGATCTCTACAACCTCCAGACAAACTTCTTTGTGTGTTTTGTGTTTTATGATAATGACTAACACTTGAGACTTTGTGATGCTTACAGTCCTTATTTCTGGGTATTTTACCAAAATGTTTCATGTAATCTGCCTTCAAGGTACTTGTAAAAGAAGCTGGTGGTCCTGAGCTTGCTTGCTTTATATATACCAGACCCTGTGCTGTGGAATTTAAACTGATCTCTTTTTAATTTTGCCTCTAAGTGTTTTCACTTTTTCACTAGTAAAATATATTTCTGTTCAAATTATTAAAGCTTAAATTGTATTAGCACTCCTATGTAATTTTTAATTTTTCTTATGTTTTAAATGATATAATTATTGTGTTGATGTATAAGAATGATGTTAAGTTCTGACATGTTCAGAAAGTGGAATGCTTCTATCAGACTAATTAACAAAGTCATCACCTCAGATACTGATTTGCAATTGAAAAAATATTTAAAACTTACTGTTTTAGCATTTTTGAAAATCTTCATCTACAACTTTCAATGTTCAGAAAACAGATGTCCCAATCCCGACATCCCTCAGGATGGCAAATAGACCTTTGCAAGAAAAGACAGGAAAGGCCAGAACATATATGCAAAGAAAATGGCATCATTACTAATTGTCAGGAAAAGCAAATTAAGATCACAATGAGACCTCACAGCTGTTAGAATAATTATCAAAGTGAACAGTTAAATGCTGGCCAGGAAGGGAATCCTTGTGCATAGTTAGTAGGAACACAAATTAATATAGTCAGTATGGAAACAGTATGATAGCTCTAGAGGAAACTAAAAATAGTATTAGCACGTAACCCAGCCATCCACTGCTGGGTACTTAGCCAGAAGAATTTAAATCAGGGACTGAAGAAATAGCTACACTCCATTATTCAAAATATCTAAGATACAGAGACATTAAAATTTAATTTAGAAATATCTAAGATAAAATAATCTATTTAAATTCAAGCTCAAGTGGCAGTAAAATGAATATATTTTGGAAAAAGAAGTGGAGTAGGAGAAGGACTCTAAGGGTATTGACATGGTATATTAGAGAGGGATTCTGGAGAAAGTTCCAGATATACTCTGGACATTTTAACAATTTTAATTCTTCCCAACTGTGATGATTAGGTTTATGTGAACTTGACACAAGTTAAAGTCATTTTTTATTTAAAAAATTTATTTTTCATTTTACATTCCAACTCCAGTTCCCACTCCCTCTCCTTCTTCTGTCCCCCTTCCCTCTCCTCTCCCCATCCACTCCTCAGAAGGGGTAAGGCCTTCTTTGGGGAGTCAACTAAATCTGGCATATCAAGTTGAGGCGGGACCAATACCCCCATACGAAGGCTGAGCAAGATATCCCATAGGGAATGGGCTCCAAAAGCCAGTTCATGCACCTTAGATAGTTTCTGATGCCACTGCAGTCCCATCTTGTCCCCCTCCCCCAACAGATCAAGTCACATAACTGTAACCCACGTTCAGAGCATCTATATTGGTTCCATGCAGGCTCCCCAGGTGTCAGTCCATAGTATATGTGCTCCCACTAGCTTGGGTCAGCTGTCTCTGTGGTTTTCCCCATCATGTTCTTGACCCCTCTTGTTCATATGATCTCTCCTCCCTCTCTTAACTGAACTCCAGGAGCTCAGCCCAGTCCTTGGCTGTGGGTCACTGCATCTGCTTCCATCAGTTACTGGATGTAAGTTCAACTAACATCATTTTTCAAGGGATAACTTCAGTTGAGAATAATGCCTTCAACAGATTGGCCTGTGGTTAAGTCTGTGGTGAATTTGCTGAATTATTGATGGAGGAGGGAAGCCCAAATCACTGTGGGTGGTTCTATTCCTGGGCTGGCAGTCCTGGGTGCTACAAGAAGATAGGTTGAGCAAGCCAGTAAGCAGCACCCTTCATGACCTCTGTATCAGTTCCTGCATCAGGGCTTCTGCCTTTATTTTCTTATCTGACTTCCAAGGGTAATAAAGCTTTCCCTCCTCACATCGCTCTTTGTCATGGTGTTTTATCACAGCAATAGGCCTTTAAGTAAGACACAGTCAAAGAATCCACGATATCTTTCTGCTCTTTGTGTCTTCTTCCATTAATGTTCTGGTGCTCTTCGTGTAGAACTTGTCCATCTGCTTTGTAGTCTACATATTCAGCTTTATTTGGTGCTACTATGAATGAGAATTCTTTTTCAGCTACATCATTATTATTGCAAAGAACTGTCAATGATTTTCATATATTGATTTTTGTATTCTGTACAAAATCCTCATCAAATTTCCATTGGAAATATATATGTATATATAAAACATATTATTCATTCTTTAAAGGGGGGTTGTTCAATTTTCCATTGACATGAATGGGCCTGGAGGCTATTTTGCTACATGCAAAAAGCCAGACACAGCAAGGAATATGCTGCATTTTATTGCTTATATATAGAAATATATATAGAAACAATAGCAAGAAAAAACCCACAAGGCTATGGAGAGAATAAACTAGCATGGTTGTTGTTGGGGTTCAGAGGGTCAGGGGCTTGAAAATCACAGGACAGAAATCAGTATATATGTAGGATTCACAGCGTTAAAGATCCAGTGTACAACATGATGACCAAAGTTTGTAAGATTAAATTTTATTATGGGTTTTGTGAAATAAAATTCTAGCTGACCTGTCATAAATATGAAATGATGTGTTAATATGTTTCACTATAGTAATCATTTAGTAATCATTTTATATCATTATATTCTGTCTTAGAAAGCACTGTAATAAGAAAAACAAAGTCAAGTCTATAACTACTGAGGAAAGTGTGCACATTCAGCACATTTTTTTTCTGTTTTTGGCTTTGCATTTTCTACTGTCTATATGATCCTTCAGGACAGTGTCACTATGAATTTTTGTCAAACATTTTTGTGTTGCACACATAAAAGGCAAACAATAGCAATTTGCTTGGTGGTTTTTAAAAATGATTAAGCCTCGGGGTTGTTAACTTATTCCCTTCCTCTTATTACATCTTCAGCCTCCTAAGGATTTGGTATTGACTCACCACTATTGTGTCTTTACTTAGTGGTCTACTTATTTCTAGTTATTTTCTGCCTGTCTTCCTGGGTCTTTTTGCATTTCAGATCTCCATTCTATTGCCTTTGACAGTGTTGTCTGCACTCTTTCTGGGGGAAATTTGTTCCCAGAAAGTGGAAATCCATTTGAATGTGACCAAATCTCTGAGAGCGATTTCTTTGTCTGTGTACGCAGTGTGCATCCCTACAGCATGCAGTACTCAGAGCTACCAAAGTTGTGCTTGTGGAACATTGTTTGGTCAACCACAAGTTTGCATTTCTTTGAGAGTTAGAGCTTCCCCAATGCCTCATTTTCCATGGTCTTTTCTCCCACCACTTTCTCCCATGTATTCCAAAACAGCCATTCTGAGCTCTTTTACCTTTTAGAGACAGGCTGTACCACCTGTCTGTCTTTGCTTTAGAAAGTCTGCTCTGCCTGGAATGTCACCTGAATATCATTGCTTATCCCATTTACATTCTTTGTTTGCACCAATGTATTTTTTGTAGGTTCTGTAGATATTATTGTTTTGTATTATCTTTCCCCTTTCATCACATTGCCGATCTATCTGCTTTAGTTTGTGTCAAAACACACAGCCTGCTTTTACAAAAACAGAGTTCAATCTCAAGCCTGTGATTTCTGGAGACAATGGCTATCATTTAGTCTCTGCATCAACGGTCTTTGGTACATGCCAAAACAGTGGGTTAATGGATCCATTTTCAGCTGAACTGATGTGGCTATCATCTCAAATCAAAGTGAACCTTGCCTTTTCACAATCTCAAAATTTCACTGGCTTACACACACACTCTCTCTCTCACACACACACACACATGTTAGAGTGTACACCTTTTGACTCCAGATACTCAAAATGACCTGTTCATTCACCATTCATGTACCATTTGTTTGCTTTGTTTTTTTCTAGTGTGGTACAGTGTACCCCAGGTTTCCTTCCTTCCTTCCTTCCTTCCTTCCTTCCTTCCTTCCTTCCTTCCTTCCTTCCTTCCTCCCTCCCTCCCTCCCTCCCTCCCTCTCTCCCTCCCCCTCCCTCCCCTCTCTCTCTTCCTTTCTTTCTCCCCCACTCTCTTTCTTTGTTTCACGGAGACTTGCACATAATTTTGAAAAAAAATTAAGAACAAATAAACTATTCTTAATAGGGCCCTGAGGTAGAACACTTAATGATTACTAAGGGCTTTTTTGACTTTTATGAATTAATTTCCTTGGGAAAAATCTACCTCAGAAAGCCCTAGACCATATTTATTTAACAAACACACATGATATTTGCTATGTAGCAGAGTCTGAGGAATTTAGAGATACTGGTGTGTCTAATTTCTTATGAACTCTTTACTTTAGCAATCCTCTTGTGACCTGTGTGTTTTATGGACAACAAATCATAGGCATAGGAGGGGCAGTAAATGACCAGAGTGATACCATTAAAAAAGAAGAATACAATATGTTTCCAGTCAGCTGGGCTGCCAGAGTTTGTCTTATTGGACTCAACCATGCTACTTCCAATGAGTTTCGGATTTCTATCATTTCTAATTTAAGTGGAAAAATCTCTGATTAGTAAAGCCTTTCACTCTGTGAATTTCCTCAGATGCTTTATGAAGAGATGATCTCATTACTCGTTGTTTATAAGCTGGAATTTACGTTTTAGATTGAAATGGTGGACTTTTTAAGAAAGTAAAATGACTTTAAATGAGGAAGAGGCTTTCAAGTAAGTTAAGGCTTTATTAATATTTTGGAATAGAATTACATTTCTTTTCCACTCCCTTTCCTCACCCAGTACCCTCCCATCTATTTCACTTGAACACCACCTGTACCCTCCTCACATCTGTAGCCTATATTTCTATGTATATGTGTGTGGGCTTCTGCACACATACCCCCACACAAAACACTAAGTCCATTGTTTTTGTCTGTGGTCTATATGTTTCAGGGTTGACCACTTTGTATTGCATAACCAATAAGGAGGCTCATTACTGAGAGATAGTGTTTCTCCTTGAAGCATTATTAATTGCCTATGGTTCTTTGTCTTGGTACTGGTAACTTAGTCAGTTTCCCAGGGCTACTGAAGTAATGGACCTTAGTGGAGAACCTACTACCACCACTCAACTAGAGCAGTAAAGTTCCTTCTTACGTTCTGCATGTTATTATCATTATACCCAATTGTAAGGTGAGCTGCCACCTCTATCACCCTTTCTCTAATGAAGTTACTGCTTAAAAAAGGAATATAAATTGGAATTTGTTTGAATCTTTGACTCAGTGAAACCTTAAACAAAGTGAAGATAATGTTAAAAATTGTTACATGGAAAAGATCGGCACATCTCTTGGCTACATACTGTTTCTAAGACAGCAATTCTGTTTAATAAAAAAGCTAGTCACAGCAATGGAGTTTGTAGGTTGCAATGGTGCAAAGAAAAACAGAAGAGAAGACCACTGTAGATCAAGCATTGCTTCAGAAAAGGACCAAGTTCCATTTACTTATTCACCGTACATGCTTACTGTCTATTAAAATGTAGTACAGATATTAACATCTAACAAACAGTTTTGAAAAGGTGACTAAAGACAAGAGGAAAGGGTTATGAACAAACAAAAAAGAACAAGGAAAAACAACAGTGGAAAATGTATAGGAAGGCAAAAACAGAACAATAAGAGATGCTATAGTCACAGAGCAGTAAGTATCTTCAGGTATTTTATGTTATCATCTCATTTAATCACTGCCACAGCCTTGGGGGATTGCTGCTAATATGTTTTTACTTACAAGAGTTAGCAAAATTTATAGATGTTTGTCTCCTAGCTACTACGCTATCCTATCTCAGAGGAGAAGGCCCATTCGTCTAGGCAACAACACAAAGGCAGAAAGCAAAAAAAAATTCTATCCTTTGGGGCTGCATTATTGCATTAGTTACAAATTACTATTAATATGTTTCAAAGCTTGGTAGCTTAAAGGAACAGATATTTATTATTTACAAATCCTGTGGATTAGCAATTCAAGCATAGTACAGCTCAGTACTTGTAGTTTGGGGTCTCAGATGAAGTTATAGTCAAAATATCATTTGCTATCTTGAACTCAACTGGGCTGAAAATTTCCTCTAAGTTCATTTTCTGAGCTACCATGGGCCTTGGGATACCCTCTAGCTCAATTTTGTAGGTATTGCTTACATGCTTGCCATTGGGCCTCTATTGAGGCCATGTCAATGTCCCCATAGCAGGGAGCTGATGACCTAACAAACAGAGATACTGCTAAACATTTATGTACTAAGAAGACCACAGTTTTTATAAAAATTGTTGGAGGTGACCTTCAACATGCTTGTGTATGCTTATTTCTTATAAGGTATTAAATCCTGCCTATGAGGAAGGACTGAACATCACACACACAAAATAAGAATAACAGCAATTGGAGAATGTTTTGAGTTTTCCCCTTTAGATTCACAAGTGTGATGCATTTGATCAATATTGTTCAACTTCCCTGAATCATGTTGCTGATGTCTTCAGTACCCTTATGTAACAGACTCGGAGTTCAAAGAATGAGTGTTTACAGCATCTAACAATTACTTCTAAACCTAGAGTGTCAGAAAAAATTTTTTGTCTAGTTTTCTGTATGGTGTCATTTTTAAGTTTTGTCACAATGAACGAATGTAAGAATTTGTCAAGATATCTCAAGATTAAAAATAGAATAAGAAGATTACAAAAACCTGGCTGTGCTTGTTCTGTGGGGGCAAGAAGCTTAAGAAGATAAAACTAAATGTCTTTTGGTTAGTACAAAGGCACTTTGCACCAAATAATTTATTGAGTAATTTTTATAGAAGGATTTAGAATAACATCATATGTATCCTGGAAAAAGTCATATTTCATGGTTGAGAAAATGCAATAGGCTATCATTATTGTTTCATGTTGACAAATAAAGCAATATCTAATTAATATTTATTTAGGATGACTCATATAGTTTAGAATCATTCTTCACAAGGACTCATTGATCAATAATTAATTTTTGAGCCCTTGCTGTGTGTGTGTTCTTACACTTACAGCGTGTGGCTTTATTGTGGGATTGTGAATGAGATTCTTTAGCTTGTATGAGTTTCATTTGCTTCATTTATACAGTTTATTTGTTACTGGGTTCATAGAGAACCTACTACATGTACAATCTATATGCTATACCATAAGTAGAGGGTTGGGGGAGGGTGCATACCAACACAAATCCACTAGTCTGATTTCTGCTTTGTAGAATCACTGGATGTTGGATTTTAATTTAAGTCGTATATGATTTTATACCTCAATTATGGATCTCTGTTTCTAGTTGAAATATAGCAAGCCCACACTGAAGTATCTGTTAGATTACTTTTAACTCATCAGTGCACTGTAATCATTGTATTCAATCTTAATCTGAGGATATCTATCTATTTTTAGATCTTCTTTTAGAAACTATTTACTCTGTGCACATTTTTCTCATTAAGCCAGGTGACATTGTGTGACTCTGAGTGTGTGTGTGTGTGTGAGTGTGTGTGTGTGTGTGTGTGTGTGTGTGTGTGTGTGTGTGTGTGTGTATGTATGTGTGTGTGTGTGTTTCCTTTGTGTTCTCCTAACCATGTGGACTGGCTTATTTTGAAATCCATGAAGCTTATTCAAAAGTAAGTAACATCAGCTGAAAGGCATCATCATCTCATTATTCTATCCTCACATATTCAAATAGATTTATTGAATGGTTATTTTGTGCCAGCCATACCTGTAGGTGAAATGAACAATCATGAACAAAACATGAACTCTACTTTCATGAGGTTCACATTTATTGGAAACATGAGACAAAAGACAGATAAGGGTCTATCAGCACAAATAAAGAAGGATGTGGTGATAACAAGGAGATTGGGGAGACAATGGGATTAAAAAGGCTTTTTGATATAATAACATTTGTCCTCCTAACTGGAAAATGGTGGGTAAAGAAGAGGGTCCAAGAAAAGGAAAAGAGTACAAAGTCTTAGCTTTGGGCATATGCTTGAATGAAGCTAGAGAAGAACGATGGTGGGCAAGCAGGGCTGATAACTTCAACAGGTGAGAGACAACATA
This sequence comes from Cricetulus griseus, assembly GCF_003668045.3. NCBI lineage: Eukaryota > Metazoa > Chordata > Mammalia > Rodentia > Cricetidae > Cricetulus > Cricetulus griseus. The sequence goes on along the minus strand of NW_023276806.1, from coordinate 181,728,027 downwards.
AAGATTTCTATAGTGGGATTATGTAGAAGCTCTGAACTTTCAGCTCCTGGCAGGAATAGCTGGTGTTTTCTTAACATGTATTTGCTTGGCAGTGGTCGCGCATGCCTTTAATCCCAGCACTTGTGAGGCAGAGTCAGGTGGATCTCTGTGAGTTTGAGATCAGCCTGGTCTACAAGAGCTAGTTCCTGGACAGCCTCTAAAGCCACAGAGAAACCCTGTCTCAAAAAATAAGAAAAGAAAAAAATGTGCATTCAATATTGTTAGATTAAATTTAATAAATAATATTATTTACATATTATTGGAATAATTATTGTTAGGGTACTTTGACCAGTACACTGAAACCTGCCTTGCCTACCAGAGTAACAAGGCCTTAAAATTATATATTTTTTGTTTATTTATTTATTGATTGATGGATTGATTGTATCTATGTGTATGAGCATGCTCACATGAGCGTGAGCATGAATACACACACACACACACACACACACACACACACACACACACACACAAACACTATAATACAAATCTGGTAGTAAGAGGTCAACATGCATGAGTTACCTCTTTCCTTCTGCCATGTAGCTTCCAGGAATGAACTCATGTCATACTTGGTCTCGGTTCCCTTAAGTGTGAAACAAAGCTGTGTCTTAGTTAGAGATAATATTGCTGTGAAAAGACACCATGACCACAGCACCTCTTATAAAGAAAAACATTTATTTGGGGTGGATGGTTTACAGTTTGTAAGATTCAGTCCATTATCATCACGGCAGGGAGTATGGTGGCAGGCAGACAGATGTGGTGCTGGCTATGTCTTGATCAGAAGGCAACAGGAAGGGACTGTCTGTCACAATGAGTGACACTTGAGCAAAAAAAGAGACTTTAAAGAATGCCCCCACAGTGACACACTTCCTTTAACAAGGCCACACCTACTTCAATAAGGCCACATCTCCTAATAGTGGCACTCCCTTTGTGATTATGGGGACCAGTTACATTTGAACTACTCCAGGGAATTTCCAGGTTATGTCAGCATATGACATAAGAATCTCTGAGTTGGATGCATACAATTCATTGAGTTGCTTTGACAAGCAAGAAAATAATGGACTAAGATGAATATTTTTCAAAGTGTGGCCACTATCAAGCACAGCTGGACATAATTAGAAATGCAAATTATAGGGTCCCATATCATATTTATTGAATCAGAAATTTTGGAGATAACACTAAACTAGCTACTTTATTTTTTTCTATTTTTAAAATTTTTCTACGTAATACAGACTTTAGATTTGGGTTAAATTCTCAGAGCTATTATTTTTTACATTATTTTATTTTTTGAAATGTTTATGTTTCTATAGGTCTCACACATGCATGAGATTTTAGGTGTCATAAATGAATAAAATATTCCCAACATTTCAAGCACTTTCTTTCCCTATCCAACTCCTTCTTTGTTCCCAATAATGTATGTCTTCTTCTTCTTCTATAATTGTCATTAATTGTGTTTGTGTGTATATATAGCCTACTGAATCCCATTAGTTTAGAGATGACCACTTAGGATTAGGGGTTGTTTCTCAGGAAAACTACTCCATCTATTGGCAGGTGTGGATTACCTGTCACTCTTCACATAAGGTTGGAGCCTTGTGAATCATCCCTCATCTGTCTTGGCATGTTGACTGATGTACTGTCGTGCCATTTTTGCAGGCAACACAGATTTGGTACATTATCCCTGGCCAGAAGATACTATCTCAAAGCAATCCTCCTGGTCCCCTGTCACTTGTAATCTTTTGTTCCTTCTTTAGTTATATTTATGAGCTTAGGAGCTGTCTTAAAGGTGTCCCATTTGGAACTGAGCAATCCAAAACCACATCGTTTCTAAACCTGAGCCAGATATGCTTCTGGGTAATAGCCTGTGCCAAAAGAAGCTTCTCTGTTGTGGGGTGAAAGCTTCACTTCTCTATGGATATAAAGATAACTATTAAGAAGGCAGTTGGATACTATATTCATCAAGATAAATGGTAGCAGTGGGTTCTCTGAGGTCTATGATCTCTTAGCCATAGGTTATTGCTTAGGTTTGTAGTATCAGACATGAATTTCTTCCTACTGAGCAGCCCTTAAGTCCAATCAAAGAGTTGTCAGTTACCTCAAGATAGTATTGCCACTGTTGCACCATTGCACATATATAATTCTTACGTAGTTTGCAGTATCTATATCTGAGTAGAACTGTTGATAACTTTTCTTCCATGGGAGTTTGTGTAACACCTTCTGACACTGTAAGTGCTAGCTCTATTGTATGAAAGTCATGTGTCTATATTAGAGGAAACTCAGTAGTAAATTTTGTGGAGTTCATTGTTCAGGAAGTGTTTTCTATAAGTTTCTATGTACTGTCATACAGATATTTGAAAGTATATCATTTAGTGACCGGTCTTAGAATTCAAACTTCCCCTGTATTATAGGTTTTTAAGGAAATAATTTCTGTAAGGAAAGCACGGAAAAAATATCGGTAGCATTTTGGTATAAAGGAGTAAATTGTAATGATCAGAACAAACCACATTAGTACAGAGTGGTTGAAGATAGAATAGAAAGCTTCTGGAAAAGATGAAAATGATATGGCCACACTAACTATTTTCTTATGTTTTCATAACTATTGTTTTGAAACTCAAAAGCATTCCATATGATTAAAAATAATTATAAAAATATAATAAATAATATAATATAAAATATAATATATAAAATATAATATAAAAATAATTATAAAAATAATTATAAAAATAATTATAAAAATATAATAAAGATTTCTTATATATTAAAAGTGTTTAGGGAACTGCTTATTTCCTTTTTAGGTAATTGTACATTTGATTGATTCTGTTAGCTATATTCGAACATATGAAAATCTGAACTAAACGATCATTTATAATAAGAATGGAAGGTTAGTACAGGCTCTTGCTCTCACACTTTGTCTTTTTCAGACAACTTGGCCATGTTTTCAGATTTGTATTTGGCATCACTCTTGTCCCAAAGATTTCCATGTGGAAAGCCTCATCACTCTTCATCTTCTTAGAGAAAGTGCATTGTCTTTCACAAAACTCCAGTATTAATGTGTACATAAGATTTTCTTTTTCTCTTATCTTGGAATAATAATGAATGGAAGAAAGTGAATTATGTATTCAGCTCAGAGGCACACTGAAAGGCCCAGCTTGAGCAATATGCTAATTCTGGCTTTCCTCTTCTTATCAATCCAGCAAGTTCATTCAGATTTAAGAAAGGAGCGGGTTAGTCTTTTGTTGCCCCACTGTACAAGTTTTTCTTTTATTTAAAAAAAAATCAGCTTTTTCATAATGGCTTAACCAGAGGCAATACCCAATATTGTCTGTAAAGTGCAAGCAATATATCTTTGAAGCACTTGAATAATATTAGTATTTTGACTGGGTGAAGGAGAGAAAATAATCTATAAAGGCAAAGATAATACAATTTTTAAAGGAAATTTCCACATGCCATAGGATTGCATTCAGCTTGCAGACAATGGGCTTCAGAAATAAGGAGTGCTTAAAAAGGAGAAAATATAAATGCATGAACTCATTCATGATAGCTCCAGTTTGTGTCCTCATGTGTTGCTGATGTGTCAAAAAGATCAAAGCCATGCTGAGTGCTGCAGCCCAGTACCAAAAGCTTCCTTTGTGTTTTTAAATGAACAATTCTCTTAGATGCCATTCAACCTAATTATATGCTTTATTTTCCTTTGTATTGTTATTTATCAAGGTAAATCCATACCATTCCTGGAGATATAAACCTAACCTTTTCAATATCATGTCCTCCTTGGACTCCCAATGTTTCTGTAAACGTCAAATTTCTCTCATTGACCAATTTACAACAGATACTGACTTAAACAAAATTTCCAAGTTTCTATTTCCCATATTTCCTTTTAACCAACTTAAAACAATATCTTTTTTATTCTAAATATTTTTCACATGTCAATACCTTCTTCCTCCCCCTCCCCTCCCTCCACCCCTCTCTCCCTACCCCCTACCCACACCATCTACCCTCGACTCCCCAGTGTGGTAGGACCCTTGATGGGGGCTCCCCAAAGTCCACCACATCATCCTGGACCAGGCTTATGCCTTCCCCCATGTGTCTAGGCCAAGAGTGCTTCCCTTCATGTGGGATGGGCTCTCAAAATCCCTTCTTACACCAGGGAAAAATACTAATCCACTACCATGGGCCCCCTAGAGTGCAGAGGCCTCCTAATTGACATCCATGTTCAGGGGTCTGGATCAGTCCTGTACTGGCCTCCAAGACAGCAGTCTGGGGTCCATGTGCTCCCCCTTGTACAGGCCAGATGTTTCTGTGGGTTTCAACAGCCTGGTCCTGACTCATTTGATCTTCATTCCTCCTATGAACATATGTTCAACCATGTTCATAGCAGCATTGTTTGTAATAGTCAGAACCTGGAAGCAACCTAGATGCCCCTCAACTGAACAATGGATAGAGAAAATGTGGTGTATTTATACAATGGAGTACTACTTAGCAGAAAAAAACAATGGAATCTTAAAATTCGCAGGCAAATGGATGGAACTAGAAGAAACCATCCTGAGTGCGGTAAAACAATATCTTTTACTATATCCTTAAGCACAACAGTCCTATCTGAATTCCCCAATTAATAATAGGACCACACTGTTAATTGTCCTTCCTACTTTCCAAACTAAATGCTTTGAAATTATATTTGTTACTTCTTGGCACATATCAGAAAGCATGAGTGGCTTTGTGTTGTTGGCTACTGTAGTACAATAAACTAGTGAAAGTGTGTGTATTTGCTTATTACTCTTCCAAAACTAATGTAAGACAATTTAATAAAAAATCATTACATAACTGATTGGAGCTAAACTTTGTGAAAGGATATAACAAGTATAATAAATCTTAATTTAAAATTACATAACTGTACTTTCTATAAAGAATCTGCTCACACTCCCACACATAAGCAATTCATTAAGTGCAGACACCATCACACACTTACAAAGAAAGAAACATCTCTCTCATTTCCTTTCTTTTATTTACATTGTAGATAAATGTGTCATGTCTCCATATCTGTTATGTGTTCTTGAAATATTTACTGAACAGTGCTTGACTTAGTGGTGTTTGAAGGCAGGGTTCTAACTACCATTATTCAGAAAGTCTATGAACAAGAAGGTGGATCCATTTGTGGAACCCATTTTCTACCAGTTAAAGCATAATAGCCATGGGAACCAAAACAAAAGATAAAATGTTGTTAAATGTCAGGTAGAAAATAACGATAATGCAATCAAGATTGATGGTTGATCTCCTTTAGATGAATAGGTAAATGTTGTATCCCAGCATTCAGGAGGCAGGCAAATTGTATTTGAGGCCAGCCTGGTCTATAGGGCTAATTTTAGGATGGCCTGGACTATACACAGAGAAGCTCTGTTTCAAAAAATCAAAACCAAGTAAATGGGAAGTAATCATACATGTCTTATATTTGTGAACTTGCTAATGACTTTCACATAGAATATATCCTCTGCTAATATCAGCATTTTAATATGTTCTATATGTTCAACATGGTATCATAGGGTTCCAGTTAGCTCATCTTATAGTTCAAATATCTGGGAAATAAGGATTTAAACAGGAAATATATGCTTATGAGTAAAATACAATTAAGTGTATTAATCTAGTAAACAAAATTAAATTCCCAAATTAAGAAGAGACTATATGAAGTAGATCATAGAATGAGCTTTGTACCCAGTGTAACTTGAATTGTGTTCTTAGATCTACTACCTACCTATAATTACTAAGCATTTAAAATTATTAAATTGTGCAGGGGCAATAGACATACTAAGATGGACAAGGAAAAGGCCATGAGGCTTCAAGCCTACACAAAGGAGTACAAGCAACTAAGGGATGCTGAGAGCAGGAGAAATAATTGTCTATGAGGGGGATAACTATATAGGTTCGAGTAAGTTATTTTATTTTCTTGAGGAACTGTTATTAATTTATATAATATAGTAGTAATATTCAGTTACTGTAGGGAGAAGTAATACCCAGAAGTGCTTAGTTATGTTTGGGTGAAAGGTTTGTGTGGCTGGTGAACCTATAGATATTATAGAGGCATCTTCTAACCTTTCAGATTTTAACTACCACTTTATCAAATTTCATTAATTATACATTTTTAATGAATATATTTACTATACTAATATTACCTCCATTTTGGCTTATGCAAGCTTCACAGTTCCTTGTTGTGTATAAAGTATCTTCCAAGATCTTAGAGCAGTCACATATGGGTGTAATCAGTGTCTATAAAGGAGTTCATAGTTAGCTAGTAATCAGTGTTGACTCTATTTCCTGGTTTATCACTTCCTTTTTGAAGGGAGTCACTGGACAATAGGAATAGAGCAAGAAAAATTTTTGAATCAGCAAGATGTATGAGTTCCAAGTAGGAAACATTTAAAAATATTTGGCTCATCTACAGACTTGCCTGATGCCAAGAAACTCAGGAAAGGAAAAGACACCATGGGTCAGCTTTGGTCCTCATGATCCAGCCTTTCTGAAGTCATCCTCAAGGTTTTGGGCAGATGGGTACCATTATGATGAACAAGTGTGTGGTGGAGACATGGGAGAGAAACAGAGAATGGTTCATGTTGTGGTAAGAGACATTTCTGAAGAAATGAGGACTGTGACAAAGGAGCTGATGTTGGCAGCCTGCTTGCCAGCTAGAACCAGGGTTTTAGTTGGGCCTGGGTTACTACCTAGGGCAATGTCTGCATCCTTGGCCCTACCACATTTGAGTTCTGTGTTGATGCCTGTGATCCATGTTGCCACCAGGGCCACGGGGATGCCTGGAGTCTGGGCTGGCATTTGTGGCAATTTTGAAGTCTCAGGGCTATGCTGCCACAGGAGGAGTTGTGTTGAACTTAGTGACCCGTGCTGTCACTGGGGGACATGATCACATCTGGGCCAGAGCTGCTGTGGGTGGTATGGGTGGGGGACATTTCTGGGTCTGTGGCTCTGTAGCAGCAAAGGACTACATGATGTGTTGATACCCATGGTGTCAGTAACCACTGAAGGTCGTGCAGAAGACTTGGATGTTGTCAGACACCTGAATCCATATTGATGTTCAAGGACAACACTGCCACCTGAGGCATGCTGATCTTGATGACCTGTGTTTCCACCTGGGGCCATAGCAACATCTGAGCCTGGGCTGTGGCATAGGCCCATGTTGGAGTCCATGACCCCACCATAATCATGGTCTGGTTTGATATCCGTGGCTCCTGATACCACTAGAGGCTGTGAAAATACCAGGGTTTTGAGTTATCTCCTGAAACCAGTTGGGGATCAGAAGGCCATACTACAGCCAGGGCTATATAGATCTGAGTGGCCTTTATTGCTTCAAGGTGCCATGGTGACATCCAGGCCTAGGCTGCAAATGAGGGCTATGTCTCAGTCCATGGCCCCACAACATTCAGAATCTGTGTTGATATCTATGGCGTCTGTTACCATCAGAGGCTGTGCCAATGCCAGTAGTCTGAGCTGCTACTGGGTGTCAATAATTGTGTCCAAGGGCCACTCTGCCTCAGGGGCCATGTCAATGTAAGTGGACTGAGCACACAACTGGGGCTGCAGTGACATCTGAGCCCAGTCTGCAGCTAGGGGTCATTTCTGGGTCTGTGGTCCTACCACAGCAGGGGTCTGAGTTGATGTCCATGGCCTGTGGTACAACCGAAAGCCACACAGATATCTAGGGTCAAGGATGTATCCCATGGCCATGTTGATGTCCAAGGCTGAGCCAGGGCTATTCCAATATGAGTGACCTGCACTGTCATCTGGGGTTATGGTTTCATCAAGGCTAGGGCTGCTGCCAAGGGCCATGTCTGGGTCCATGGTCCTACCACAGCTGGTTTCTGTTTTGATAGTCATATTGGTGATTGAGGGCTGTGCTGCCACTGGGTCCAAGCCCATCTGTGTGGCCTGCATTGCCACACTAGGCCATGGTGTCATCTGGGCCAAGGCTGCTAAAATGGGTCGTGTCTGGGTCTGTGTTTCTGCTGCATCTGGGGTCTATGATGATGTCCATGGTGAGTGCTACATCAGGGGTCCTAGCAACCATGTATGCTGAAATCTGAGGGCCATGATGAGCCAGCCATGCCCCTCATTGGCCCTGGGCCAGAAGCTCTGGCCTAGATCTTCTCTGGAAACTGAGGCAGAAGAGCTGTCTATGCCCATCATGGGAGAGCTTGCCCCTTACACTCACTGGCCCCACCTCTCCCCATGGGCATGGGAGAGCTGGCCCCAATGACATGAGCCTAGGAGAACTGGTTGTAACCCTGGCTGACCATCTCAGCTACAACTTAGATCTACATCCTAAGGTTTGCCTACCTTAACATCCACCCCATCTATGACCTGTTAGGCAAGTAAAGGGATTGATCCTGCAGAACAATAGCCAAAGTCAAGTCCCCTTGACTAGGGAGAACAGCAGGATATCCAATAGTAGTTTCAATGAGGGTTCAGTGATGACATTGTGCCAGAGGCCTTGAACCAGATCCATGACTCATTGCAATGAACATTTTGTGGGTGGGGCTGATTGAGAAAAGGGTATTCTGAGTGACGCACCACAGCTCCCAATGCCACTAGGATGAATGAAGAGGTGTTGGAAGATGAAGGAACAGGTGTTTTTTTGATTTTTTAATAATTTTGGGGGTAGAGGTTCATTTGGTTCTTTAGGAGGTTCTTTGCTGCCGAGGTGTGGGGCAGATATAGAGGCACTGAGAGGTGAATGGGATTGAGGTACATGACATAAAATTCCCAAAGGACCAATAAAATTACATCAAAAATGGTTTGGCTTCTCATCCCAGATATTGTATCAAGAAAATTATATTTAGTGGCTCTAGAGTCAGATCATTGTCTTAAATACTTCAGGATGATTAAATAATTGATTATTATGTATAGAATGTAGGTTGCTAAAATTGCCCAACAAATTATGAGAGTTACTGAGTGCCATCACTTCTCAGGCTGACTCTAGGGAGCAATAACTGCAAGAGCAATGGTGCCAATGTATAAGCATGCAACCACTTGGCATTTTCATACTATTTTGATCCTCAATTGGTGGAAGAAACAAGTATATGTAAAATCAATTTTAATTTATCTTAACTAAAATTCTTTGTTTTCATTGTCTTTTACATCTTCTAAAGTGATATACTTACTAAACATGTCTCCATATCTCTAAAGTAAGACAGTTGTTTTCTGTGATCCAAGGTAGAAAGTTTTTTCGTGAATATGTATTTTTCATTGAAAAACCAGAGGTGCCTATCTAGCTTTACTGAAATCCTTGTTCTATTCTTAGGTCATATTTTTGCAATTCACGTTCATTCCCTTCAAAGCAGGGATAAAGTATGGTTCCGGAGTAAAGTTTGTGGCAGTTTTCAGTTCTACTGGATTTACTTGCATCTGTTTTACTACAAACACAAGTGAATGGTGATTTCTCACTGGAGATCTCATAAATAATATGATATCATTTCTATTGAATAGTGCCAACAAAATTATTACAATAACAATAAGTCGTCCACCAATACTACCTTAATAAGAGAAATGGATTTGTTGAAATTCATGGAGAAGATTGTGGGATTAAAATATGAATATTGATAAAAATAAGAATTATTTAATTATAAATCCACACGACCAACATAAAACTTAAGTATTGGCATGCATTGTTATATTTACTAAGTAAATACATCTATAGATTGGAGTATAACAGGGGCTCATTAGTGCCAGATTCTTCAACTTCCCGAGCCTCTAGGTTAAATTTATTACTGACCACTCTGAGTAAACCTTTAAGACTGAGTTCTAGGCAGTAGAATCTTAGGAGAAGTGACAGGCACCATACCCAGGCTTTGTCAATAAAACATTTTGTACTTGGGTTTTCATTCTGTTGTCCAAATAAATGGACCCTAAGGCTCCAGAATATGAAATAGACCATGGTAAAATTCCAGGATATAACTATTTGGAAAGCTGACCCACAACCACAAAGTATATTTTGATGTCCTGGAAACAAGTATACATATATTCATATTATAAAAGCATGGGTATTTGGTTGCTTATTTAAGTGCTTTCAGTAAAGAGTTATCAAGTATGAGTATAAGATGGAACTTTCTATGCAAAGCACATAAAAAGAGTCCCTTCTCAGTGGTGAAATCAAGTGGAAATTTTTCTTATCTGTCTTTACCATTGCCAGAATATTATGGTTGTAAAATACTTGAATATGAAGATACCATCATCATAGAGAGTGTGTGCAGAAGTGACTTAGTCATTACTCTTGTCCTTCTTTAGTTCTTAGAATTTGTGAAAATTATGCTCTCCTTTTTAGTACAAAATATGTAAAAATAAAAAAAATGTTGAAGACAAAAATTCTATTCATTTATAAATAATGTATTTTACTTCAAATAGTGTTGATGTATTTCAGGAATACCCAGTATGATATATGTATAAGTGGTTCCTTCCCTATGCGGTGGTTTGAATATTTATGGCCCCCATATATTCATGTGTTTGAATGTTTGGCCTATAAGGAGTGCCACTATTAGGTGTGGCCTTGTTGGAAGAGGTGTGTCACTGTGTGGGGGGGGACTTTGATGTCTCATATATGCTCAAGCTATGCCCAGTACTGTTGTGGCTCATGTTCTTTGAGGACTCTTGTCTCTTGTCTATTTCTTTCATCAATTTACACTCCCCTTCTCAGGTATGGACCTGTTAAGAACTCCATTTACACAATACTCAGACTCTCCTTCTGCTGCCTGTAGACCAAGATATAGAACTCCCAGGTCCTTCTCCAGCACCAAGTCTGCTGCATTCCACTATGTCCTGCCATGATAATAATGGACTAAATTTCTGAAACTGTAAGCCATTCAATTAAATGTTTTCCTTTATAACAGTTGTCATGCTCATGATGTCTCTTCATAGCAATAGAAATGCTAAGACACCTAATTTTCCTTTACATTACCCTATTCTCTGTTTTTCTAACTTTAATTTTTGCTTCTCCATTCTCAGTGGTGACAATTGCCAAGGCTAATATTTGGTTCCTGATTTCTCTCTATTTTGGAAACATTTTAAACACTTGAGAATTTAAGTATGCTTTTTAGTGATTTTTCTATAAGCCTATTCTATCCTTGGCTCACCCACAATTTGCTCACATCGAATCTACCTGTAGACAACATCTACTCAGATATTCCTTAGTTACATTATGTGTCTCTTTTGATGGGTTTATAACCCATCCTCTCTTAGCTTCTTTTCATTTGTCATGTTGAAATACACTGTCAAAGAGGTGAGAGCTCATGGCAACTGTGACCAAAAAGCAATATTATTGGATAATGCATGCTTGTAGTTTCATTTTTCATGCTTTTATAAAGTTTAGTGTCCAGTGCCTAGGAAATGGTGTCACCAACAGTGAGAGGGTGACACCTCTCTATATATCCTCAGCTAATATAATCAAATATAATCAATAGTGACAATAAGTCTGTAACAGAGATCAAGAGGTTTTGGGAGTGGGTTGGGAGTCTATATAGATAAGATAATGAATCAGATCTGAACCGGGAAAGCTGCTGCTATACTTGCTGGAGTCAGGGTTTAATATCAAATCTGCAGAGTTGAGCTCTGAGTTGAAAGTCAAAAGCTGGGTTTGAGACCAGCAAATGGCAGGTTCATTTCAAGACCCAGAAAGTTGACCAGCTGGGTATACAGGTTTGTATCACCCTGTGGCCATGGAATCTCAGTGTTAGGTACTCAGCAGGATGTGGGGTCCAAATGAGGGAGTTATATCCTTTCCTTGGTCTGGCCTGTCTTGTAACTTCTTCAGTCTGCATTCTATGATATGACTTTAATGCAGCTGTGAACCTATATCATTTCAGTTCACTCTGATCAGTTTTGTAGGGTTGGCCTCGATACTGCTTGGTTTTGTGTGTCAACTTGAAACAAACTAGAGTCATCAGAGGAAGGAGGCTCCACTGAGGAAGTGTCTCCTTGAGATGCATCTGTAAGGCATTTTCTTATTTAGTGACCAGTAGGCGAGGGGCCACCTTATGGGCTACTGGTCCTCGGTAATATAAGAAAGTGGGCTGAGCAAGCCATGACACCAAGCCAGTAAGCAACCCCCCTCCATGGTCTCTGCATAGGTCCTGCCTCTGGGATCCTGTCCTGGTTGAGTTCCTGCCATTAGTTCCTTTAGTGATGAACAGCAATGCTGAAGTGTAAGCCTAATAAACCCTTTCCTCCTCAACTAGAGTTTTGCTCATGGTATTTAATTGTAGCAATAGAAAACCTAAGGTAGACAGCATCTTACAATGCAGCCATGTATCCATATAGTTTCAGTTCATTCTGATAGATTATGGAGTAGGCCTTTTACAATTCAGCCACGAGCTATATTGTTTCAGTTCACTCTGGCTGTTTACAGGGTAGGGCTCTTACTGATTTCAGAAATAAACTATTCATCCATCTATGTTGGGTAGGTGCTGCCATGACTGATGTTTCAGATTCTGCATCCACTCAGGGCTATATTCATCCTTCTCCACCAACATGGAGTAAGATAACTGACTGTCTCCAAGCACAAGGAAAAGCCAAAAAATATGTTTATATAAGATAACTTAGAGTGGGGATTAGCCTGATCTCAATACATTGAGAAAAGTGTAACTAAGAAAATAAAGTCTTTCGTTTTTTTTCCAGTTCTTGTGGTAAAATTAACATGGAAATTATTTCCTTCAACCCCAGTCAGATAATTTTTAAATGAAATAATTTTAATGATAAACTGAAGTGGGTTAGAGCACAGCACAAACCACAGGCACCATCTGTAGTTGGAAGAAACATTTACTGTGTTCAAGTTTATCACAAATACTAAAGAGTCAAAAGGTGAAGATTTCTATAACATCTATAGAAAGCCCTGGTACCTTGTATTGGGTGTGGATCCATTACCAATATCAATAACTTAAACACAGGTTGAGAGCAATCTACTTTCAACCATAGGTCACAACAATGAGTTTCAGCAGAGTTGGAAACCAGATACTGAGGTCCACAGGAAGCAACTGGACTTGCACACTCATGCTAATCTCCTTGATATATTGAGAAGATTGCTGAGAGAGAAAAGCCTTCACAGTGACTGATGCATATGTACCTTGAGCCTTGGGGTTGAATCTCAACACTGAAGTTTCATGAAGTCATCTTAGAATGATTTCACTGCTCAAATTATATGACAGACTCTACAACCCACTGTCTGCTGTGGGATATTTCTACATTGCATGAAGATGTATTGCTGTGATTGGTGTAATAGAAAGCTGAACAGCCAATAGATATGCTGGAGGTATAGGCAGGACTTCCAGAAAGAGAGAGAACTTTGGTAAGAAAAAGGCAGAATCACCAGCCAGACATGGGGAGGAAACAAGAGGGGCAAGATAGAAGACAGGTAACATCACATGGCAGAACGTAGGTTAATATAAATGGGCTAATTTAAGTTATAAGAGCTAGTTGAGACAAGCCTAAGCTAAAGGCCAAGCTTTCATAATTATTAAGTTTCTGTGTGGTTACCTGTGAGCTGGCAGCTGACAAAAAAAGCTTGCTACATATGGCACCAAACATGGGGCTCAAATATCCACATAGAGCCTGAGAAAGCTGTCTTTCAGGTAGGCTCAGCATAGAGAGGTGCAGTTCTTTTTAAAGGCCTTCTGTGTAGCTGAGCAATTGAGCAGCTGACACTGGGTGCAAACTCCTTCTCAAGGAAGACACAACAAATTCCCAGAGCTGGAGAATGAAGCTCATTGGCTGGGTACACCCGGCAGCAGCAAGAGGCTAGACTGTCATGGAACTGAGGCAGGCAGAAGCAGCTGCCAGTGCCACTCCGTGATGGTAGCCTTGCAGTCTAAGATTTGTCTTCTGTGGTCAGAGAACCCTGCATGCTTGTGCCTGCAAATGCCCAAAATCCAGGTCTAGACACAGAAAACTCCTGGAATGGTGTTTTAAGAGGTGCCTAGGTGCTGAAGAAAAAACAAATTGATACAGACAGAGTCATAGAAAAATAGTTTAAAAATAATGAACTCTTTAAGGAGAGAGCAAAGTAATATTTTAACAAGCCAGGTAAGGATGGAAAATATTGTAAAACAGGGAGTTTGGACCTTATATGGTACTTTGTTAATTTTGGAATTTTTGTATGCTAATGAAAATGAAATGACAGCTATTGATAAACACATTGGATTGTGAAAAGGACTGTATAAGTACCTACGTATTTTATTTTATTTCATAAGTACCTATGAAATGAATACCTATGTATTCATTTCAACTTTCAAATGAAAGTTGAACAATGTGTTACATTGTGGGAGAGGTTGTGTATTTGGTCCCACAGGAAAGAAAAAGCTATCAATTTCTTCAAAGTTAATCAAGATCATATTTGATCAAGGGAGAGCTCCTAAGGATCTTGGTTGAAGACATGAAGTAGGAAGCTAGGAGAGACTGCAGGGTATGTTATGTGTATGTTGATCCCTCTACATGGGAACAGCTCTGAGACTGGATGAGACATGATATCTTATTGGCAACAAAGTTCACATGACTTATTATTACATGTTATCCTTTCATATTGACATGGATAGAGATTTATATTGCAGCTTGTTTATGCCCTCCAAATAGTCTTGTAAAGTTAACAGATGTCATTTACCTGCTCAAACATAAAACAATCAATCATCTTTAGCAAATGTACTCAACACACATTACATATTTGTGATAATGCAGATACATATGTTCTCTTTAAAGGTTTGTGTGGTTTTAGAGAAAATGGGCAAGAAAACAATAAAGACATGTATCCCAGGTGATCCAGCCTCTCAGAATGCTTTTCTTGCAGTTCCCTCAAAGTTCTACATCCAGAAAAAATTTGAAGCTGCTAGCTGAGATGGTCAAGCCTCATAGACTATCCAGCCAAGAGTTCAGAAAAGCTTTACACTTTCCTTTACATAGAGACTAAATAAAAAAAATAATACAGCTAACTCTACCAGAACTTGACCATTAACCAGATTTTCTCAGGGTCCCCTAAAGATACAATCACCTCCAGACAGCAGAAAGCAATCTATCAAACATGAGCCCCACATTCCCCAGACATGGGACCAATGGTTTATTGGTCATTTAGTGGATTATGGTTGTTTGTCATTGTCTATGGGGTTGTTTACAAGTTGTTACTGGTCATAGTAATGAAAGAAAACTAAGCAAAGTAGGTTAGATTAAAGGATCTTTTTCTGAAAAAGGAGGATATAGAAATGATATGATAAAAGGGTAGATTATTGAATGTACTTTTAAACTAAAAAGTAATTAGTATTCTTAAATATTTTGTTATTGGTATGGATCTTTGTATATCTCTACAAATTTTAGATCATATTTTATACTCTATATACATTTCTACTCTTTTAAAGATATTTTTTGTATATTGATACAAATTTAAGATTTCCTGTTAGAGCATATTCTATATATGTCCTCTCTTGTTTGAAGTATTACATCTATGCAGCTCATTTTAAAATGTAAAGCCCTAGTTCTTAAAGACTGTTATTACAAACTGTTTAAGACAATTAAGAAATGCAGGTTAGTAATTAATCATCTGTAACAATCAAATTTGTTGCCATGTTAGGTATGTTTTCAAGTTCAAACAGAGATATATTTTATATAGACAGATGGTCTTCAAACACTTCAGAGACCTACAGAATATGGCATTTAAGATGTTTTAAATAACAAGAATTTTCATGATAGTGAGACTACATGCCTGCTCCTGGAAGTACCAACTTACTTCGAAAAAGGATGATGGGCATTGAATAACTTCCATATGGAGTTTGCTTTCCTTGTGGCAAACTTAGCCACTGGGCAAGAAATTGTCATTCCCTTGATGGCTGACAGTATGCTGTCCAAATTGGATTAAGTAGGGCACAAAGGAAGGTGACTGCTGAACTTTGTCAAGACAAGGAACCTTGCTTGAGTGACAGTATAGGCAGCCAGCTGCCTGCGTTATTTCTGCAGTTTTAGAAGTTGTTTGCTCTGTACCTCTTGTTTACTCAGATATATATTTAGAAAGTTGAATACTAGATAGTTATAGTTAATGTTTTCCTTGTTCTCTAATTCAGCAAAGAAACTCACAAAAGAAATGTAAAGCACATAAGGTTGGGAGCCATAAAAGCTTATGTTGTTAATCTAAAAAAATGTTTTAAGGTCTAAAAAGGTATTTTTAGGATGGTAATACAATTTACAATAGATAAAAATGGTTTAGATATAAAACTTTATACTCATCAAGATATGATAGATAATAAAATAATTTCTCCATATTTGCCCAATACAATTGGACTGCACATTGTAAGTGTATTTCTTACCCCATAATTGTTCTTATTGTATGTGGCTTTACTGTATTTGAGTTAAAATCTTTCCTTTTTATTTAAAAAAAGGGGGAAATGATGTACACTGGGTGAGGATGCATTGCTATGATTATCATAATAAAAAGCTGAATGGCCAATAGCTAGGCAAAAGGTATAGGCAAGACTTCTGGGCAGAGAGAGAACTCTGGGAAGAAAAAAGGCAGAGTCACCAGACAGACTAGGAGAAGAAATGGGAGGTGCAAGATAGAAGAGAGTTAATGCCATGTGGCAGATCATAGGTTAATATAAATGGGTTAATTTGTTATAAGAGCTAGTTGAGACAAGCCTAAGATAAAGGCCAAGCTTTCATAATTAATACTAAGTTTGTGTGTGGTTACTTGTGAGGTGAAAACCAATAAAAAGCTTGCCACAACTTTCCCTAGTGGAAATTTTTAGATTCTCCATTTTTCAGGAGGAGGTAGACCTAGATAAATAAAAAAAATTCTTATTCATGCTGGAAAACAGTCTTATGGAAGAATGAAATAAAAGTATAGTTTTAGACATGTGGTTTGTCATCTTTTACCATGAGTTTGAAGTTTCTATTCTGTGACTAGAAAAGTGGTCATATCAGTTTTTAATTAGCTGAATCTATTGTTTAACACAGCATATGCTAGCTGTACCTGACCAGCTTCATTGTCCAGTACCTTTAACAATGAACATTTATGTATCTTGTCACATGAAAAGTTATAGTAGAATAAAAATGACTATTATTTTGCTTCATAGAGTCTTTAAGCTGCCTGGTTGACTGGCTGATTAGAAGGGATTTCCACATTCACTTTGACAGGACAGCAGCCTTGTGTAGGAAAGTTAAGTAGAGCTTTTCAATTCACATCAATAAATACGAAAGACAACACTTTTCAGAATCTGTGAAGGCTAAAAAAATATGAGACACAAACCTTGACCTCTATGCCATAGATTTGAGCTTTTTTTGGATCAGGGAATAAAAATTATTGTTACTAATAACAATTATGATAATACAAGGCTTAAGATAATGGCAAATTGTATTTAGCTGAAATGGCATCTGGCAATTACTTAAGGGAACAGCAGGCTGTAACAATATCTTGAAGGAGCATTTGACAGGCTAAAAAGAGGGTATGAGGTACATGATGTCAAAGTCAAACTGCCCTACAAAATATAAGAACCACCCCAGGAACCACACTAACTGCCCTACAAAACAACACAGAAACCACTCTACTAAAGACAGGAAACCCCTAATAAAACACACAGGATTAATTCAACAATTGGAAATGCAACAGTGCTTTATCTGAAGAGCTTGGTTTATGGGTTTACAGCTTTTATGATTTTTTGTTGGTTTTCTTTTGTTTTCACCTTGTTATTTTTGAAGAACTTGTATTATCAGTCACATAGAATATATGGTACAAAGCCTTCACCATATCTGTCATCCTGCCTCACCAGCAGATGACATCTTATAAAACCATAACACAGCCTCAAAACTGGGAAGTTTACTTTGGTAAACAGTGCTGCTATTTAGACTGGCAGCCTAATTGAAATTTTGGCCTTTAAAATCTTTTTTGAGACATCGTCTCATGTATCATGTAGCCCAGACTGGCCATGAACTAACTATGTAGCTGAGGGTGATATTGAAATTCTCATATTCCTGACTCAATCTCCTAAGTGTTGGCATCAAAAGCTTGTGCCAACATGCCTGGATTAGGCAGGGTTGGGGACAAATCCCTCAGTTGTGTGCAGGCCAGGCAAATGCTCAACTAGTGAGATACATCTCCAGGTGTTCTTGCCCTTTCTAATGGGGTGGTGAGGTAATTTTTTAAAGGGGGAATTATAGAATTGGGCTGGACTTAAAGATTTTCTGGTGATAGAATATAGGGAAGAAATAATTGACGAACAGTAAATAAAAATTATGACCACACTGCAAAGGAGTGATGATGAGAATTTAGAATAAATGACAGGGCACCGTTAAATGTGCTACATACAGGGTAGGATCCCCTCTCTATTATATGTAGCTGCTGAACATTTACAAGGTCAGTTTACATGCCAGTAAAGCTAAACTGCAACCTAAGATTTATATTTTCAAACTTCATTTTTAAGTATTGTAAGAACAATGTTACCCTCTTTCTGTTTGAAAATGTGACTTCAGTGACAGTAGGGAGAATGACATAGAAACAGGGGATAGTGCCATTCTTAGTGCTGCACAATGAACAGCATACTGAAACATCCCATTAAAGCCAGTGGAAAAATCAAGCAATCCTCCATCACGATGAGGTAATACAGGTCACAGAAAGATCAGATCAAGAATCCAAGGGCATTAATCAGTGATTTGAATGACACTGTGGGAAAGGTAAAAAGGCAAGGGTTTCTTATTTTAATTGCTACAGTGTCTTATATCATCTCTATCATAACATGTTAATGGCCAGTGGAAGTTGCAAACATAAAAATCTGCTTTTGAAACAAAGACTTTAAAATATAATTTCCTGGTAGAAAATCTTTCTTACTATTTTTATTTTTATTTACTTATTTATTTATTTTTTAATCTTTTTCTTTTTTAAAATTTAAATTAGAAACAAGCTTGTTTTATATGTCAATCCCAGTTCCCTCTCCCTCCCTCATCCCCTGCCCCCACCAACTCCCTATTCCATCCCCTTTGGCTCCCCAGGGAGAGTGAGGCCTTCCATTGGGTATCATCAAAGCCTGTCATATCATTAGTAGCAGGGCCTAGGCCCTTCCCTCTGTGTCTAGGCTGAGAGAGTATCCCTCTATGTGGAGTGGGCTCCCAAATTCCATTTGTGTACTATAGATAAATACCGATCAACTACCAGAGGCCCCAGACCTCCAAACTGACACCCATGTTCAGGGAGTCTAGAACAGTCCTATGCTAATTTCCCAGCTATTAGTCTGGGGGTCCATGAGCTCCCCCTTGTTCAGGTCAGCTGTTTCTGTGGGTTGCTCCAGCCTGTTCTTGACCCCTTTGCTCATCACCCCTCCCTCTCTGCAACTGGATTCCAGGAGTTCATCTCAGTGTTTACCTGGGGGTGTCTGCTTCTGCTTCCATTAGCTGCTCTAAGACGGCTGTACAGATAGATCCAAATCTATCACCATGCACAAAAATTAAGTATAAATGGATCAAAGAACTCAAAAGAAATCCAGCTATATGGAATCACTTAGAAGAGAAAGTTGGCGGTACCTGGAATGAATTGGTACAGGAGACTGCTTCCTGAACATAACACTAGTAGCACAGACACTGATATCAACAATTAAAAAATGAGACCTCCTATAACTTAGAATCTTCCATAAGGCAAAGGACACACTCAACAAGACAAAATATCAGGTCACAGAATGGGAAAAGATATTCACCAACCCGACATCTGACAGAGGGCTGATTTCCAAAATTTACAAAGAACTCAAGAAGCCAGTCACCAAAACAGCAAACAACTCAATTAAAATGTGCAGTAGAGAAGTAAATAGAGAATTCTTAATAGAAGAATCTAAAATTGCTGAAAGAAACACAAGAAAGTGCTCAACATTCTGTTTTTTGGAGATAATATTTTATTTTATGATTTTAAAATTTGAATTAGAAAGATTATTTTACATTTCAATCCCAGTTCCCTCTCCCTCCCCTCCTCCTCTGCCCCCCCCAACTAACACCTTACCTTCCTATAACCTATCTGCTCCCCATGGAGTGTGAGACCTTCCCTAAGGATTCTTCAGAGTCTGTCATATACTTTGGGATAGGGCCTAGCCCCACCCCCTTCTGTCTAGGCTCAGGAAGTATCTGTCCATGTGGGGTATGCTCCCAAAGTCCATTCCTATGCTATGGATAAGAACTGATACACTACAAGGGGCCCCATAGATTTCTGAGGTCTCCTCACTGACACCCATGTTCCTGGGGTCTAGATCCACCCCATTTTGGTTTCCCAGCTATCAGTCTGGGGACCAAGAGCTCTCCCTTGTTCAAGTCAGCTGTTTCTGTGGGTTTCACTAGCCTGGTCTTGACCACTTTGCTCATCAGTCCCACTTCTCTGCAACTGGATTCTAGTTCAGTTCAAGGTTTACCTGTGGGTGTCTGCTTCTACTTCCACCAGCTGCTGGATGAAGGCATATAAGTATGACATATAAGTTAGTCATCAATCTTATTATCAGGGGAGGACATTAAAGGTACTCTCTCCTCTTTTGCTTAGATTGTTAGTTGGTGTCATCTTTGTAGCTCTCCAGACATTTCCCTAGTGCCTGATTTCTCTGTAAACCTATAATGTCTCCCCCTATTATATTATCTCTTATCTTGCTCTCTTCTGTTCTTCCCCCAACTCAACCTCCCTGCTCCCTCATGTTCTCCTCACACCTCCTCTTCTCCCCTTCTCATTCTCCTAGTTCCCTTTCCCCTCCCCCCATGATCCTCCCAATTTTCTCAGGAGATCTTGTCCCTTTTCCCTTCTCCAGGGGACCATGTATATCTCTCTTAGAATCCTCCTTTTTACTAGCTTCTCTGGCATTATGGAAGCTCATTCATACAATAAGGACATCTGTTCACTGATGTTCATCGAAACATTATTTGTAATAGCCAGAACCTGGAAGCAACTTAGATGCCCCTCAACTGAAGAACAGATAAAGAAAATGTGGTACATTTACACAATGGAGTTATACTCAGGTGAAAAAAGGTGGAATCTTGAAATTCGCAGGCAAATGGATGGAACTAGAAGAAACAATACACAAAACATACAAACATGGTATATACTCACTCATGTGTGGATTTTAGACATCGACTAAAAGATTACCAGTGCTCAACATTCTTAGCCCCCAGGGAAATGCAAACCAAAATAACTCTGAGATACCATCTTACTCTTGTCAGAATAGCTAAAATAAAAAAAAAAAAACACAATGAAATTTTTTGCTGGAGAGGATGTGGAGAAAGGGGAACTCTCCTCCACTGCTGTTGGGAGTGTCAACTTGTACAGCCACTTTGGAAATCAGTATAGTGTAGGGAGAAACCCTGATTAGAGGTACCTGTGACCAGGCCCAATCTGGTGGAAAGAGTTATCATTACAAATGGTGACCATGTGGTTTTACAAACTCCCACATAAAAACTTAAAAGTGGATGGATTTTAGAAACAAAAAGAACAGAGGAAAGCACAGTTCTTGATAGCAGCATTTTCTTGGATGAGCAATGTTTCCCAGGCTTTAAGAGACATGCCACTGCAACTCCTTTTAAGAGCAGCTTTCTCATTTATGTATCAGCCACAACCCAGGCTCTTAGAAAGAACATGAGACTCAAGTAAAAAAAATACAGATTAACATTAAAGTAAAATATAAATAAGTTTGGGAGATAGAATAACAAGTATCTGTGTATACTGACACTTGCCTTTAATCCCAACACACCAGAGGCAGAGGCAGGAAGATTTCCACAGAGAAACCCCGTCTCAGAAAAAAAAAGGTAGTAAAAGAAATAGTATTATATAAAGCCAGGTAAAGGTGAAAAATACTCAGACATTCTGGATACTATATTCTATATTGTTGTCTTTAAATTGTTTGTTTGCCAATGAAATAACTATAGCCGCTAAAAGACATTTGATTATAAATGCTACTAAATTAATCCAACTTACATATTTTAGTAATGCTTTGACTTCAAAATTTAAATATGAAGATGGGTTACTTGGGAAAAGAGTTTTTGCTTGTGTTTCCACAGAAAATGGAAAGCAATGGATTTCTTCCAGACTAATATGGTTTCATGAAGCAAAATCCACTGAAACAGTATACCAGGTGATCCAACATCTAAAACAGCTGAGATGATACAGCCTTATAGACTACAAAACCAAGGACCTGGCCAGGTTTCTGTGTTTTATTATGATCCCCATGGTATGGACATCACCTGCAACCAGCAGGAAGCAGTTTGGAATGAATGGCGCCCAAATTCCCAAATATTGTTTATAAATTTTTGTTTTTATTTAAATTGGGTTGGTTATAAATTGTAATGATCACAGTCAATCTCTTTTTAAAGGAAAAAAAGTGGGTGGCAGAACCCAGGCAGCTGGCAGAAAGTCTTATCATTACAGTATGGTGTTATCTCAGGAAAATGTGAACCAGTCTACCACAAGATATGGCAATTCTACTCTTAGGTGTATACACAAAGGATGCCTATTCATACAAGAAGGACACCTGTTCCACTATGTTCATAGCAGCATTATTTGTAATAGCTAGAACCTGGAAGCAACCTAGATGCCCCTCAACTGAAGAATGGAAAAAGAAAATGTGGTACATTTACACAATGGAGTACGACTCAGCAGAAAGAAAACAAAAACAAAAACAAAAACAAAAAACCCAAAACAGTGGAATCTTGAAATTCACAGGCAAATGGATGAAACTAGAAGAAGTCATCCTGAGTGAGGGAACCCAGTCACAAAAAGACAAACATTGTATGTACTCACTCATATATGGGGTTTTATACATAGAGCAAAGGATTACCATCCTACAGTCCACACCACCAGAAAAGGCAGGAAAGAAGGAGGACCCTAAGAGAGACATACATGGTTCCCTGGAGAAGGGGAAAGGGACAAGATCTCCTGAGTTAATTAGAACATGGGGATAGGGGAGAGGGATTTAGGAGAAAGAGAAGGGGACAAGAGGAAGAGAGAGGAGAACATGAGGGAACAGGAAGATTAGAGATACCATAATAGAGGGAGTCATTATAGGTTTGAAGAGAAATCTGGCACTAGGGAGATGTCCAGAGACCTACAAGGATGACCCCCAACTAACAATCTAAGCAATAGTGGGCATGCTAATTTAAATGCCCTTCTCCAAAACATTTAAAATTATTTAAATGCTTTCATGCAATATATTTTAATATTTTCCCCTTTCTAAATCCTCCCAGGTCCTTTCCTTCTCTGTTCCCACCTAAATTCATGTTATTTCTTTCTCTCAAAACAACAACAAAGCCCGTAGAACTACTGTAAACCTACAAACAACCTTAAAAATAACAACAAAATACAAAATACAAAAACCACCAAACCATAAAACAACAACAAATCACATCAAAAATATAGAGCCTGTTTTGTGTTGGCCAACCACTCCTCAGCATAAGGCCTGCCCTGACTGTGGATGATATACCCATTGTCTCCCATTGGAGAAACACAGCTATCAATTGCAAATAGGTTTCTGGTTAGGAGTAGAACTATTTTATTTTTGATTGATTATAATAAACGCTAGGAAACATTTCAAGGACTATAATTATCCTCTCAGACAATGCAGAGACTTATTTAGGCCTTAAAATCTTTTGTCACAGAATATTTAAAAATATATCCCATTGATGGTGTGTTTTTAACACTAGCCCTCTCAAGTTTGATTTTTAAAAGTCACATTAATAAGATGTGTAACTCTGTCCTCTCCAAGGTACAAATTCAGCATCTTGGAATGATTTAGTTGAATTTCTTCCCTTGTTTTCCAAATAAAAAATGTTTGGCATTAAAAAATATTAAATAAAATCTCTTGCAACAAGGGTTGATTCTTTCTAGGGAGACAAACTGGGAGGCAGAGAATTAAGCTGTGCCATTTTCTGGCTGAGGGGTCATGAGCTAAGCATTTAAGCTTTCTATGAAAGTTGAAAACCTCAGGCATTCAACAACATAGGAACTAAAAGACCCTCTCCATTCTAACTCTCTCATGAAAGCTGATCTCTGATTATTTTATGTACATTTGTGTATTTTTCTTATTTGGTATTTGCATTGGTCACTAGCACATAAGAATAAATGTAATTTTTAAACACATTATTTGGAAACTCATAATTACAAAATTTTCTTTCAAGAATTTCAGTTTTAAGTTTAGATGTTTTAGAAATGTGAAAGTCAGATTCTTTTAGACTCAGTCTTGAGATCTCTCTCTCTCTCTCTCTCTATATATATATATATATATATATATATATATGAGTTTATCAAAGTTTATCATATATATATATATATATATGAGTTATGAGTTTATCAAAGTGTCACCTCTTTTAAAAATTAGTGGCTTTCATCTTACCAAAAGCAATCTACAAACTCAATACTATACCCATCAAAACTCCAAACACAATTCTTTACAGACCTTGAAAGAATAGTATTCAACTTGATGTGGAAAAACAAAAAAAAAGAGGATAGCTAATAGTCCTAACAATAAAATAACTTCCAGAAGTATCACCATCCCTTATTTCAAGCTGTACTACAGAGCAATAGTATGAAAAATTGTGTGGTGTTGGCATAACAGTAGACACATTGATCAATGGAAGCACATCAAAGATCTAAATATATATCCATACACCCATGGACACCTGATTTTTTGATAAAGAATCCAGAAAGTCACAACAGAAATAATCTTCAACAAATGGTGCTGGTATAACTGGATGTTGACATGTAAAAGAATCCAAATAGATCCATATTTATCATTTTGCACAAAACTAAAGTCCAAGTGAATCAAAGATTTCAACATAAAATCAGATACATTGAACCTGATAGAAGAGAAAGTGGAGACTATCCTTGAACAAATTGGCACAGGAAAATACTCTCTGTACAGAATACCAATTGCACAGCCACTAAAAACAACAATTAATAAATGGGACCTTCTGAAACTGAAAAGCTTCTGTAAGACAAAGGACACTGTTAAAAGGATAAAACAAGAGACCACAGAATTTGAATAGGTCTTCATCAATCCTGGGATGGTGGTGGTGGGATGGAGGGGTCAGTGGGAGGCATGGGAGGATGGGAAGGAATTGGAATTGATATGTAAAATAAGATTGTTTCTTGTCCCTAATTTAAACAAAAATTTATAATAAAATCTTATTTAAAAAACTCAAGAAACTAGACATCAACAAACCAAATAATCCAATTTTAAAATGAGGTACAAATTTAAACAAAGAATTCTCAATAGAGGAATATCAAATGGCCAAGAAATATTTTTTATAAATATTCAATATCCATAGCCTTCAGGAAAATCAAATCAAAATGAGTCTGAGATTCTATGTTACAATGATCAGAATGGTTAAGATCAGAAACACAGTGACAGCTCATGCTATTGATGATGAGAGCAAGGGGAACACTTCTTCACTGCTGGTGGGAATGCAAACTTGTACAGTCACTTTGGAAATGAATATGGTAGTTTCTCAGGTAAATGGGAATCAATCTACTTCAAGACTCAGCTATAATACTCTTGCACATACACCCAAAGGGCATTGCATTCTACCACAAGGACTTACTCAACTATATTCATATCAGCATTATTCATAATAGCCCAAACCTGTAAACAACCTAGATGCCCCTCAATGGAAGAATGGATAAAAAATGTGGTGCATTTACAGAATATAATATTACTTAGGTGTTAAGGAAATGACATCATGAAATTTTCAGGCAAATAGATAGAACTAGAAAAAAATTAGCTTGAGTGAGGTAACCCAGATCCAGAAAGACAAACATGGTATGTACTTACTTGTAATTATATATATATATATATATATATATATATATATATATATATGCTATACAGTAAATGATAATCATGCTGTAAACCTCAGACCCAGAGAGGCTAAGTAACTACTAAGAGGGCTAATGGGGAAGCATGGATCTACCTTGGAAAGGGAAAGAGAATAGATTTTGTCAATGAACTGGAAGTGGGTGGGAGGAGAGAGTATGGGAAGAGATGGCTAGAATTTGAGGTTATTTAGAGGACAAAGTGGAAACAGTGCAGTGGAAACTTCTCCCAGTATTCTACCAGTGAGACCCTAGTGAGGATTCCTAGTAATGGAAAGTATGGAACCTGAACCAGTCATTTTCTGTCACCACGTAACTTCTGATAGTGGGACTGGGGCACCAATCCAGCCACACAACCTTCAACCTAAAATCTGTCCTGCCCACAACATGTGAGGGAGCAATGGAGGCACAGAACTTGTGATAATGGTCAACAATGACTGACCTAATTTGAGGCCCGTGCCATGAATGGGAGTCCATGCCCAACACTGCTTGAATGACCAGGAATTGAAGTTTTCGGGAGACTGCCAACAATGGAAGTGGGGGTGTTTGTCTGCCCTTGGGACTCTTTCCCTGTTTCTGTGTTGCCCTGCCCGGCTTTGATATGAGGGTGTGTGCTGTTCTAATTGTGTTATGCTATGCTGTGTTTGATTGATATCCCTGGGATGCCTGATCTTTTTTGTTGAAGAGTAATAGAGGAATGTATCTAAGTGAGAGGGAAACTGGGGAGGGGACTGGAAGGAGTGGAGGGATAGGAAACTGTGGTCGGAATGTATTGTATGAAAGATGAAACACCATATAAGTAAATTAAAAACCAGTGGCATTAATCAGTGGGAAATGATGTATACTTTAGCACTTTGTAGTAAATCTTTCTGGTTCCTTCTCCTTCCTTTATATCTTACAAATACAACTTCAATGAAGTTAATACAAAATTGAATTTTAAGTAAGTCTGTTTAACCATTATTTAATTGTATTACTTTATACTAAGCATAAATGTAATGAACTTAAGAAAGAGTTAATGTTTCACAAGTTTACTTGTTAAGTTCTGAGCATCTAAGAAAAGAGGTGGCAAAATTTTTGAACATAGGTGGCTAGGCTTCAGAGCTGTCTGCCACCTAGAAGACAGAAAGTCTCTAACAGTGTTCTTTTCAACAGGAAGTAGGGCAATAGCTGAACATTTACTTGCTTAGTGTCTGTAGCTTAAACTCCACAGTTGTATTGTTTAAGCCTCTCATTACCACTCCTGGCACCTCTGCCTTGTGTTATAAACCCACTTGTACTTGGAAACAATTCCATTGTGGAATTCATATAACTCAGGAGCAGAAATGGCCATTTCCTTCAGTTTACCTGAATCAAGGCTGTTCTGCAAGCAGCCTGCTTACTCTTTTAGATCTGAGTATTCAATTACAGAATTCTCCCTCATCTTTATCTTTCTTTATCTTTCTCCTAAATTTTTTATAACAGATTGATAGCATTGTTCTAATTAACATGAAATGGCAAAATTGTCTTCAAATTGTTTTTAAGAAATTGAAGTCCTCCAATTCAACTGCTACTTTGATAATAAAAGATTTTTTGAGTATCTAAATGAGCAAACAAAATATGAACCATTGAACTCCAAATGTTTCCTCCCAAGAATGTTTAAATCTTAATGCTTTATGCAGAGAATAAATCCTTGGGCCTTTAATAGCTATTACTCTATTAGTTTGAAAGCAAAGCTAAATATAATTGAACTTATTTGTTAGCACACTTATTTTTTATTATGTAATGATTTGAATTAATACCCACTGAGCCTATTTTGACCATTATTGAAAATTTCTTAGGGAATAACCTTAGTGCAACAAGAGAATATGGACATCAATTGTCTCCAAATGAGCTTAGAGGGCAGAATTCCCTGGAGACTGCTTGAATCACATCTAAGAGCAATCAAGCAGATTTTGGAGGTTTGCCACTTTAGAAACTGGGAAGTTTGAATGGATTCCCAAAGATCCCTATCTGAAATCTTAAAACTCTTGAACTTAGGTGTCAGAGAGACGCAGGTTCTTACATCTCTACTGGCCTTGAATGCTATCAAGAAAGAGCCAACAGTAAAGGACTGGAGGTGGAAGCTGGTAGGTAAAACAGGCAAGAAGCAGAATCCTTCCAAAATCCTTGATAAGCACATAGCCTCCTTAACTTCTTGATAGTAACTAATTGAGATGCACTTGGACTTCTGACCCCACCATTGCAAAATGTCGACTGGCATTTTCAGCTGCCTTTAACAATAGGAAAAATAGAAACATAACATGGGACCTAAGTCTTAGCTGTTTTTTCTTTGCCATTGTTTTAAGATTTATTTATTTAGTGTGTGTCTGTGTCCATATGCATGTGAAAGACCCCAGAGTTCAGAATAGTATGTCAGACATCTTGAATATGGAGGTACAGGCAGTTCTAAGCCACTGGAATTTGGTTCTGGGAACTGGAACCAAACTCATATCCTGTGAAAGTTTTCTTAGACATGGAGCTATCTCTTCAAAATGAGACCTAAGCTGTTTTTAAGATTTGCTTTGAATGTCAAAGTGTTCTGAGCATGGAATTTTGTGACTATCTGTGCATTTGAATTGTTTTGGAATCTACACTCACCAGGAGGAATTCATAAATATTATTTTTCAAAAATGTACTTAGAAGTTAGACATGGTAGTGCATTCCTGTAATCCCATCACTCAAAAACTGGAAGAAAGAGGAGCAGTAGTTTAAGGTTTATTTCTACTACAAGAGCACCTGTCACAAACAAAGAAGAAACTAGTTAATAATTATGTAATCTGTATAAGTTGTTAAGGTGGGACTCAACATCAGAAGTACAACGTTAAGAAAATGTGGTATATTTACACAATTGGCTACTACTCAGCAGAAAGAAACAATAACATCCTAAAATTCACAGGCAAATGGGTAGAAGTAGAAAACCATCCTAAGTGAGGTAACCCAAAACCAGAAAGACAATAGAGTATGTATTCACTCATAAGTAAATACCAGACATAAAGCAAAAGATACCCATCCTATAATCCACATCCCCAGAGAAACTAGAACTGTCTTCCAGAAACAAATGGAAGCAGATGCAGAAATTCACAAGTAACCAATGGGCCAAGTCCCTGGAGTAAAACAAAAGTGAGGGAGAAGCAAAAATATGAACAAAGGAGTCAACACCATAATGGGGGAACCCACAGAATTAGCAGACCGAAGATAGTGAGAGATTACTGACTCTGATTGACAAATGAGGAATCCACATAAAACCAAACTAGATTCCCATAATATGGGTGACAATAGTGTGACTAGGACAATATATGAGGCCACTGGCAGTGGGTTCAAGACCTAATACTAATGTACAAACTGACTTAGTGGAGCCCATTCTATATGGAGAGTTACCATGCTCAGCCTAGACACAGGGGTATGGGGGTGGAAAGGTGCATTGGTCCTGCCTCAACTAGATGATGGGATAGACTTAGCAGACTTCTTATGAGAGTCCTTAGTCTCTCCATGGAGTAGATCAAAGGATGGGAGAGTGGAGGGAGTTGGAGGAAAGAAGGGAGGAGAACTGGGATTGAAATGTAAAAAATAAATTAATAAAAAGAGTTCCTAGCAATCAAGTAATTAAGTTTCAAATCCTTGCATACTGTCTACTTTAACCACCAGCAATATTTGTCTAAGTCCCTATGTAGAGCCTGTTAAGAGTGATTTTAAACACCATCATTGCAATTTGCTTATCATTTCATTGTTTCCATGCCCCCATAGGAAAAACAATTATTAGAAACGAAAGGAGCCAATTAAATAAAACCATCAATGGCAACAAACTATTTGGCAAGTTGATTCTAAGGACTAAGAACAAAATATTAATAAAGCTATTCCACATTTAAAAGTCATGAATATCTAAGGCATTTTTTGAATTATAAATGTATGGTGATACATTGTGATTTCATAATGCTTGCCTGGGAGTCAGAATGCAAAGCTAGCCTTAGCCATCTAGGTGAGGCAGTGGTGGCCCATACTTTTAATCCTAGAACCCAGGAGACAGGCAGATAGATTTCTGTGACTTCAAGGCCATACATGGCTACAAGAGAGTGAATCAGTCTAAAAGATTAACAGAACTCATG
Organism: Cricetulus griseus; assembly: GCF_003668045.3. Classification (NCBI taxonomy): domain Eukaryota; kingdom Metazoa; phylum Chordata; class Mammalia; order Rodentia; family Cricetidae; genus Cricetulus; species Cricetulus griseus. Next base: position 181,698,045 of record NW_023276806.1, on the reverse strand, counting down.
ACTTTAATACCAGAACTAAAGAGTATATAAGCAGCACAGTGCAGTCTCAGAGAGCAGTCTAGGATTCCAAGGCTTGGAGGAGAGCAGTGCAGTTTCGAGATGCAATCTGAGATTCAGTCTGAGCATTGATAGACTTTCTGGGGGCTGGCTGCTTTGCTTCTCTGATTTTCAGCTTGAACCCCAATACCAGTCTCTGGGTTTTTATTATTCATGCGACATAAATGCTACTTATTCCTGAAATATTTAGTAGTGTTGAGAGCATTGGAATATTTGAGTAGAAACTATGACATCACATTAACTAATTTTGAAAGATTTTGTGCTATATATTCCATCCATGAGACAAGATACGTATATACAGCTTTATACAGTGCTGTAAATAAGCATTCATGCTTCAAGGCAGCTGCACTTATTGTTAGAATACTTGGTAGATGAAACATGAGTTAGTGGACAAGATACAGTGTGGTATGTGTATATGCTATATTCTTTATGAAAAACCTGTTTACATGTCAGCACTTTTCTTCTCCTCTTTTTAAATCAAAGACCATTCTAAAACGACTGAAATGTCAACATACTTTGACATTTTGGTGACATACTTAGGGGGAAGTATAAAGACACCAAAACAAAGCCATAAAATTCAGTATAAGATTTATTTATGAAACATTCAGATTCTGAGAGTTCACAAAGTAAAGATAAATAGCAAACCTGCTCCCTTATGTTCAGCCACTTGCCATTTCTTGGGCCACATTTAAGGGGCTATTAATTCCTGTATATGCTAAATCTTTCAAGCTTTCTGTTTTCCACACCCCTGCAGATCAGAATGAAGGGAAAAAAAGACCTAAAGACAAAGCATCTGCTAGCTGTTGTGATACTCAGCATTAACCATAAGATCTCATCAATTTTTGGTCTACAAATTATGAGTTTGACCTGAAGGTCTACCCCCCAAGCTTGAGAACAAACCAAATAACAATGGGTAAGATAGTCAGTTGAAAATAGCAAAACAGCATATAAACAATTACTGCATATAGCCATCTGGACTATAAGAGTCACCTCTGCCTGTACACTAAATGTCCTGGTAGTGACTAGCTCAAAACAATGGCAAAAAGCAAGAACGAGGCTTAATGAAGTCTTCTGTTTCACAGACTTCCAGTAGGTTGCTCTGGTTATCACCATTTGTATTTCTCAGTTTGGGGAGGATTTGCTTCCAAGTTCACTCACAATTGCTCCTGGCAGAATTTAGTTATTTTTGGATCATTGTACAAAGAACCTCAATTTATCATTTGCTGTTGACTAGAGTTCCCTGGCACATGAGCTTCCCAATGTAACAACTGTTTTAAAGTTTTACAATCAATAAGGTGAAAGAAAGATGAACTAATCATAGAAATGATAATCAACATTTTTGTCTTATCCTATTAGTTGTAATAAAGTCACCATGATTACCCTAGGATACATGGGAAATGATATATGGTGGCATAAATAGTAGGGATGGGGCATGCTGAGCATAATTTTGACATTTGCCTACAATGTGGGTCATTCTCATTCTTTTAACTCCTAATTAAATCCTGGGCTTTGTTCTTTCTGAGTCATTTTAAGAAAGTTTCTATCTTCCTATGAATCTCCCCTCAAAGGAAGAACAATCTTCAGGGCATGACTCAACAAAAATCTCCTTTTGGGAATTTTCCTCATTAGGTGAGGTCTTACTGCCTAATTTTTCAAAGCATTTGATATTAATGCACACACAGTTTTCTGCCTGTTGATTATAGTCTTCAGACCAGTCCATTCACCAGTGCCATAAAGAAAGAGGTTAAGATTTATATATATTTTTAGCTTCCCAATAGGTGAAGGAAAATAAAACACATAAAATTAGCAATCATGTGATTATTAAGTGGAATTGATGGAACTCAGGGATATTTCATGCACATATTAAGACTGGGTATATTATGATTTCCTTTCTGCTAAAGGGATTACTTCATTTCTCTCTCCCACCCTTCTTCCTTCCCCCACAGAGTGGAGGTGAGGGAGGTAGAGGTAGGTTCAGTCAATAATTTCAGTTCTGGGATAGTGCTGTTTCAGGGATTCCTGCCAGCTTTTTGTTTTTCAAAGGACATTTGTGGTGTGTTCTTCTAATGGATTGATTCATTGAGAGCATGAACCTGCAGAAAATAATGGAAAAACCTGACCTCATTGCTTAGGTCTGGGATTTTCTGGCGCCCATGCATGACAAGTGCAAACTTTTGCCAAGTGTCTCTCTGTGACTACATACTTCTAGCTATTAAAATGTTCTAGAGCATGCTAAATATTAAAACAAATTCCACTGAGAATATACTTTAATAAGAAATCTCTTATTATTTTAACTAATTAAAAATTTTCTAGTGTTGGGGTGATTAATTTTCAGCGATATCCTATTTATGTATAAATAAAAATATCTGCCACAAATATTGTTTAAATAAATCCAAGGACATAAAGAGTATCTAGGGCCCTATAAATTACCAAATCAGTTCAACCTCAACAAAAATTATACCTCAGTGAGGTATTCATTTTTTCTAAAATTTGATCAAACATTTTTTACATCTCAGAAGCTAACAGAAGTCATCCATGCAAAATGTTGTAAAGATTTCCCAAGAACACTTGCATGGTTAATAAGCAGCTGCAAGTGGCCTTCAGGGGATTTACAATGGAGTCAATTTACTTTTAGTTTTCCTCAATAAACACAACTCAAAGCAACATTAAGTAGACTTGCTTCATGGAAACTCAGTAGTTTGCATAACGCTTCTTTGGACATTTTCAATCCTACTTTTCTCACTTATTCTGGGAGAATCTCAGGTAGCACAACTGAATTTGGCTTTTCAGAACTTTCCTTTTCTTTGGCCTCTGAGAAATAATAACCACTCAAAGCTAAGAGTTTTACTAAGGAATTGGAACTTAGTCGAGTTCTTTCAGTGGCCCATGTATTCCACAGCATTAAGGGGACAAAGGCTGTGAATCTTAGGAAGCAGACATATTCTTTTTGAAGGTTCACAGCTCAATAAGCTTCAGTGTGAGAAAGGTAAGAATCATCACTAATAGAAATAATGTGTAAAAAATGTAGGTATTATTTTAGCCAGATGCTCATTGGTAGTAGTCAATAGATCATTGGATAAATTACCTATCATTCACCTGAAAAATGATTTTCTTTGGTAAGAACAAGCAAAAAAATACATACGTTTTTCATTCTCATGCATTTCACACTCAGTCTTAAAATAAATAGATAAATAAATAATTCACCATACTTCCATTGTGCCAAGTGGTAGTAAGTATAAAAAGAAATGCCAGAATCCAAAAGGGTAACTACTAGAGATGAGGAAGTATGCTTTTACAGAGAAGACAGCTCTTGCAAGGTGATCTGAAAACTCAATATTAATAATAAAAAGAATTTAGAGGAGTAGAGAGAAAATCTGAAAGAAACAGAAATTGTATAAATACATATGGGGGAGAAATTTATACTAACAAATCTATATGAAGATTCAAGTGGGATCTGTGAGGAGAAGAGTGAACACTGTGGTGTAGATCATGCTTGGGCTATTAGTGCACTGTGTGGACAATGTTTTAGAACCTGGGTAAGATATTTTCTACTTTCATTTTTATGACTGTGATAAAACATCCTGATCAAATTAATTTGGATAAGGAAAGGATTTATGCCAATTTAAATTCTAGATCACATTTCATCATCGATGGAAGTCAAAGCAAGAGTTTGAAAGCAGGTGTGCTTGTCATTCCATAGAGCATTATCTCTGACCAAGTAACTCCCTCTACAGCACGATCTGTGGAGAATGCTGTAGAGTCCAGCACACATGCTAGAGTATTCTCAGGTAGCTTCCTTATGAATCACCTACTGGGATGGCACCAATCACAGTGTGGTCATCACCACCCCTAGATCAATTACAAATCAAGAGAATCTCCACAGATGTACCCTGAGGGAAATCTGATGTGGAAGGTTCCTTGACTCACCCCCCCACTCCCAGATGTAGGCTATGTCAAGTTGACAGTTAATGGTAACCAGGATATAGGCCACTGAAAAGAGTACATTTGAGCTGTCAAATAATTACAACCAATGGTTATATGTATAGCAGGCAGTGAAGGCTGTCCAAAGAAAAAGAAGTACTATGTAAAATGTCAAAGTAGAGCACAGAACATTTCTGTGCATGGGCAGGATGTAGTGAAGTTACTGGATGAAAACACACATGAGTCACGGTAAACTGGCCACTGGCCCCTGAGGCTATGTAACAACCTCAACACGTTTTCTTGTTCCTTTAGCTGTTTGTTTCTAAACTGTGGTCAGAATTACAAGCAAAAATGCAAAATAACTATATATTCCAGGTTTTTATTGAATGCTCCCTAGCATGCAAAGAACCTTATTCATACCCACCAGCAGCAATCCCTCACAAGTTCATTGTATGGGCAGCATTACTGTCAATTTACAATGAAGAAAACATTTTTTACAGAAGACAATTGATGCCTCTTAAGTTTTCCAAGGTAATAATTGTCATGGAGGCTGGAATGTGAACATTGAAGAAAACCAAGATCTAAAAGAAGATTGACTCTGGACATTAATCAGGAACACACCAAAGTGTGTTTCTTACTAACCAAAGTCCAAAGTGGAATTTTCAGAATCAGCCTGCAAGGTAGGAGATGGATTTGCTGAAGCAGTGAGGAGAGGAATTACTGACATTAAGCTAGTTTACCTTGAGTATATGGGATATGTGGTGACTTCATTTCTGGAAGAAACCTAGAAGGAAAAAATCAGGGAAGCATAACTTGATATCAAGCTACCTTTGATGGATCAGGATGACCTATGGACATCTCTTGGAAACCTTGAGTCCTTTACCTGTTAGCCACATAAAACATGGTTTCCTCTGGATCCTTGAAAGTGTAATTAAGACCATAAGAACATTTTCTCTTCAGCTGAATTATAAATAAAAGTATTCTACTCTTGAAATTTACTTGAAACATAGGAACCACTTCACATTATTTTTTATGATCAGTTTCTCCCTTTGCTCCTGAAACATAAACTTTACTCAAAGGAAGCTTTTTCCTGGAAAAGTAAAGCTCAAAATTATAAACTCTGATCTTAATAGAAAGCAAGAAAAGAGAAAGTTTTAATTGTAAAGTGATTGATATAACTAATCAATTATTTATCAATTAATAAAATCAACTAATAATTATTAACATGGAGATGTGAGAAAGGGCTTGGGTAGAACTTCCACAAGAATATTCCAGACTCTTAGGGTATATGGATGCCAGGGGATAGGGTGAAGTTTCCACTAGAACACACACCTATCTCAAAAACAAAACAGTGTGGAGTAGTGAGATGACTCCATGGATAAGAGAATTGACTGATGACAGGGCATAGGTAGGCCCACTCTAGTAGACCAAGCCATCCCAAGTCTTTGGACATTGTAGTGCTAGTCCAGAACCACCCCCAGGAATAGGTGAGCTTGGGTCTGTCTCTAGATACCTTCTGCTTGCACTGATTGGGGTCTCATGACCTGGGGACCCTGAGCAGTTGGACCTGCCCCAGCAGTTCAAGCCATCCAAAGTCTGCCAACATTGCAGAGCTAGTCCCACCTCCACCCACTGGGAGAGGGAGTGTCTCAGACCCACATTCACCTCCCCCAAGAGTCTTCAGAATATTGCACCCACTTGCAAGCACCAAAAGAGACTTTAGACCCATACCAACCAGGAGAGGGAAAGACCCCATCTGAACCCACTGGAGAAGGGATGGGAAGACAACAGTATAAAAACACATTCAATAACAGAAAGACCAATATGATACAACCAGAGTCTAGGGACTCTACACCATCAAGACCTGAGTATCCCAAAACAGAGGAAGAAGAAGAGAATGACTTTAAAAACAACTTTATGAAGATACAGAGACTGTCAAAACAAAGAGAAAATGTTTTAAATAAACGGAAGAAAAAAACAAACGAAAAATTAAAAAAATGGAGGAGAAGACAAACCAAAATTTGCAAAAATCAATTGTAAATATCTTAAACAAAGCAAGGAAAGCCAAGACAAAAACAACTAAACAAGTGAGAGAAAAATTCAAAGAGTTTAAGTCTTAAAAACTGAAATAGAGGCAATAAAATACACAGTATAAGGGAATGTTGGAAAAGAAGAGCTGTGTAAACAATTGGGAACTACAGATGCAAGCATAACCAACAGAATAGAAGAGATGGAAGAGAGAATCTCAGCCTTTGAAGAAACAATAGGAGAAATAGATTCATCTTAAGTCCAACAAATCCCTAACACAAAATATCCAGGAAATATGGGACACAGTGAAAAAGCCAAACCTAAGAATAAGAGGTATAGAAGAAGGTGAAGAAACCCAACCCAAAGGTACAGAAAACATACTCAACAAAATCATAGAAACATTCCCAACCTAAAGAAAAACATGCCAATGAAATTACAAGAAGCTTACAGAACAGTAAATAGAGTGGACCACAAAAAGCCCCCTGAGCACATAATAATGAAACACCAAACATACAGAATAAAGAAAGAATATTAAGAGCAGCAAAGGAAAAAGGCCAAGTAACATATAAAGGCAGACCTCCAGAATTACACATGACTTCTCCATGGAAACTCTGAAAGCCAGAAGGTTTTATCCTACCAACACTAAGAGACCATGGATGCCAGCCCAGACTATGCTACCCAGCAAAGCTATCTAACACTATAGATGGAAAAACAAGATATTCCATGACAAAATTAGATTTAAGCATTACATATCCAATAATCCACCCAAAAGACTATATTGGAAGGAAAACTCCAAGCCAAGGAAGTTATCTACATGGACAAAAACATAGGCAATAAATAGTCCCACTATGCCAAAAGAAAAAATGGTGGGATCCACAAACAATACCACCACCACCAACAAATCCAAAACAAAATAATTAACAATGGAAATTAATATCACTCAATATTGATGGTTTTAACCAGCCTATAAAAAGACACAGGCTAACAGAATGGATATGAATGCAGAATCCATCCTTCTGCTACACACAAGAAACACACCTCAACTTCAAAGACAGATGCTACCATAGAGTAAGGGGTTGGAAAAGATTTTTTATTCAAATGAACCAAGGAAAAAGGGTGTAGCAATCCTAATATCTAACAAATTAGGCTTCAAACTAAAATCAATCAAAAGATGATGAAGGCCATTTTATATTAAGCACAGAAAAAGTCCATCATGCTAACATCTCAATTCTAAGCATATATGCCCAAATGTAAATGTACCCACATTCATAAAAGAAACATTACTAAAACTCAAATCACACATAACACCCCACACTAGACAGAACTACCAGACAGAAATTTAACAAAGAAACAAAGGAACTAACAGAAGTTATCACGCAATTGGGTTTAACAGACATCTACAAAACATTCCATACAAACCCAAAAGCATACCTATTTCTCAGAAGTACATGGAACATTCTCTAAAATTGACCACATAATCAGCAATATAGAAAACCTCAACAGATAAAAAAAATGGAATAACCAAATGTGGGAAATTACCAATATATATCCAGGTAAAAATACAAGGGAATTAACTAGGGAAAAGCCTTACTTACAGAGTAACCTAGCCAGCTGGCAGGGCAGCAGTTAGTACAGCAAGCCAAAGATGAAACAGAAGAAGGGGCCACCACATGAGCATCCCTCACACTTAAACCTTCCCTACATCACCCTGACTACGCCCTTGCAGGCTTGGTCAGGCACACCTGTAGCCAGCCCTTAGCAAGCATGGCTACCCTGTCCCCTACAATAAACCCCTGTAATTTATTGGATAACCATGGTTTAAAGTTAGAATTCAAGAACAACACATATTGCAGAAACCCTACAAACTCATGGAAATTTAACAATGTACAATTGCACCATTCCTGGGTGAAGGAAAAAATAAAAAAAAATTAAAGACTTCCTACAATTTAATGAAAAATAAGACACAGCATCCCCAAACTTATGGGTCACTTTGAAAACAGTACTAAGAGGAAAGTTCATAGTACTTATTGCCCACATTAAGAAACTGGAGAATGGTCACACTAGAGAATTAACAGTACAGTTGGAAGCTTTAGAAGGAAAAAGAAGCAAACTTACCACTTAGGAGTAGATGCCAGAAAATAATCAAATGGAGGGCTGGCATCAATAAAGTAGAAAAAAGAAAACAATACAAAGAATTAATGAAACAAAGAGTTTGTTTTTGAGAAAATCAACAAGATAGACAAACCTTTATCCAAACTAAACAAAAGGCATAGAGAGAACATGCAAATTCACAAAATCAGAATATGGGGACATAACAATTGACACTAAGTAAATGCAGAGAATCATCAGGTCATACTTTGAAAACCTGCACTACACCAACTTTGAAAATTTAAAGGAAATGGACAATTTTCTGGATAGATATCACTTACCAAAATTAAATCAAGAACAGACAAGAGATTTAAATATATCTATAACCCGTAGTGAAATAAAAGCCATCATCACAAGTCTCCCAAAGAAACAAAAAAAGCCCATGGCCCAATGTTTTCAGAGCAGAATTCTACCAGGAATTCAATGAAGAGCTAATACTAATATTCCTCACATTGTTCCAAACAATCGAAGCAGAAGAGTCATTGCCAAACTCTTTTTATGAGGCTACAGTTGCCTTGGTACCCAAACCACACAAAGACACAACCAAGAAAGAGAACTACAGACCAATCTCTCTCATGAACATTGATACAAAAATACTCAATAAAATACTGACAAATCGAATCCAAGAACACATCAGAAAAAAATCACCCAACATGATCAAGTAGGCTTCATCTCAGGGATGCAGGGATGGTTCAATTTATGAAAATCCATCAATGTAATCCACCATATAATCAAACTGAAAAGGAAAAATAAAACACATGATCATCCCAGTAAATGCTGAAAAAAACCTTTGACAAAATGCAACACCCATTCATGATAAAGGTCCAGGAGAGATCAGAGATAGCAGGAACATACTTAAACGTAATAAAAGCAATATACAGTAAGCCAATAGCCAATATCAAACTTACTGGAGTGAAACTCAATGAGATTCCTCTAAAATCTAGAAAAAGACAAGGCTGCCCACTCTCTCTTTGTCTCTTCAATATGGCACTTGAAGTTCTAGCTAGAGCAATAAGACAACAAAAGTAGATCAAGCAGATACAAATTGGAAAGAAAGAAACAAAACTTTCACTTTTTGCAGATATGATAGTTTACATAAGTGACCTGAAAAATTCTACCAGAGAACTCCTACAGCTGATAAACACCTTCAGCAAAGTGACAAGATACAGGATTAATTTTAAAAAGTCAGTAGCTCTACTATGTATGGATGATATATAGACTGATAAAGAAATCAAAGAAACATCACCCTTTACAATAGCCACAAACAACATAAAATACCTTGGGATAATGCTAACCAAACAAGTAAAGACCAGTATAAAAAGAACTTTGAGTTTTAAAGAGAGAAATAGAAGATACCAGAAAATTGAAAGATCTCCCATTCTCTTGGATAGATAGGACAACATAATAAAAATGTCAATCTTTCAAAAAGCAATCTGCATATTCAAAGTAATCCTCAACAAAATACTAGCACAATTTTTTTTTTTGCAGCTGTGAGAAAGCATTTCTGCATTTATTTTTTTCTTTTTTTCACTAGCAAGAACATTATTTTGCATGTCAATCCCAGGTCCTTCTCTCTCCCCTCCTTCCCTGGTCCCCAAACTAATGCCCTACCCATTCCATACTCTTTCTCCTCCCCAGGGAGGGTGAGGCCTTCCATAGGGGGTCTTGTGAGTCTGTCATATACTTTGGGATAGGGCCTTGGCCAATCCCGTGTATCTAGGCTCAGGGAGTATCCCTCTATGTGGGATGGGCTCCCAAAGTCCATTCCTAGGCTAGGGATAAGTACTTATCTACTACAAGAGGTCCCATAGATTTCCCACGTCTCCTTACTGATATCCACATTCATGGGGTCTGGATCCGCCCCTTGCTGGTTTCCCAGCTATCACTCTGGAGACCAAGAGCTCCCCTTGTTCAGGTCAGCGTTTTCTGTGGGTTTCACCACTCTGGTCTGGAACCCTTTGCTCATCACTCCTCCTTCTCTGCAACTGGATTTCAGTTCAGTTCAGTGTTTAGCTATTAGATGTTTAGCTGCTAGATGAAGGCTATAAGATGGCATATAAGTTATTCTTCAATCTCATTATTAGGGGAGGGAATTTAAGGTAGCCTGTCCTCTGTTGCTTAGATTATTAGTTGGTGTCATCTTTGTAGCTCTCCAGACATTTTCCTAGTGCCTGATTTCTCTTTAAACCTATAATGTCTCCCTGTATTTTGGAATCTCTTATCTTGCTCTCTTCTGTTCTTCTGCCTACTCCACCTTCCTGTCCCCTGCTGTCCTCCTCACCCCTCCTCTTCTTCCCTTCTTATTCTCCTAGCTCCCTCTCCCTTTCCCCCTTGCTCCCAATTTGTTCAGGAGATCTTGTCTCTATCCCCTTTTCTGGGGAACCATGTATGGCTCTCTCAGGGTTCTCCTTGTTTCCTGGCTTCTCTGACGGTGTGGGATTTAGGCTGGTAATCCTTTGCTCTATGTCTAGAATCCATCTATGAGTGAGTACATATATGGTACATCTGCACAGTGGAGTACCATTCAGTGGGAAAAAAAACAATGGAATCTTGAAATTTGCAGGCAAATGGATGGAATTAGAAGAAACCATTCTGAGCAAGGTAACTTAGTTACAAAAAGAAAAACCCGATATTAACCTGCATACCTACAAATACCTGATTATTGACAAAGAAGCTAAAATTATACAATGGAAAAAAGAAAGCATCTTCAACAAATGGTCCTAGCATAACTGAATGATAGCATGTAGAAGATTTCAGATAGATTCATATCTATTGCCACAAAACTTAACTCAAAATGGATCAAAGACCTCAACATAAATCAAACCATACTGCACCTCTTAGAAAAGAAAGTGCTATCTACCCTTGGGGCAAATTGACACAGGAGACTGCATCCTAAACATAGAACCAGTTGCACAGATCCTGAGATGGACAATAAATAAATGGTGCCTCCTGAAACTGAGAAGCTTTTGTAAGGTAAAGGACACTGTCAACAAGACAAAACAGCAACCCACAGAATGGGAGAAGATTTTCACCCACCCCACATCTGACAGAGGGTTGCTTTCCAAAATATACAAAAAACTCAAGAAGCTAGTCACCAAAACACCAAATAATCTAATTAAAAAATGGGGTACAGAACTACATTGAGAATTTAAAAAAAACATTTAAATTAGAAACAAGCTCATTTTATATGTTAATTCCAGTTCCTTCTCCCTCCCCTCATCCCATGGCTCCCAAAATCCCCTATCCCATTCCCTTTCTGCTCCTTAGGGAGGGTGATGCCTTTCATGGAGGATCTTGAAAGTCTGTCATATCATTTGGAGTATCCCTCTATGTGGAATGAGCTCCCAAAGTCCATTCATATGGTAGGGATAAATACTGATCCACTACCAGAGGCCCCATACATTGCCCAGACCTCCAAAATGACATCCTTGTTCATGGGGTCTAAAATAGTCCTATTCTTGTTTCCCAGCTATCAGTCTGGGGCCCAAGAGCAACCCCTTGTTCAGGTCAGCTGTTTCTGTGGGTCTCTCTAGCCTGGTCTTGACCCCTTTGCTCATCACTCGTCCCTCTCTGCAACTGGGTTCCAGGAACTAAGTTCAGTGTTTAACAGTGGTTGTCTGCCTCTGCTTCATCCATCAATCACTGGATGAAGGCTGTAGGGTGGCATATAATGTAGTCATCAATCTCATTATCAGAGAAGGGCATTTAAGGTAACCTCTTGACTATTTCTTAGATTGTTAGTGTGGGTCAACCTTTCAGATCTCTGGACATTTCCCTAGTGCCAGAATTCTCTTTAAACCTATAAACACTCCCTCTATTATGTTTTCTCTTTTCTGAGTAAGGTATCCTAGTTACAGAAAGACAAACATGGTATGTACTCACTCATATATGGATATTAGATATAGAGCAAACAATTACCAGCCTACAATCCACACTTCCTGAGAAGCTAGGAAAGAAGAAGCATCTTTAGAGAGATATACATGGTTCCCCAGAGTAGGGATAAGGGACAAGATCTCCTAAGCAACAGTAGAAAGGCTACCTTAAAAGCCCCTGCCCTAAAATTAAATTGATGACCTCCTTATATACCATCCTAGTGCCTTCATCCAGTAGCTGATGGAAACATAAGCAGATACGCACAGCTAAGCACTGAGCCACAATCCTGGAATCCTAATGTAGAGAAGGAAGAGTGATGAGCAAAGGGGTCAACCCCAGGCTGAAGAAACCCACATAAACTGCTGACGTGAACAAGTGGAGCTCATGGTCCCCAGACTGACAGTTGGGAAACTAGCATACCAGGCTCCCTGATTGTGGGTGTCAGTTAGGAGGCCAGGACAGTCTATGAGGCTTCTGGTAGTGGAACAGTGTTTATCCCTAATACACAAATGAACTTTGGGTCCCAATTCCCCATACATGGGGGAGGGGCCTAGACCCTGCCCAATGATGTGACAGACTTTGATGATCCTCCCTGGAAGTCCTTATCCTCCCTGGGGAGCAGAAGGGGAATGGGATAGGGGTTGTTGGGGGGCATAGGAGGATGGGAGGATGGGAGGGAGAGAGAACTCGGAGTGACATGTAAAATAAGATTGTTTCTAATTTAAATAAAAAATCTAGAGGAAAAATAAGTATTAACATAATGAAATAAAGGTATAATTTAAAATTTCAGATGCTGCAGCTGGAAATCTTTATTTACAGCCAAAGTTTTAATGGCCAATACCTCTCCTGATATCCAAAGCTAAAGATATTCCCATTGGAACCCATGATTTGTGGTCCAAAAAAACCTTGCTGCTTTATATGCACAAGTGAATTCAGTAGGGTATCCCCACCCCTACATATCCAGACAATCAAACACTTCAATTTTTCTTAATTAATTCTCTATCATTGTCATTCCCTACAACCAATCAGCTTGGAAAGTCCAGATATCTTCTTTATTAGTGCACCGAAGTTTTAGTATTTTTTTTCCAGACCAGAAAGAAACTCTGTCCTCAACACCTACTTAGACAGCTGTTAACCCAATGTTTCCATGTTAGTAAATTAAGCTACATGATGTGGGCATGGTGTTTACATACAAACATTCTTGAACTTTATTCAAGAATTTGTCACCTCTTAAGGATAAATGTGCCACTTCTAATTCCAGTTTGTTTTCCTGTGAGCTTCCCTATGAGAAGGTGTGATGGCCTTAAGTTTGGTGAGGAAATAATCCAAATACTTTTCGTAGCTATGTTCATGCTTCAAGACCTAGCCAGTGTTTTTTGAGAAATGAAATGACATATGTGAGACATCGATATATTGAAGTGTTTTATTTGACTTTTCATGTTTAACTGATGAATTAATGATTACTATGTACTATAGATGCTCCAGAGAGGCCAGGGGTACATAATCAAATTGTGTATGCTCCTGGGAAAGTAAATGTCTTTGAAAAAGTTTTCAAGATATATCTTTAATATGTATGTGCTCCTGGAGGTTAAAAAGAGTGCCACATGCCTTGGAACTGGACTACCTAGTACTTATGCACTTTGATGTGGGACATGGAAACAGAACTTAGTCCTCTGGATGAGCCTTACTCTGTACCATGGAGCTCTCTTGTCCACCACAGCTTTTGAAATTTTAAGGAGGAGAGAAAAGCTTTCCATGGTATAGAAGAGGGAAAACCCAGAACATCCTGATTGCCTTATTTTACATGACTATTTTTATTTAAAAAGATGTGAATTATAGCCACATTATTGAAAATTGCTTGTACGCCAAGCAAGAGGAAGAGGGAGACTTGCACATACTTGTGTCACAATCAGTTCAAATCATAAAGTCTCTGAATTTGGAAACTTATGACAAGAGTGGTAGAAGACACAAAGACTGTGACTATGTGTGTATGAGTTCTGTGTGTGCACTCCTGCTTGCCATAGTACGTGCACATATGTGTGTGGTTGTGTATGCCAGTTCATGAGAAGTCCAGATGAAGACTTTGAGCACCTTCCAATAGATTCCTTTCCTCTGTGGCTCCCCGAACCAGCATTTTTCCATTTTGACTGGGCGGACCACTTAATGAGGTACTGGAATCTGCCATCGCTGACCTCCAGTGCTGGGGTGAAAAACACCTGCAGACATATCTTGTTATTGTACTTATCTGCACAGCTAGAGCCCTTAACCAATGATCCATCTCCTTAGCCAAAGTTTTACCATTGTGAAAGTAGGTCTTCTAATCAATAAGATGCCTGGAGTGAATTAGTCTCCATGTTATGAGCTACCAGTTCTCTGAGCAACTGTATTTAGAGACCTTGGTCCCATGTGTTCATTTGCAACCAGTTTTCTTCAGTCCTGGACTAAGGCAAGTGGCACCAATAATCTGCTTGAAGGAGCATAGAGTGAATAGGACCCTCATTTCTATGACTTGTACAAACATCAGAATACGGATTTAAACTGAATTGATAGTAGCTTTGTCAACTATAATTATTGTCAGCTAGGACATGATTTTAATTTGATTGAAAATAATAAAGAAACATGAGATATCTGGCATTCAGAATGTTGCAGAGCAATTTGTACTTATTACCCACAAAATTTTCATAGCAATCAATAGTGTAGCTGAAATCAGATGTCTAGAAAAATAAATAGCTCATTTTAAATGTTGATAGGGTATTTAAAAACATGAGCCCCTGAGATTCTGGTAGCTCTAATTTGTTTTATGGTTCAAGGAATAGTGAATGCAAGCTTTCTTGTGCCAGAAAACAATTAACCCTAGATATTGTCCATGCAATATGCTGAATTCACTTCAATTCTATTTAATTTGTACACCTCCACAAATCAATGTCCTCAGTTTAGATCAATTGGTTTCCCTATGTTACAATCTTGGTTGGAAATTCCATATGCTACCTCTTAAGATCTCTTCTAGTCGTGAAAATTAATAGAATAAAAAAGTCAATCAGTACTTTTCCCATACCTAAGAAATGTCTTTCTTTTGCTCCCTGTATGGTACCTGCACAATTACACACACACACACACATACACACACACACACACACACACACACACACACACACACACACACACACGTGCGTGCACATACACACATGCACCCACCATATTATTTGTGGATAGTGTATATATGTGTGTGCATAAACAAACTATCATAGTTTGCACATACACATACGCACTTACATGTGGTCATTGTAGGACATCTATCTAGAGATTGTGTTAGGTAGGTAGATTATATGTATAGGAGAGAGAGAGAGAGAGAGAGAGAGAGAGGGGGGGGTAGAAAGAATTCAATGTTCTTTCCTTGGAGTCAAACATAAAGATCAGGAGATTGGCAGTTACTGTGTAAGGTTTTATTTAATAAGATTGATGACCTTTCCTATATTTATGTTATAGTAGTCTTCTATTCAGAAAAACTTTGTGAACAGCAAAATCTTGTTTTATAGTGTGAAGACATTATGCTATATTTACCAAGCATAAATTTTTTGCTTTGAAAAAAAAAAAACTACCTTGTGGTAGACACTGTAGCTCTATAATTTTTAGCTAAGTCTTGAGCTCTAAATTTCATGAAAGACTTCCTAATACTTATTTACCAGAGAGATATAGTTCTTTCAGTAGTTATTATAGTGCGTAGAAAGTTAGCAATGAATATCCGAATGAAACAATTGTTTTAACTGGGATGAACAAGTAAACAGCTTGCTTAAATTCTCAAGGCAAATCCCAAGAAAGACATCATGGAATTGGTGTTTTTTACTGTACAAATAGACTCGGGTCTTATGGTTTCTCAAAAGTAGTGAGGATTTGATAGAATCTCACTTGTCAGCTGCTATTTCTTCCCTGTGGCTCTCAAAGGCTGTCTTCTCTATACTCAGAATCTCCTGCCTGGCTTCTGAAATGCAAAATGTTGGGATCACACAAGGATTTCTGATTCACAAAGTCATCATGAAAGAGAAATACAAAGAATAAAAAATTAAGTTTTGTGCCTATTATGTGGCATTATTATGTAAAGTATATTAACATCCACTCCCAGTAGATCCCGTCATATTAAGGAGAAAGCACTGTCCTTAACATCACCTGGAGCAGACTGTGAAGTCTGCATTGCCAGTGGTTCATAGGTTCCCATTCTGAGGAACAGCTCAGAACAGACTTTCCTTTGGGAGCTGGGTACCAGTATCTTCCTTGGTGCAAAATGAGGTCCGTAGGAACTATGTTGAAGACGTTTGACAAGTACAGATCCCAGGCCTTCATTAGAGATGCTGTTACTTGCTGTCTCAGCTGAGGTCAAGGTCAGCTGGTGGCTATTTTTCACAAGCTCCCATACATAATAACATGACGTTTTTCCTCAGAGTTAATGTCTTGTTCTATTTACATATGGAGCATATAGTTTTTTTTCTAGACTTGAAAATGCTGAATAATTAGATAATAAAGTAACGCTGTCATATGAAGAACACAGTAAATATGAAGAACACAGTAAATATATCTGGTTGTTGGGAAAAATAATGGTTCATTTGATTTGCATTGAAAAAACATGGTGTTTATTTTTACCCCTTTCCTTATAAAGAATGATATCACTGTTTTCGGGTTTGTATGCCCTTAAAAACTAGTGAAAATCACTGTTAAGATAAATAACATAGTTCTTTATATTAATTATGTTTTTGATATCTATCACTTTAAAAACT
Source organism: Cricetulus griseus (assembly GCF_003668045.3). Lineage (NCBI taxonomy): Eukaryota > Metazoa > Chordata > Mammalia > Rodentia > Cricetidae > Cricetulus > Cricetulus griseus. Next base: position 181,681,249 of record NW_023276806.1, on the reverse strand, counting down.
TATTAGGCAAAATCATCATAGTGAAGCATTTTTATTTTAAATTTGTCAAGGTTATCTGCAAACTAAACACATAAGGTATGAGAAATAGGTCAGTAGATGCTCACATAACATTTTGATGATGGATTATAATCAGTTACTTGCTAAGGAGTGCCTGTCCTAGGCATTTATCATGGCCATGTGAACCTTTAGTGCGCACACCCTCCTGTGTTCAATGTTTATCTACATATAAAGCAGATTTTCTTTTATAGTCAGTAGTTTTGTGAATTTCACATTCAGCACACAAGTATCATTTAAAATGCATTTCAAGACAATAAATTCTAAACAAGGATAAGCTGTTTGCTTAGAGATAATGAAAGAAAAATCAAATCTGGATCTTCTATAACTATTTCAGTTACATAATATCAAATTGAGTTCATGTTTATTTTGGTCAATTCAGAAAGCAGGTGTAGCCTGAAGACAGGCTAGGTTGAGCCAAATTAAGTAAAATGTGTCTTTACATAATTCCTTTACTAAATACCATAAAATTTTCTAGTATACCTTATATTGAGTGTTTTTTTTACAAGTTGAAGAATGTTCAAGGAAATGGAATTTTCCAAATAAGATATACATATTTTAGCTTTAAATCTCTCAGTAAGCACTCAGACAGGATGATGTGTGAAGTGATATTTACAATTCTATTTTCCTTTAAAACAAAGCTCTATTTTTTCTATCACTACTGAAGCTTCAATTTCCTGAATTACCAAGGATAAAGATTTGTCATATATCTGACACAAACACCCATAAATCATGTGAGACTACAGGGAACTTTTGTTTGGTAAACATTTGAGACCAAGTCTTGAAAACAGTAACTTTCAATAATGGCTTATTTTGATAGGAAGATGATTTTGCTCAATTGACAATTACACACTGCTTTTTAAAGGGTCATATGCCTCAACAAGCACATCCTATAATTATGGGTCAAAGGCACAGTGTTAAGTGCTGAAGCAATGCAAGATGTAATGGCAAATTTCTGGCCATCAAAGGGCCTCCCTTTTTACAAGGTAGAGTAGGGTTATTCAAGGACGCCTAGGACAAAGTACCAAGGGGAGGGGGGGAAATAGATTTAGAGTCCATGCAGAAATCATAGTGATTTAATTGTGAAGCCATAGTAAGTGTGCCTGTTGCAGTCCAGTGAATGAGAGAATTATGAACAAAGAGAAGCATCTCTCAGAGTAGATTTATGAAAATAACAGAAAGTGGTGGGTGGTAGGTTGGACCAGATTGCAAAGGTCACCAACTTCTTGAATGCTAAATGTAGGTGCTTTTTCATCTACTAGTATTAAAATGTAGATACTTTCTGTAGTCACATATTAGATAGATTTTTTGCTAAGTACCTAGTGGTCTGTGGCAACTTCATCATTTTCTTTGCAGATGCAGATGGCACTCGAAATGTTCCAAGTCACGTGTGAGAAAGCAGCCACTAGGTGGCAGAACTGCACAGGATTCTCTGGCAGGATCCAAGAGCTGAACCCGAGAAACCTTCAGTCAACTCTAACTCAGGACAGCTTGGCTTTGGTCTGACTTAAGCTCAAGAGGTTCAGTGGACTCTCTGTCTCTGTGTCTGTCTCTGTCTCTGTCTCTGTCTCTCTCTCTCTCTCTCTCTCTTCTCTCTCTCTCTCTCTCTCTCTCTCTCTTTTTATCCCAATGGACATATGCTAGGGAAAGAATAATATATCCTGAATGACTTCTTTGATCCCAATGCAATGAAGATACATCAACAGAAAAACATACTTTTATATAATTAATTCCTACCTTAAGAGGGTATAAAAATAATTTAAGAATGTCAATCTATTTTATTTTTGCAAATTTGTCCTGTTACAAATATAGAATAAATCTGTCATAATATGGTCCATCATTACATAAGAAAACAAGGAGTCTAATGATATTTTATCAGCAAACTCTTAGAATGGATTTACTTGTCTAATTTATCAACTGGTTGTTACTGTGTTGTTGGGTGTACTAAAGTAGATATGCTGGATTTCCTTTTTGTTGATCAATGTTCAAGGCTGCCACAGTACCTTCAGATTTGCCAATGTGGAATGAGCTAATGTTGAGAACAGGATGCTAAGAGTAAATAGTGCAAGGTTTATTTTTCAATGTAACATAGGCATTTGGTTAAATTTAGGCAGCCTCTTTGTGTAATATGGAGATTGCTTATTTTGTCTCTCCTAGTGAATGGTACATTGATCAACTTCATTAATTCATTAAATTCATTGATTATCCATTATTGACTTGACTGTCTGTACCTAAACAAGATCTTCCAGTGATGAAATGATCATCACATTCTGGCTTTGTATCATTGCATAGTGATAAGATAATTAATACTTGAAAGACACAATCAGTATCCTGCAGCCCCAGGATAGATAATTCAGGTTTAGAACTGAATTACCGGACTCTTATACATTTCCAGAGCAGTAAAGGGATTACGTGGATGGCAACTAATTTTGAATGTGGATGCAGGCCTACCAGAATAAAAAATCCGAAGATTCCTCTGTGAGACACTTGTGTTAATCCTTTCAGTTTGTCTTGCTACTAACCATAAGTCTATGAAAACTATTATAACTACATTTGTATTAACAAAGAGAGTTTTAACTCATCAAGATAGAATAGTGCATACACCCATACAAATAAACAACACGCACATGTGGACCACTTCAAATATTAGAATTCCAAAGGAAAAAGCACATATTAATTGTGATTTTCAAATTACACATGAATAAAAGAAGTAGAAACAATCACGAAACTTAAATTCCTTTGCAGGAACTTGTTATTTACTCTGCCCTGTTGCCTATTGTAGTGTCTGGGACTTATAGTTGGGTGTGCATAATCAATTAAGACAGGTTTCTCTTTATGAAAAAAACACTTACTCAAGGAGAAATTAAAGGTCCAATGCAGTGTGTGCTCTAGGACTCTATTTCTTTTCTTTTTCTCATCCTTCTTCCTTCCTTCTCTTTTCTCTTTTACTCCCTTGCTCTCTGACACTATCTTAAATTGAGGAAACAAGTTGACAGAAAAAATGTGTTTCTGTGGTTCTCTTTCTACTTGTTGAAAATTATCATAAAATACCCACAAATTGGGCACATATATGTACTTCTAATTCTCTAAGAATTTTTTTTTTGCTAAATAATAAAAGTTTGAAGTCATTGTAGATTTGAATTCCAGGCTTCTGAAAAAACTAGTCTATGTGATTTTAATGTTTCTTTTTTTTTCTTTTTTTTTTTTTTTTTTTTTTTTTTTTTTTTTTTTGGTTTTTTGAGACAGGGTTCCTCTATGTAGCTTTGGAGCCTATATTGGCACTCGCTTTGGAGACCAGGCTGGCCTCGAACTCACAGAGATCTGCCTGCCTCTGCCTCCCAAGTGCTGGGATTAAAGGCGTGTGCCACCAACGCCCGGCTAATGTTTCATTTTTTAAGAGACAATATTTTTTAGTTTTGAGGATTTCATAGAGTATATAATAATACATTATTATGCATGCACTCATGTTCCCTATAAACCTAAAGCACGTTCCCTTCAAACTTTGTTACTTTTTAAATGTCCCACTAAATTCATTTAGTGATGCTGACATATAGATATATAGAAGTGTGAGGCCACTTACTGGAACATGGGAAACCTACCAGTAGTGGCAACACCCAGAAAAGAGGACAACCCACTCCCTACTCCCCAGAAACTGTCAACAGCAAGTCTCATGTGTAAAGCCTTGGACCTGAACATATCAACATAATCTATGCTAGGATGTTTGCTGGCTTGATCTGCACTGATAACCACAGCTGCTGAGAGTTCAGGACTGTAAAGCCATGTCACATGCAGGTGAGATCTTTTCATGGCACTCTTCTGCAGCCTTCAGCTCTTACATTCTCTTCACTTCTTTTTCCGTGATGTTCCCCAAGACTTGGGGATAGAAGGGTTAATATAGGAATCCCTCATGGGGCTGAGCACTCTGCCTTTCATTTTTAGCACTTTTCTTGGCTCTGCATCTCTCCCTTGCCTGTTGCCCACTGCAAAATGTCTATGGGTATAAGAGTAAATACTTAGAATGACTTCGAGAGGATGATCCTTTAGAAGATCAAAAACAGATTCTACTCTGGGGCCTTTGGTGTTCCATTCATGCAGGGCCAGGCATGAAATCACCTTTGGTAGAGGTTAGTTATTCCTTAAGAACCATGCCAAATATGTACCAGTTGGCACTATCTTGCCTGGGAGTTGGATACTGCAGCATGTAGATTCTAGGACTGGATAAGTCCCTTGATGTCTTTTCCTCCAGCAGCCTGCATAGCACCCTCAAGCACTATGAAAACTAGTCTGTAGTAAGGAAGTTTCTGGGTCAGTTTAGATTGATTTCTCGATGTCCTATTGTCAAAGAATGTAGCATCGTGAGTAATAGGATGTTGTCATATAGCTATGGAGGGTTACCAAGGGCAATAAGCATTTTCTGTGTTGTTTTGAAGACACCTCTGAACTCTCTGATCAAACCAATAACTTATAGGAAGTTATCCCTAATAATCCATTCTGTTCAATCTCCCCACATTCTTTCTCTTTTCTTTAAGATATATTTTGACGTTAGCTTAGTAACTAGTGGGTTGCCATAAGGGTTTTTCATAAATCTTTAGTTTGGATCAACCCTTCCATGACCTCTTTCTCCCCATGCCCCACCCTCATCCCAATTTCTGCTTGATTTTTCCACCCTCTGTCTTCTATTTCACAAATGTTCTGCTACCGCACTGATCAGTGTCTTTTTTAAGTTGAGTTTTCAGATAACAGGCTTTGTTTTACTTTGTGAATACATATGTTTCTTTATGTGAGAATATGTCATATGCATGCAAGTTCCTAAGGAGGCCAGAAGATGGTGTCAGTTTCCCTGAAACTGTTGTTACAGGGGCCATGTGCCATCTGGTCTGAGTTCTGGAAACCAAACTTGGGTCTTCTGGAAGCAGCAAGAACCCTTAACCTCTGAGCCATGTCTCTAGAACCCTGAAATGAGTTTCTCACTGTATATAATTTTTTCTCTATTACTAAATACTAATTAGTTAAACCCTTTAATTTTCTTAAGGAAGACAGAAACATAATTGTATACATGACCATCTGACTTCAAATTACAATGCAATGAAACAAAATGAAAGTCCTTTGTATTATTAACACTTCTAATTTCAGCATTCTACTTTAGTGAAACACAGTTACATGAAACATATTTTTGGATCATAAAAACCGATGTTAGAATGTTTGAACTTGATATGATTCTGGATGGAAATCTTACAGCTTTGTTCACTGAGAGTCTACAAAGTATTCTACCTAGTATATTCCCATTTCTATTCAGTCTACTGACTTATACACAAGGTCACAGGTCATGTTAACATAGTCATCATGTTTTGCTATGAAGAGACACTTGAGGCCAGGCATTGGTGGCACTCAGGAGGCACAGTCAGGTGGATCTCTGTGAGTTCGTGGCCAGCGTGGTTACAGCGGGGGCTCCAGGACAAGCTCCAAAGCGATAAAAAGAAACCCTATAAAAAAGACACCTGAAAAAGCTGAGTAGCTCGTTTTGTTGGCTCCTTGCTTTGGAGGTTTCTGTTCTCTGTCACACTGTTCCACAGATTGGAGCCTCTGTGAGATACACCATCATTCTGGGGACAGTTCTCAGAGCAAACCTCAACTCATGGAAGCCAGAAATCAAAGAGAAAGAGGAAGATACAAGACTATATTTACAACTTCAAGGGGATGCCCCAATGACCTAAAGTTTTCTCATTAAGCCACACCCTTTAAAAGTTTTCCCTTCTCCAATAATACTACAACCCAGTGACTAACTTGTTAACAAATACATATTTGAGGATATTTAAAATCTGACCCTTAACAAATGTATTTGATGAGTACTGGTTCTTATCTTTAAAATTTTCCAGGTAAAATTTTCCAGAACTATGTTCTTCAGTTCTTTCACACACAACCAACAGTGTGTGTTGTTATTCTTAGCTATTTCTCTTTGTCACAATATGCATACAAAGACTCTGGCTTAAATATTAAAACCAACATGTTGCATTGTAGAATAAGCTTTATGAATATCCCTACCCTACACTATACAGCATTTTAAGGACAGTATACATTACACACAAGTATACATATATATATATATATATATATATATATATATATATATGTGTGTGTGTGTGTTGTGTGTGTGTGTGTGTGTGTGTGTGTGTGTTTGTGTGTGTGTGTGTGTGTGTGTGTTAGAGCTAATTGCAATTTTTGCAAACATTTCATATGTGTGTGTAACAGAATTACTTTGTGAGCACTTTAAGCTTTTTTTTTTTACCATTTTTATAACTTTAATAGTCATTAAGATCATCACATAGATCCATTATTTCCTTTGTGGTTACAAAGTGAAAGTATTATAATTCCATCATTCCCTTTTTTACTTTAATGGTTAGAGTATTTCGATAAAGAGGAAATTCATTCAAATTTTATCAATATGTGGTTACCCCCAAGGAAGAGATAAAGGCTTTATATATTCTCCATTATTGACTAGTTTTAAAAGTAGCACCTGTCAATCATGGCCAATCCTCAAATAGTTCTCATAGGTTTACATGCTTAAATGCACTTAATTTGCAACTTGTTGTAGTTTTTAATCTCTAAGGATGCTGGTTGATCCACTTGTCAGGTTCTTGTAATAGCTACTAGCTTTTGTTGTCTACCATGATAAGTGTTTCTAGGGAAATTTTGCCCATTCCCTGTCTTAGACTGTAAATCAGTTTTGCTTTCTAGAAGGCCAGTTGTTTTTAGCAGGAAATAGATTTAAAATGACTAGAAACCACTAGCTGGATGCTGAAGACCATTTTACTGCTGGTTGGTCATATTCCTAGGATTTTCAGATATGGGAAATATTGTTTTGTAAAGACCAGCACTATAAATTTACACTAGTAACTTTTTATTTTTCCCTTTTATTAAAAATAGATTCTTTTCTCATGCAATTTGTTCGGATTACAGCTTCCTCTCCTTCTGCTCCTTCCAGTTATTCCCACCTTCCTCCCATCCCAATCCACTCCCTTTCTGAAAAGAACAGACTTCTGCGAAATACCAACAAAACATAACAAAATAAAATACAATAATATAAAACAAAATCTATCACATCTAAGTTGGACAAGGCAAACCAACAGGAGGAAATGTGCTGAAGAGAAGACACGAGAGTCAGTGACCCACTAATTCACACATGCAGGAGTCCCATAGAAATGACAAACAAAGCTATAGTATATATGGAGAGGACTTGTGCAGACCCACATAGTCCCTATGCAAGCTTATTCACTCTCTGCGAGCTCATATGAATCTTGCTCACCTGACTCAGAAGGCCTTGTTCTCCTGGTGTCCTCCATCCTCTCTGGTTCTTACACACTTTCTGCCTCCTCGTCCTTAGTGTTCACTAAGCTCTGAGGGGAGGGATTTGATGAGAACCCCCAATTTAGAACTGTCTGTTCCAAGGTGTCTCCCCCCCATCTCTCTGTGTTCTGTCTTTCTAATGTCTGGCTGTGGGTTTCTGTATTTGTTCCCATCTGCTATAGAACGGAGATTTCCTGAATGATGCCTAAACAAGGTATGCTCTAGTGTCCTTGGTATGAGAAGGTAATTTTCAGGCTATCAAAAGAGAACCAGAAATACTAATCCAAGTACAAAACCTTCGATCTACAATGCTGTCTTGTTTCTAAAATATGTTAGGGAAATGGTGGCAAAAAGCTTATAGGAGTGGCCAACAAATGTCTAATTTGACTTAAGGCCCACTTCATGAGATGGAACCCATACTGACACTCTTTGGGGTCAAGAGCCACAAACAAGGTAGCCCAGAGACCTAGGGTAAAATCAAATACTACCCGTCTTTTAAAAAACAGTGATAACATGACTCTTAATGATATTTTACTATACTCATACACAAATAATAATGTCAATACACAATAAGCCTATAGTTAGTTTTATTATTTTTTCACAAACTCTTACTTCCAAATCTAGTGCACAAAATCTTAGATGTCAAAGAATCAGCACTTTTTAAATTATTGCCCTAAGATATATACTATTCAACAATATATGAAGATAAGAAAAATATTGTAAGCGCATCGCTATCATTCGTTGGCTCAGCACATCGCCCAGTTGGAATATATGGAATTTCTGTTTTGAAATAACATGTAATAAATTGACTTTTTAATGATTGTGGCCTTAACTTACATTCCACAGGTACAAAAATTCTAAATTAAATAAAAAGCAGTATGTATTGACAAAAATACAACTTTTTTTCTGTTATGGTATCTCATATATTCACTATATTTTTACTTTTTGAAAATTTCACATATGTGTTTACATAATCTCTTCCTTGAATTCTTCTATAAATACAGCCGAATCTTTAACTACAGTCAAATTTGTGTATAAATATCTCCACTTTTAGATACCAATTTTAATAAACATCCCATTTTACATAAAGTTGTCTTGTAAATCATTTAATTATACTAAAGATATTTCTCACTTAATTTTTAGTGCATAGTACTCCAGTACAATGACAAACTATAATTTATTTAATGAATCTGCTTGGTATTTGCTGTATGAAGATTCTTATTCCTATCTCCTTAAATACTTTACAGGTATCCACTTTGCTTCAGTATTAGAAGCTCGATTACTGCATTAAATAGTAAAGATGTGCACGATTTTGTCAAATCTTGACTCATCAAATTTCTCATAATTTTATTTTCTTCTATTCATATTAATAGAAGGAAAATATGAGAATATCTTTTTCACCTATTTTATCACAATATAATGCCAAGATTTTTCATATTTTTCTAATATTTAGAAAAGAAATGGAAACTTTTTGTTATAGTATGCCTTCATTTGAAGTGAGTCATATGAACATTTTCTGAAGGAGTTAAATCACACTTACATTTCCCTATATACTAGAAAGTATCCTTTTATATTTTGCTAATTTCCCTTTTTCTTTTGTATTTTTAGAAGCTTACACATTCTAGTGACATTCGTGTTTACTGTTATATGAGTTAGCACTTACATACTATTGTTATAGTTGTTATTAATAATTCCATGATTATCTTACCATGACACATTTTTTGTTTTATAGTTAGAATACTTTGTTTAATTTAGAATATTTGATCTTGTGCATAATTAATTAAAATATTTTTGTACTTTGATGAAGGGAGCCACTTAACCTACTTCTGGCTACAGAGCATGGTGTGTACAGTAAATGCAACATCATTTAGATGAAGGAGCAGGAGCATGTGAAGTCTGGTGACAGCATTTTAACTATGTGAGACATTTTGTTTTTCACATGACAAAATCATATTTTTTGTGAACAAAATCAGTTTCTTTATCTAATTCTTCAAATTTCTTTACTTCTGTTATTTTTCTGCTTATAAACAAGACCAAAATTTAAAGAACTTCAGTGGGAAAACATTTCTCAAGCCTTATCCTCTATTAATTAAAATCAGAATATTATATGTCCCGCGCCCGCTCTGTATTCCTCGCCAGCAAGAAACACACGCAGGACACTCGGATCCTTCTGCAGACAAGCTTTAATGCATTAGACTGAGCAGAGACTAAGCAGAGACTTAGCAGAGACATTGAACGAAGAAAACCATCCCTATATAAAAGGCTGACCAGCCGCCTGGGACGTATTACCCTATGAATGGCTTCAGCTCCTCAGGGAAGAATGAGCCACGGGATAGGCAGAGATCAAAGGAATGGAGATTACCCAGCGCCTGTGAAGTAATTCACACCTTGGTGTCTTCAGGCAGCATTATAATGCAGGAACCGGCTTCCTACAATTATAAATGTCAACAAGGAACTAAGTGACATAAAACACGAGTGAATGCTGTGGTACAAACAGGTACTGCCCTTTTTTCCTGAAAGTACCACTTTCTGAATTTATAGAACAGAATTTTGACCTGAATAAAAATATGATTTTTTTAAAATAATAAACCCATTTACACCCAATTGTTGATTTCCCTGTTTTAAAAACAAACAAAACCATAACCAAAACCAAAACAAAAAATGGCACAGAGCAAACAAGTGTAGCTACAAAGCTTTGAAGATAGAGTCATCATGAACTTATTGTGGCAAGCAAGTATTGGATGTAGCTATGCAGAGTGACTATTTTTTGAGACAGCCCAAGATGTGGGGAATGAGAGTAAGAAAATACTCCTACTTTCACTTTTAATTTAATTTTATTTTTTAAGATAGCCAGGGCTGTACAATAAAGGAACTTCTGGAGGCATCACCATCCCTGACTTCAACATCCCTACTACAGAGCTCTAGTCCTGAAAACAGCTTGGTATTGACACTAAAATAGACAGGTAGACCAATGGAATAGAGTTGAAAAACCTGATAGTAACTCACACACCTATGAACACCTCATTTTTGACAAACAATCCAAATTTATATGATGGAACAAAGAGAACAACTTCAACAAATGGTGCTGGCATAACTGGTTTCAGACATGTAGAAGACTGCAGATGGATCCTAGCCTATCGCCTTGCACAAAACTTAAGTCAAAATGGATCAAAGACCTCAACATAAATCCAGCTACACTGAATCTATTAGAAGACAAAGTGGGACATACCCTTGAATTAATTGGTACAGGAGACCACTTCCTGAACATTACACCAGTAACACAGACACTGAGATCAACAATTGATAAATGGGACCTCTTGAAACTGAGAAGCTTCTGTAAGGCAAAGGACACAGTCAGCAAGACAAAAACAGCAGCCCACAGACTGGGAAAAGATATTCAACATCCCCATATCTGACAGAGGGCTGATCTCCAAAATATACAAAGAACTCAAGAAACGAATCTCCAAAACACCAAACAATCCAATTAAAAAGTAGGGTACAGAACCGAAGAATGGATAGAGAAAATGTGGTACATTTACACAATGGAGTACTACTCAGTGGGGAAAAAAATGGAATCTTGAAATTTGCAGGAAAATGGATGGATCTAGAAGAAACCATTCTGAGCGAAGTAACCCCATCACAAAAAGACAAACATGGTATGTACTCACTCATATGCAGATTTTAGACATAGAGTAAGGATTACCAGCCTACAATCCACACTGCCCAAGAAGCTAATAAATAAGGAGGACCCTAAGAGAAACATACATGGTCCCCTGAAGAAGGGGGGAGGGTCAAGATCTGCTGAGCAAATTAGGAGCACAGGTGAGGGGGGAGGGAGCTAGGAGAATGAGACAGGGAGAAGAAAAGTGATGCGGAAGACATGAGGGAGCAGAAAGTTTGAGTCAGGGGAAGAATAGATGATAGCAAGAATGGAGATATCATAATAGAGGCAGACATTTTTGGCTTACAGAGAAATCAGGCACTAGGGAAATGTCTGGAGATCTACAAAGATGACACCAGCTAACAATCTAAGCAACGGAGAAGAGGCTACCTTAAAGGCCCTCCCCTGATTATGAGATTGAGGACTAATTTATATGCCATCCTATAGCCTTCATCCATCAGCTGGTAGAAGTAGAAGCAGACATTCACAACTAAGCACCGAACTGAAATGGAACCCAGATGCAGAGAAGGACGAGTGAAGAGCACAGGGGTCCAGATCAGGCTGGTGAAACCCAGAGAAACAGCTGACCTGAACATCGGGGAACTCTTGCTCCCCAGACTGATAGCTGGAATACCAGCATGGGACTGATCCAGACCCCAGGATCATGGTTTCTGTGAGGAAACCTCAGAAATCTACAGGACCTCATGTAGAACTTCAGTACTTATCCCTAGCATAGATGTGGACTTTGGGAGCCCATTTCATATAGAGGAATACTCCCTGAGACAAGACACACGGGGATGGGCCTAGGCCCTATCCCAAAGGATACAATAGGCACTGATGACACCCTATGGAAGGCCTCACCATCCAGGGGGAGCAGAAAGGATATGTGATAGATAGGGTTTTAGTTCGGGGGTGGTAGGGGAGCAAGGGTGGGAGAAGGCAACTCTGATTGTCATGTAAAACAATCCTGTTTCTAATTCAAATTAAAAAATCTGATAAAAAAGAAGCAATACCTATATTTTGAAGTCTGTTTCAAATTCATTGTTATGTTCTCTCAATACATTTGTTGAATAAAACAATGCTATCATATGAAAAAAAAAAGATGGGCAGGGCTGGCCTTGACTTTGTATTCCTCCTAACTCTTCCTCTCAGGTCTGAGGTAGTATGCTCTCCTTTTACACTAACTACAAGATGTACTTGAGGGCAAGTGAATCCTTGATTTCTCTTTATGAATATATTCAGGTTAACAAAAGAATTATGGCAAGAAAGAAGGAGGAACAGCCAACATGTGAATGGACACATTCATGTAAAGACTTAAGACACATACACATTTCAGGTTTTAAATTTGAACCCCAATTAGGAAAAGTCTTCTTTAAAAGCCTGATACAAAGTGGAGAGCTTTAACACTGGGTATTAAATATTTTAGTAATGATTTTGTAAGGTGTGGTGGGCACAGTAGCCTAGGTTAAAGTTATTTCCAAGGGATTGGCACATACATTATTTTTCTGTGTAAGTTCCCAGACTTTCATACATGTTTACTGTCACCCAGTATAGTCCCCAATCTTACTTACCCAACATTGTGTCATTTTTCTAAAACTCTTCAAGATCACTTTGTGGTGCCCAAATATTCCTAGATATGTGAGTTTCTTCATGTAATTGAAGTGCTATTGACTTACTTTACCACAGGCTATACTGCTAGAGAAAACAGTGTCTCCCTTTCTAGCAACTAATAATTGCTGATAGATATCCATATGGTTTGGGGTGGGACTATACTCTCAATTCCTCTTTCCTTCATGAGAGTTGGTCTGGCTTGGGCTTATATGGGCTTTCTTTGTGTTTCACAATCACTGTGAATTCATATGTGCAGATTCCCAGCTGTGTCCAGAAGATAATGCTTCCTTACAATCATTCCCAACCTTCTCCACTGCTATTCTGTAATAATCACTGTGTCTTGGAGGTGCTGTTGTGATGCTTATGTATCCTTCAGGATTGAGCATTGTAGCAAATTGTTAATCCCCATATATTGTAAACAGGGGCTTCTGAAATGTGGAATGAAAGATGCAGTTTTCTATGGGTCTGACAATAAGTCATTGGGAGTCAGTTTATTACTATGTCCATTTAGCAGTATACAGTAGTAGGTTATGAGACTTTCTTTTCGAATACTTCAGGGCATGTTAGAAGTCAACAGATGAAGAAGATTGCTTATAATTCTCAAAGCTAAGTTAAAACTATATGAAGCATAATTATCATCATAAAATTACTCTGTGATATTTCTATACATTATATACAGTTAGTTTTAATGTATAAAAGGTAGAAATTAATATTTATAATATAAATGAAACAGGTTACTTACTATACTTCATTGGTAGTGATTTCTGTATAAAAGTTGAGGTTTACTGGATTGCATGCAAACAGAATGGCAGAGCCTTTGAAATCCTAGTTATAAAACACTCATTAATTTGTAAATAGCATTAAACGGAATGAAAAATGTAAATCCCTAACATTCCCACATTTTGGTAAAACTTTCTTATTCATATTTTAATGAAAATATCAAGTTCATACAATGCATACTTAATATTCACTTAGATGATAGTATCACTACTCATCCCACTAAAGAATGTGAAGTGTCATCATGAGTGATGTAGGGCCAGAAGTATGAGCAGTTTGAACAAACACTAGTCCACAGAAAGGATAAGGAATGCTTTAATTTTATATGTTGTGCAGGAAAAAAAATGAAAGAAAAGTATATCCAGGATCCAATGCCTTTACAGGCTAAAATTTTAACAGAGGGAATAAGTGTAGCTTTGCAAGCTTTTCAGAGCAGTGACATTTGTAAGCCTTTCTCTATTTCTCCTCATTCTTATTACACTCTGTAGGTTCAATCTATTTAAGATAACAGATGCAAAGAAAGGTGGCTGAGAGGATTGGTGCATGTTAAAGGGTAAGAGTGCTGGAAAGAAATCTGACATTTACGGAGGGTATGTGAAAATAGGACAAACATTTTCCAGTAAAGTACACTGGATATGCCCTTGTTTACAGGTGATAGTATGTGAATCTGGTGTGTGTGTGCAGAGTGAATGCTGTGGCAAGAATTATTTATATTGCTTAAGAGCAACAGTCCACAGATTTCTTCCCAGGGTCCTATTATCACAAGGAATTGAAGTGCACACAAAATTAAGTGAGGTTTAATGCTCCTGGAACATGTTGCTTGTAGTATTCTCATTTGTTCCCTGTTTGGGAAAAATCAGATGGAGAGGCAACTAAAAGGACTTCGTATTATATTGCTTTCAATTTTAAAATCCTTGGGAATTTATAAAATATATTCCTGTTTGTTTATATGTTTCCCTAGAATAACAAAAGTTTAATTATTTTACATCCACTAAAGGAGGTAAGAGGTTTATGTTGGTCATCTGAATGAAAGTCATAAGTAGTTAAGTTAAAACAAGATCTTAATGAAGGAAGGTGTTTAAACATCTTGTCCTTTATACTTTTTAAACTGGAAATAGATTTTCCCCACATAATATATACTGATTACAGTTTCTCCTCCATTTCTTCCAGTTCCTCCCCTTTCATTTATCACCATTCTGTCTCTCATTAGAAAAGAACAGGCTTCTAAGGAATAATAACTAAATCAGATATAGTTAGTAAGATAAAAAAATAACCTAACCTATCAGAATAGGCACAGAAACAAACACAAGAAGCAGAGATCCACATGTTCACACATTCAGGAATCTCATAAAACACTAAACTGAATACCATAAAACATATGCAAAGAACCTGTTGAGCAATGGTTCTTAAATTTCATGTTGAGGTTACCCACACCATAAAATTATTTTTGTTGATACTTCATAATTGTAATTTTGTTACTGTTATGAAATACAATACAACTATCTGATATCCAGGGTATCTAACACGTGACCCTTGTGAGAGGGTCTTTAGATGCCCCCAATGTGCCATGACCCACAGGTTGTAAACCACTATTGTAGAGTAAAAATAAAGAAGAAATATATAAATAAAATAAAAATGAGAGTAAGAAGTAAACACACACACACACACACACACACACACACACACACACACACACACACACACACCTTAGAGGAAAAGTCTTAACATAACATTGTGAGACAAGGAACAGCCAAACGTTTCTGCTGACCATCTACTGCTAATCATGGTGCCTACCCTTAAGGGTAGCTCCTTTCACCAGTGAGACTCCCTTGTAGGAAACTAAATTTTCATTTGAAAGTGGATATTAATTAGAGACAGCTTCTGTGTTAGCGATGGGGACATGTGTCCACTTTTCCTTTCCATCTGGTGTAGAACCACACAGTCTCTGTGAGTTCATATGTGAGTTGATCTTGTTGATTGAGAGGGCTGTCTTGCATTCGTGTCCTCTTTACCATTTGGCTTGAACACTCTTTCTGCCTCCTCTTCTGTGGAGATAGTGAATCCTGAGGGGAGAGATTGGGTGGAGTCAGTCTATTTACAGTTGAATGTTCCAGGATCTCTCATTCTTTCTATGACTGGCTGTGGGTCTCTGTGTGTTCCCATTTTCAACAGGAGGAAACATCTCTGATGATTTCTTTAAGGGATTTATTCATTTTTCCTATAAAGTCCTCCACCGTGTTCAGAAAGGCTATTTTAAGATATTTTTCTTGTGCTTCTACTATCTGGCAATACTCAAGGCCTGCTGTAGTAGGGTTGTTGGGTTCTAGTGGGCATCTATTGTCCTGGCTGTTATTGAACATTGGAGCCTAGGCATCTGTGTTTGGGAAGATTATAATTTTAGGTGCTGATATCTGGTCTTTGTTGGGTATTTTTGTTTATTTGTTTTTTTTTTGTTGTTGTTGTTCCTTGGTTTTTGGTAGGCTCTCAGATTATTAGTAGTGGCTGTGTGTAACCTGGTAAGAAATTCTTCTGCAATCTTGATAGTCATGGCTACTGTGGTTCCAGGTCAAACTTGTTTCTAGGTATTTGGGAGCTAGCAATTAGGAATGGGGATGGGCTAGAGGGGTGAGCAGTAGGTGTGCAGAAGAGTGAGAAAAGCAGACTGTTCCAGCAGGGAATGGGGCAGAGAGCAAGAAAAAACCCACAGCAGATGGTCTGCTACAGAGGTGGGGACTGAACTGGGTATTGGACTGAAGGAATGGAGAGAGCGGTGAAGATAGGCAGCTAGAGCACCTGCTTCTTTGACTGGACTGATCTGAGTTTAACTATGGAGTACCTGATGGAGTTGGGGTGGGATAAAGTAATTAGTGAGGGAAGGGCATTAAGAGCGGAAGATCTGTGATTGTGATCCACTGGAAATGTGGGGGTGGGGTGGGGAAACTACTGCAGAGCTGGGGCTGAGACTGGGAAATTGGATTTGGAGGAAAGGAGGGAGATGTAAAGATCTGCCGTTACTCTACCTGCTTCCTTGCAGCAGTGCCCTCATTCTCTTATCTGAGCAAAGGACGTCTTGTGGAGTCTGTGATTTTCTTTCTTTCTTTTTTTTTTTTTCCTTTGGTGTTTCGAGATAGGGTTTCTCTGTGGCTTTGGAGGCTGTGCTGGAACTAGCTCTTGTAGACCAGGCTGGTCTCGATCTCACAGAGATCCGCCTGCCTCTGCCTCCCGAGTGCTGGGATTAAAAGTGTGCACCACCAACTCCATTTTCATAGACAAGGAGTAGGTGTGTTTGGGAAGGAGAAGTGGTGGTAAATATGGGAATAACTGGGGGCAGTGAATAATATTTCTTAAAATACATTGTGTACATTTATGAAATTCGAAAACAATAAATTTAGAAGTTTAACAATTAAGGGGAAGTTTCTTTCATTTGATAACAGTACATAAGAGGCCAGTCATAGTAGGTCCTGCCCTTAATCCTAGCATGGGGATGGCAGAGGCAGCTGGGTCTCTGTGAATTTGTGGTTGGCCTGGTATATCTGGGAGAATTCCATGTCATCAGGGCTACATAGTGAGAACCTGCAGAAAAATTACAGAAGCAAGTAATACTGAATTGGTTGGTAGTTCAGGCACCTATTAATGTCATTACAGAGCTTTGTGTCCCTTATCTTTGATGACTTTGTGTCTGCTTGGCACAAGTCATCTGAGGTGGGGGGGGAGGGCTCAGTTGAGAAAATGCCTCAATAAGATCTGCCATGAGAGAATATATTATTTTTTAAATTAGTGCTCATTGTGGTTGTGGGATAAACCAGCCAATTGTGGGTGGGGCCAAGCCTGGGCTGGTGGCCATGAGTTCTATAAGAAAGCAGGCTGAGCAAGCCATGAAGTCAGCACTATTCCTCCATGGCCTCTTCATTAGCTCCTGCTTCCACATCCCTGTCCTGTTTGAGTTCCAGTACTGACTTACTCAATGATGGACCATGATGTGGAAGTGTCAGCCAATTAAGACCTTTCCTCCCCAACTTGCTTTTCATCTCAGTGTTTCAGCACAGTAGTAGAAATGTGACTAAGACAGGGCTCCTTACACTTTCCCTGTTTGTTAATAACCTGGTGCTTTCATGGTGAATGTTATGCTGCTGTCATTGCATTATGGCTAGAAAAAGAAGTACTGGAAGAAGAGAGGATAAAAACCATAATCAAACGGCAATTGGCTCTTCCAAAAATTTCCCCATAGGCTCTGCCTCGCTGGCTCTGTTTGTATCTCACTGACTTGTGCCATATGGCTACTCCTATTTGCATGACAGGCTAGAGATGGAAGTGCAATTGCCATTTGTCAATTTGCTGGATTTCAGCTTAGAACAAAGCCAAATCCAACAAAATACTAATTCTGCTACTACAGAAAGAGAACACAAACAAAAAAGTTTGCTGCATACTCTGTGGTCTCTCAAATTCCACATACATGTATATGAATGCATGCATGCATATAAATGGAGAAAACATTTATTCATCCCAGGACAGTATTCTTTATTCATTTACAGATGTTTCCTTTAAAATCTAAGCATTTATACATTGAAATTATTAATTTAAGTAACTCTTAGGTTGCATTAATTACTTTCCTTGCTCTCACAAAGTTTCTCACAAGAAGCATTCCAAGGAACTGGAGTTGATTCTGGCTCAAAGTTTGAGGAAATACTTTCCATCATGGTGGGGAAAGCACCATGGCTGGAGTGAGATGCCAGCTGGCCACATTGCTCTGCAGACAGGAATGCACATGCGCTCAGCTCCTTTCCTCAATTTCATGCAGCATGTTACTGGAAGGTTCCCACCTACCTATCAGGGGGAAAGGTCATGCCATCTTAATTAGCCTAATCAAACGATCTGTTATGGATATGCACAGAGTTTTGTCTCTTCAAGGAGTCTACATCTTGTCAAGTTGTTAATTATTCTTAAGCATCTGTGGCAATTTAAACAAGACATATCCCCCAAAGGTTCAGATATTTGAACATGTGTTCTAAGTTGGTGGCACTGTTTAAGAGGTGATACAGTCTTGCTGGAAGAAATGTGTCACTGATTGTGGGATATGAGCATTCATGACTTAGCTCTACTTGTTTGTTCTACTCTTCAGCTTGAGGTGCTGCCAGGCCTGCCACTTTGTCATGCTTCCCATCATGATGGACTCTTTTCTCTCTGGAACAGTTAAGTCAGAATAAACACCTTCTTCCATGTATCACTTTTGGTCATGGTGCTTTATCACAGCAACAGAAAAGGAACTAACTCATAATCCCATATGGGATAAGCATTCTTAAAGTCAGAATGGGAAGAAGGTGGGGAAGAAATGGGACAAGAATAACTTTGGGCAGCAAATGAGGAAGAAATGGAGAAAGCAAGAACTGTTTACACACCAAACAAATAGAGAGGACTACATTTATTATTTCTAGTCATAAATACTGCTGTTTGCTATTTTGGAAAAAGAGATTGAGTGAGAAAATATGTTTGAATCACTCCTGTGAACTATATTACCAATTACTCTTTGAAATTAGCTTTAGTGAGGTGTACTCTATAAACAGCAGGCTGTGCATGTTAAGTAGAGTTTGATGAGTTTTGAACATGTATTTACTTGTATAATATATAATATATAATGGCCAAATCATTGAGGATATGAATCATTTACATCATTGCTCAAAGTTCTTTTACATCTCTCTCCTTTTATTTGTGTCAATCAAACTTAGGGACTACCCACATGCTTTCAGTAACTATAGAGGTTGTATTTTACAGAATTTTACGAACATTTTATATGCTTCTTTTGTATCTGGAAACTTTGAACATTCATACTCAGACCAGAGTAAAGTTTGAAAATTCCAAGCCTGATCAATGTGGGGGAGTCTTTGCAAATTTCCCAAAGGTCTAAGTCATTGGTCCTTTTCATTGCTGTGGCTATATCACCAGTATCTATTTATTAAGTGTTTCAACCATTGTTTTCTTTCACCAAAGTTTTTCTACCCTTTTTGTTTCTGTATTTGTGTGAGTTTTATTCTGGGTCCTCTATTTTATTTTGTGACTGTTTTTGTATCCATACCATGTGGTTTTGTTACTACGATTTTGTAATACTAACAAAGTATTATGTTACCTCTGCCTTTGTTCTTTCTTCTTTCAATTGTTTTAAATATTCTGGATTTTTTCATATTGCATATACATTTTAATATTGATTTTACTAGCTCAGCAAATAGTGTAATTGAAATTTTGATGCTGATTGCATTGAATTTATACATCACTTTCAGTAATATAGTCACAGTTTTATAGTATTATTTCTGCCCATCAATGATCATAGAAGTTCTTTCCACCTATCATATTCTTCAGCTGTTTTCATATTTCAAAATTTCCCTTGTAGAGGATTTTCACTTGTTTACTTATGTTTTCCCTCAATACATTTTACTATTTGAAACTGTAGCCATTTTACCTGACATCTTCCTAAATAATATCTTTATTGGTATATGAAAAAGCTACTGAATTTTTGTGGTTGTTTCATACCCTGAAACTTTTTTGAAAGTCCAAATTGATCTAAGCATTTCTAGTAGATTCTTTCTGTTATGTATAACATCATATTTGCAAACAGAAATGTAGGGGATGCTGTAGCCACGCCTGCTTAGGGGCTGGCTACAAGTGTGCCTGACCATGCCTGAGAGGGTCAGGGTTATGTAGGAAAAGGTGAAGAGGGAGGGATGCTTAGGTGGTGGCCCTGCTCTCGCTTTTATCTTTGACTTGTTGTACAGACTGCTGCCCCGCCGGCTGGCTAGGTTGCTCTGTAAGTAAGGCTTGTCCCTATTAAATTCCCTTGTATTTTTAACCTGACTCCATATTGGTAATTTCCTACATTACAGAAATACTTAGAATTTTTGTTCTCCTGTTTGTTCTTGTTAAGACCCTAAGCACTAGATAAGCAAAACTAGTAAGAGTGAACACATTACTTTCATTTCTGAAATGTTTTCAATTTTACCCTCATTGAGTATAATGTTAGCCTTAGATTTGTCATATATTCCTTTATTATGTTGAACTTGCTATTTCTGTTCCTAGATTCTTCAAGGCCTTTGAATCTGTGTCTGACTTTATCCAGGTCTTTTCCGCATCTGGTGAAATGATCAAGATATTTTCGACTCTGAGTCTATGTGTTCTGTTACATTTATTGATGTGTGTATGTTGAAACATCCCTTTATCCATGGAATAAAAGCAAATTGTTCATGGTATATGATGCTATTAATGTGTCCCTGATACAGTTTATAAGTTTATATTAAGAATATATTTGAGAACCTGTGTTCATCACAGAAATTATTCTATAGCCTTTTCAAGTTTTATGCCCTTATCATGTTTTTATATCTGGGTAGCACCAGGTTTGTAGAATGAATTTATTAGACCCAAAACTCTGAAATTACTCTAGGGAAACAGAGGCAAAGTAATTCAGTATGTTATAAGCATCAGTTTTCTGTACAGTATTTTAATGACAAATATTGGCAAATCTAATTATAAAAATTTATGAATCATTGGCCAGTGGTGGCTTTATTGTGATGGTTCTTTATTCTGGAAAAAAATGTTATGATGAAGAGTGAGAACTATACTTATTTATGCATATAAAGAAAGGTACTGAGAATACAGTTAGAAATTATCTTGGTGTAGTGAAATGTAAGTAGTAGGTTCTTTTCTATGGTCCTATAGCCTCATCAGTCATGAATAGTAGACTAGGTTTAAAGTACTAAACATGAATTTTCTCCTACATAACAGGAATGAAGTCCAATTACAAGGCTTTTGGTTGTTCCCAGGATAATAGTGCCATCATTGCAACTTTCAAGATACCTTGACTTTCTGGTCATTGCAGTTTTCATATTGCAAATAGTTTAATGATTGTGTTCCTTCCTTGACAGCTTGCATAGACCCTTCTGTTACTGTGAGAACTAGCTCTCAAAGGGAGACTTCCAGGTCATTTTCAACTCAATTCTTCCAAGTTCTGTGTTCAAAATGTGTGATACACTCAGCAATAGGGTCTTAACGTTGTATCTAGGATGCAGACAAGGAAATGACAATAGACTATATTGTTCTGGGATCTCATGGATTCTTGTGACCAACAATTGTGAAGAAAGTTTCCCATGCTTAGTACTGGGGTCTTTGTTAGTCTGTGGTTCTTTGGGGAGCACTGTCTTGGAACTGTAATGTTTGAGCTAAAAATTAAATGTAAGACAAAATTAAATCACAGAACTTGCTTACTTCCCTTCTGCTTTTGTTCTTTTAGGTCCCTAGGCATCCATTCATAATGCTCTTTGTCCATGTGGCCACCCACATTGAAGTTTGACTTGCTTCTTGGAATTTTTCTTACTTCCAGTTATTTTCCTTTACAATACTTTAATAAAACCCCAATCTTTAAAAACACAGTTCATCTCTATTAAATGTTTAGGAGGCAAATTTTCTTACATTCCCAGAGGCATTTACAATTTTAGGAGGAGATGCTTAATATTTCAAATTAATTTGTAAGTGCAAATATTCAGATGATATAACAGAATATATTAATCTGTGGAAATCATCTGGGAAAATGAATTTAGGGCTAAAAGTAATCTTATAGTTTGACTTGGAATGGGACCTCTCCCAATAGCCTTGTGTTCCTGATTTCTAATTTCCCTATGTAATTTCATTTTACAATGTAGATATGGGTTAAAAACTTCATGTTGTCAACTTTCATATCTGACTGTTTTGAAGTAGCAGCCACACAGTGGCTCTGGGGATTGGTGGCAGGTGGATTTTGGGTAGAACAAAGTCAAAGATTTGTGTATAAATGAACTTGTTTATGAGTCTTCCCCATGTGTTCTCCCACCAGTTTTCTCTAGTGTCTAAATTTAGTTTTCCAGGCTCCTTTGTTTGAATTTATCCTCACTGGAAAAAGGTGTTATTGGTGATTCTATTGATCATGTCTCCACACACCAGATGCCCTGATGATTACCATTAAAAGTTATCATGGGACTTAAAATTTTATAGTCATCATTATAATGCATGTTTAATCTGACATGAAGCAGAGATGCATGTGTATTTTATCTGTAATGTTTCCCAGGTGTTGCCCTCATTACTATTATTTTTACTGTTTCCTAGATTTTTTTATACTTGTCATCATGACCCACATTTCTAATTGCCTTTGAGAAATTTTTAAAGTTCATTTTCATCTCTAAGCTTTCATGGATTTAATCTTTGTTGGTTCTGAGAAACCATGCCAAAACTCATGCTGCCTCTGTGGCTGTGGCTCAAGATTCCCTTTTCACAGGAGTAAGCAGATGGTGAACACTATCCCTTTGTCATGTAGGAATAGAATGCAGTGTCAAATACATAGCCATTTTTTGGTTCTAGCATGCATTCCAATTTCTTATATATTTAAAGACAGGAGAATGAATCCTTTCCTTACATATGTGATAAAACACAAGGACAGCACATTTCAAATTGTTGAGTGTATGACAAAGACATGTCACATACAGTTAAGCCAGTCTGTCAGCATCTGCTCTATATAGTTCATATACATTCCTCCTTAAACATAAAGGAAATCTGTTAAGTTCTACATTTGCAGAGACAAACTTTGGCCCTGGAGAAGGGGAAAGGGTCACCATTCCCTGAGCAAATTGAGAACATGGGAAAGGGGGTAGGGAGCTACAGGAATGAGAAGGGAAGAAAAGGAAGGATGCAGAGGTCATAAGGGAGCAGAAAGTTTGAGTCAGGTGTAGATTAGAAGAAAGGAATGTGATAGGTAGGGTTTTTAGTTGGGGAGGTGGTAGGGGAGGAAGGGAGGGAGAAGGGACCTGAGATTGTCATTTAATTCAATCTTGTTTGTAATTCAATTAAAAAAAGAGAAAAAAGTTCTATATTTACACCTTATGTATACAAATTAAACCAGAGGGGGGTTAATCAAGTCAGAAAGCTCCTAATTAACAGAAGGCTATCCATCCAGTCTGAAGGAAGTTAACTCCAGTATTCTTATACCATATAGTTTATGCGAAGCTGGGATTGATATTATTTGTGGATGAGAATGTTAACTCACAGTGCTAGGATAACATATTATTTTTGGTCATGTAAATAGAGCATTTCAAATACAAATGTCTTTTATCCAAGACACTCATGTGGGTTCTTCCAAGAGAGACCCCACAGGAAACAAGAAAGACAATAATTTCAAACTTAAATCATTTAGATTAAGACCTTGCAAGCAACAGCTTTTAAAGAATATACAAACAGGAACAGTGCATAATAAATATATCTATCAAGAACTAAACCAAATTCTTACAGGAAGCAGAGTTCTATCATGTGGTGGCAACTGTCTCAAAGTCTCCTAGTAAGAGTCACAGAAAATACTGGTTTGCACACTCCCAGTTGTTTGCCTATATTAAATAAGTTTGGCCATTTGAGGAGCTTGAACCACAAAATCAAGGCAATGGGTTATTCAGCCTCAAAGTCACTCCACCAGAAAAGTGCTTATCCCAGATACTTACTTTAGAAACTTTTCACTAGGTAGGACAGTCCCCCTGTGTAAATTTGTGTACTTCCTGAAGGAGAGCACAATAAATTTGTATTATCTGCCCAAGTGAAGCTCATTGATTCCTTACAATTGCTGCACAACTACCAGGAGAGGGGAAGAAATGCACTGAGAAGGAACAGGCTTCATTTTTCTCATTCCTATTCCATCAATGTGTACTGGTCATAAGAATAATGGGGATCGTCCGACATTTCTATGTAAGTATGTAATAATGCACTCATGCTGTGCACATGGCTTCTATTACCCTTTCTTGTCCCATTCCCTCCTCTCACTTTTCAACTAGTTCCCCTTCTGCTTACTTGTGTCAAAAAATACACATATTTTGAAGTTGAAAATCAAAACAAAACAGAACAATAACAGCAATAAAGAACTTCCTGAGTGCATAGCTATTATTTAGAAACAGTTTTGCAAGAAGAGACTCATAGAACTCTATAATCTGTGATATAAACAGGATATTACGTAAAGTGACATGTATAAAAATCTCTTGATAATGTCTACCAAATATTTCCTATGGTTATCTTTTTTATTTAAATTTTTAATTACTATGCATATGTATAGGTCCATCCCCACCATTCTCTCACCTTCCCATGTTCCCCACCAATACCCCCCAACCCATCCCCAACTCCTCCCCAGGAATAGTGAGGCCCTCCACAGGGAACCTTCAAATTCCCTCTTATCATTCCGGGGAGGGCCTAGGTCCTCTTTGCTATATCTGGGATGCAATACTATCCCTCCATAGGGAATGGGCTCCCAAAGTCCATTTGTGCTCTATGGATAAACACTGGCTCCACTGTTTAGAGGTCCCATACACTGTCTTGTCCTCCTAGCTGGCACTTACATTCAGAGGGCCTGGTTTGGTCCAATGCTGTTTCCCCAGATTAATGACTATGGTCTCCATGCTCTCAGTAGGTCTGGTCAACTCTTTCTGCTGGTTTCTCTAGCACCATCTTGGCTTCTTAGCTCATCCCTCCTCCCTCTTCAAAACTGGATTCCAGTCGTATGGTTTAGTGCTTAGCCGTGGGTGCTTGTCTCTCCTTCGAACAGCTACTGTATATAGGGTCTAGGTATGCTAACCAAGGTAGAAACCAATCTCATTAAGGGGAAGGGAATCAATGGCATCCTCTCCACCACTGCGTGGATTTTTAGTTGGGGACATTCCTGTGAATCCCCTAACATTTCCCTTCTGTCAGACCTCTAAACCTGTACAGTCTCCCTCTATCAAGGTGTCTACTTTCTTGCCCTACTCTACTCCTTCCCTGTCACAGTCCTCTTGTTCTCCTCCCCCCTCCTCTTCTTCCCTTCCCACCTCCTTCTTCTCCCATGTTCCCACTTTGCTCAGTGGTTCTTGTCCCCCTCCCCTTCTTTGAGGGATTATGCAATCTTCTCTTGGGGTCCTCCTTGTTTCCTAGCTTCTCTGGCAGTGTGGATTGTAGACTGGCAATCCTTTGCTCTATGTCTAAAAATCATATATGAATGAGTACATACCATATTTATCCTTTTTGTGACTGGGTTACCTCACTCAGGATGTTTTTTTTTTTTTTTCTAGTTCCATCTATTTGCCTGCAAATTTCAACATTCCATTGTTTTATTCTGCTGAGTAGTACTCCATTGTGTAAATGTACCACATTTTCTCTATCCTTCAGTTGAGGGGCATCTAAGTTGCTTCCACGTTATGGATATTACAAATAATGCTGCTATGAACATAGTTGAACATATGTCCTTGTTGTATGAATGTGCATTATTTGGGTATATGCACAAGAGTGGAATTGCTGGAACTTGAGGTAGACTGACTCCCATTTTCCTGAGAAACCAACTTACTGCTTTCCAAAGTGGTTGTACACATTTGCATACCCACCAGCAATGGAGGAGAGTTCTTCTTTCTCCACATCCTCTCCAGCATAGATTGTCACTATTGTCATTGATTTTAGCCACTCTGACAGGAGTAAGATGGTATCTCAGTGTGGTTTTGAGCTGCATTTCCCTGATGGCTAAGGATGTTGAGCATTCTCTCATTCCTCTGTTGAGGATTCTCTATTTAATTCTGTACTCCACTTTTTAATTGGATTGTTTGGTGTTCTGGTGTCTAGCTTCTTGAGTTCATTGTATATTTCAGTGATCAGCCCTCTGTCAGATGTGGAATGGGTGAATGTCTTTTCCCAGTCTGTGGGCTGCCGTTTTGTCTTGCTGACTGTGTCCTTTGCCTTACAGAAGCTTCTCAGTTTCAGAAGGTCCCATTTGTTAACTGTCAATCTCATTGTTTGTGCTACTGGTGTTATGTTCAGAAAGCAGTCGTCTGTATCAATTTTTTCAAGGGTGCCACCTACCTTCTCTTCTAGAAAGTTCAGTGTGGCTGAATTTATGTTGAGGACTTTGATCCATTTGGACTTATGTTTTATGCCTGGTGATAGATATGTATCTATAAGTTGGCTTCATCCCAGGAATGCAGGGATGGTTCAACATATGAAAATCCAGAAAAGTAATCCACCATCTAAAGAAAAGTAAAAAGAAAAACCTCATGATCATCTCACTAGATGCAGAAAAAAAAAAAAAAACTGTGACAAAATCCAGCATCCCTTCATGATAAAAGTCTTGGAGAGATCAGGATTAACAGGAACACACCTAA
Source organism: Cricetulus griseus (assembly GCF_003668045.3). Lineage (NCBI taxonomy): Eukaryota > Metazoa > Chordata > Mammalia > Rodentia > Cricetidae > Cricetulus > Cricetulus griseus. The sequence goes on along the minus strand of NW_023276806.1, from coordinate 181,654,636 downwards.
GCATGATAAAGCAATATACAGCAAACCAACAGCCAACATCATGTTAAAAGGAGAGAATCTCAACACGATTCCTCTATAATCAGGAATAAGAAAAGCCTGCCCACTCTCTCCATATCTCTTCAATGTTGTACTTGAAGTTCTAGCTAGAGCAATAAGACAACAAAAGGAGATCAGGGGATTCAAATTGGAAAGGAAGAATTCAAACTTTCAATATTTGCAGATGATATGATAGTTTACATTAGTTACCCAAAAAACTCTATCAGGGAACTCCTACAGATGATAAACACCTTCACCAAAGTAGCAGGATACAAGATTAACTCAAAAAATATCAGTAGCCCTACTATATATAGATGTGCTGAGAAAGAAATAAAAGAAACGTCACTTTTTACAATAGCAACTAACAACATAAAATATCTTGGGGTAATGCTAACCAAAAATGTGAAAGACCTGAGTAGTAAGAACTTTGAGTCTTTAAAGAAAGAAATTAAAGAAGATACCAGAAAATGGAAAGATCTCCCATGCTCTTGGATAGGTAGGATCAACATACTAAAAATGGCAATCTTGCCAAAAGCAATCTTCAGATTCCATGCAATCCCCATCAAAATCTCAACACAATTCTTCACAGACCTTGTTAATTGTATAGATGATTTTTCTACAAGTCCCAATGGGTTCATTTCCAGTCCTAATAAGGATAAATGCAGGTGATAATATCATCCACAAATATAAAATAACACCAATAAAAGGCAAAAGTAAGGCTGCAAATACCATAAAAGTTTGAAGTTGAAGCATCAGAGGTAATATCTTTTGCAATGCTTGAAGTGCTGAGGGTGCACAATAAGTGAGTTTTTTTTTTTTTTTTTTTTTTGTGTGTGTGTGTGTGTGTGTGTGTGTGTGTGTGTCTGTGTATTTCCCCTGATGTCAGTGACACATTGTGTCTTATTTAAATTGGTAACTAAAAAGGAAAATAAAATCTCCTCAGAATATTGAGTGCCTTATTGTGGAAATTGTTTGCACATTTATCAATGGATTTTGTTTTTGCAAACAGACACCATTTCATAAAAAATGTACAGCCTTTGTGGCCTTTTATATTTATTTTTACTGTGTTTCTAATAGAATAGTCACAGTGGTTTAGAAACATTAAATAAAATGAAGTATTTTAATGATGTTATGTACCACCACCATGAAATACTATAATGAATGTGTGCTCACTCACAGTCTGTAACACAGTTCTACAGTTTACTTAGGCAAAGGAAAATCACACGCCCAGGCATATGAAGGTCAGAGAACAACTGGCTGGAATCACTTCTTCCCTTCTGCCTTTTGAATTCCAGATATAGAACTCAGCATCATTTCTAATTAAACTACCTTCAAAACTTGTTGTTAGAAGATGTAGTTTAATTAGAAATGATGCTGAGCTCTTTGAAGCAAGATCCCATCAAAGAAATGTATTGCAGCATTTTTTTTTCTGTTTGTGTCTTTATATAGATCCGTAGTTTATATCCCTACAATGACTTTGCTGATGTCCCCATTTGTATTATAATCCACATGTAATTAATCTTAAAACAGTCATATAAATTGAAGATGTTTTTCTAATATAGTTAGGGAAATTCAATGAAAGGAAAATTATTTTCAAAGGAATTGTTGATCAGAACTAGGAAGGAAAATCTGTTTTCTTCCAGTTTTATGAGACCCTTCCCACTCCTTTTCCTATTTCCTCCTCTTCCTTCTTCTTCTCTCCCTTCTCCTTATTACCTTTTCATCATCTCTCTGTTTCTTTCCCTTAATGATTCACTGTGGCTCTTTTACAGGGCTTACACATTTGCATGGCTTATACATTATCCAGCTCATTATCCAGTGATGCTATAGGACATTCACTCTTCTCAAAGACAGGAAATTAATTTTTATGTGGTCTGATGTTTTGTAAAGGATATTTGGTAAAATCATATTAAAATGCTATTTTATAATCGACTTGGAAGATTATGAATGCAATGCTGTGCCTTGTGCTACTGAGGAGAATTTTATAATTTTTAGTTGTTGGTTTGCTTCAGAAATCAATACATGTGACTTGCAAAAGGTCAACTGTGGCCTTCTGTGTACTTCATACCAATATTTCAACATCTCTAGGATATTTCCACTTTTCAGTCCATCTTTCACTTCAAACTCCTCATAACTAGACTCAAACTTTTCTCCAGTATTTCTCCATGTCATTTCCTAGAAAAGGAACCAGCATGCATACTACTCCATTTACTTCTACTATTTTACTGTCCCATGTCACCACCTGCTTTTTATTAATAGTTTCTCTGCAGCATCCTCATCATTATCTCTAATTCCTTAGACTCTTGTGCAGAGAAAACACTTCCTTCCTTGCTAGTCCCATTCAGCCCTCATTCCCTTCGTTTCACTGTGCTTGATCTATGTTGGTCAGAGGAATTCTATGGATATTTGTCCAAGCTCTCCCTTGTATTTACTCATAAAACTACCACAAACTAACTTCTGTGTATAATAGTCCATCTAATAAATACATCCAATAAGTAAATTATCATTTTTATCTTACTGAAGTTTTGCTTTGTAACCACCTGTTTTATGATGAAGCAAAAATGTTTTCCTTTAAATTTGTTTACTTCAGTTGTCAAACAAATTTATATTTATTTAATACACATGGTGTTTTAGAGCACATGGAATGCTAAAATCTAGCTCATTAAGGAAGACATTCCTCTATCAGCTAGCTACCTTTTTCTCTTTTCTTTTCTGATATGTGTGTGTGTGTGTGTGTGTGTGTGTGTGTGTGTGATGTGTGTATGTGTGTGGGTACACATATATGTTATTACACATGAATATGTGTACATTCATGTGGAGGTATATGTGGAGAATATTTCATTATTGCTCTTCTAACTTATTTACTAAGGGAAGGTATCTAATAAAACCCAGGGCTTGTTGGAATTTCTAGTCTCACAAGAAAAGCTAAAGAATCAACTAATCTGAGCTCATAGGAGTTAACAGAGACTGAATGAACAACTGAGGAGCTGGTATGGGACTGACCTAGGAACTCTGCATATACAAGACAGTTGTGTAGCTTAGTCTTCTTGTGTAATTCTAAAATCCTACAGTGGGAGCAGGTGTTGCTAGAACCCTATTCATCATACTGGGTTGCCTTGCCTGCCTTTAATACAAGGGGAGGTGCTTAGTCATACTGTAACTTGATATGCCAAGTTTTCTTGATATCCATGGGAAGTCTGCTGTTTCTTGAATAGAAATGGAGGAGGAATGGATGTAGGCAGTGGAAAGGTGGAAGGAGGGAGTGGGGGAAAGGAGGAAGGGGGAGTTGCAAACAGTATTTAAAATAAATGAATTTCATACAAACACACACACACACACACACACACACACACACACACACACACACACACACACACCATAGGTAGAAACCAAAGACAAAATAGAGTGAAATGAGAATATTGTTTCATTATTCAAGGTAGAAATCTGGCAATCTCTCAACCCCAGCATCTAAAAAAAAATGAAGATTTGCTTCTCCTCTTTGTTGTTGACTTTACCCTTGTCTCTGGGTCCAGAATCCCAAAGGAACTTTAATATGGAACAGTGACATTATTGTAATAAGAACGCCGTGACACATGAATTTTCCCTGTCACTTTCTGTCTAGGGGTCACACAACTTATGCTTAAATTTCTATGGCCACTGTAAGTCACAACCCCTAAACTAATGAGAGAAGGAAAGAAAAAAGATATTTGTTAAACAATGATAAACTCTAATATTACCTAATCAAAATCCCAAATACATAAATAGAAAGATAAAGAAATAAATAATCATTATACAGTTGTTCTTAAAAATAACAGTACCATTAATATTGAGGGAAATTAAGGACCATTGAGTGCATGTCTTCCTTTAGGTTGGGAAAGTACTCTTCTATGCTTTTGTTGAGTATGTTTTCTGCACCTTTGAGTTGGGTTTCTTCACCTTCTTCTATACCGATTATTCTTATGTTTGACCTTTTCATGTTTTCCTGGATATTTTGTGTTAGGAATTTGTTGGACTTAAGATTTTCTTTGGTCAATCTTCAATTCCTGAGATTCTCTCTTCCATCTCTCTCTTGTTTTTTTTTTTTTTTTTTTTGAGACAGGATTTCTCTGTGAAGCTTTGGAGCCTATCCTGGCACTCTCTCTGGAGACCAGGCTGGCCTCAAACTCACAGAGATCTGCCTGCCTCTGCCTCCCAAGTGCTGGGATTAAAGGTGTGCACCACCAATGCCCGGCTTTCTCTCTTCCATCTCTTGTATTATGTTGGTTATTCTTGCATCTGTAGTTCCTGAAGTTTACCCATCTTTTCTAATTCCACCATTCCCTCAGACTGTGTTTTCTTTTATTGTCTCTATCTCGGTTTTCAAATCTTGTACTGTTTGAATTGTTTTTTCAAATTTTTGGTTTGTCATTTCTTCCATTTCTTTGAAGGATTTTCTCATTTCTTCTCTTAGGGTCTCTATCATCTGCATAAACTTACTTTTAAGTTCGTTCTCTTCTGCTTCATCTGTGTTGGGATGTTCAGGTCTTGCTTGTGTATAGTCCTTAGACTCTGATGGCGCCATAATGGTTTTTCGATTGTTGGATGTGTTCTTATATTGTCATCTTCTCATCTCTTCTTCCAGTGGATGCAGGTGGTGTCTCTTCCTCTCCTGGTGTGTACAGGTCCAAGGTTCAGAAACAGCTGACAAGAACAGGGGGAGCTCTTGGTCACCAGACTGATTGCTGAGAAACCAGCATGGGACTGATCCAGACCTCATGAATGTGGGTGTCAGTGAGGAGGCCTCAGAAATCTAAGGGCCTCTTGTAGTAGATCAGTATTTATCCCTAGCATAGGAATGGAGTTTGGGAGCTCATCCCAAATGAAGGGATACTCCCTGAGCCTAGACACATGGGTGAGGGCTTAGGCCCTATACCAAAGGATATGACAGACCCTGAAGACTCCCTATGGAAGGCCTCACTCTCCTTGGGGAGCAGAAAGGTTGTGGGATAGGTAGTGTGTTAGATGAGGGGGGGGCAAGGGAATAAGAGAGGAGGAGGAAACTGGGATTGACATGTAAAACAATCTTGTTTCTAATTTAAATAAAAATGGAGAAAAAAGGAGTCCCTTTGAAAGAATTTGACAAGAAGTGTACAAATCATTTGAGGAAAATCCAGGCAAGCTATTTTCGTGAGTTCAAGGATTATTATACCATATTTTACTAATAATCTCTGAAATTTATGAATCAATCATATATTTGTTTTTGTTAAAAATGTATCATATAAATGTAAGGTAAAATTAGTTATTGCATTGCTTATTGCAAGAGGTTAACCCCCTATGATGCATGACTGGGCAAATGTCAAAAACACTGGTAAGAATGCTCTAGATATATCCTGCAGAAAGGAGGAAACACTACCTTTTGTTTCCAGTTTGAAAGTAAAACACATGTTTCCAATAAATCTAAGAGTAGTTTTAAGCATCTTATATTCTGTTGATGAAGATATGGCAAATAGGTGTTGTTATTTAACTCTTCTTTTGATGTGAAATAATCCAGCAGCTACCACAGACAATGTGAACTTTTAATATCTTCCCTTTAGCACAAAATATGATGGGAATTTTTCAGACAAGTGAATTGAATTTCTGATCATTTCCCATTGTTAAAGACTTGGAAAATGTCCCAGAATTGAAACTTGAAGTTTCAACTTTGCTGCTAATAAAATAACACATAAGCATTTGGATTAGAAGTGGTCCTGCCTTATTCAGGAGACTGGAATTCAGAATCAGGATTTTAGGTTCTAGAAAAATGGATTGTCTCTCAAATTGTATTTGTTCTTTGGTGACTCCATGAAGCTTTTCAATATAACCTATTTTCTATTATACATACCTAAGGTCTTAAATATTATGTTTAGATGCTCATCCTCAGGGTAATGAATATTATATGTCAAGAAGAGTAAAATATACATTGTCTCATAGAGTTACCTCTTCCTTTAATTTATGGCTAAAGTTGCAAATTTTATCTTCTTAACAAATTCCAATAACAATATAATATTAACTATTGTTGTTCTACCATACATCCAAGCTGCAACCTTAGTCATCCTGTGTAATGGCAAGTGTGGCCTTTGACCTATATCTCTGCATTTTCTCCCCTTTTCCACCTCAAGTTAACATCTATGTATTCACTTCTGCTTTTTGAGTACAGGTATACGTGAGATCATGTAGTATTTTTCTTTAAACATCTACTTATTTTGCTTATAGTGTTGAGTCTTAGATCATATTTGTGAATTTAAAAATATCAAATCTTTCCAGCCACCTATATTTTCAGCACTTGGGAGACCTCATCTCAAATATAATCCAAAACAAATGTAAAACTTGAGGTTCTACGGGAATTAACTATGAGTAATAAATCCAAACCCTGTCCCTCCAGGTACATATATTACATCTGGAGGAGCAAACATTAAACAATCAACCAGATCATTAACAATTGAAATTTGACAGTGTTGTGGGCCAGGAAGCAGAAGTATAGTTTCTCAAGGACTATTTAGTGTGTTCATGCTCCTGTGAGAAATTGTTCAGGAATAGGCATTTGGACAGATAACCCATGTATGGGCAAATGAGAGGGGCAGCATGGAGGGTGAGGAGTTTTATTAGCAGATGCCATACCAACTAAATTATGGAGACAACACAGTGGTGTGGTCTGAGTGATGTGGGGACAGGCCAGCTTATAAGAATGTGTGGGGAAGATGTATAATGTCTGGTGCTGAGCCAAGTCTAACAGCAGCAGTCTTTTGTATTTCATCTTAATGACTAAATTTCATTAGAAAAGCTGAGGGAATCTTTTGTAAGACACAGATGAAACATGTTTGCATTTGTGTTTTTAGTACATTATTTAGTTGCATATAAAGAGAATGGATCAGAGAGAAGCAAAAGTAGCCATGACAAGTGAATTTGTTGAGTCTAATGAAGGTGACATGGATACTGGCAATCTTGAAATTTTCAGGCTGGGTAACCCAGTCACAAAGACAAACATGATATTTACTCATTCATATATGGATTTTACACATAAGCAAAGGATTACCAGACCACAATCAATACCACCAGAGAAGCTAGGCAACAAGGAGGACTCTAAGAGAGAAATACATGGTCCCCCAGAGAAGGGGAAAGGGATAAGATCTCCTGAGCAAATTGGGAGCATGGGGGGAGAGAGGGAGCTAGGAGAATGTGAAGGGGAGAAGAGGAAGGGAGAGGAGGACATAAGGGAGCAGGATGGTTGTGTAGGGGAAAGAGTAGAGGAGAGCAATATAATAATACTATCAGAGAGGGAGCAAGTATAGGTTTAAAGCGAAATCAGGCACTAGGATAATGCCCACCAACTAACCATCTAAGCAACAGGGGAGAGGCTACCTTAACTGCCCTCCCTTGATAATGAGATTGACGACTAACTTATGTGCATCCTAGAACTTTCATCCAACAGCAGGTGGAAATAGAAGCCGACACACACAGCTAAACACTGAATTGAACTGGAATCCATTAGTAGAGAAGGAGGAGGGATGAGCAAAGGGGTCAAGACCAGGCTGGTGAAACCCACAGAAACAGCTGACCCGAACAAGGGGGAGCACTTGGCTCCCAGACTGATCACTGGGAAACCAGCATGGAACTTTTCCAGACGCCATGAATGTTGACGTCAGTGAGGAGGCCTCGAAAATTTATGGGGGCCTCTTGTAGAAGATCAGTATTTATCTCTAGCATAGGAATGGACTTTGGGAACACATTTCACATAGAGGTATGCTTCTTCAGCCTAGACATATGTGGGAGGGCCTAGGCCCTATCACAAAGAATATGACATACAATGAAGTCACCCCATGGAAGGCCTCACCCTCACTGGGGAGCAGAAATGGTATCAAATAGGTAGGGTGTTACTTGGGGGGAGCAGGGGAGGAAGGGAGGGAGAGAGAAAACTGGGATTGATATGTAAAACAATCTTGTTTCTAATTTAAATAAAAATGGGATAAAAGAAAATATAAAATATAAAGAAAATCTCAAGCTAGGGCTCAAGGATCATCTGTAAGCCAGAAGAATCAAGATTTATCTCCAAGCCAGAAGAGCGAAGACTTATCTCTATGCCAGAATCCACTAAAACCCAGGATTGAGAAATATGTGAAAAACAAGTCTGAAATGTACATGACTGAGGATGTCTGAGATTGTTATTGCTAAGATAATTTTGTGGGTTACTTTACATAGGACAAATGCTAACAGTGGACCAGATTTCTGAGAGAATCTTACGATTCTTTAGACTTTATGCACAATCATTACTATTATTCGTCCTGAACTTGAGGTTAGTGTAAGTACAGTTCAAACAGGAAAGGAGTTTTAGAAACTCTTCATGTTTTTTCTCACCATTAACATTTGTGAGCCCTAGAAAATCAACTAATTTATTACAGACCTCCCAGAATTTTCATTAATTATGAAATTTAGATGAGGCTAAAACAAAACTATAATAAAAGCAACTCTGATTATGTGTTATGCTTGCAGGGTTGTTGAAAGAACTACCAGTATCCTTGACATTGTAAAGAACGGCAACATCTTATAACTATTATATATAGTCTCCAATTTTTGAAAAATTCATCACTCATATGCTCAGCAGGATGAGGCTATCACTAGATTGTAAATAATATGGCTCAAGCAACCTAAATGTGGTTTCCTTACTTAGTGAAGAGAATAAAACAGTGAATTCCTTGATTTTGTAAAACAACACCCAACCTTTAAATGCCTTGTCAACCCCAACCATCCCGATTCTTGAGCATAAGACACTCCCTCTGGTCATGCACCATGAAAAAGCTATTATAGAGCTCATTGTGGTGTGACTTGCACCCTTTGCTTTTCAATGTTGAATTTGTTCATCTGTCACTTTACCAGCTCTATTCAATCCATTCTGGGTTTCAGGGACTGTGTCACAGTGATTTCTGATTGGTTAGAGATACTGAATTTCCTGAGTTTGCCAATTTCAAAATCATGGTTTGTATATTTTGAATTGTATATATTGGAGTGCCGGTTTGATTCTTTGATATAAAAGAAATATACACTATTAATCTAACTTGAAAGGGAGAATTATTTTATAAAGTTCTAGTCACAAAAACAAAATGTTAAAACCTTTTCTAAAACTCATCTTATTTTGATAAAGTATTATGTTTTAGTTTCTAAAGAATTCTTGAAAATTGCAATATATAGCATGTTTTACTCTGTGAGTCCTGAAATATTTCCATTTGTAAGATAGTCACACGATACAGTAGATACACTTATTTGATTTTGTTTGTGAACTGGTATTTTTCTCATACAGACATATTGCTATAACCTATTTTAAAACAATCAATCACCAGGCATTGGTGGCACATGCCTTGAATCCCAGCACTCTGGAGACAGATCTATGTGAGTTCGAGGGCAGCTTGGTCTCCAGAGCAAGTGCCAGAATATGTTCCAAAACAATACAGAGAAACTCTGTCTTGAAAAACCATAAAAAACCATTCGATCATTGAATTCTTGCTGAAGGATTTCTACAAGAACTTTGAAGTGTTATAATTTGATCTCCTAAAGGAAATACCACATCTCTAGAGAGAGGAACAGAGACTGAAAAACAATCAAGAAGCCACATTTTCCTAGATTAATTTTCTATAAATATACCTAATATGTTTAATTGTTATTGTGAATTATAAATTCTAATCCACTATAGGTTCTTTCAGTTTTTTAGATTTTGTATTTATTTCAAATATGTATGTGTAGGGTTGCACATTAATGTAATGTATTCAGAAGCCAGAAGAGGATGTCATATTACTTAGAATAGAAATGTCATGAAGTTTATGCCATCTGGCATAGGTTCTAGGAACCCAGCACAAGTCCTTTGAAGAATAATACACACTCTTTACCATTGAGATATCTCTTCAGCCCCAGGTTCTCTCAACAATTTAAAATATGTATTTTAACATTTAATCAAGTATGCTTTGAATATTTATTTTCTACCAAGAGAAATGAGAAAATGATCTATGCACTATATGCTAAGGTCATTTTCATATTTTTAAATGACATATGAATTTCATAAATATAGGACTAATATTTGGATTATTGGGATAAATAATAGAAGATGCATTCTGTGATTTATTTGATACAAGGATTTGCTTATTCTTAGTGTTGAAGTACTTAAAAAATAAGCTGAGGTCTTGGAGAGATGAATCAGTAGTTAAATAGTGACTGTCATCATTCCAGAAGATCCAAGTTAGATTCCTACCAAATATGTTATGTGTGTCACAACTTCCTGTAACTCTAATTCCATGGGAATCCAATGCCCTCTTATGGAGTCTATGTAAATATGCACTCATGTGCACATATCCACAGGAAGACACAAAGATCATAGAATTTAAAACACTAAAATAAACCGTTAAAATGCTTGCTCAAGACATGCACCATGAGGAAATTAAAACACTAAAATAAACCGTTAAAATGCACCATGAGGAATGATATTGGTACTATGTTAATACTCTGTCCTCATGCATTAGAGGTTGGCTTGTCAAAGAAAAACATTTTATTTTCCAGAATCCAACACATAAAGCAACAAACTTGTGTTATTGCTCACTTACGGCTTTCCAAATTACTTTACAACACACTATTTGAAGTCAACCAAGATATTACTCTTTTGTTCTGGACTCATTTTTTTTAAGTGATAATAAAATGGAAGGGAAAATCTAACCTTGCACTGTGATATGTGAAATTCCACATTGCTGGATACCTCTTATAAAGAAAAGTAAAAAGCTTGAGATATGAAGGGCAATTTAACAGAAAGACTTTACCTGGAAGGAATATTTATCCCAGCAATGCAATGTTATATTTAGAACTCTTATTTCAATGTGCTATTTATTTTAATAACACTTATTTCCTGAAAGGATTTTAAAAACAGCATACATTTTTTTTCAGAATGTTCCAAAAGTATGTGGAAATTTAATGGAAAGTTGGACATATCTAGATGTCTTTGTGCTAGGAATCCCAGTAATCACAGGAGACCCTGACAGTTTGGAAGGATAGCAATCCTCACCATCTACCCATTGCTAAGATTATAGGAAACCATATGCACAGAACTAGAAAGCCGTTGTAGAGAAACAAGCAAACTGCTTTTTATAGTGATGCAATTAATGACCAAGACATGACATTAAAAGCTTGGCTATGAAGTGTATGACATTTATCTTAAATTGAATGGTAGTTTCATGGTTATTTTGCTTCTAAAAACTTCCATTTTGTAACAGGTTTGTGGAGAAGTCAGACTGAGTCTATAGATACAAGGTGGCAGGAGAATGGGGTAATTAAACTCAGAGTAGGATATTTGCCCTTAGTGAATTGGTTATTTTTCTGTACATATAACAAGTGCATTCTAAAAGTTGAAAGTCAGATTGCATGACATTGCTTCCAGCATTAATACATGTAAGATCAAGTAAGGGCAGAAAATAAAATCTCAAACTTTGGTATAAAGCAAGAAAACAAATGCAGGGTCAAAGATTAGCTCAAGTTTCTGGAGATGAATTTGAGATGGTGGTTATCCATATCTGTGTTTACTCAGAAGATGAAGCCAAAATGGACATTCATAAGCAAGTTTTTTAGGAAGAAGAGCTCTTGGAATGAATGTTTTTGAGGGACCATGTTTATACAGAGGGTTTATCTGAACTGGGATACCATTGCAAAAGGCCTTGTCTGATAGGAGTGAGTCTCCAGAAGTACGATGGGCCTTCAAACGTTTGTTACATTGAATTAGGGTGCTCAAGATATTTCATGCAGGAAATTCATGGGGATAAGACATCAACCTTCATAGATTAATTTGTCTATAACTTCTCAGCAGACAATATATCCTGCAGCATTGGAATGAGAACTTGCATTTCAGTAGAGTTTCTGCTGAGTATCCTCTTCAGAAATGTTTACTCTATATGAAACCAAGACATCAAAAACAGAGAAACAAAAATTGCAAGCATCATGAGCCCTAATATCCCAAAATAGAATAACAATGATTTGAAAACATTATTTCTTTTGCATTAAAATTTTTGATGCTATATATTTAATGATTAAGAAAACCTGCTCTGCACAGTGCTCTGAGCTAGAGGGTACCCATATAGTCCTTTTTAAGCTTGTGTCTTCAGGAATCTACATGTGGCAGGTTATGGTTGTATATAGCTTCAATTTTAGCACATGGGATATAGAGCCTGGTAGATTTCTGTGAGCTCAAAAGCAGTTTGGTCTACACAGCCAGTTTCAAAAACCATATCAGTACTACAATGTGAATTAGTCCTTACCTCCTCTCCCTGAAAAATTGTACTTAATTGACCTTCTTTATAGGAGCTTCTGTGGAGTTTGGTATGTGCCTCATTACTTTGCTGCAACAGATACCATTCTGTTTTAGGGAAACTTATTATTTGTACTATTTGGGAAGATCCACACCAGAAGATCAAGCATTCTTTCTATTCCTCTTGTGACAGTAATAGTTGTTGAAGCACTGTGGCAGGAGAAGCAGCTATGCTTAGATTATAAATTGATTCCAATTGAGATGGAAAGCATCCAATGTTAAAAAAAAAGTTGCCATTAAGTTTGTAGTTGCTCTTTTGAAGTGATGGTGCTATACAGGCAGTGGTTCAGCAGATCTGGCTTGGCACCCAACAGCTGATTGTGTACATTTTCTTACAGCTCTATTGATCCATGTTAGGCTGGTATATTGAAGGTTATCATGCTGTAGCTTGTAAAATCAAAGAAATCAGGAATATTTCCTGGATAAGCATGTACTAAAGCATTTACCAATATTTTACTGTATTTTGGAGAGCTGTGTTCTCTGCTATGGAAGATGTAGACATTTACTGGAGTATTAGTAGAAAGACCCTATGCTGCTTGTGCAGTCTACTTATAGAAAAAAAGTTATTGCTCTTGATCCCCAAGTTTTAAGACAGATAGCTAATGACACAGGCTGACTAATGTCAAGTGTCAGAGTTATTTTATTTATTATGTTATCATTTCTCTTATTGTGGTATATGCTCTCAGATTCATAGTAACATTCAAATTACCATAAAAGTGCCCATAGAGAAATGAACCTACCTTTTTCCTAGACCTCTTCATCTTCAAATATTTCATTTCTATGTTCATGACTCAATATTCAACCAATCCATTATCATGTATATTAGTATAAATATTTATATTGCAGCCCTCTATTTTTCTGTGTAGACTATCATTGCCTTCCACAGTCTAAAGATATTCCCTCTTGGGTAAAACTGTTGAGCAGTGGCTTTTAACCTCTTTTTCTCTCAAGCTTGTACATTAATATGTAGAGCCATAAGTATGTTTGGCATTTTGTTCCCACTGCTGTTTAGTCATAAGGCAGTTGCCTCAACATACAACCAAAACTGTGAGCTGGAGGAGAGCAATCTAAATTAGCCTATTTGCAAACAGACTCTTATGTTCTTATGATTATCTTATATCTCACTTAGTCCATTTGGCCATACATGGACTACTCTTTTAAGGCAAATCAGATCTCATGATGGGATACACTGGATGTATGTTTAACTTATGTTGAAGCCACTCTCTGCCTACCAAGCCTATGTTGCCATTTGGATTCTATTTATGGCCTTAAAGAACATTTCAGACTACTTTTCAAATAGTATTAAATTGATGCTTCTGATGGTATGGCTCTGATTAATAATAAAAGGACTATATACATTGTGGAATGGACAGTCTATTTAAAAAAGAACTTTGAAAAACTGAAAACTCATATTAAAAAATGAAACCTTACTTTTATATCATACACAAAACAATACAAATTATTCCATTTTACTCATGAAAGTGGAAAATTTAAAATTCCAAGAAGAAAGCACAGCAGAAAAATGATAAATATTTGCTTTAGCAATGATTCCATAGGCATTAATGTGAAAAGCTTAGGCAACAAAGAAAAATTAGACATTATGGACTATATCAAAAAGTCTATAAACCTAGCAAATATAAAATCAATATAAAGAAAAGGCAACCTGTGGAATGAGAAAAATATTTGCAAATCATATATTAGATGTTGGATTAATATTTAATGTCAGGAAAAATGCATAACCTGGCTAAAATTCATGGATTTGAGTGACTATTCCTCAAAAAATAAAAAGAGAAAAAAGAAACAGAAATGGCCACAGGCATGTGAAACCAAAAAGTCCAGCACCACTACTCATCATAGAAATGCAAATTAAAACCAAAGGAGGAATCACATTCACAAGTTAGATAAGTCATGACAAGGACGAGGAGAGAAGAGAGAGAAAACTTTGCACAATACTAATGGAAATGTTAATTAGTGCAGCCATTATTGAAAGTGTCTCCCAAAAGTAAAATATAAAAGTAGACCTAAAAATTTTCCTACTGGGTGGCATAGCCAAAGAAAACAAGATTATATGTAGAAAACATATTTGCAATCATGTGTCTATTGCTGCCTTATGCACAACACCCATGATTTTGAGTGGATTGACTTAAAAAATGAGGCCAAGAAACATAGTAGTATTCAAAAACTTTAAATAAAGAAGAAATCATAACATTTGTGACAACCAGCAACATCTGGAACAAATTACATTGAGTGAAAGAAAAATATATGCAATTTCACTCATGTGACTTCATTGAAGTTCATCTGAGGCTAAAGATGATATCAGACATTACAGGAGTAGAAAATAAAGGGAAAGGAGATAAACTGACCAATAGATCCAAGTTATAGTAAGATATGAGGAACATTCTATGGTGTTATAATATATAGTAGGGTGACTATAGTTATATCAATGTGTGTTTTAAAATAGCCATAAGAATGCTGGGTGGTCATGGTGGCACTCACCTTTAATCTCAATACTTAGGAAGCAGATGTAGGCCATTTTCCGAGTTTGAAGACAGCCTGGTCAACAGAGTGCATTCCAGGATAGCCAAGACTACATAGAGAAATGCTGTTTCGAGAAACCAGAAACCAAAACCTAAAACAAAACAGCTGTAAGAGTGTATTTTGAATGTTCTTGTCACAAAAATAGGATACATGTTTAAGATTATGGCTACTATATTTATGCTGATTTGGCCATTATCCAATGAATACATACACCAAAATATAATTTTACACCTCATAAATATATACAATTACTTGTCAATAAAATAAAGAATCTAAGGAGTCAATGTGAATTTTTCTTCACATTTCAATGTTTCTCATTGAATATACCTCCTAAGCCATTGAGCCTACTAAGTCATATGGCTGAAGAGACAGTGCTTCTCAAACTGAATCCTGGGCTGGTTACCTTTATACTGGAAACACCCTGTGTAACACAGTAAATATACTGGAAAAAAATATTGAATTAACTCCTTTCAACCCTAAGGACTCAATTGTGTTGAGTTGATAATTCATTCTTTAGAGAGTATAAGGCTTTTTATGATCCAGACAATACAACATATAAAAACTTTGCTGATATAATCTTTGTTCAATTGGGTATATCTGTAAAGGCTTCTAGTATATTTGTTGAAGAATTGACTTTAGTTGACTTAGCATGCTAGTAATTGGTTTGAATGACCAAAATGATGGATTTTTGTTTCATTTACCTGCTATCATGAATATATAGATTTGTGAAAATGTTAAATTTATATAATATGTTAATTATTTGAGGCAATCTCCTCTCTGACAGAGATCTATTTGAGTATGAAGACAGCCTGGTCTATAGAACAAGTTCCAGGATAGCCAAGGCTGTTACACAGAGAAACCCTATCTTGAAAAATAACAAATAACAAAAAAAATCATCATTGTAACAAATGGTAGTGGTTGCATACAGTTTTCTTAAACTGATATCCTCTGCCCAGTGGGGAGGCTCCTTAAGACACAGGAAATAAACAGAACTTACAATGGTAATGAAAAAACTACAGACCTCAGGAAGCTGCTGCAACTCACAAGACAGTTTCTAAACAGTACCATTACCCAGGCAAACAATATTCTCTAGTTGGTTGAACTGCCTCCAACTCATTTAACTCAAGCAGCACCAAGAATGCACCTTGGGTACACAGTCACTCATGCAGGGATACACTTCTGAGTGACATAGCAGCTTTTAAATCATCCATGCTTCCTATATGTATGACATCATCTATACTCCTATAACTACAATAAACTCACTAAACTGGACAGGATAAGTCATTTATTTGATATGTCAATAGGTTCATATATTGATACAAACACATTTCTTCATTCTGTGCCTTAAAAACTCACACAACAGTAGTAGCATGAGACCTGCTAAACTTTCTAAACATATTACACACACACACACACACACACACACACACACACACACACACACACACACCTTGTCAACAGCAGTTAAATTACAAGCTGGTTGATTCTGAAAATTGTTTGTCCATAATTGCTACTATATATAATAATCAAGATGGAAAATGATTATGATGGCTACCATTAGCCCTTACAGTTTAAATATTTAGCTGTTTCTGGCACTTTTTATTTAACATCTTGGCTAAGAGTGAAGTGTTTTTCAGAGGCCTATAATTGGCTTTTCCCAATATAAACACACATTTCTTAGAAAACATAGATTCAGCATGAAATTCTTACATCTGTGTTATATACTCACTCCTGCTATGCACTCATGGACTAGGGAATTAACACAGATATGACACATTTGTGGACTCACTGAGCTGGGTTGATACCTGCAGATACTGTAATCCAGTATACAGACTACATCCCCTTACTTGGTGTCTCTTGGGACAAAGCAGGATATTGTTTACATAAGAGATGTATGGTAGGAGCTGGAAGAGTTGACACTTCAATATGATCACAGACATTGTATTGAGAGTAATAACATTTTTGGCTATTTCTTTTTCGTTAACATAAACTTTTTTCTGGATGTCTGTAGATTGCCTTGAGAAAATAATGGAAGAAATTTTAGGAGCTATCCTTACTGAAAAAAGTATTTCCTTCCTGGAGGTCTGCCTTGTCTTCAGAGTTCTGGAATCTGAGTACACTTGTGTACTCAGAAAGAGATTTTCACTCTTACTGGAGCAAATATCCTGAGACTTTTGGTCATCCAACCTTTATCTCTTTTTAATGGTTGATTGATATACTTTTTAAAATTTTATTTATTTTTATTAGAAAGAAAATTATTTTACATGTCAATCCCAGGTCCCTCTCCCTCCTCTCCTTCCCTGCCCCTGCCAACTAACACCCTACTTATCCCATACCCTTTCTGCTCCCCAGGGAGGGTGAGGCCTTCCATTGTGGTGGTCTTCAAAGTCTATCATAATATTTGGGATAGGCCCTAGGCCAACCCCCTTGTATCTAGGCTCAGGGAGTACCCCTCCATGTGGGATGGGCTCCCAAAGTTCATTCTTATGCTAATGATAAGTACTGATCCACAACAAGAGCCCCCATAGATTTCCAAGGTCTCCTCACTGACACCCACATTCAGGGGGTCTTGATCAGTCCCATGCTAGTTTCCCAGCTATCAGTTGGTGACCAAGAGCTCTCCTTGTTCAGGTCAGCTGTTTCTGTGGGTTTCATCATCCCTTTGCTCATCAGTCCTCCTTATCTGCAACTGGGATTTCAGTTCAGTTTAAGGTTTAGATGTGGGGTCTGCTTCTACTTCTACCAGCTGCTGGATGAAGGCTATACGATGCATATGAATTAGTCATCAATCTCATTATCATTTATGACCTGAAGGACACTGAGTTCTCTTAACTACTGCAAACCAGGTACTTTGCCTACCAGTCTAACTTTGCTTTCCCTAGAATAATTGCTTCCATTTTGTTTCTGAAGGTTAAGTAACACCATATGGCCTTTGCTACTTTGGAACTATGTGACATTCGATTGCTTTTAGGGAAAGCAATTTTATAACAGCCTCTCTTACTGCTGTCTTTATAGAAGATAGCCACCACTGAGATTCTTAATAATGTTGGTGTTGTTATCACTAAAACATTAGTTATCTTTCTTGTTATTATTGTATTCTCTTTGCAAATTGTATAATGTAGTCTTCTGGTGGGTTTTCTGGCTATATGTAACATGTTTGTTCTAATAAATTCACTATTCTCTGTTCTCTAAATATTTTTTCCACCATTATTCATGTCTGATTGTCATTTTTATTGTATTTATTGTTTGTTCTATCCTTTTAAGGTTTATTATCTTCTAAATATAGTATTTTTATTAGTGGAGAAATTACAAAATATATTCTAGCCATCTTTGTTTACCTTCTCCTCTATCTCTTCCCAAATAACCTTCACCATCCAATTTAGAATTATCTGTGTCTGTCTTTATCTCTCTCTGTCTCTTTGACTCTCTGTCTCTGTCTCTTTCTCTTTCCCTCTGTTTATCTGTCTGTTACCTATCCAGTCTAATTTTTGTTACGTAACTTCTCTTGGAGGTGGGGCCTGCCCTGGGGTATAAACAACTTGCCAGGGGTCAATTAAAGAAACTGAACTCTTTCTCTCTCATCATCTATCAAATACATATATTACCTCAGCAAGTAGTATAATGTAATGTTTACATCGCTTTCTCCATGCTAGAATTTTCTCTGGTTTGAGCTTGAACTCTTGAGAATACTGTCACAATACCTGTGAACTCTTCATGCATCTGAACTCTTTTGCCTGATAAATACTGCTTCCTTGAAGTTATCTAATAATTCTATCTCTTACAATCTTTTCACACCTTCTTCTATAAAGATTGATAGTCTTTTATGGAGGGTTGTGATATGTAGATTCCATTTAAGTCTGAATAGTTTACAGTCATTTATTCTCTGTTGACCAGTTCTGGGCCTCTGTTTATTTCTATCTAAAGTAAGAAGGAACATCTTTGATGAGAGTTGAGAGATGCAGCACTCTGTGACAATAGTGATAGATGAATAATATTCCTGTGTAAATGCACCACATTCTCATTATTTATTAATGAGTTTATGCACATATAGGGTGTTTTCATTTCCTGATTATTGTGGATAGAACACCAACAAATATGTATGAACAAATATTTCTGTAGTAAGATACAAAGTCTTTAGGTATATGCTCAAGAGTTATATAGCCACATCATGTGGTAGATTCATTTGTAGGTTTTTGGAAATGGGTATATATTTTTACAGTTCTATTTTTCAAAGTCATAGAAATAATTATCCTAAAGAAATGGAACTCTTGATGTTTGGATAGCTACAACATAGAAATAAAAGGACAAAATTTTATTTACTCAAATAAACAGTCTAGAACTATCAATATATATTGTCACATACATGTATTAATATTAGTTAAATATAAATAAAGATGAAGATATATATATATATATATATATATATATATATATATTGCTTGTTGCTTGCTTGTTTTACAACACAGGCTTTCTCTGTGTAACAACTGTAGCTGTCCTAGACCTCATCAAACTCACAGAAATCTACCTGCCACTGCCTCCAGAATGCTGGGATTAAAGTTATGTGCCTCCCTCAGCCTGTCTATAGTTTTAAAATCTATTCATCATCTTCTTTCATCTTTGAGATATGGTGTATTATTCCATATAGAAACCTGGTTATAGAAAAATAAAATAAATTTATGATTGCCAAAATAGCTTCATGAATAAATGTGAGATATCCTATATTTAAGTTGCTGATGTAAAATTTATCTAAAAGTCTCAAATTGGAGCAAAACTAAACAAACAAAATTGAACAATATTAAACAACTGTGTGAGAGTGTTTATGTGTATTACATAACCCTTTCACTTCATCAGAATAACCTTCTGATGTTTTCCAATGTACCATCCTGATGTTGATTGAAAGTCACTACTTTGCCAAGGGACATTTTCTATCAAATGTTATCAATTGTCAATGGTAAATAGACACCTATTTTAAAGCCATTAGCAAGTATGGACATCTTCTGCCATTGAATAAGGTGGACAGCACTCTTGTGTAAGTGCATATCCATGGACAAGGACAATTTATTTTTGTATTAAAATGACCTAGAAAAGTTTGTTATTGGTTTTGAAGAATAAAAGGTCATATCTATTAATGGAAATTGGCAATGAATGTTAAACAGGTCAGTTTGAAAGTTGAAGCATGAAATCAAAGTATATACTGATAATTTTCAATCCATTCATGAATTTCATCATAAATATAACAAATAAAAATTATTTCACTTTCTATTTTGTGAAATAACACTGTTTATGTTATTCTCATAAGAGGTCCTTCATCTGTTCCTTGATTTCATATTTTATGTAGTATGTAACCATCATTGAAGATGTCCAAATGATTTGACTTTCCAAAGGTTGGGGCTTTAAATATTGTATTTTCCTAGCACAAAATATTTTCTTTCAGGTTTTCTGATGTCAAGTATGAAATCTGATACTGGTTATAAACTGAATTACTGGGTTTGAGTATTACTGGTGTTATTTCCAAAACTCTATGAATTCCAAATTTTTATTGATGGCATTCTACAATTAATAGCCCTACTCAGTTATTCCTTCCCAGAGCAAGAAGGGGATCACAAAACATTTTCATCTCTTCCACATAGGCAGAACCCAGTTGCAGATGGTAAGAAAACACAATGCCCTAAGATTAGAGTCAGGGTAATTCAGGTTCTCCCAAATGGAAAGAATTGGTTTCCATTCTATGAAATGAAGGCCAGACCTTCTGGAGAGTATACCAGAGAAGAAAAGTAATTTAATAGTCACTTTGAAAGGAAACTGGCTTAAGTTGACCTTGAAGCAGAGAAGGAAGAAAGACTAGGATGCCATGATGAGACAGCACAGAGATGTGTGGCTCTAAAATGAGTCAAAACTCCATGCAGGGACTCCTCTCTTTGCTGTTATCATTACCAACACTTTTCTTAATTCTTGCTCCATTGGAAACTGAAAAGGATAGAACTCTGTTATATTTTGTGTAGTGAGTGAAATTATGGTTTGTATGCTTTATGTAGTACTTGCCATGTAGTAGGAATTCCTAGCAAATGGTATTAATAAAATACTGTGTTTAAAAAAAAAAAAAAGATAACTTTAACTGGACACACACCATTCAAGTTGCAAGTATCCAAGAATGGAAACCATGCTAGTAGCAGCCTTTAAACTATACTCTCTTAATCATCCTAATTTTGATTATTTTTTTCACTGATTTGCTTTCTATCTTCTTGTTGCTGCCTTAAGCTTCTGACCTGATACTTCCTTATTCCCATTTGTAGAAGCCACTGTTTGTCTAGTTTTGACATTGTTTCATTTAAACAATTATTTTTTTTCAATTTTCCATTCAGTGCATTGTGTGGTTAAGAGCCTATTTAGAAGATCCCGAGAAAATAAGAGAGTGTAGATACAACCAAAGACATTATTAAAAAATAAACTAAATATACAATGATATAATTTCTGAGATTTTACTCATTAAATATAAATGAAAGTTGAGGAGGAAAATGAAGTGGAAATTTTCTGTAGTTTTGTTCCTGCAGGAGATATTACCTAATCTCTGTCTTAGGAGATGTTAATTTGTTGGAAAGTATGGAAATACATAAATGGACAGAGAATAAGGAAGTGAGACAGAGCAATTTCAAAGCCTTTTGTCCACAGAAACTAGAGCAAGAACTTACCAGCCATTTAAACATATAGGGCTGGGTAATAAAAACAGCTATATATGTAGTTAAGGTAGGTATTCATGTATTAATCACACACTAATACAGAACAGTTGACACTTAATAGTTTGCAATGTGGGCACAGGATTTGTGTTCAGCTGAGGAAACTAAAACTTGAGAGCTAGGCAAATGCTATGGGAAGGTCAGCCTGGAAGACAGTCTTTTGGAATGCCAACCCTCAATAACACATAACTTACTATAATTTACCCAAGTTGGTAGAATTGAAGAGAAGAAAGCAATTGAAGGAAATTTTAGGTTCATGCTGCATGTATTCAGTTGTCTATGAAAAAAAGATATCTCTGGCAATGTATACAAGTGATTTTAAAAAATGAAGGTAGATTGGAGCCTTGGGACCACACCCACGAGGAGAGGTGAGTGCTGGGTCTTTTTCTGTCCCCCCTCCCCTTCTCATTGGAGGCTATCCTGCCCACCAAATCCCCAGAGACCTGGGGGCAGACAAAATTATCCAGCATCTGCCTGCATCACAACCCTGGGTCCACACCCACTGAAAGAGCTGACACCATCAGAGCCTTGGACCTACACCCATGGGGAGAGCTACCTTCTGTACCCAATATAAGACAACAGTATAGAAACACATTCAACAACATAAAGATTAATATGATACCACCAGAGTCTAGGGATTCTACACGAGTAAGATCTGAATATTCCAACACAGAAGAAGCAGAAGAGAATGACATTAAACACAACTTTATGAAGATAATAGAGGCCCTTAAAGAGGAAATGAGAAAATTTCTAAAAAGAAATGGAGGAAAAGACAAACCAAAAATGCAAGTTATCAACAAATCTCTTAAACAAAGCAAGGAAAGCCAATAAAAAAAAAACAGCAGAAGGAAAGCAATTCAAACAATTCAAGACTTGAAAACTGAAATAGAGGCAATAAAGAAAACAAACTGAGGGAATGCTGGAAATAGAAAATCTGAGTAACTGATCAGGACCCACAGATACAAGCATGGCCAATAGAATAGAAGAATACAAGAGATGGAAATGAGAATTTCATGTGTTGAAGATACACTAGAGGAAATAGATTCATTGATCAAGAAAATGTTAAGTCCAAAAAAATCTTTAACACAAAATATCCATGAAATATGAGACACTGTGAAAAGAGCAAACCTAAGAATAATAGGTAGAGAAGAAGACAAAGAAGCTCAGCTCAAAGGTACAGAAAACATATTCAATAAAATCATAGAAGAAAAACGTTCCCAACCTAATAAAAGACAGGTCTATGAAAGTACCCGAAGCTTACAGAATACCAAATAGACTGGACCAAAACAAAAAGTGGACTCACCACATAATAATCAAAACACCAAACATACAAAATAAAGAAAGAATATTAAGAGCTGCAAAGGAAAAGGGCAAGTAACATGTGAAGGCAAGCCTATCAGAATTACACCTTCACTTAAGTGGAAGGATGCAAGATTAACTAAAAAAAAAAATCAGTATCTCTCCTATATACAGATGATAAATGGACTGAGACAGAAATCAGAGAAACATCACACTTCACATTAGCTACAAACAACATAAAATATCTTGGGGTAATTCTAAACAAACAAGTGAAAGACATGTATGATAAAAACTTTAAGTCTTTAAGAAAGAAATTAAAGAAAATAGCAAAAAATGGAAAGATCACCCATGTTCTTGGATAGGTAAGATCAACATAGCAAAAATGGCAATGTTACCAAAACTAATTTACAGATTCAATGCAAATCCCATCAAAATCCCAGTACAATTCTTCACAGACCTTGACAGAACAATACTCAAATTTATTTGGAGAAACAAACAAACAACCAAAAAATACGAGGATAGGCAACACAACCCTGTATGATGAAGGAACTTCCAGAGGCATAACCATCCCTGACTTCATGTTCTACTATAGAGCTAAAGTAATACACTGCATACTGTAGAAGAAAAAGTGTCAAGTACCATTGAATGAATTAGCACAAAAGACTGCTTCCTGAACATAACAACAGTATCAAAGACACTGAGATTGACAATTAATAAATGGGATATCCTGAAACTGAGAAGCTTCTGTAAGACAAAGGACACAGTCAACAAGACAAAAGGGCAGCCCACAAAATGAGAAAAGATCTTCAACAAACCTACATCTGACACATGGCTGATCTCCAAAATATAAAACAAACTCAAGAAGCTAGTCACCAAAACATCAAATAATCTAATTATAAAATGGGGTACAGAACTAAATAGAGAATTTTCAATAGAGGAATCTCAAATAGCTGGAAAGCACTTAAGAAACTATTCAACATCCATAGGAATCAGAGAAATGCAAATCAAAACAACACTGAAATATCATCTTACACTTGTCAGGATGGCTAAAATCAAAAATATCAACGACAATTTTTGCTGGAGAGGATGTTGGAAAGGGGAACACTACTCCATTGCTGGTGGGAGTACAAAATTATACAGCTGCATTGAAAATCAGTATGGCAATTTCACAGGAAAATTGGAAACAGTCTACCTCAAGATACAGTGATTCCAGTCTTAGCCATATACACAAAGGATGCACATTCATACCACAAGGACATTTGTTCAACTATGTTCATAGCAGCATTATTTGTAATAGCCAGAACCTGGAAGCAACCTAGATGCCCCTCAGCTGAAGAATGGATAAAGAAAATGTGGTACATTTACATAATGTAATACTATTCAGCAGGAAGAAAACAATGAAATCCTGAAATTTCCAGCCAAATAGATGAAACTAGAAGAAACTATCCTAAGTGAGATAATCCAGACACAGAAAGACAAACACACTATACACTAACTTACAAGTGGATATTAGATATAGTGCAAAGGATAACCAACCTAAAATCGACAAACCCAGAGAATTTAGTATGGGGACCAAGAAATATCATCTCAAGGTATAAACCTCCAGGAAATATCATCTCAAGGTACAAACCTCCAGTTCAGCTCCACCCTACAATTGTATTGCAAATGTGAGCAAGTTTGCTATTGTATACCATGGCCTCAGTATAGAATGCCTCCTAGTTTGCATCTCTATGGGCCTAAGCATTTGAATAGGCCTGCACCTGGATGGAGGGCTATGTGTGTGAGTAAAAAGTAAGGACAGAGAGTTAGGAGCGATCAAGCAGAGATGGGTAAGCTGAAGGAGACAGAAATGGCCTCATGGCCTTGGAAGCATGGTTAGGAGACAGCCAGGAAGATGCTGAATAAACAAGAGACTCCAATTTTGCAACATGGAACAGAGAGCTCTCTAGAGATGACAAGATGCCTGTGCTTGGTCTTTATTGTCATTGGGTTGCTAGGAGTTTCCAAGTCCACACTCCTCCAGTCAGGCTGAACCTCATGGCTCCTGTGGCTTGGGGCTGAGACATGTGGGGCCACAACAAGTTAGGAAACAAGGAAGACCCTAAAAGAGACTTGCATGGGCATGCTGAGAAGGGAAAAGAGACATGATCTCCTGAGTAAACTGGGAGCATAGGGGGAGGGGAGAGGGAGTTAGGAGAAAGAAGAGGGGAGAAAGTGAGGGGGAAGAGAACATGAGCAATCAGGAAAGTAGAGTTGGGGGAAGAACAGAGAAAGAGACCAAGAAAAGTGAGGCCTTAATAATGGGACCCATTATGGGTTTAATGAGAAATCTGGTACTAGGGAAATCTCCAAGAACCCACAAAGATAACCACAGTTAAGAACCTAAGCAAGTAGTTTAGAGGCTAAGTTAAATGTCCTTCTGTTATAATGAGATTGATGATTGATGACTACCTGGAATGCCATCATAGAACCTTCATCCTGTAGCTGATGATAGCAGAAGCAAAGATTCACAGCTAAGCACTGAGACAATTTCCTGCAATCCTCTTGTAGAGAGGGAGGAGTGATGAATAAAGGGGTCAAGACCATGGTGGGGAAACCCACAAAATAGCCGACCTGAACAAGTCGAATTTCTTGGACCCCAGTCTTACACCTGGGGGACCAGCAAAAGACGGAAATAGGCCTCCTGAGTATGGGCTTCAGTTGGATGACTTGAGCAGTCTATGGGGCCTCTGGCAGTGGAACCAGTATTTATCTCTAGTGCACAAATGGGCTATGGGAGCCCATTCCCTATGGAAGGATAATCTCTCAGTGTAGATGAACAGGGGCGGTTCAAGGTCCTGTCCAAAATGATGTGACATACTTTGATGATCCCCAATGTAAGGCTTCTTCCTCCCTGAGGTGGAATGGTGTTTGCTGGGGGGAATGGGCAGATAGGGGGGAAGGGAACTGGTATTTGTATATAAAAGAAGATTGTTTTCCATGTAAATAAAAATTAATTAAAATAATGAAGGTAAATTTTATCACCAAAAATGGAGTTAATGAAAGGATAAAATTTTAAACAGAAATAAAATAAGAAATTATTAATTCTCAGTGAAGAATATTTGTGCTGTGGGTACCAAGAACTGTTTGGCAAAATAATCTGCACTAATCATATGACTGGTGTCAATACAAATGAAATCCAAACATAAAACTGCTGCCAACTTAGTAGATTTCTTCCATGTCTCTCTCTGTATGCTGCCTATAATCACAAAGTAAATCAAGTGTAATTATTTCCTGCAATTTTTCTTTGGCAGAAATAAGTAAACCTTATTTTATCTTGAATATCCTAATAGCAGACAGGTTCATTGGAAATATAGGAGAAAAATCTAACATTTGAATTCTGTTCCTGAATTTGGACTTATTTCAAGTTGCAGAACATTTGTGCTCTTTTTCTCCTGATAGCAGTCATCTTGGTGACCTCAGAAGGTTATAGCTCTTGTGCACATTGGTTATTTTTAAATCAAAATGAGTTATAGATTGGAAGGGTCAAATTTAGTCACTGAAATAAATTTGAAAAAAAAAACACAGATATATAAATGCAGAGAGAATATTTTAATTTATATGCTAATATTAAAATGTTTATTACTGAATTATATTTGACATTCCAGGGTTTATCACAATTTGAAGGTCATATGGAAGAGAGAGAGAGAGAGAGAATGTATATATAAAATTTGTACTCTACATATTAGCATATGGTTAAAGTAAATGGGTGATACCTTATTATAATGTAGTGTATACCTAAATATGTATATGTGATAAATTCAATTGGTTAGTTTGAATTTTTTCATTTCCTTAAAAGGCATCATACTAGGTCTATAAAATTGTACTGCTTTATGGTGAGAAATGCTGACGCTGTTAGCAAACAACTTGCCGACTATTTGAACATATTAGTGATATATTACTAAAACACCTGTACTTTTAGGTATAGTAGTCAACAAATTGTTAATTCAGAACTGCAGACACATAATAGGTTGAATCTATAGCTCCTGAAAGAAAAGATAGCTAAGTCATATGGTAGATTTATTCTCAGCTTTTTTGAGATTTCTCCAAACATTTCCACAGTAGCTGTACCATGTTACAATAAATCTTGCACCAAAAGCCACCCAAGTTCTACCGCCACTTGGTTGGTCTCGCCAGCCACCGGAGTTCCGCCCCCTGTGTGGATGGACAAAATAGTACAGAGACATATTAGGTACAAATGCTGCTTGGCCAATGACTAGGATTCTCATCTGTTAGCTCAGTATTAATTATCATAAATATATATATTTTATAAGACTTATCTTATAGAGGATGCCTTCCACTGGCACCCTCTCTTGCTGGTGGCTCACATGGCGCCACTGGAGGAAGCAAAGGGGAAAAGGGTATACTTCCTCTTTCTCCTTTCTTAAATATGAGTCTCCTTGCTATGTCACTTCCTGCCTTTATCACTTCTCTACTACATTTCCCAAAATCTTCTTTGACTCCTAGTCCTGCCTAACTTGCTGCCTCATTGACCAAACAGTTTTTTATTTATCATCCAGTAAGACAAACACATTCACAGAAGCACTTCTCCCATCAATATCAGTTTACAATTCCACCAACAGTGAGTGTTCCTTTTCCCCATATAACCTCCAACATTTATTGATGATTGTTTTATTGATCTTTGGCGTTCTGACAGGGGTGAGATGAAATATCAAAGATATTTTGCTGGGCATGATAGACATTTTTGAGATATTTCATAATTGCCTCCTCTCCCCCATTCTTCTTCTCCTTCTCATTCTCCTCCTTGTTCTCCTTTTTCTTCTTTGTTTCCCCTCCTCTTCCTCCTGTCCCTCCTTCTGTTCCTTCTTCCTTTTCTTTTTATGTTCTTCTGAGAACTCCCTGTTTATGTTCCAGGATAAATTTTCAAATGGGCCTTATTTTTCTGCAGCACTTTTATTTTCCTTTACACAATGACGTATTACTGGGGCCTAATGTTCTCAATGAACAGTAGAAAACCAAAATTTGTCATTTCTTAAAGAATTATGTACAAAAAAACCTTACATAAATTAAAAGGATGATTCATTTACAGGTGTCAGTGCAAACGTTCTCAACTTAAGGCAAGTAACAATCCCCTGCGGTCAGGAAGGAAAATACTAGAAAGGAAACCAGGTCTTAAGGCTCGGACTTTCTCACCCTGTTAGACCAGCAAGATGGAGGTTCAGAAAACATTGTGGAAGAGGGAGTGGAAAGATTGTAAGAGCCAGAGTATCAGGAATTTAGCTGTGAGATTGTATTTCCTAGTAATATCTGAAGCCACAACTGTATATTTATTTGAAGATGGTACGATTGTATACATAAATGACCCTGAAAATCTCCACCAGGAACCTTCTGGTAAACACTTTAAGCAAAGTTGCAGGATTCAAAACTAATACACAAAAATTAATAGACTTCCCATGCACAAATGAGTAGTAGACTGTGAAAAAAATGAAGGAAACAATATTTTTCAAAATAGCACCCACCAACAATAAATTATTTTGGATAATTCCTACAAAGAAGGTGTTTAAGATATTGAAGAAATAAATCAAAGCATGGTATGGGAAGGTACTCTGTACTCCTCCAGAAGAAAACAGTAAACTCCAACATAGCTAGAGATGCTTTGACCTATAATGGTGACCTGCTTGTAAGGTATTCTTATGAAATAGTGGCAAAAGGGTTTATTTACCCCTTCCTTAATTGGAATCCATGTCCAATACTGCTAAAATGGCCCAGATATTGAGACTAGATAAGTCATGAACTTAGGCAAAAAAAAAAAAATACTACTACTCTGCTAAAGGAATATAGCAACAAAATGATTCCTAACAACATTTAGCTGTACTTATAAATCAGCACCTTGCTCAGCCATCATCAGTGAAGCTTTTCCTGCAGTAGATGTGACAGATATAGGGACACACAACTGGAAAATGTATATAGAGTGAGAGACTTTGGGAGATTTAGTTCTAAATAGGATGTCTGCATCAAATACCTCCCCTCAGGGCTCAGGGCTCAAGGAATTCTGCTCAAGAAGAAGGATGCAGAAAGATTGTAAGAGCAAGTTGGAATAAAAAATATCCATGGAAACAAGGCATTCTAGTCCCAATAGTGCCTATGCACATATGAGCTTACAGAGACGGTGGCAGCATACACAGGGCCTGCACAGATCTAAGCCAGATAGGGTCCCACCACTGAGAGGGACATTAGACATGAGCCCCTAATCCAAAAGCTATCTCCAATTGATAACTGCCTATGCAAATAGGAGTGGAATATAGAAGACTTTGAGAAACATGACAAACTCTACAGGGAAAAGCCCATGACATCTCACCCATATACAAAGAACAATAGGAAGGGAATGCCGAGAATAAGAGAAATAATTTTCCACAGGGAAGAATAGATATTCATGAAAACATACATGCAAATAACATTATATGGACTTATCAGGTTATATTTATAAGTGTGTGTGTGTGTGTGTGTGTGTGTGTGTGTGTGTGTGTGTATGTGTGTGTGTGCATGTAATATCAATTATTGAAAAAAGAGGTACAACCATAGGCCACCCCTGCCAGATGACTAGGCAGGCAGACTGCCTACAGACCTTTAGCACTCACAATGCTATCCAAGACCCAGTTCTCAGGGTTGCCTCTAGAGCTGCAACAGCCTATCTACTCCTGGCATCCTCTTCCCCAGCCTTAAACAGAAACATGCATTTTCCATGAACACACCCAGTTAAAAAGGCAACACACAAAGAGAAAACAGAAACCAAGGGAAAAGATACCCACCAAAAAAGTGAAACTCAGAAATCAGCACTCTAAACCAAATGCCCAAATGCCAGCACAAGCACACAATCAATAGCAGCCAGGGCAGTATGTTTCCACTAGAGCCCAGCTATCCCACCACAGAATATTCTGACATGTTTGAAGCATGAAAGCATTAGAATAAAGACCTTAAAAGCAACTATATTAAGATTATAGAGATCTTTAACAAGTCACTTAGTAAATCCCTTAAAGAAATCCAGGAAAATACAAACAAAAATTGGAGAAAATGAATATATCCCTTAAAGAAAGCCAGAAAAACAGAAACTAGTAAATTAAATGACTAAATCCCATAAAAAAGGCAAAGAAAATGCAAGGAGTTGAAGGCAACAAATAAAACTCTTTGAGATCTAAAAATGTAAATAGAAGGTTTGGTGGTTTGAAAGAAATTGACCCTCCAAAAGAGAGAGGCACTATTAGGAGGCGTGACCTTCTGGAGTAGGTGTGGTCTTACTGGAGGAAGTGTGCCACTGTGGAGGTGGGATTTGAGGTCTCTTACACACTCAAGATAGCACTCAAAGTCACAGTCTATTTCCTGTTGCCTTCTGATTAAGATGTAACCAGCACTATGTCTGCCTTCATGTTGCCCCTTGCCAGGATGATAATGGACTGAACATCTGAACTGCAACCCACCCAAGTAAGTGGTCTTTTTTTTTTTTTTGAGTTGCTATGATCATGGTATCTCTTCACAGCAATAGAAACCCTAAAAAAGACAGAAGCAATTAAGACAACATAACCTGAAGGAGTTCTGGAAACGAAAAATCTAGGAGCATGAGCAGGTACTAGAGAGTCAAGCTTCTCCAACAGAATACAACCAAGTGGAGAGAGAATATCAGGCACTGAAGACACATCAGTCAAATAAAATGCTGAATCTAAGAAATTCCTGACATAGAATATTCAGGGAATCTGGGGCATTATGAAAAGCTCAAACCTAAGAATAATAGGAACAGAAGAAGGAGAAGATTTCCAGCTCAAAAGCCCAGAAAGTATTGTCAATAAATCATAGAAGAAAATTTCCCATCTAAAGAAGGAAATGCCTATAAAGGTACAAGAAACATACATAACACCAAATACATTGAACCAGAAAAGAAAGCCACTTCTCCACATATTACTCAAAACCATAAACATACAGAACAAAGAAAGAATATTAAAAGCTACAATGGAAAAAGGCCAAGTATCATACAAAGGAAGACCTACTAGAAGTACACCTGAATTCTCCAAAAGGTTTGTAAAAAGCCAGTATGGC
Source organism: Cricetulus griseus (assembly GCF_003668045.3). Lineage (NCBI taxonomy): Eukaryota > Metazoa > Chordata > Mammalia > Rodentia > Cricetidae > Cricetulus > Cricetulus griseus. The sequence goes on along the minus strand of NW_023276806.1, from coordinate 181,623,595 downwards.
CTGGACAGATGTATTACAGAATCTAAGAAAGCATTAATGCTAGTCTAGATAACTATACCAAGCAAAAATTTCAATCATTGTGATAAATCAAATTTAAACAATATCAATCCAGTTCTACAGAAAGTGCTAGAAGGAAATATCTAAACCAAGGAAGTTAACTACACCTATTTTCAAACAGGAAGTAAATAATTTCACATTAGCAAATCCAAAAAAGGAAACCCCCCACATACACACACACACAGAGAGAGAGAGAGAAAGAGAGAGAGAGAGAGAGAGAGAGAGAGAGAGAGAGAGAGAACTACCACCACCACCAAAGTAATGGGAATTAACAATCACTGGTCATTGATATCTCTCAATATCATTGGCCTTAATTCCCAATAAAAAAATTAGAGAATAATAGAATGGATGGGAAAACAGGATCCATTCTTCTGCTGAATACAAGAAACAAACCTCAACATCAAGGATAGATATTACTTTAGATTGAAAGTTTATAAAATTATATAAGCAAATGGACATAAGAAGCAAGCTGGCATAACCATTTTAATATCTCATAAAATAGACTTCAAGCCAATTTAATATATATCACTCTGGCATATTTGATCCAGAAGTTGTAAAGCAATGGAGGGCAAATGTTAGCAAAAATCAGACAAAAGTCATCTTTCTTTTACCCTGGTCTAATTTAAATAATTTTTGCTGGAATATTGTTGTCATCTCATTTTCACTTGTTTGAGGATATGTGACCCATCTCTACATGCCTTGAAATTTGTGTGCTTGTAAGGCTAACTTGGATTTGCAGTTTTTCATTTTCCTTCCTACCCACAGGGGGTTATTCCTGCTTGCATATCTTTTTATGCCCTCTTAGGTTCCAGAGAACTAAAACCAACCACTAGGACAAAATGTTTGGCTTAAACCAATAAATGCAGGTCTTTCATTTTCCAGGTGAGAAGACTTTGTAGGTAATGTGAATGTATACTTTACCTGTTCTACTATGTTCCATGTCTTTAAGGGAAAGTCAAGTTTGAATTTCAGTTTCTGGATTAAAAAAAGCTGATAATGCTATCTTAATTTTGCCTAAAAGCTTGAAACTGTTGAGGTTCACATTTTATTGAAAATTATAGTGGTAAGTGGAAGACAAACTCATGTATGAGCATGAGCTGTCATATAGATAGAGAAGGATAACAGCTTATGTTGGATTCTGTAAAATTTGAGTTAGATCAGTTATTATTCTACTTCTCGATACTAAGTCAAAACTTTCTACGTATATTTATCTAAGAGGGATAAAGGATATGGTTGTAGTATTAACTGTTTTTCAGGGAATTCTGAGTTGAAACAATAACCCTAAAGCTGTAATCATGTGTTAGAAGACACTAACATTGTTTAATGCTTATGCTTTAAATGATTAGCTTCTAACACCTAACTTTATATTTGTATTAAGAAATTTAGTCTGTTCAATACACTTGAGTAATGATTTCTGAATTCATTAATTAGCTCTAGTGAATCCAAACTGCAATTCTTTTTTAAATAAAAGATTGAAAAATCTATTTTGTAAATGAAAAATTTAATTCATAAGCAGAAATTGATTCCAATGGATTTTCTAAGCTGCAGGGGATATTCTCAATTTCCCCTAAGTGCTTTTCTTTTCTTGTTTAATAAAATTTGGAACAATATTTCTAGGACTCTTTGTTCTTACCATGTGGCTTTGTCCAGCCTATTGTCACTGAAAAGTGACATGCATGGCTGGTTGAAATCCATGGGAGCCCTGCCCTTCTCTGAAGAGGAGTGGAGGTAGAGTGCTTGTGGGGGAGGAATTTGGAGGAAAGGAGGGAGGGGAAACTGTGCTTGGAATGTAAAATCAAAATAAATAATAAATTAATTAAAATATTTAATGATGTTAGAAAATTTATTGTTTTAAAATTACGTTTTTCTGCAAAAATTATTTGTGATAATACATATTCTTTCTTGTAATAAAAATATTACTAACATGAACATTTGATAGACAAGGTATACTTTGTTTTCTTGAATCAATTAATATTCATTTATTTCTTTAAGTTTTTCCTTCTTTTTTTGATATTGTACAGCAGGGTACACTTATTTCATTTTCTCTTTCTACCAACTAGAAAAATATAGCTTGAATTCTGTCTGTCAAATGAGAAGGACACTCCATGATCATGAAATTGTTCTAAAACTGTAAAACCTTGGCAAAATAAAATATACGTGCAAAAGGAAAATCAACTTAAGGATGGTAAATCTTAGTATGTAAAGGAACAAAAATGTTGAAAACAAAAATGAAGCAATAAAGTATACTTGGGGAGATAACACTGCTCTGATATTTCTTGCACATCTGGAGAGTACAATTTAGACATAATCACTAACTGAGGATTTTAATGGCAACAAATATTGCTAGATGCTTTCTAGAATTTCAATACAATGGACTATTTGCTTCCTGTTCCATTTTAGTTGTAACAGATATCATTATTTTGGGTAATAACATGCTTTTGTGGGTCATGAATTTGCTTGCAACTCTGTGAACACAAGATAAAGATGCTTTTCTGTGCTACGGTAAATATTTATCATTTCTGCATTTGAGCTATGGTTTGAAATCTGTAGCTATCTACAATTTAACTTTTCTATTCCATCATGGGGAAAATACAACCTTACAATTGTAAATAAGGACATGAGAATATGAAATGTTATTTTATTGCATTCCAAAACTGTATGGAGGTCTGAGGAATCATTAGGATGTAAAATTGACTAGAGGGAGATCTGTACATACCAGGATTAGAACTTTTTGAGGTTTTTTGTGATTCTTCAGTTCCCATGCTTATCTTTCATACTCAAACTTTAGTAGATTGTATTGGTCTCTGCTTTTAGATACAAAATAAATCATTTCTGTCATAAACAAAGACTAATGTATGAGAGTTTATCATTCTTCAATTGAAACTGTTTTCACTGAATTAAAGGTTTATTAAATAGGAGCTTCCTCACAGTGTGCTTTAAAGCTTATTGAGAAAACAATGTGCTGTTTTTGTGATTGACTCTTAGGCCAACTGCATCATGGTTGATGAGAACAGACTGGTTCAATTGAATGCAGTTCTCTCTGAAGAACTATATCATTACTGTAATCTGCTAAATGTGCTCCGATATGAAAGAATCCAGTTTTAGCAAGATTAATTACCTAGTAATGACTGGAATATTCCTTTCATAATATATTAGTCAGTTCCAGTCACAAGCAAATATGTCATCTGGCAACATTGGTCTCTGGTCATGAAAATGTTCTGGAGGACTTTAAGGGAAACTAATTGAAGGATGATATTTTTTTTTATTCTCATTTTCTTTATTTTATTGTTATCCTGTCTACACCCTCATTTTCTCCTCTGCATTGAATTCAGAATGAAAGACATCCATTATTCCTAAGTGGGCCATTATGAATTGATTGTCTTTTACTTCTTACAGATCACTAGAGCACTCTGCATATTTTCCTCCACTAAATTATAGAGTTTCGTAGGCTTGAAGGAGCAGAGATGTCTATTTTCTAGCAATGAAAGTGTCAGTGCTTCAACATACTTGTCTTCTGTTTTAGGTATTTTAATAAATTATTCAATAAAGAAGGAAATTCCCCTCTTTGTTTTCTTTCTCACAACAGGAATTTGCTTCTGTTTAATCCCATGTTCATCAATATTGTTCATTGCCATTCACATGAACTCATACAGAATTGTTTGCAGATAACTTTGATGGTTTAGATATCAAGCTAATTGCTACTAGAACTAAAACTGATCCTGATTCTTATGTTTTGGCATATTTCAGAAATTATCTTTAGAAAGTATTCATTATTATTGACAGACTGCCCTGGTTTTTAACTATGGTCAGAAAATTGTTATCTTCCTTCTGAATAAAGTTCATTATAAGATTTGTAATTAATGTTGGTGCTAATTTTAATTTCCAGGGAAAATTTTCTTTATTTGGAAACTACATTAAAATATATTCTGTATTTTTAATGTATCTAGCATATACTCTATACAACACAGCACAGCACAGCACATCCACACCCACACCCACACCCACCCCACCACACACACCCTTTGAACCAGTGAGAAGAAGCAAGAAGTCAAGAAATGAGCTCAAGCTTTCAGACTGTGTGTCCTATTTATGATGATGCCATGAGCTATTATAATTCTGGGTCCCACCCCCTTTCCTTAGTCCTTAAAGAGAATTAATTAAAAAGTGCAGGAAAGAAATCTGAAAGATTGATAACTGTGGATTATCATTTTATCTTAAACTTCAAACTGCAAGTTCACACCCTTATTTGAGTTTCCTCTACCAGAATCACTTAGGAAATTTGAAATGTTAGATCTGCTTTGTAAAGACACTATGTACTGAAACAAATACAGAAAAATATTGTGTGGACTAGATGATATCAGTTGAATATGTTTTTTCTTTTAAGCAAATTCACTTGGGAGTTAACGTTAAAAGTAATCTTTGATAACATTTGAATTATACATAGTTCCCAGTGGTATAAAAACTGAAGGATAAAAAGAAAATAAATCATTGGGGATGTAAAATTCAGAATGCCAAATTGCACAGATTTGGAAAATTATAATTTTCATAAGTATTCCATTGATTAAAAGGAGAGCAGTAAAAACTTAAATGTCTACAAAATGATGTTTTTTATTAAAGATTGTACTTACTACCAAAGCAAAGATTTCTGCTAAGACATAATGGTGCTTTCTTTACTATATGGTTTACTCTGGAGATATTTTATTAAAACAAGCAACAATAAGAAAAACAACAGCAAAACTAAGCAAGCATTAAGCACACATTCACTATACTATTTATTTCTTCAATTTTTATTTGTGCACTAATTATACATCCTCATGATTAAAGGCTGGATTAAAAGTCAGGAATATAATGTTTTAACATGTTAAAAGCCATGTGTCCTTGAAAGCAGAAGAAAAATTTCAGATGAATATCTAACATACTTTCCTAGGTTATAAGAAATCACTGAGTTTTGTCCCTAGCTCATGAGCCAATATCAGTGTACTACAAAATTCAAAATCAACCAAAGCAAACAAGGAAAACACCCATCTTTTAAAAACCATGTGGCTACATAGTAATTTCCTGTGCTATCAGTGGGCTCATGCAATCATTTGGCAATTGCCTGAGAGAAAAATAGCCTCATTGGAAACTGAAATGTAATTTCATGTTATCTTTGCAAACACAAAGGCATGAGATTTTCAGCAATACATAATGTAACCACTGAGCTGGATATTCACTGGAACATGACTGGTGATAAATCTTCCTAGTAGAAGCTTTTACTGAGCTAAATCTGGGTTTATGTGTCAAAGTGATAAAGACTAAGAACATCAATGTCAGCCAGAACTTGTGATCAATAGCCTACTTCACAGTTAACTGGGTGGGTAAACATGGCAGTCACAGTTCCCAACTCAGTGTGTTTTTATGGGCACTGAATGTGATAATGGGTATATTTGGTATTACATAGACCCTAAAGCTTGATTACTAAGGGCTCTCTGTGTGTGGTGGTGAGCAAAGGTGACTATGAGTTCTTAAATACTCAGTTCATTGAAAAGTGAGGCATAATTCCTTTTCTTTGTATTGGGCAGCATGTCTGTGACATTTATGAGCAGTTTACTGTGGTGAAATGGATTTATCCTGGTTGTTTCTGACTTTTAAGAGCACTTGTGGCTCTATTCTTTAATCTCTCATAGTGTTGAACCACATCTCATAAAAAGAAGTCTGATCTTCAGAGAACAGCCTCAGCCATTATTTTATGAAACAATTATCTTGATCCAGCTTTTCTCTCAAGCTAGAAACATTGGACTGAGGTTATTTAATCCCACAAAAAAGTCATTCTGCTAAATCATAATTATTAAAATGCTGTTTATGAAATAGTAGCAGATGAGAATGTTAGATATTCTTTATAGAGATACAGGACACATGGAGGAAAATTGAAGAACTAGACATGAGAGGGAAGAGATCATACTGCACATACATTTCATTTGAGTCTTCATATAATTCAGGGCTCAGTCTTCATTGTGCAGTGGTATTATTTTGAAATGGCTTTCCTCCCAGTTAAGAAAGGTTAAACTGAGCTCACCTAATCCAAAGAGCATATGGAAATATAAGAAACATTTTAATTTAATCATGCTTATTAAGATGCTACTTGTGATGTTGCAATAGATAACCAGAACATGGTATTAGTATTTTTTTGCAGAGAGAAAGATGATTCAAAGACTATACATGGACAACACACACACACACACACACACACACACACACACACACACACACACACACACACACACACACCACCACCACCACCACCATCATGACCACTGCCACCACTTAAACTGTACTGTACTACATCACTGTTGCTGTGTTCTGGGCACTTAGGAGTAGCTAAAAAGACAAGTGATGACCTCATAACCCAGAATTTGGAAAAGGATTCACTCTGCTCACATTGCAGAGCGCTACTAGGTTTGAAAGGTTGTAGTTGAAGAGACTGTCTTTGACAATAAATTTGAGTTTATTTTTCTTGATCCAAGATATAGGGTGGACAGCAAAATATCCAAAGTCCAAAAACAAGTAATAAAAATGTTACTTGTGTATTGCAGCTTATAGAAGAAAATGAAAGGGGTGGGGGAGTCATTCACCTATAGGAAAGTCACTTAAGGGCTGGATAAATGGCTCAGTGAGCAAGGCACTTGCCTTGCAAGTGTGAACACCTGAGTTTGGAATTTTGGATGTCCCATAAAACTGGTTACATGCTTCTAAGATCTCCGCAGGCTAAAACATGAAAGTTTTAGAGCCAACTGCTCTGGCATATGTGGCAACAAACAATACAGCACCCTATCTCAAACAGAGTGGAATATAAGTATCAGAGGGCAACTGAGGGTTGCCAATATGTGTGCGCCACAATACCTATTCCTCCACACTCATGAACACACACACTTGTACACACTCATGCAAACACACACAGGTTTAGAAATAATATGAAATTTCTCTTCATATCTTCAATCAGACTTTTTGCAACAGAATTATATTTAAACTATCTAAAGTTAATAAATACATTTGGTTTTTAGAAAGTGACACAACTTCAACATTTGGAGTCAATGTCTCTATCAATGAAGAAGTTACACATGCTTTACTGAGTTAATAGGAGTAGAAGGTGAGTCCCTGGAAGAACATTCTCTCTTACACTGAAAGAAAGTCCAGAAGAAAAAATTAATAGTAAAGAATGAACATAAGTTCAGTGGTAAGTGCAAAGTAAGGATAATACTAGAGGGACAGAAATGAGAAAGTGAGATTAAGTATGAGAATTAGAAGATGAACATTGAGAAGAAAACTATTCAGTTAGACATTTCCAACTTTTGACAGACTAAGGGAGGTATAGGACTAGGGTTCTTCATGGGATCAGAACAGTTGATTAGATGCAATGAGGATAGATAGATAGATAGATAGATAGATAGATAGATAGATAGATAGTAAACAGATATGTTATAGGCTTATGTGTACATATACATATAGATGCATGCTAGTTGGATGGATAAATAAGATGCTAGATGGATAAATAACTGGAGGACAGGAAGAAACTTGATAGATGATTGTCTTAAAGGTAGATGTTTTTTAAAATGAAGTAGCAGTTCTATAACTTTGGAAGATCAGAAATTTTCTCTGTGAAGTTGTCCAGTGCTGTAACTGATATGAGTTTAGAGAGAATTTGGGGAAATGAGAGTGCACACTAATCCCAATGCAGGGAATGATGAAATATTCCAGCATAAACATGTAAGACAGGAAAGGGGGCAAATTCATTCTATTCATTCTTCCTTCTTTTGCTCTTCTCACCCACTAAGTGAACTGGGAATCACTCACCCACACTGGGAAAGGGCTGCCTCTTTACTGAGTCTAAATATACATACTAATACAGTCTGGAATCAACCAGAAAATGCCTAGAAATAGTGTTTAACTCACTATTTGAGTATGACAAGAGTCACTCAAACTGGATTACAATATTATCTTTGTGGAGATTTAAGTGTGTTTGGCGGGGTGGTGTATGTATATTTGTTAAGTCCTTCCAACTCCAAAGTTTGCATTCCTTTGGCTTATATATTTGCCTGTTGGTAAAAAGGCAAGGAAGAATTTTCTTTGAGTGTGAATAAGCATAGAGTAGACATCAACAAAGGGCTATAGATGGTGAGATGATGGGGCCTATGAGAATAGTTTGGGGCATAAACTTTGCGCCAGACAAATATATCACAGAAAGCTTCTGTGAATTTGCTAGAATTTTAGAGAAAAGTGGTTATTTCACATAAAACATGAGACTGAAGTTTAAAGTAATATCAAAGTGTTCTAAGGCAAAATATCCTTAGTTTGTGTATGTGGCATAGCACAAAGAGATACCAGACATAGAAGATAGGCCTTGTGAAAAATGACCATTGGGGAGTGGGGAACCTGTGATGGATGTGGTGATAATGGCAGGAAACTAACATCTACCAACCAAAAATTTATTAGTAAGCCATTTTAGTATGGCTGAACACACCATTCTTTTTTAACTTACTTGGGTGGGTCTGTCAGTTATTTAAATGTGTCCAGCACTTAAAAGAACTGAAGGGATGACCAGGCATGTAGTTAGTAATAAAAAATGGATTTCCACCCTTCAAAGATTTTGTATTTTCTATTGTTCTTTATTGTCTGTGAATATAAGAAGTAAAAACATAATTTCAGTGCTGAATTATTGCTGATTATAGGAAATCACTAAATTTTGGTTTTTCTCAGCAATGCTATTCTATCAAATGGGATATGAGAAAATTAGTGGTGATGTTAGTTATATTCTTAATGTCAGATTCTTTGTTAATTCTAAAGTTAGGCTTGTTGCTTGGATGGTTGTGTTCTCATGAACTCTCTGTGTCATACCCTCCTAAGACACTGGACAAAGACTTCCTTGTACATACTAACATGATGGATGCAATATGTGAGGAACCTTAGTTTCTTCAAAATAATCAACTCTATAATGAATATTCTCATTTCTTTTCCTATACTACAAGTACAAATGATGGTAACACTAGGTTTTATCAAAACCTTCCTTGAGGTAGAAAAATTTACTCATTACCCCAGAATTTCAAGTATTACCTACTGCTCTGGGATAGTGTGAATAAATGGTCCTTGTTTGTTATGTTTTACACCCAATTAGAATATTCAGAAAGACTTAAATAGAATTTGAGGTGCCAGCAACATATCAACAAAACAGAAAATATTCATAAGTTGTCATATGCAAAAATAGTGAAAAAGTGATTCCTTTTCTGTTTGTATTATGTTTGTTTTTTGTTGTGTATTCTCAACATATTGTTGAAAAGGCTCTTTTTTTGTTAGTATAAAAATGAGCAGTAGATGACATTAGAGGAAATGGAGTGTGTATTTGTCTGAGCATCTGGTATGGGCATCTGTTGGAGATGGGGCACTAACTCATTGTTCTTTTCCAAGTGGAAGGTCTAATTAAGTAGCAGGCGATCCCAGAAGCCCTAGAGTATAGTTTAAATGAGTATCCAAAAGTGTATATGTTCTCACAAACCTCTTAGATCAGTGATACTGAAGTGTGAATCTCAGCAAAACTAGTCCCAACTTTCATGCCTAGAATATGCAGAAACTGAAGGAACTTTTATGAGGTATGATGGCTAGCTGCAAGGCATGTTTCACAATGACTGAGTTAGATGGAACTTCAATAATGTAGCTCCTCAACTAAACCTATTGTTTACTTATATTTCAACTGGCTGAGGATGAAATGTGCTTATACATTTTCTGAGTAATCCCCAGGGAATGTGATTTTGTATTCATGCCTCACAATCTTTAATATGTAGGGGTTTCCGCGTTCACTATATGCTTCTCTTACTTTCCATTTATGCCCATCCTACTTCTCTCTTGATCTTTCCTACCTTCCCCTACCTCTATCTTGTGGTCATGGTCAGTTTTCTCATCTTCTGAATCCTTGTTTTAGATGAGTGTCATCCAATCTTCTTCATCTACAATATATGAGGGATAACTCATATTACATATTTTCATATGATTATAGGTTACATATTGTATGTGATGTCTCTCTTTTCCAAACTGCCATCATCTTAGAAATTGTGTTAAAATTTTATTTGAAATTTATGAAATAATTATTATGACATATGGGGTTTTATTTTCCTCAAAAGTAATTATTGTATATAAATAGGTATTTCTATAATTTAAATATATATTGTGGAAAATAAGGACTTGGGAGTATTTTTAAAAAGCATAAACACCATTGCAGCCATAAGTGAGAAAGAACCTATATATTCTTCAACAGATAACTGGAGAAAGAAAATGTAATAAATTTACAGTGTATGACTCTGCCATTTAAGAAATGAAATCATGAAATTTGCAGGTAAATTGATGGACCTCAGTATAAAATCCATATATGAGTAACTGCATACCATGTTTGTCTTTTTGTGACTGTGTTACCTCACTCAGAATGGTTTCTTCTAGTTCCATCCATTTTCATGCAAATGTCAAGATTCCATTGTTTTTTCTTTTTTCTGCTGAGTAGTACTCAATTTTATAAATGTACCACATTTTCAGTATCACTATTCAGTTGAGGGGCATGTAGATTGCTTCCAGGTTCCGGCTATTACAAATAATGCCGCTATGAACATGGTTGAACAGATGTCCTTGTATGAATGTGCTTCTTTTGGGTATATGCCTAATAGTGGAATTGCTGGATCTTGTGGTAGACTGATTCCCATTTTCCTGAGAAACTGCCATACTGATTTTCAAAGTGGCTGTACAAGTTTTCACTCTCACCAGCAGTTGAGGAATGTTCCCCTTTCTCCACATCCTCTCCAGCATAAGCTGTCATTGGTGTTTTTAATTTTAGCCATTCTAACAGGAGTAAGATGGTATCTCAGAGTTGTTTGATTTGCATTTCTCTGATGGCTAAGGATGTTGAACACTTTCTCATGTGTCTTTCAGACATTTTAGATTCCTTTATTGAGAATTCTCTATTTAGTTCTGTACCCCAGTTTTTAATTGGATTATTTGGTGTTTTAGAAACTAGCTTCTTGAGTTCTTTGTAAATTTTGGAGTTCAACCCTCTGTTGAATATGGGTTGGGGAATATCTTTTCCCATTCTGTGGGATGCTGTTTTGCCTTGCTGACTGTGTTCTTTGCCTTACAGAATCTACAGGTGTAATGTTCAGGGAGCGGTCTCCTATACCAATTCGTTCAAGGGTACTTCCCACTTTCTCTTCTAAGAGGTTCAGTATGGCTGGATTCATGTTGAGTTCTTTGATCTATTTGGACTTAAGTTCTGTGCATGGTGATAGACATGAATCTATCTATAGTCTTCTACATGCCAGCATCCAGTTCTGTCACCACAATTTGTTAAAGATGCTTTCATTACTCCATTGTATATGTTTAGCTTCTTTGTCAAAAATCAGGTGTTCGTATGTATGTGGATTAATATCAGGGTTTTCAATTCAATTCCATTGGTCTGCCTGTATATTTTTGTGCCAATACCAATCTGTTTTCAGGACTATAGCTCTATAATAGTGTTTGAAGTCAGGGATGGTGATGCCTCTGGATGTTCCTTTATGGTACAGGGTTGTTTTGGCTATCCTGGGTCTTTTGTTTCTCCATATAAAGTTGAGTATTGTTCTTTCAAGGTCTGTGAAGAATTGTGTTGGTATTTTGATGGGGATTGCACTGAATCTGTATATTGCTTTTGGCAAGATTGCCATGAAAAAAAAAATCATCCTGAGCAAGGTAACTTAGGCCCAGAAAGACAAATAGAGTTTGTATTTGCTTACATGAGGATACTAGCTGTTCAATCAATAACAACCAAGCTACAATCTATAAAACTGTAGATGTTAAGCATAAAGATAGAGAGACAGATCAATCTCCCTAGGAAAGGGAAATAGATTGGATTGGTGGTCAGGCTGGATCAAAAGATTCAAGTAGGAAGGGAAGAGAGGATGAGGAAGGAATTTCAGGGAGATACTGCTAAAATTAAGGGTCATTTGAGAGGTAGTATGGGAAAATAACAAAGTACAAATTTCCTAAAATATATGCATATATGAAGGCAATCCAAATAAAAACACCAAATAATGAGGGAGAGAGCCTAGCTGTCCATCTATTATAAGCAAATGAAGCTTCCAGTACCAGGATTGAGTTATATCTAATGTAGTTGTTGGCCAAAAGGGGGGTCCCATAGAAACCCCCATACCCAGACTGTTGCCAACTTTTCACCAGGTGAGAGCAAGGCCCCAATTGCTAAAGACATCACTTACACAGTTCAATGAACATCTAAGTTGAGCTGGTATCTACATAGAGATTTTATCCCTACATACTAGTGTCTTTGATACTGGAAGGGCCTCTGCTTGCTACCAAAGGTAAAACATAAACAGCACTCAGCCACAAAACTTTACCATGATGTCCTGCTTGTAAGATATTCCAGGGTGATGGTGGCACAAAATTTGTGAGAGTAACCAAACAATATCTGTTTTGACCTAGAGCACACACATTAGATGGAACCCCTATTCAGCACTGTTTGGATAACCAAGAACCTGAGACAAGCTAGTCCAGGAAATTATTGGAAAATCAAATACTATTGTTCTTAAAAAGAAAAACAAAAATATGTAGCAATTAAATGACTCTTAATAACATTCAGTTCCACTCATAGATCAGAGCCTAACAACCATTGTAATAAAAACTTCCCCCTGCAGCAGCTTCGAACACACAAACAGACCAGTAGCCAGACATATTAAGACTGAGAAATATTTTAACATTCAGACATTATGCAGAGAACAAGAGACCTTGAAATATTTAGCCCTAAATAGTATTATCTCCGTCAAATCCCTCCCTTCATGGCTTAGGAAATCCTGTGAAAGAGGAGGCAGAAAGAGTTTCAGAGGGGATGCAGTATGAAAGAAAGCCAGGCCCTCTAAATCAGAAAGATCTATTCACATATGAATTCACAGACTGAGGAAGCATGCACAAGGCCTACACAGGTCTCCACGAGATGGGGGACCAGGGCTGAAAAACTAGTAGACAAATGCCTCTATCTCTACCCCAGAAGCTGTCTCCAAATGATAACCATTTGCTAATGAAAATTTGTTTTCCCCCAAGTAAGTCTTCCTGGAGAAACAAGCTATTCTTACAGGCAGGCTGTAGATGGCCAGTGAAAAACAATGAACTCAAAGCTCCCCTTTGGTCTCCCTGTCTCATAATTCATGTTAGGGCTTTTCCATTTCTTAATTTTTATGCTATCTTATTAGTTTTATTTTATTTATATATTTTTCTTACCTCGTATTTACCCTAAAGTTCCTACACATGCACACACACACACACACACACACACACACACACACACACACACACACACACACACAGACAGAGAGAGTTTCTGGCTTTCAGGTTAGTGTTTATATGGGATCCCTGAGTATAAACAAAAGAGTCTCTGTTTCTTGTGCATTTTCTTGGGTGTTTTCCCCTCTGTTGTTTAGTTCTATTCTTATGTGTTAGTACTGATTTTATAACATTTATAACATTTATAACTGATTTATAACATCATTGTTATCCCTCAAAAGTCGGTTTGTTTTCTCAAGAGAGACAGAAGGGGGAGAAAGAACTATGAGGAGTAGATGGTGGAGAAATCATAATCAGGATATATTATGTGACATGAAAATCTAGTTTCAATCAAAGAAAAGAGAAACAACAAACAAACCGAGTAAGTTAGGAGGACTAACCAGTAATCAGTGTTCCTCTGTGGTGTCTGTTTCAGTTCTGCCTTGGTTTCCTTCAGTAGCCTGTGACCTAGAATATATAAGGTAAATATTGCCATCCCCTTCCTCCACACACAAAAGCCATGAGCTCAATGGAGGAATCTAAATCAAAGTGATAAAGGAGGTAATGAGTACTATGCCATCAAAGGTTTGCTTGGTTCAAGGTCAACAAATGATCAGCTTTATGGACTTCATCTCTTGAACATAAGTGGCAGTCCAGGTGGGCACCTCATTAGTTCATGGATACAGATCTGGCAGGCCCAGGAAGCCTTGGCTTCAGCACTGGATATTCTATGCCCTCAAGCTTCTACAGATGCCTTCAATCCCTATTTTATGACCTACTTTTTACTTGGAATTTGAGAAGTTAAGAATTTTTAGCTAATTTCAATATTACCAGAGAGTCCAGGGAATAGGGTGAGGACATAAGAAAGAAGGAGATGATTCTAAATTCATGATGACTAAAGATATAATAATGTTAAATTCTTAAATTAATATAGGAAGAACTATGAAGAAACAATGTCGCAAGAAAGGTTAATGCCACATCCAGGAGAAAAATACTTCACTTGAAATAGGATCAACTTTCAAAACAGTACAATTCAATCTAGAACGAGACGCTTAGCCTCTTAAATGAACAGAAGAAATGTTATGAAGAAGTCACATTTTAAAACCGGAAACAAAAATTGGAAGAAATGAAATAAGAGAAGGTGCACATGTGAGATAACAAAATAACCCAGAAGTAAACAAGAATACTCATAGAAAAAATATCAGGAGGCAGGAAGCTCCGGACTGGACATAAAACAGGAGAACAATAAATAGAATCATATTTGCACATTCATTTAGGGCATATCACCCCAGGAAAAAAAATATGAGAAGTGATCAAGAACCATGGCGATTTGCATGTTAAAATGCAAATGTGTATAATAAAACTTCATAAATAAAACTGATAGCTTTTTTTTTTTTATCATGGAACCCAGAAAATGCCTGCTTGCTTTTAAAAATCAGGAAAATGGAAAGGAATCAGAAGATGGTGTTTATAAAATTTAAGTGGTAAAAGAAAGTACAAATTTAGCAGTAAATGTAAGTGGTAAATGTGGACTAGCTTACCATCAGTACCCTTGGAGTATGGTACTATCCCTTACCCCTCTTAGAATGTGGTCTTACTTTGGGTAAATGCAGCTTAGAGGCATACATTTGTCTTTTCCTTCTTGACATGTCCACCCCATGCGGTGTGGAAGATGAAACAACTGTCAAGCATATCAATTCCAATTAAATATTTTGGAACCAGAGAAAATACTTACTCTTATGGGTTCATTTGCATGCCTTCCCACAGAACCAGAACAGACGCAGGATCAGGATGACACAGGTTTTTCTGGGGAATAACACCTTGGTTCCCATATTCCTGGAAATTATGAGAACTTTCTCTTCCTAGGCATAGAGGAGATACCTGATTAAATGGGAATTGATATTTCTTGGAAAGATTGAGGAATCACTGACAGGTATATTTGCTACGGTTTTACATGTGCTTCTTTGGAAGGGAGAGACAATGGGTCTGGGTGATGAAAGGCTTTCAGGTTAATCAAATAATTTCCATGTCAGAAGGTGAGTTGCATCTGCAAGCCAGAAAAGCCTGAAGGCATTTTATTGTCATGATCAATCTTAGCCCCACAGGTGGCTATTCTTATGCAATATGAGAGATGCTTTTGTTGGATGTTTATGTTTTATTTACTATTATTATGATGGTCCTATAAGTGTAATCACTTCTTATATTTTAGGTATCAGCTGCAGGTTTCGACTGGCTTCTATTGTTACAATATCTTATGGTACACATTGCTAAAAGAATGCCAAATTCTCTAAAGGTCTCTGTTGTCTTCAACTCTGATCCACAGACAAAAACGACTTAGAGAACTCTACAAGTTAGCATGTTTCTCTCCAGTAGCGTTGCTTGGGGTTCTGTGTCCTGGAGACCCAAGCCATCTAGTGAATATTCTGAACATATATAGCATTTTCATTTGAGTATGTTAAGTACCTGAAATATTTTCTCTATTACCTCCATAGTCCCTCTATTTATTTTTCAGCATTTCCTAAACCACATTGCATTTTAGATCACTTGAAAAGTACTAACACAGGCACATGGCAAAGAGGCCTTGCAATTTTTTTTATAGAGAGATTAATTTCTTCTACTGTGCCCATGTGTCCCCATTGGTCTTTGATGTGACTTGACCACATTGATAATACTGGAGATCAGGAGTGGGGATGGGCAGGCCTGGAGGGGAAACTGAGGCAATGAGGTTGAGAGGAATTTAGACTGACCTTCTGTGTGGGGTGTGGTGGAAAAGTTTAAACTTTTCTTCAGGCCCAGACATACTAGGAGAATCTAGAATGCCTAAAATAGTAAAGTAGTTCTCCCACATATATTTATACCATGTTTAGTCAAGTGTAGGTTTTCCAACAGGATGTTGAAGTTCAGCATTCAACTCTTATCCCAGGCTTGTCTCTACCCGAGATTGAATCAATAATTTTCTCTACCACCAGTATACATGGTGAGACCCTCATGATGATCAAAGAAGCTGTCTGGATTTGCTTTATAGTTTTAAAATGCTTGATAGTTGATTTGAACATTGCATTATTTTTCTCAATGGCATCAAATGCTGTTTAGCAAATTATGTTAACCCCACAGTACCTGCAATTTCCCTTCGTATATCTCAAATGGCAATATACCTGCTATCTAATGAACCAACTTTATGCATGTTCTAGTAAAATGCAATGAAGAAGCATTAGAAATTAGAGTGCCAGGTGCTGCTCATGCTCCAACTGAGATACAGGATGGTGCCATAATGGAGAGACAAGCAGAAGAGACCCAGCTGTGAAATACCAATTTATTGGTTTCTTTTTGGACATTCCCTAGATTTTGTGATGAATAATGTAGGTTTTCATAGGAATCATTCATCTTTACCCACTGTGTTTACCCGATTGCAGTCCTGTCTTAACCACTTACACGGGTAATCAGCTCTGGCATCCTGAACTCAGAGAAGCTGGCAAGAGCAGGAGCCTGGATGCTTCACAAATCTTGCTCTCCCAATACTCAAACTAAAACAGACCTCAAAGGAAGATTTTATTCACTCATCTATCCTTTCACCTTCCTTGTATCCTCTCCCAAAGGTAAGGATCAGAAATGCAATCAATTTTGGCTTAAAGTTTAGACAATGTAGACAGAGCTCTGCCAGTGGAGTGTGTCCTAGTTGGAACAAGGTGTTTTGAAAGAACAACTGATTTTTTTGGCTGAGTCATTGCTTTCCAACAGCACATGATCTTTTCTGCTGCTTACAGGGACCTTTAAAACGGGTCATAGAGTTTTATTTTCTTTTGCCTGCATGTGGATAATTGAATTGCAGTTTGCTAACCGAGACTACATTAGTTGGTTTCAAGTGTACTGTTTTGATATTTTAAAGGAATCTTGGGTTTCTTCAACCATTGAAAAAATGGGATTTTAAAGGGAGAAGTTTTTCAGATAGAGTACTTTTAAACTGATAGATGATTATAATATGTGTGCTAGAGTTATGTGTAAAAAAATGCTTCAGTAGTGTCTACACGAATTTTTCTTATTATTTTCCACAGTCTTAATGGTACACCAGGAAGCACTATTTCATTAATAGCAATATAGCAGTAATAAAATCTATTGAACACATACCATGCTCAAGCATTGCTTTGAATATATTATCTCATTTGTTCTTATTAGATACTAGAGCAACATGAGGCTCAGATAATTTGATAATGGACATATGATTATTCAAGTGAGGAAGGATAAGGTTCCAGGAGAGAACCAGCAGGTGGTCTGTAAATTTAATACTATTAGCTATTATGGTAATGTACCCTCACACAACTCCTCTGACCCCATAAAGTCTTACTCAGAGAAGAAAATATGGCATATAGATATGACAAGATTGGTGATATGAAAATGTTTGCAGAATTAAATGAAGTTGCACTTATGAAGAATGAGAACAATGAATAAAAATAATTACTTAGGACACATGAGTGGTAAGATATTTCCAGCACTTGGGAAGTTGAGGTAGGAGATTGATATTTGATGCCATTTTGTCTACAGAGTAACACCGTCTCTTACAAAAATCAAAATAAAACACAGATTAATGACTAGACTAAGAATAAAGAACTTTTCTTCACTTTGGTTTTAAAATTATACTTTCGTTTTACTATTTTTTATTGAGATTTAATTAGTTTTAATTGGTATACGATGCATTAAACTGTACATATCCACATAGAATCATTTGATAAGTTTTCATGTAAGTGGAAACCCATGAAACTAGGTCACTTTCAAAGAGTTTGAAATTATTCATCATGTGGAAAGTTTGCTTGAAGAAATCGTTTTGTGATTTCTTCATCCTACCCCATCCCAGTTTCTCCCAAGTCTTTTGTATTTGGTGAAATATTATATAACTATCTGTAAGGTCCATTGGTTCACAGCACTGTTAGATCCAGTAGTTCTCTGTCTAGCTTTTATCTGGTTGACTTGTCTATTTGTGAGAATTAAGTATTGAAGTCTCCCACTATCACTGTGACAGTCAATATGATATTAAGCTCTAATAGTGTTTCTTTTACAGACCGTGGTGATCTTGTGTTTGGAGCATACTGTTATGAACTAAACTGTCTTTCGGTGGATTTTTTCTTTGGTGAGCTTGTAGATTCCTTCCCAATCTCTTCTGATTAGTTTTGGGTTGAAGATTAATGTTTGTTATATATTAAAATGGCTACACTAGCTTGCTTCTAATGTACATTTTCTTGTAATATCTTTTTTCAACCCTTTACCCTGAGGTGATGTCTATCCTTGATTTTGAGGTATGTTTCTTGGATGCAGCAGAAGGATGGATACTATTTTCACATCCATTCTGTTAAACTGTGTTTTTTATTTGGGAATTGTACATTAGTATTGAGAGATATTAATGACCAATGATTGTTCATTCATGTTAGTTTGCCGTTGTTTTTGGTGATGGTAGTGTGTGTGTGTGTGGGGGGGGGCTTCCCTGCTTTTGATTTTGTTGGTGTGAGATTACTTACTCCTTAGATTGTAGTTTTTCTTCTACCACCTTCTGTAAGGCTGTATTTGTAGACACATACTGTTGAAGTTCAGATTTTTAACGTAATATCTTATTTTCTCCGTATATGGTAATTGAAAACTTTGCTGGGTATGGTAGTTTGTGCTGGCATTTGTGATACCCTAGAGTTTGCAGCACATACGTCCAGGTCATTCTGGCTTTTAGAGTGTTTCATTGAGAAGTCAGGGGTAATTCTGATAGGCAGCTTTTAATATTTGTTCCTTGTTTTATAAATTTAGTGTTTTTATTATTATGTATTGGGAGTTCCAATCTATTTGCTATAAGCTTCTTGTACCTCTATAGATATCTCCTTCTTTAGGTTAGGAAAATTTTCTTCTACAATCTTTTTTGAAAATATTTTCTAGGCCTTTGAGCTGAGATTCTTCTTCCTCTATTTCTATTTTTCTTAGGTTTGGTCTTGTCTTAGTGTCATAGATTCCTGAAAGCTTTGTGTCAGAAATATTTTTAGATTTAACATTTTCTTGACTTATGTATCCATTTTTCCTATTGTATCTTCAACACCTAAGATTCACTCTTCCATATCTTGTTTACTGTTGGTGATGCACATCTCTGTAGATTCTATTCAAATTCCCAAATTTTTCACTTATAAAACTACCTCAGTCTCATATTTTTTTGCTTCTATTTTCATTTTCAGGGCTTTACTAGTGTAATTAATTTGTGTGACTCTTTGTATTTTCCTGGGATTTTTAAAGGGATTTATTAATTTCCTCACACTATTTGTTTTTCTGCACCTCATGGAACTTTCTTCAAAATTGTCCACATACTGGAACACGAAGCAAGATCCAACAGATTCAAGAAAATTGAAATATCCCCATATAGCCTATCATATCACCATGGATTAAAGCTGGCTATCAACAGCAGAAGCTTTAGACAGCTTACAAATTTATGGAAACTGAACACCTCTCTGCTAAATGAGAAATGGATACAAAGAATGTAGTTTTATCATGTCTTCCTCACCCCTCTTCTTCTCCCTTTCTCATTCTCCTAGTTCCCTCCCCTTCTCCATGCTCTGAATTTGCTCAGGACATCTTGTCCCTTTCTGCTTCTCCAGGGGACCATGTATGTCACACTTGGGGTCCTCCTTGTTTACCAGCTTCTCTGGCAGTGTGGATTGTATGCAGGTAATCATTTACTCTATGTCTAAAATCCACGTATGAGTGAGTACATACCATGTTTGTCTTTTTGTGGGTTACCCCGCTCAGAATAGTTTATTCTAGTCCCATCCATTTGGCTGCGAATTTCAAGATTCCATTGTTGTTTTTTTTTTTTTTTTCTTATGAGTGGTACTCCATTGTGAAAATGTACCACATTTTCTCTATGCATTCTTCAGTTGAGGGGCATCTAGATTGTTTCCAGGTTCTGGCTATTACAAATAATGCTGCTATTAACATCATTGAACAGATGTCCTTATTGTAT
The DNA here is from genome assembly GCF_003668045.3 of Cricetulus griseus. NCBI lineage: Eukaryota > Metazoa > Chordata > Mammalia > Rodentia > Cricetidae > Cricetulus > Cricetulus griseus. The sequence goes on along the minus strand of NW_023276806.1, from coordinate 181,603,239 downwards.
GAATGTGCTTCTTTGGGTATATGCCTAATAGTGGAATTGCTGGATCTTGTGGTAGACTGATTCCTATTTTCCTGAGAAACTGCCATTCTGATTTCCAAAGTGGCTGTATGAGTTGGCACTCCCATCAGCAGTGGAGAAGTGTTCCCCTTCCTCCACACCCTCTCCAGGATAAAACATCATTGGTGTTTTTTTTATTATTATTATTATTTTAGGCATTGTGACAGGTGGAAGGCGGTATCTCAGAGTTGTTTTGATTTGCATTTCCCTGATGGCTAAGGATGTTGAACACTTTCTTATGTGTCTTTCAGACATTTTAGATTCCTCTATTGAGAATTTTCTATTTAGTTCTGTACCCCACTTTTTAATTGGATTATTTGGTGTTTTGGAGACTAGCTTCTTGAGTTCTTTGTAAATGTTGGAAATAAGCCCTCTGTTGAATGTGGGGTTGCTGAATGTCTTTTCTCAATCCATGGGCTGTCATTTTTGTCTTGTTGACTATGTCCTTTGCATTTCAGAAGCTTCTCAGTTTCAGGAGGTCCCATTTATTAATTGTGGATCTCAGTGTCTGTGCTACTGGTGTTATGTTCAGGAAAGCATCTCCTGTATCAATTCATTCAAGGATATTTCCTACTTTCTCTTCTAATAAGTTCAGTGTGGCTGGGTTTATGTTGAGGCCTTTGATCCATTTGGACTTAAGTTTTGTGCATGGCAATAAACATGGATCTATCTGCAGTCTTCTACATGCCAGCATCCAGTTATGCCAACACCATTTGTTGAAGATGCTTTATTTATTTCATCATATATCTTTAACTCCTTTGTCAAAACTCAGGTGATCACAGGTGTGCATGTTAGTATAAGTGTTTTCAACTGGATTCCATTGGTCTAACTGTCTATTTTTGTGCCAATACCAAGCTCTTTTCAGGACTATAGCTCTATAATAGAGCTTGAAATAAGGCATGGTGTTGCCTCCAGAAGTTCTGTTATTGTACAGGGTTGTTGAGTTGAGGCAAGAACAGAAGAGAGCAAGATAAGAGATAATATAATAGAGGGAGACATTATAGGTTTAAAGAGAAATCAGACACTAGGGAAATGTCTGGAGAGTTACAAAGATGACACCAACTAACAATCTAAGCAACAGAGGAGAGGCTACCTTAAATGACCTTTCCTGATAATGAGATTGATGACTAATTTAGATGACATCATAGAGCCTTCATCCAACAGATGGTGGAAGTAGAAGCAGATACCCACAGCTAAACCTTGAACTGAACTGGAATCCAGTTGCAGAGAAGGAGGACTTATGAGCAAACGGGTCCAAACCAGGCTGGTGAAACACACAGAAACAGCTGACCTGAACAAGGGAGAGCCCTTGGTCCCCAGACTGATAGCTGGGAAACCAGCATGGGACTGATCCAGACCCCCTGAATGTGGGTGTCAGTGAGGAGACCTTGGGAAATCTATGGGACCTCCACTATGGGACCACTACTTATCCTTAGCATAGGAATGGACTTTGGGAGCCAGTTCCACATGGAGGGATACTCCCTAAGCCTAGACACAAGGGGGTTGTCCTAGGCCCTATCCCAAAATATGTGAGACTTTGAAAGACTCCCTATGGAAGGCCTCACCCTCCCTTGGGAGCAGAAAAGGTATGGGATAGGTAGGGTGTTAGTTGGGGGGGGCAAGGAAGGAGGGGAGGGAAAGGGACCTGGGATTGACATGTAAAATAATTTTTCTTTGTTATTAAAATGAAATAAAAATAAAAAGAATGTAGTTCTAAGTGGCAAGTACATAGCATTAAATGCCCACATAAAAACAAACAAACAACTTGAGTGATCTCATTCTAGCAACTTAAAGGTACACCTAAAACTTTTTAAACAAAAAGAAGTGATCATATTCAAAAGTATTCAGCAAGAAATAATTAAACTGAGGACTGAAATAAATAAAATAGAAATAATAAAAGGAATCAATGAAACAAAGTATTGGTTCTTTGAGAAAATCAATAAGATAGACAATCCCTTACATAAACTAAATAATTGTCAGAGAGAGAATATCCAAATTAATAAAATCTGAATCAAAAAGGTAGACCAGACTGGGTTGGCTGGGATGTTTACAGGCCTGCCTGTGTCCACTTTAGTTTTCCAGGGCCATGCTAATCTGAATGCCATGCTGTCATCTGGGGCCACAGAGATGTAAAGCCTTGTCTGATGCCAAGGACCATGTCTGTGTCTGTAGTCCTACCACAGCCAGGGTTTGTGCTGATGTCCATGTACCATGGTGCCACCAACGGCCACATAGATGCTCTGGGTCTAGGCCACAGCCTGTGGTCATGTTGGTGTCTGAGGCCCATAATGCCACTAAGGCCATGCCAACCTGGGTGGTCTGTGCTGCCATATGGGACCACGGTGTTGTCTAGGCCTGACCTGCTGCCTAGGGCCATGTCTAGGTCCATGGCCCTGCAGTGGCCAGTGTCCAAGTTGATGGCCTTGGCTCCTATTACCATGAAGGAATGTGCAGATGCCTGTGTTCTGTTCAGCCACCTGAGATCATGCTAGTGTCTAAAGACTTTATAGCTGCCAGGGCCACAGTGACATCCAGGCCCCAGCTGCTACTACAGGGGGGCCATGTCTGGGTCTGAGTTCCTGCTGTAACTGGTACCTATGTTGATGTTCATGTCCTTTGTTGCTACTGCAAGTCACAGGAATTATGTCTATTGAAATCTGAGGGCCATGCTGAGCCAGCCACAACACTCACTGGGCCTGGGATTGCTGGCTCTGTCCCTCACTGTAAACTTCAACATGAGAGCTGACCCCGACTATCATGGGAGAACTGCCCTCTTACCACCACAAACTTAAGATAAATGGCTCTACCACTCATCAGGGGAGTGGGAGAGCTGGCCCTGATTACATGAGCCCAGGAGACCTGGTTCCACCCCTCACCTGAAAAGCATGGTTCAAGTAACCTGGACCAGCCAGATTAGTTACTGGACACACATCCTTGGCCTTGAGTTGGCCCACCCTAACATCTACTACATCTATGACCCAGTGGAACATGAGAAAGAATTGGTCCTACAGAACAATAGTCATAGGATCCCCATGACTCAGGGCAATATCAGGATATCTGAGAGGAATTTTAGTGATGGTCTAGTGATGATGATACCTTGGAGGCCTTAAACTAGACCAATGACTCATTGCAATAAATACTGTGGTTGGGCCTGATTGGATAAATGGGTATACTGTATTACACACTACAGTTCCTAATGCCACTAGGATGAATGAAGACATGTTGGAAAGACAGAGGAGCTGAGCCAGGTAGGTTGTTTTGTTTGTTTTTAATTAATTTGGTGGGCTTTTCTTTTGGGGTGCTACAGGGGTGAGGGGGTATTGAGAAACTGGGAGGTGAGTCAGATTGGGGTACATGATGTGAAATTCCAAAAGAATGAATAATGAATTATGTTTTCATAAAAAGGTGGTCATAGCAACAAAAAGAGTGTAAATACAGAGAATCTTAAAGACATACTTTAAAAACCTGTACTCCACTTATTGGAAAATCTAAAGGAAATAAAAAATTTTCTCAGTAGGTATTAGTTACCAAAGTTAAATCAAGATCAGATAGGCAATTTAAACAGACCTTTAGTGAAATGGAAGAAAACATTAAAAATCTCCCAACCAAAAATGAAAGCCCAGGGCCAGATTGTTTTAGCACAGAATTCTATCTAACTTTCATACAAGAGTTAACACCAATACTTCTCAACTTATTCCACAAAATAGAAACAGAAGGAACATTATCCAGTTCATTTTAGGAGGCCACATTTACCCTGACAACTAAAATTCATAAAGGCCAAAAAAGAAAGAGAATTAAAGACCAATTTCCCTCATGTACATAGAATCAAAAATACTAAGTAGAATACTTGCAGACCAAATGCAAGAACACATCAAAATTGTCCCAGAGGTTTATCGATATTTCAATACAAACTAACTGAAATAAAAGAACTTCAAAGTCATCTCATCAGATGCAGAAAAATCATAATGCAAAATCCAGCACCATTTCACAATAAAAGTGCTGTAGAGATTAGGGATAAAAAACTGACATAGTTAAACATAATAAAGGTTATTCACAGCAAGTTGACAGACAACATCAAAATAAATAAAAAGAAATTCAAAGCAATTCCACTAAAATCAGGAACAAGACAATGTATTCCACTGACTCCATAACTCTTTATTATTGTGCTTTAAGACTTAGCTAAATCAGGAGATCTGCCTTTCCCCTTCTCCAGGAACCATGCGTATCTCTGTAACAGTACTCCTTGTTTCCTAGCTTTTCTGGCAATGTGGATTGTAGGCTGGTAATCCTTTTCTCTATGTCTAAAATCCATATATGAGTGAGTACACACCATGTTTGTCTTTTTGTGACTGGGTTACCTTGCTCAGAATGGTTTCTTCTAGTTCCATCCATTTGCCTGCCTATTTCAAGATTCCATTGTTTTTTTTTTCCCCACTGATTAGTACTCTATTGTGTAAATTGAAAGCATGTGGGGAAGAGGGAGGGAGGTAGGACAATGAGAAGGTAAAAAGAGGAGGGGTGAGAAAGACTTGAGGGAACAGGAAGGTTGAGTAGGGGGAAGAATAGAGGAGAGCAAGATAAGAGATACCATAATAGAAAGGAGACATTATAGTTTTAAAAAGAAATCAGGCACTAGGGAAATATCTTGAGATCTACAAAGATGTCACCAACTAACAATCTAAGCAACAGAAGAGAGGCTACTTTAAATGACCTCCCCTGGTAATGACATTGATGACTAACTTATACGCCTTCCTATAGCCTTCATCCAGCAGCTGGTGGAAGTAGAAGCAGACACCCACAGCTAAACACTGAACTGACCTGGAATCCAGTTGCAAAAAAGAGGGGTGATGAGCAAAGGGATCCAGACCAGGCTGGTGAAACCCACAGAAACAACTGATTTGAATAAGTGGGAGCTCTTGGTCCCCAGAATGATAGCTGGGATACCAGCATGGGAATGATCCAGACCCCATGAACGTGGGTGTCACTGAGGAGACCTTGGTAATCTATGGGACCTCTTGTAGTAGATTAGTACTTATCCCTAGCATAGGAGTGGACTTTGGGAGCCCACTCCACATAGAGGGATACCCCTTGAGTCTAGACACGGGTGTAGGCTTAGGCCCTATCCAAATGGATATGACAGACTCTGAAGACCCCCTATGGAAGGCCTCAACCTCCCTGGGGAGCAGAAAGGGTATGGAATAGGTAGGCTGTTAGTTGGGATGGGGCAGGAAAGGAGGCTGGGGAGAGGGAACTGGGATTGACATGTAAAACAATCTTATTTCTAATTCAAATAAAAATTTGGAGAAAAAAGAATATAAAAAAAGTCTTAGCTAATTCAATAAGACAACTGAGGGAGATTAAGGGTTTACAAAATAGAAAGAAAGAAATCAAAGCATTTTTACTTGCAGATGATATAATAGTATACATAAGTGCCCTTAAAAAATTCACCAGGAAACTTCTATAAGTAATGAAAACTTTCAGCAAATAGCTGGATACAAAATCAACCCACTTAATTCAATAATGACACCTGGATTGTGAAAGAAATCAAAGAAACAATACATTTCACAATTCATTCAAACAATATGAAATATCTTGTAACTCCAACCAAGCAAGTGAAAGATTTTTATGATAAAGACATCAAATAACTTAAGAAATGTAAGAAGATATTGGAAGATGGAAAGTTCTCTCATGTGCATGAGATCAGTAAGATTAACACAGTAAAAATGTCTATCCTAAGCAAAATCAATCTATAGATTCAATGCTGTCTCCATCAAAATTCCAACACAACTTTTCAGACTTTATTAACCCATTTCTATTAATCTGAGTATCACCACATCGTCTTGGTTTACTTGTTATGTGCTGGTATCTTGACTCCCCAGTAGTTTCATTGTGTTTCCTTAACCCTTCCTACTACCACTCTATATCTTGCTGCAGATTTCCTGCCTGGCTTTACCCTTGTAAACCATTGGCTGAAACAGCTTTATCCATCAGCCAATAAGAGAAACACATAGTAGCAACATACGGAAGGACATCCCCCACCAAAGCAGCATCTTCAACAAATGGTGCTGGTCAAATTCAATGTCTGTATGTATGCAAAAAGATCCATACTTACCCCATCCTGCACAGTCCAAATGGATCAAAGTCCTCAACATATAACCAGTCACACTGAACCTGATAGAACAGAGAGTGAGAATAACCAAGCATGCATTGGCACATAAGAATACTTCCTGAAGAGAATGACAATAACACATTCACTAAGAATAACGATTAATAAATGGGACCACATGAAACTGAAAAGCTTCTATAAGACAAAGGAAATCATCATTCAGACAATGCAGTAGCCTACAGAATGGAATTTTTTTTATCAACTCTGCATCAGACAGAGGGCTAATATCCAAAATATATGAAGAACTCAAGAAACTAGGCATCAAAAAATCTTAGTATCTAATAAAAAAATGGGTACAAATCTAAGCAGGATTCTCAATAGAGGAAAATCAAAAGGCAGAGAAACAGTTAAAGAAATGTACAACATCCTTAGCCATCAATTAAATGCAAATCAAAAATACTTTGAGATTCTATCTTATACCTGTCAGAATGGCTAAATCAAAAACAAAAGTGAGAGCTCATTCTGTTGAAGATGTGGAGCAATGGAAACACTCCTCCATTGATGGTGGGAGTTCAAAATTGAACTGCTGTTATGGAAATTAATATGGTGGTTCCTCAGAAAATTGGGAATTGGTTTTATTCATGATCCACCTATACAACTCTTGGGTAGATATGCAAAGGATACTTCATCTTATCATATGGACTCGTACTCAACCATGTTATTGGTAATCTATTTATAATAGCCAGAAACTGGAAACAACCTAGATGTTACTCAACTCAAGAATGGATAAAGGATATGTGGTACATTTACACAGTAGAGTATTAGTCATCTGTCATAAAATTGATGTCATGAAATTTGTAGGCCAATGGATGAAAAACAGAAAAAAAATCACCCTGTGTTATGTAACCCAGACCCTTGAATATAAATCCAGTAAGTATGCACTTTTATGTGGATATTAGCCATTAAATAAATGATAACTAACCACAATCCATAAACTCAGAGTGGTTAGGTATAGAGAAAGGTATTGGGCAAACATATGGGCCTCCCTTGGAGAGGCAATTAGAATGTATTTTATTGGTAGAATGGGTTCAGAAATCATAGAATCTGGTGCAGAAGCAGGTGGAAGATAGGGCTGAGGGAAGAAATGCACTTTGTGACAGTTGTTAAATGACGGACATTTGAAGGATAGTATGGAAACCTGGTTCAGTGGAAACTTTTAAAATGTATAACAATGGTTCTGCTCCTCAAACTGAAAATGCAACCCCATTACTAAGGACAACACTCACACAATTTGTTCACTGAACATGGATAAGTTGAGGTAGTGCGTAAATGGAGACTTCACCCTTATGTTATGGTGTCCTTGTTGCAGAAGATACTCTGCAGGCTACTAAAACAGAAACGTAAATACCAACCCAGCCACATTTGACCTACAACTATACTGCCTGCAAGATATGTTAGGGAAAGGGTGGTGCAGAACTTGTATGAAGAGCCAATCAATATCTGATTTGTTTTAAGGCTCACTCCATGAGATAGAACCCATACTGGACACTTCTTGGGTGAACAAGAACAAGAGACTATATAGTCCAGAGACCTAGTCTGAAACGAAACTCTACTGGTCTAAAAAATATATCATTAAAAGAATGCCTTATCATATTCTACTGTACTCATAGATCATTGCCTTATCTAGTCAGCATCAGAGAAGACTTCTCCTGAAACAGGCAGAGACCCACAACCAGATGCTATGCAGAGAGAGAGAGAGAGAGAGGGAGAGAGAGAGAGAGAGAGAGAGAGAGAGAGAGAGAGAGAGAGAGAGAGAGAGAGATTGATTGGAACACATAGCTCTAAATGGGATGTCTCTATCCACCCCTACCTGACAGCTCAGGGTATCCTGAGGAAGAGGAGCTGGAGAGAGTGTAACAGTTGGAGGAGGTAGAGGACAAGAAGAACAAGGCTCTCTGAATCAATTAATCAAGTTTCATATGAATTTACATACATTGAAGGAGTCAGTAAGGGTCTGCATCAGTTCTTCAACATATGTATTATTGCTTTCATCTAAGAAATTAAAGGATCTTCAGTGTGTGAACAAGTGAATATGTAATTCTTGTTCCCTCTCTTGGTGCTTTTTTTAGTCTAGCTTCAATGTGATGGGTTACTTTTTTATTTTATATGATTATATTTAAGTTTGTCATGTTTGGTTCTTATCTCTTAGAAGCCTGTTCTTTTCTAATGAGAGAAGAGGGGGCATGGATCTGGAGGGTAAAGGAGGTAGGAAGTAATTAGGGGGAATAGAGGGAGGGGTAACTGTCATGAGGATATATTATATGAAAAAGAATTCTTTCAATAAAAGAAAATAATTAAAAAGAAAAGAGTAGCCAACCATTTAATGTTCATATTTTGAACATTTTGTAATTTGTATAGTATAAAATCAGAATTTAGTCTGGTATGTTAGAGAAGGGATAATTGTAGATATGTCTACACAAAGTCATATATTGTAGTTTATTTCTTTTTACTTTTTGGTAATATTCCATTGTGTGGATATACCATGAGTTCTTTACTAATTCATTGGTGGACATGTGGTTGTTTCTGGTGCTGAATTTTATATGTCAAGATTGGTAAACATCAGTATATATGGGTTTGTACGATAAATAATTTTTTAGGGGTATATATCCCTAGGAGTAGAGTGGCTGTTTCATTAGAATTTATGTATATTTTACTTTCAAAGAGACTGTCAGATGGTTGTTCAAAGTGATTATATCACATACATTTCAGCCAGATAGGTGAGTTGTCCATGTCTTCCACAGTAATTGCTCTGGTATTTTTTTTTAGGGGATGTTTCGAGACAGGGTTTCTCTGTGAAGCTTTGGAGCCTATCCTGGCACTTGCTCTGGAGACCAGGCTGGCCTCAAACTCACAGAGATTCACCTGCCTCTGCCCCCTGAGTGCTTAAAGGCGTGTGCCACCAATGCCCGGCCTGGTAAGGCAGGCGTTACCTCTTAATCGTATGTTATCTAATGAGTATGAGATGTTATTTATTTTCTTTAAAAAATGGGTAGTCTTCCCTTTAGGTGGATATTAATTTTTCTATTTAGTGTTATATAAACTTTCATCATTTTTAGCTCAAAGAACTCAATACAACCTGGTATTATTGAAAATGCCAATGCCTATCATTTCCTATGTCTGGTGGATGTCAGTAGATAGGAATCCAGGGAAATTACATTTATATGAGGGTGGGAAAGAAAGGGAGGGAGGGACAGAGGAGAAGGAGGAGAGAGAAGGAGGAACAGATAAGTGATTGCATTTAACCATGTTGATAATATTAGTAGCTTGGTAAATTTGTCATATGTGCACAGAGATGCTTTGAGTTCTTCCTTTTCATCTATGTCCACTTTACAAAATTCAACACTATACTAAGTACAAATGATAAAGTCAATAGTATGGTCTTATTCCTGAATTCAAGGACAAAGTATTAAGCAATTCATATTCGAGCATGACTTCATCCTAGGGTCTCAGGCCTTTCTATCTTTGAATTCTTATTGCTGTGTCATTCATTTGAATTTCTTTCACCAGATGTACAATGACAGGACTACTGTAGCTTCTTGTTAAATCTTAAAGTTGAGCAGCATTAGTTATTGACTGTTTTCCTCTTGTATTGTTTTGACAATTCTCTCTGGCCTCTCCATAAGTATTTTATGATGATTTTGTTAATGTCTACAGAATAAGCGGTTGAGATATTTTTTAAGATGAAATTTATTTTATGAGTCAGGTTGTAAAAATATTGGCACCTTGATGGTACTTATCTGTGAACATGGACCATTTCAGGATTTGGGCTTGTTTACAGTAGGATTTTGTGGTTTGGTCATCGGAAATACTTGTGGTTTTAATTTTGCTAATGTATACATCTTTATCAAAGAATTATTTTCCTGAAAAAAGAAGTTTAAAATACTTTTTATTTAATAAGGTGATCTGTTCATGATTTTTAGGAAGCAGTAGAGCTTTAAATCTATTTTCACATAAATTCCAAATGGAGCAATTTAAGTTATATTCATTCTTCACAAATCCATTCAGCTTTTAAATCAATGTTTGAATTTCTGTTATACATTTAATCTTGGCAATAAACTAATGAATCAGACATAATTATGTAATTGTGCATTTGTTTCCATTGGTATAATTCTACATTCATTTCCATTAATGAGAAAGTAAATTCAATCTCCAGAAAGAAATAATATATTTATAATGTTTACTATGGAATCCAGTCAAATGAGATGTTCTATAGTTTCCATTTCCTTGAGCTATTCTGTGGTTCCTTCATAAAATGTCTCTATGTCCACCACATGTTCAATGAAAATGTAAAATGTAAACTAGCAGTTTATTGTAAATGCAAGTGTAACTTGAGAGTGGCTTCTTACATTTACACAGACACTTGCATTTCAATTACTTGAATATCAAAGACTAGTAAATTTTCTAGCTAAAAAATAATTTTTAAAAACAGACTTTAGGTATTGAGAGTGGAGGGGAAATTGATGAGAGAGAGGAATAAAAGTATTCTAGTAAGAATTTTGGTTAATTTTGACCTCAAATGTTGCGTTCCTGAGTGTAGTAGAAAAATTGCAAGTAGAACAATGCAAATTTTGAATTCTAGGATGGAGTGTAATGTAAAATGTTCAGAATATGTTGTGGGTATTTAAGCTACCATGAAACTATGTTCACTTTGGAAGGTAATATATTGCACAAGTCAGGCAAGATTTAGTGAGAAAAAGTTTCCACACATTTTTTAAAGAAAACTTTTAAAGTTTATATTTGGTGTTCTCCAACTTCCATTGCACTTATATCACCCTAGGCAAGTGTAGCCATCCCTATGCAATATTTACAGGACAAAAATTATTCTACCCTATCTGCTGCTTCACAGGAAAAAACACCTATTCTCTCTATGACACTATGGATGGTTCTGAGCAGGGAAATTTTTGGAATATCAGCAATAATATCGTTATTTTTCAACAAAAGGAACTGGGGAAAAACATGACTCAGAATGAAGTAAAGCAAAGCAAATAAATGAATATTTATTCAGGGATGTATTTATATTTCATAGAAAATTAGATATTTATTTGTTAATAAACATTTGATTTTATTATAAATCCAGCAAAAATGATTCATATGTAACATGCAGGAAAGTTTCTATTGTGAATATTGGTTCTCTCTCTTAGTTTTTGAGATAGCATTCAACATTCCATTACACTTTTCTTACTCTTTAATGCTATCTAAGCGTGGTGGCACACACCCTTAATTGCAGCTCTTAGGAAGACAGGTAGATTGGCTTATGAAAACAAGTACTAGGAAAGCTAACGCTTACACAGAGAAACCCTATCTCCGCAAAACAAGAAACGAAACCAATACTTTATGAAATTTGTTTTCTGTGAGGTAAAAATTTAGATATTCTAGGTGTGTTAACTTACATCAAAAACCATCTTATGTGGACAACACCATGTCTCACCTTTTAAAATTCAGGAAAAATAAGATAAAGAGAGATTAATGAATTGTATAATTAACAGACAAAGCAGAGTGAGTTCCAATTTGCTAACAGGCATTAAGCAGATCCACTTCTGCTTGCTATAAACAGAGTGAAAAAGATAACCGGCCCTAGTGAGTAACATCGCTTTTCACCAATTTAGAAATGAAGCGTCCCTTCAGGTAGATCAGTAGCTATTTTGATATACATGATCAAAGGAGTGTTTTGCTTTAGAGTTTTTGTAGAGGACCTGCTTTATAAAACAACATAGTAAATCCAGATTACAAGTGCTCTTGACAAACTTTCATGTACCCTACATAGTAGAGCTGGTCCCATTACAACTCATGTATCTTCTTCAGCCTTTCTATATTTTCTTATTTTTTTCTGTAGATCTTCCACTCTTCCTAAATCTTTGGTGAGAAATATTTGCACTCAATATGAAAATTAGGTTTTTATATAATGATAAATGTTTGATAACTGAGATTAACTTTAAATTCTTAGGGAAATATGCCAAAACATGTAAAAGGCTATATAAAGTTATAGATGACTCAGAAGTTATGAATAATAGCATGCCAATCAGAGACAAAATTCATCAATTTGAGGAAGTTTGTAGGTTTTTGTTTTTTTTTCAATAAAAAGATACAGATGACATAAGAAATTGTCTCCACAGTGTACATGACTTTTGTGAAAATAGAGAGCACAGGAGTAAGTGAAGAAATTAGGAAGCACTTTTGTAAAGCCAGCTGTGGTGCATTGGAGGTTTCCTGTAACCTGTATATAAAGTAATCTGATTCAATTATTTTCTTACCCCAGTAATCTTACATACCCAAAATGTACCACTAATAGTGTTAACTCATACAACTATGTCCCTTTAGTCTGGAGTGAAAGGGAAATAGTTAATATGTGTATGTCAGAATGTGGGCAGTTTTATGAAAACCTGCATGTTTGTCTGACGGGTGCACTGATAGGTTCATTAACTGTCATGTTGCCAACCACTGACATGCCACTGACTTCCTCCAGGGAGCCATCAAGTTCTCATCATACAGAACTTGATCCCCTGCCCAGATCTTGCCATGCTGCCTCTACCCTGTATCCTGACACATTGAAATTTGAGTCAACTTAAAGAACTAATTTGCCAAGAAAAGTTGCTTATTTTTATCCAGAGAAGGAGAAAAATACTGAAACTTTTATTTCATGAGCCTCTGAAAATAAAAGAAATATCTATAAATTGTCATAGTTGAGGTATGGGAGGTGAAACGTGGGTAAGATATCTGCAAGGAGCTGTAGCTTTGCATGGGCAACATGGATGCTCAGCCACCCACCACCATGGATAGGTAACCCTGTTATACCTTCTAGAAAGCACTTGGCTGCTGTTGACTTCCCTTTAATGTTCTTGCAAATTCCTAACACTGAGTCACAGAGAAACCAAGAACAGCTGGTGGAAGCCTATGCCAGCCTTTCTTTTCTCCACAGGGCTCTGTGTGCAAGGCAAAAAAAAAAAAATGCTTCTCTCAGTTCTTATGTTGTAGTCTGTAAAAATTGTATTCAGTCATGTGGCTTTCTGTCTCAAAGATATCAGACTGACATTTTAAAGTATATTTCCTGTTTGTTTCTTGCAGACTTACTTTCAATAGAAAGTAGAAACCTAATCCCTGGGAAATTTGTTGTGTGGGTACTTGCATACTTTTGGTATTTTTTCTTATTTATTCCTCTTGAGAAGCTTTTCAGCCTTTTCTCTGAGTGGTAAACAGACATTATTTGTGATCTCAATTCTGGGGTTGCCCTCACATAACTGTGGTTGTTGTAGCAGCCAAGGTTCAAAGTTCAGTTTAACAAAATCCATCCTAAATACTGAGACATTAAAGAAGTGACCTTTGTAGATGCAATTGTGAAGGGTGGCTGATGCTTTCTTATTTTTCCTGTGGAATACCTGCTGACCTTTATGTAGAAATGGTGCTAGTTTGCTTTTGTTCACTGGGGATACTATAATCTTGTTTGCTAAAAGTTAAGAAAAACAGAATGATTGCATACCAGTGTGGTCGAGTTCTAGACTGTACTGAAGAAGTTTATGTGACTGTTTTAATGACTGAAAGAAGGTCATACATGCTTAGATTAGAGAGAAAGAGTTAAAACAGAACATTTTTTATTGGTATGGTACTAATGGGAGAGACCAAATACATTTAAAAACTAAATCTCACAGATGCTTTCAAATAAACCATATTACATTCAAAGTGTCAGTCACCCAAAATGCTGATGAACAATTAAAAGTGATAACTACTATATTAGATTGGAAATACTACATAAATAAACTAGTGTTATATTATGGCTGTGAATAATTGTCGGCCATGAGTTTTCATATGTATGACGAACTGAACTTGCAATGCTTTTAATGGACTGGCATAAGTCTATTTACATTTATTTTAAGACTGCAAGTTTAATGTCATTGGATGCTTTTCTACAGTTCTCAACAATGGTTAAGTTCTTATTCTTCTCCCTTCTTGCAATATTTGTATTTATTGTTATTATTATTTATCACCATTATTATTATTGAAAGTACAAAGAATGATGCACATAGTTAGTATGATAAAATCATATTTTGTTATGCACACAATCTTCACACTCTAAATTTCTAACCACAGTCCCAAGCCTAATTCCCCAAGGCCACTCACCTGTGCAGCATTTCTTAGCTGAAGGTCAGCTCCAGTCTCTAACAGAAGTCTCTGATTGGAGGGTCAGAATCCTAGAGAAGACTCTCCAGCAGCAGTGTAGATCAAGGTGATGTCTCTCAACAGCAGAAAATTGCTCTTGGTCTCTGCTTGTATACTATTTAGTGGGTGTTATGGGGCCTAGAACTGTGTCTGCTTGTGTTGAGTGGGTAATGTCACTGGGTTCTGGTTTTCAGGTGCAACCTTCGGTTTAGTAGGGTTCCTGCTTAAACAATTTTTATATGTCTAAAAGGCAATTTTTTAATGCTCATTATAGGCACTGGGAAACATTCTGAATACTTAGAGTTGGGATACATATTAATTATACCATTAGCATTCTCTCTCCGCACAAAGGGCCTTGGAGGTCTTTCTCATTCAAATAGTTATTACTGTATGGCCATGGTGAATAAAAAGTTACCCTTGATTTTCCTTTTTAGTCTACCAGCTTCATTCTTGCAGGGAGTGACATGAACCTGACTACAAACATGAAATGATGTCCATATATCAACTACTTCACTGTGGTCCAAGCCTATCATTTGAAGTTATGACCTTTATCATCTAAACACCTCCCACAAGGCTACCCCCTTACAATTTTCCACAGTCTTCTAGTAGCACCATTGTGAAAAGCTGGCCTTTGCACAGAAGTTTGAGGAAAATGTTACATCCAAAGTGTGGCAAGCACCACAACAATATATCATTATTTCCACACTTAGTTGATAAAACTAAATGACTATGAAGTCTAACCATTGGTGAAAATGAAGAACAGTGATCTTCTACTTGAGAAAACTATTGTTGCTGGGGAGGGTGTGACATTATCTAGAAACAGTTTTGCTGTAAGTGGAGAGAGTCCTGCAATCTCTCTCTTTCTCTCTTTCTCTCTCTCTCTCTCTCTCTCTCTCTCTCTCTCTCTCTCTCTCTCTCTCTCTCTCTCTCTCTGGCTAGCCTTGAACTCATGGAGATCTTCATGTCTCTGCTTCTTGAGTGCTGAGATTTAAGTTGTATGCCACTGCCATCCAGCAAAACTTCTCTTTTGATGTTGACATTGTGAGAATACAGAGATGTTGTGACACACAACCTGTATTAGAAAATTTCCAAAACAAAGAATTTTCAGCTCAAAATGTCACAAGTGCTACTTTTGAGAAATCCTGCTGTAGCACTAATGCAGTCTTCAAGCATTGCTACTGAAAAGGCAAAATGATACATACGTGTCACAAAATACTGTGGCAGTTATAGGGGAAGTACTTCTGTGGATATGTTTGTTTTATTGGTTAATGAATAAAACACAGATTGGCTGATTGGCTGATTGGCCAGGCAGGAAATGACATAGCTGGGCAGAATCAGAATATAAACAGGGAAAACCAGGAATTCTTCGCTCTCTGCTGTGCTTTTCTCTGCAGAGATGCTGAGCAGTCGACGTGTAGGACGCCAGAGGTCCCTTGACATTTCTCTGGTAAGAGAATACCCCTTCGAAATACTTAGATTAGTAGTTATGGGTTAATAATTAAGTCAGAGCTAGTCAATAAGAAATCAAAGCCAATGGACCACAGTTTCATAATTAATATAGCATCTGTGTGCTTCATTGGATCAAAGAAGGGCAGCGGGACCTAGCTGGGCCAAGAAAGCTCATGTAACATGGCAGTGTCTTATAAAGTTAATTTTACACATATCACATTTCCCAGCCATTCTCTTTCTAAATATTTACTCACGAGATATGAAAATATGTTTATACATGAAGACTTGAATAGGAATGTTCACTGCAGTATTGTTTGTAATAAACCAGAAATGAGGACAAATAGGTAAACAAATTTTAACTCCCATAAGATTCAGGTTTACAATTCATTGAAAATACCAAAACATACATCACAACATGGTGAATGGAAAGTTGTTCAGGAGGAAGACCCAAGAAAGTAACCTTCATGCTGTTTAGTTCAGTTATATTTAATAGGAAATTATAGAAAAGTTAGAACTATAATGACAACAGCAAGTCAGTTTGGGGAATGGGGTCAGAAAACTGCACAGAACACAAGGACAGAAACTTTAAGGGTAAAGGAACTCTTCTGCATCTCAGTCTAATTTTTCTTTTTATTGTTTCAGAGTCATACATGAATATAGTATGTGTTGATCTAACCCATATCTCCATTCTCTTCTCTCCAGTTCTGCTTTTGTTCACCAATCACTATTCACTCCCAGTTCCCCATGGAACTAGTGTAGCCATCTATAGATCAGTGTTGGACCATATACTGAAACATGGATCAACTCCCAGAAAGCATATCCCTAAAGCCAAGTGACTCTCCCTTTCTTCATCACCCATACATTACCATGGTTCTTCAGTCAAGATTAGGACTTTGTGTGTTCCTCCTGAAGCCATGCTTGGATTTTGTCTGGCTTGATCTTGTACACACAGTTACATGCTCCTGTGTGCCACTCTCCCATAGTATTAACGGGTAAGTGAAGTATTCAGTAGTCTTACTTATCTGTGACCCATTCTCCCTACAGTAATGTGTAACCTGGCAAAACATGACCACCTGTGCAGTTGTGGCATGGCTGTTGTGGAAGTAAGCAATTGCTTTCTAATTAGATTGAAGGACATCTGCACAAGACAGAATTTATATATATATATCACCTCAAACAGTACCAATAGCCCATAACTGGATAGATCACAGACACAAGAGAAGAATTTAATCATTTTTATTTATTTGTTTTTGGAATGGGTCTCACTATGTATCACTAACTGGAAAACAATTCTTTATGAAGCCTTGGACTTATAGAGCTCCACATGCATCTGCGTCCCAAGTGCCAGACTTAAAGCCATACACTGCTGCATCTGGTATCATAACTTATCATGCTGCTGACTCTGCTAAAAGGAGATAGTGTTAAACCAACTAGTAATGGCTTATCATTATTCTCATAGATTATTGCATGCACCAACCCTCATCAGAGAAGCTACTTTTTACAGTAGATGATAATTAATTCGAAGGATCACAACACATAAACATACAGAAAATAAATGGCTATGCACTGCTCAGCCCTAAATGGGAAATTTTGTCATAAACTCCTATAAAGGGTTAGGGATCATCACAGAAGGGGGTGACAAGAATGTAATAGCTAGATTAAGATCACTAGTGTAGCTCAATGCTGTTGAAAGCTAAGTATATTTCTTTATTAAAAGTCATCAAATTATTAATATATAATCCTGAAATGGTGAAATTTATCTCACAAAAACTCATATATATATATATATATATATATATATATATATATATATATATATATATGGGAGGGAGGAGGGGGAGGGAGCCAGGAGAAGGAGAAGGGGAGAAGAGGAGGGTTGAGGAGAACATGAGGGAGAAGAAAGTTTGAGTCGGGGGAAGATCTCTCTCTCTCTCTCTCTCTCTCTCGAGAGAGAGAGAGAGAGAGAGAGAGAGAGAGAGAGAAATTGAGAGAGAGAGTCTTATACTAAAAACAAGAAAAAACTTTGGTGACAAGAGAGAGGCAAAGAAATTAACAACTATTGAGATAATTACTGTTGTACAACCATTTTCAGTAATTTGAAACCCCTGCTGGAGAGTCAAGGAAATCTCCTAAGACTCCGGAAATTAATCTCATAAGGCACAGGAACCTCATGATACTTAGCAGGCTCAGAAAGCCCTGAAACTTGTTTTATCTATCAGTTATACACAAGGTTGAAAAGCAGGAGGCAACTGCCTGGGAGCAGAGACTTTCTGCCTGTTTCAGTCACAAAAATATGTACATAAATACAAATACACACATACACATCTTCTCCTACAGATGAATAACTCAATTGGTAGGCAAAGATAATTCCTATCACATGGAGGTAAACTTGTAACAAAACAGAGTAGACACAACTTATCTTTTAAAACCTACTAAAATCAACAGTGTATTCTGACTTGTATTTGAATACCTTGCTACAAAATTTACAAACAAAAGAGTTAAAAGTCTTAATCCTTAGTCTGATTCAATGAAAACTGAATGAGTATTTAGAAATACAATACATTTGTGGATGATGGGTCTTCCAGTGGATGAAAAATCTGCTATCAAAAACGATAGTGTAATGATTAATATAATTATCAGTTATGAATAGTCCATGTTTTACATGTAAAAAACAATTGCTAGGAATGAGAAAATGTTTTCATGATATAGTGTAGTATTGTTTTTATAACATTTTTTCTTTTTAAAATTACTTCTTTATTAGACAAACATGGTATATACTCACTCATATGTGGATTTTAGACATAGAGTAAAGGATTACCATCCTACAATCCACACTGGCAGAGAAGCTAGTAAACAAGGAGGACCCTAAGAGAGAAATACATGGTCGGCTGCAGAAGGCAAAAGGGACAAGATCTCCTGAGCAAATTGGGAGCAAGGGAGGAGGGGGAGGGAGCCAGGAGAAGGAGAAGGGGAGAAGAGGAGGGTTGAGGAGAACATGAGGGAGAAGAAAGTTTGAGTCGGGGGAAGAATAGAAGAAAGCAAAAAAGGAGATACCATAATAGAGGGAGACATTTTAGGTTTACAGAGAAATCAGGCATTAGGAAAAGGTCTGGAGATCTACAAAGATAACACCTACTAACAATCTGAGCAACTACCTTAAATGTCCTTCCCTGATAATGAGATTGATGACTGTCTTATATGCCATCCTATAGCTTTCATCCAGTAGCTGGTGGAAGTAGATGCAGACACCCACATCTAATCACTGAACTGAACTATAATCCAGTTGCAGAGAAGAACAAGTGACGGTCAAAGGGGTCCAGACCAGGCTGGTGAAACCCACAGGAACAGCTGACCTGAATAACGGGGAGCTCTTGGTCCCCAGACTGATTGCTTGGATACCAGCATGGGACATATCCAAACCCCAGGAATGTGGGTTTCAGTGAGGAGACCTCGGAAATCTATGGGACCTCCTGTAGTACTTCAGTACTTATCCCTAGCATATGTGTGGACTTTGGGAGCCCAATCCACACACAGAGATATTCCCTGAGCCTAGACTCACAGGGGTGGGCCTAGGGCCTATCCCAAAGGATATCACAGACTCTGATGACCCCCATGAAAGGCCTCACCCTCACTGGGGAGCAGAAAGGATATGTGATAGGTAAGGTTTTAGTTGGGGGGATGGTATGGGAGGGGGAGGGAACTGGGATTGACATGTAAAACAATCTTGTTTCATATATATATATATATATATATATATATATATATATATATATATATCTTTACTGAATCTTTGGGGTTTCACCTAATGCACCCTACTTCTCTTCACCTCCAACCCCCCATGTTCCCACCTCATCCCTGTTACATCTGCTTGGCATGAAAAAAGAAACAAAACACAGTAAGCAAGTAAGCAAACAAAAGCAAGGACAGCAACAAAAACCCAATAAAGCAAAACAGAACAAAAAGGGGGAGAAGAAAACAAAACAAAACAAAATAAAACAAAACCAAAACACCCAAATCAGCAAAATCTCTGCTTCTCCTCTCTCTAGCCTCTTCATCATCTCTTTGGAAGCTTCATGTACCATATAGTATACCCCTTTTACCCATCAGCTTGACTGGCAACTGAACAGTCATTGTTTTGTTTCAAGGCCTTTGGTTTTTGGTACTCTGTCCTCACTGGATCTCACCAGAGCTCTTCTGAGGTACTGGGGTACCCTGTGACTTGGAGATCTTCCAGGTATTGTTCCACAGGACTAGTTCCTTCATGAGCTCTTGCAGGACCCAGATGGGGTAAATGCTAGGATCGTCAACCCACGCCAAGTTCCCGGTTGTGGGCCTGGGTGTTAGCTGGTCAGTTCAAATAGATCCACCAGGGCCACCAGCCTTGGGTGCAGAGATGGGGGAGTCATCTCCCCTATGTTCATGTCCTCAGGGTATGTTCATTACTCCTGTGGTGAGAGGTGGGGGCCCTCCCTCCAGAGTGCAGGGGCCAGCTCTCTTGCTGTATTGGACAGGGAGATGTAAGGACAGCTTTCCCAGGGCAATGAAGTGCAGGACTGGCTCAGTATATTGCTCTGATTTCATCTCAAATGAGCATGAATGTCCTATGAGGTGCCACTGGTCATAGACATCAACACAGACCCCAGCCCACTGCAACTGGGCCATGGACCCAGACATGGCCCTTGGTAGCAGTCCAGACCTGGAGGACATACTGGCACTAGGTAGAAGGATTGGCCACACAGGTGGGAATGGTTCTGGCATTTGTGTGGGCTCTAGTCACCACCAAGGGTTCAAGTTGTGGCCCCAATCCTGGACTGCTATGTGACCATTATTGGCAGTGCAGGACACAGATTTCAGGTCAGACCCCCAGCATGGGAGGATCATGGACAACAACATGGTCTTTAACAGCAGCTGGGTCTGGATGTCATCTGTCCCCAGTGGCAGTATGGCACTGAGACACTGACTTGGCACTTGATCTTGGGTGTCTGCAAGGTCTTCTATGTTAGCAGGAGCATTAGACATCAGCACAGACCCTGACTGCAGTGAAGGCCTAATATGGCCCTCAGCTTGCCCTATGTTATCATATCATTGAGAAGCAAGCAAACAAGCCACTCAGATATGGATGCATCCTGGTACTAGAACACCAACCCAGATTCAGGAGCTACATGTAAATTCGGGCCCTGGCCACTACAGGTCCACAGACCCAAATATGGCCCTTGGTGGCAACCTGGGTCCAGATGATATCCAGGTGGCTCAGGCCACCCATATCTGTATGGCCCTTGCTGTGTCATGGGCCCCCAGTATTTTTATAACATCACAAGAACAATCCAAACTTGACAATCACTCTGTCAAACCAAACCGTCAGTATTTTATTAATATGCAAAACAGGTGGTATTATTCTAATTTTCAATTATGTATGTCAGGGCTATACATGCATACATATACATATATGTATATCTATTATATTTAAGGTATTTAAAACAAAGGGATATTTTAAAGAATAAAGAAGCTACAATTTCGAAATTCTCATGTAACAAAATATTAAAAGACATATTTCTAACCATTTAAGTATTATCATTAACATATCACAATTTATTTTAACTTAATATTAGTGAACCCAAAAATGTATATATGCATGTGTTATTCACATATAACAAGCAATTGTAAAAATAACTTAAAATATGCAATTTAGCCATTTATCAATCCCTGTTTTATAATGTGTTTAATAAAGGATATTTTCTAACAAATGCTGCTGAATCTTTCCAATTAAATCCTAAAGTCACTTATGAGAAAATATTGATTAATTCAAAAAATAAACGATTAAATAACTGATGCATCTCACTACAGGCTGGGCTAAGCAGTACTTTTGAAGGCATGAACCACATTTGTCTAGACTTTAAAACCCAAGTTTAGATAAAGAATCCAGCAATAAATCTGAACAGCAGAGGGATAAAAGGGACAGGGTTTTATTAATGCTTATCACTCCTTAGGTCCTTGCAGTTCAATGACAGTTTCAAAAGGATGTGCCGATAAAGGATTTGCCTGGAGTTGACGCAGTGTGCAGTGGTTGCAATAAGCCTCTTGTGGAACAAAGAACACTCTGAGTCTTCTGAAGCTTGAATGGGAGAGTGACAGCTCTGAAACCAAGTGGAAGCCTTTCCCTCAGGCTTTTACTATATATATATATATATATATATATATATATATATATATATATATATATATTAAAGTTTGAATAAAAAAATTTTTCCTGCTTCCTGGAATTGTTGAGAGAGTATGCCAAAAGTGTTATTATTTGGGGATGTATTTCATTGCAGGTCTAAATTTCTCTGCATTTTGCTTAACCATATCACTGAAAATGCCAGTATAATAGTAATGATGATGTAACCCACCAAATACCCAATGTGCAATTTTGTTAACCAAATCAAAAATCTAAATATGCAAAGACAGAAAACACCATCTAAACATAAAATCGTCTAAAATGGGCACGGCCTAATAGCCAAAAGGCAAAGCAGTAGTTTAAAGCTGGGCCAAATTTTACAAGTTTGTCTTATATAATCACCTAATTCAAGTGGTTAATGCTACATATCTTCTTTACAGGCTTAAACTGTGTGTAAGAAAAAAGTTTAATGTAGTAAGTGTACAATTTTATTTCCTTTGCTTTCTAATTAATAATGGAAGACACTGCTTTTTAATATAAATAGTTACATTTTTACTTTATATAATCTGTGAGTTAGGGTTTCTATTATTGTGATGAAACACCATGACAAGTTGAGGTGGAAAGGGTTTATTTGACTTCTGCATTGAAGTCCACAATTGAATAACGTCAGGACAGTAACTCAAACAGAACAGGAACCTAGAGCCAGGAGTTGATGCAGAGGCTGTAGAGGAGTGCTGCTTATTGGCTTTCTTGCGTTGTTTTCTTATGGAACCCAGGACCAGCCCAGGGTTCTCAGAACCCACAAGTTTGACCCTCCTCCATCAATCACTAATAAGCAAAAGCCAGCTGTATCTTCTGAAGGCATTTTCTCAATTGAGATTCCCTCCTTTCAGATAACTGTAGCCTAGGTCAAGTTGACATAAGACTGGCCAGCACAAGCTAGAAAACATTAAGATACTACATCTTCTATAGTAAAATATAAGGGTCACCAATACAGTAGTATATAGAGTC
Organism: Cricetulus griseus; assembly: GCF_003668045.3. Taxonomy (NCBI): domain Eukaryota; kingdom Metazoa; phylum Chordata; class Mammalia; order Rodentia; family Cricetidae; genus Cricetulus; species Cricetulus griseus. The sequence continues at coordinate 181,580,248 of NW_023276806.1, read as the reverse complement.
ATGTTTTTCAGTATAGTCATTGAAATAGTCATGATATACATTGAGTCCTCATTTTTTCATTGAAGTTTTCATGAGCATCCATCAAGAATTGTAAAATAATGATAAAGGTAAAAAAATATAATTTCTCAAAAAGATTTCAAGCTATCCAAAAACTATACATATCATTGTAATTAATAGAGTATTTTAAAACTAATTTTAAAATATTACAAAGGATAATAAAGTTAGAGAAACAAGCAAATGTGTTAGAAGTAAGAGTGACAGAAATTTGAGTCTTCTCAGAACCATATCCTTCAACTTTAGAGAAGCCACGCCTATGGATTTCTTTGTAACTTTCAAGAAGTGGTGCTTTTAAGGGGGAAAATATTCTCTTCTATATCATACTTCCTACACTGGGTTGTGTGAGTTATTATTTAATATGTGTATATAACTACATCTTAGTTACTGTACTGTTACTGTGAAAAGACACCAAGGCCAAGAGAACTCGTGAAAGAAAGTATTTAACTGGGGCTTACCTACAGTTTTAGAGGATTAGTCCATGCTCATCATGGTGGGAGGCAGACAGGCGTGGTGTAGGCAGTAGCTGAGAGATTTACATACTGATACAGCAGGCAGAGAGAAATTAAACTACATTTTAATTTTCTCATATATGTGCATAGCACTAAGTTTAGAAACATGCACATATATTAAATACCCACAACCAGTTTCCCATTATAAAATAGAACTATACCACCACTTCATTGGAGCCTTTGCCTCTCACCTCTACTGCTACCAACTCTATTTCTATCTTATCCTTAAGCAATTACTACCCTGAATTCTTAATTTGCTTATATAAAAAATCAACTCATTTTGGAGCTTTTTCTATAAAATAATTCTGTATCATATATTTCTTCACATCTGGATTCTGTTTCTCAATATTATGTTACTGAGGTTTATTGCTGTTGTTTGTGTTATTATACTATATTCTTTGTTAAGTGTTTATAGAATATGCATAATTATGCTGTGAACTGTTTATTTGTTATTCAGTATTTGTAAATATTTTCAAGATGGTGCTACTTCTATGAACAGAAACATCAACGTTTGAGCTATTTTATATATTTTCAGCAACAAGTGTAATGATTGCATGAATTATTCTTTTGAACATTTAAAAATATTTGTGAAAAGTTTTGTCTTTGTTTATCTAAACAAAAAATGATGAAGCTTAAATGCTATATTAGGAGAAATTCGTTTTAGTTCTGTGTAACTGTCAATTTGCATATTTTATCATTGAAATTCTGACAAAATGTATGATTTTAAATATTAATGATGCATTATATGCTAGCTCAATCATGTATTATAAAATATTTAATGAGGTGAAACATCTATATAACATCATCTTTTTAATTTACAAATATTTAAAATCTTTTTTCTAGCTTTCTTTCCATTATCAATTTCTTACATTTTTATTTGTTTAACATGTGTGCATGTAGGGCAGGCCTCATGCATGCTACAGAGCACCTGTGAAAGTCAGAGTGTCAGTGCTTAGCTGTGAATCTCTGCTTCTGTTTCCATCAGCTACTGGATGAAGGCTCTAGGATCGCATTAAGGTAGTCATCAGTCTCATTATAGGGGAGGGCATTTGAGGTAGCCTTTCCAGTACTGCTTAGATTGTTAGTGGGGGTCATCCTTGTGGATTCCTGGAGATTTCCCCAGTGCCAGGTTTCTCCTTAGGCCCATAATGGTTCCCTCAACTAGGGTATCTCTTTCCTTGCTGTCCTCTGTTCTTCCTCCAACTCGACCTTCCTGCTCTCTCTTCTCGCCCTTCTCCTCCTTCTCCTCTTTATCCTTCCTTCATCCCTTTCCCCATATGCTCCCAATTTACTCAGGAGATCTAGTCCCTTTCCTCCTCTTGGGGAGAGTTCCATGTATGCCCTTCTTAGGGTTCTCCTTGTTTCTTAGCTTCTCTGGGATTGTGGACGGTAGGCTAGTAATCCTTTGCTCTATGTCTAATCCCCATTTATGAGTGAGTCCATACCATGTTTTTCTTTCTGTGTCTGGGTCACTTCAGTCAGTGTGGTTTCTTCTAGTTCCATTCATTTGCCTATGAATTTCAATATGTCATTGTTTTTCACTGCAGAGTAGTACTCCATTGTGCAAATGTACCACATTTTCTTCATACATTCTTCAGTTGAGAGGTATCACTATTGCTTCCAAGTTATGGCTATTACAAATAATGCTGCTGTGAATATAGTTGAACAGATGTCCTTGTGATATGAACGTGCATCCTTGAGTATATACCTAAGAGTGGATTTTCTGGATCTTGAGGTAGACTGATGACCATTTTCATGAGAAACTGTCATACTGATTTTCCAAAGTGGCTGTACAAGTTTGTATTCCCACCTGTATAAGAGGAGTGTGCTGAACTCCTGGGATACAGTTGTAGAGATGGAGGAGTAATGAGCAAATTGATCAAGATAATGCTTGGGGAAACCCACAGACAGAGCTGAACTGAGTAATTAGGAGCTCACAGACCCCAAACAGACAGCTGGGGACTGAATCGGGACCCCTGAAGGTTCATATAATTTGGGGGACTTGGATAATCTTGGGGGCCTCTGGCAGTGGAACCAGTATTTATCCCTAGTACAGGAATGGGCTTTCAGAGCCCATTTCCTATGGAGACATACTCTTTCAGTCTTGATACACAGGGGAGGGCCTAAGTCCTGCCCCAAATGAAGTGACTGACTTTGATGATCCCCATCGGAGGCCTCACCCTCCCTGAGGAGTGTATAATGGGTTAGATGGGGGGAATTGCAGGGGGAATGGGAGGATGAAAGGGAGAGGGAACTGGGATTAGGGGATTGGTATGTAAAATAAGATTGTTTATTAATTTAAATAAAATTAATTTAAAATTAAGAAAGTTAGAGTGTCAGAAAACAGTCCAGTGGAAGGGAGTGGATTGAACTCAAGTCTTCATGTTTGGTGGCGGGTGCCTTTCACACATATGTATGTTGCTGGCACTTTGTTTTAGCTTCTTTAAGGCATGGAGGCCAGTTCCTATATGTCACCATCCAATTATGCAAAGCACACCACAACTTTTTGTGTTTCTTGCCATTTTGTATTGGTGATCAAACCTTTCACATTCTTTCCCATCTCTTCACAACTTCTAGTAAACACCAAACTGTGCTAAAATTCTCTAAGCTTCTTTCTTTTTTAGGTTTTATCTATAGAATGATCATAATTTTCTTATTTTACTTATTTCACTTAATATCTCCAAATCTGTCTATGCCATTACATATGGTAGTATTTTACTGTTCTCATGGATGGAGAGTAACAGTATTCCACTGTGTACATTTTCCATATTTCTTTATCCTTTCCCCCCCCAGGTGATGACTCTTATTGATTCTATGTCTTAGCTAGTTTGAATGGTGCTGCTATCAACACAAAGGTGATATGAGTCTTTGACACACTGATTTTGAGCACTTTTGAAATGTGTGCAACAGTCAACTTCTGCATGAGAGGGTCCTGCTACTGGAGAGTTCTCTAGGACTGCTACTGGTGAGTTCTCTCACACTACTCTTCTGATGACTGTACTAATTTATATTACCAGCAACATTTTGAAAGGGTTCTCTTTATTTCATGTACTTGCCAGCACTTATTATCTATAGTCTTTTTTATGACAACCATTCTTACTGAAGTGATGTAGTGTCTCATTATTGTTTGATATGCACTTCCTTACAATTAGTGCTGCTGTGAAATTTTTCATGTATCTGCTGGCTCTTTGTGTGTGTTCTGATGAGAAGCATCTATGTCAGTGTGTTACATGTTTTTAACAGTTTTTTGGAGATGTAAAATTTGCAAAATGTTTCCTGTTTAATAGTTTATCTCTTTACTCCTGTTATTGTTTCTTTCATGGTGAAGAAACTTTGTTATAGTTTAATATAATCCCAATTGTTTCTTAGGAATTTTGGGGTCTTACACAAAATGTATGTGGGCATTACAGTGTCTCTCAGTCCATGAGAACTTCCACTCAGTAAGGGTTATAGGACTCTGCTTGGCACTGAGCTTAATTCTTTTGGGCCTAGGCCATGGTTTCAAGCTTAAGGAAGTTAGAAATCAACTTCCTCTCTTTCCTCTGGCATGGATATTATCTCTCCAAGTTCTTTGGTTCAGAGATGGGAGGCAGATCTGTAAATGACAGCTCTTTTCTTTCTGCTTCAACAAAATACCATATTTCAGTTGTTTTTTTTTTTCTTGTTTTGTTTTTGTTGTTTGTTTAACAACTGTTAAGGCATTTTACTCAGCTTCTTGTTGATGGCAGTTTCTTTCTAGCCAGGATCCTGATGCCCTTCTCAGCCCCAAAGAAACACACAGATGCTATATTAGTTAGAAAACTGTTCGCTGAGGGCTAGTGCTTCTTATTGGCTATGTCTGTCTTAGTAATTGACCCATTTCTGTTAATCTATGTATTGCCACAAGCCTGTGGCTTACCCATAGTCTGGCATGTTACTCCTTCAGCAGCATGACATCTCTAGCCAGCTCCTTTCTACCTGTCCCAGAATTCTCCTTGTCTCCTAGTCCCACCTATCTCCCTCCCCACCAATCAGTGATTTATTCATCAACCAATAAGAGAAACATCTATACAGAAGGACATCTCTCATCAGCCTCTGATGCCAAGTTGTCTCAAATCTATCATTTTCTACAATATTAGTTTACTTGTGTGCTATGGGAGTGTGCTTGGTTTATGTATGTTCTGATTACTTATAATTGAAAACCTTATACTGAAATTTTCATGCCTCAAATGAATTTTCATAAACACAGGTGCTAGATTTTAAGTTATCAATCTTCCTTTTTGTATCTGGAGATTTTTCTTCCAGATTAAGGAAACCTTCTCTTACATCAGTTTCATGAATTCATTTTCCTTTTTTAGACCACTTGGCCATCCAGACACACACAATTTTCCTTTTGTATATTCTAAACATGCTTGGCTTTTTACAATCAAGTATTACTATACTTGATACTGAACACCACTCATATCTGGTTTATGATTATGGGCAGATTTAAGTGGTCTTTCCTCACTGCTTTTCAAGGATTCCTTTATTAGACCAGTCATCTTCTGGATGTAGAGGCATCTCTGCATTTCATTAATTGAGCAGGGCATTGTTTAATAACCATACTAATTCATATAAAATGTATATCCATTAAAATAAGTACTTTCATTATTGTTCCCCTTCAACAGTGTATTGGCTATTTCTTCCAGAGCTTGATTATATATGGAAGCATGTTGCTTAATGTCCAATACAAATGGATATTTTCTTTGTCTTTTATTTCTAAGATATACCTCCATTTTGTTTAAGAATTAACCTTAGGACAACTTGCAAAGCAATACAGAGAAACCCTGTCTCAAAAACAACAACCAAAAGAATTAACCTTATGAATTTTTCTTTACATTTCAGTTGAATTTTGTTGCATGTTTTTTTAAAAGAATTTATCCTGAAAATTATTTTCTTTTAGATGGAGCACTTTTTCAATAGAATGCAATTAATAAAATTCAAGCATGAAATTTGTATTTTTTGTTTTAAAATGTACCAGCCAGGCATTGGTGGTGCACACCTTTAATCCCAGCACTCGGGAGGCAAATGCAGGTGGATCTCTGTGAGTTTGAGACCAGCCTGGTCTACAAGAGCAGGACAGCCTCCAAAGCCACAGAGAAACCCTGTCTCGAAAAAAAACAAAAACAAAAACAAAAAAAATGTACCACTTAAAATATTTATTTAGAGTTCTTTATTGCTATCTTTTCAGTTTTCTTAAAATTTGATCATTTATTTATTTTATATCCTGACTACATTTCCCCTCCCTCCTCTTCTCACATTCTTTCAATCCACTTCCCTTTGCCCCTACCCCTACAATCCATTCATCCTCTGTTTCTTTTCAGAAAGGTAAATGTCTCCCATGGTTATCAGCAAAGCATAGTATATCAAGTTATGGTAGAACTAAACATCTCCCTTTTATTAAGGCTGGACAAGGCAATGCAGTATGAGAAATAGGGTCCCAAAATCCAGAAAAAGATTCAGAGACAATACCTACTTCCATTTTTAGGAGTTTCACAAATATACCCAGCTACACAACTGTCACTTATAGGTAGAGGGCCTTGGCAGGTCACATGCAGGCTCACATGGTTTTTGCTTCAGACTCTGAGTTCCTATGAGCCAGGTTAGTTGATTCTGTGGGTTTTCTTGTGGTGTCTTTGACCCCTCTGGCTCTTGCAAGTCTTCCTCCCTCTCTTTAGCCAGATTTCCCCAGCTTAAGCTAATATTTTGCTATAGGTCTCTGCATCAGTTTCCAACTGTTACTGGATGAAGGCTCTCTGATGACAGTTGGGGGTAGTCACCAATCTGATCACAGGAGGAGAGTGCCAGTTCAGTCTACTTACCCATTATTGCTAGGAATCATAGCTATAAAAAATTCCAACATTAATGAAGTGGAGTGTTGATATATCAAAACAACAAATAAAACAACTCAAGAATTCATGCATGTTTTCAAGTATAGAAAGTTCAGAATATTAAAAATTAACATCCTATTGTATATTTAAAATATCAAAACTCGAGACTAGTATGATGTTAGCTTCTTACAAATAAGCTTGTTTCTTGATATCTCATTGTAAACCACTTGTATAAATACAATTTTGTATGCTTTTAAATTATGATTGAGAACCAAGATTTCTCATCTAACTCTTATTTTCCATGTATAGCTGTTTTAGACAACAGACCCTCTCTCATAGAGCGGATGCTTACTGAGATGATGCAGCATTATTTGTTCACTAATACCAATATTCTTTTCCAATATATTGGGCTCTGCTCATGATTCTCTAAGGAGTTCTTTTAGAAACTGGAAATGTCTCAAGATGTACATGGTACCCAGTGTATTTCATTCACTTTGCCATTAGATAATTCTGTGTTCATTTGTGTGTGTGTGTGTGTGTGTGTGTGTGTGTGTGTGTGTGTGTGTGTGTGTGTGTGTGTGTGTGTGTGTGTGTGTGTGTGTTGTTTCTTTTTGTAAGAAGGTTTGAACCTGGGAAAGCCCTGTATCAGTGAGCTACATGCCCAGCAAATAAAATGTATTGTTTGTTTGTTTTTTAGATGGTCTCATGCAACTGTTGTAGCCCAGGCTTTCCTTGAACACCTGCTCTTCCTCCCTTTACCTGTATGGGGATTACAGACATTCACTACCGTACCTGATGTGAATAATGACATACTGGGATTGTCATCTTGTACAATTCATTCTTTATAAATAACCTTCCAAACTCTTCATTTTACGTTTTTATCAATCTTTATCAAAAGAATTGCGAGTAATTTTTTTCTATTCAACATCTATTTCTATCAAATGCCAACAATGGCACTTTATACTGAGTTCCATCTACTTGATTGCTTTTTAAACAACTTTCACTAGTTATCTTTCTTTACAAAAGAAAGTTCACTGTTGAAATTAATCAGATACAGATTTGCCTTTAAATTTAATGCTGGATAGAACAGTATTAAGGCAGAACACTTAAAGAAAGCTTGGTGAGTGTGCAGGAAATGGAAGCTGAAAGGGCATGAAAGAGGCTTCAAATGTGAGAGTAATGGAGTTATTATACAGTGTAAGCTTAAAGGGATGTCTAGGGGTGACTTGAAAAGACCAATCCTAAATGAAAGAGCAGTCTACAAGTTTACTTGAAAATTAACTCAAGACAGCAATCTCCAACTGCAAAAAAAAAAAAAAAAACTCACATAAATTTGCAGAGAGGTAAACAGCCAGGTCAGTGTGTACAGAGATAAGACAAGCAGATATTTATCAAACTCCTGTGACTAAATCATGTATCAAATCCAAGGAAGCATATTTTCTGGTTTAAATATCAAACAACAGATTTTCATGTCCAGCATTCATAAAGCAGGCTCAATGAATTAGTAAAATTTTATTGTGAATAATATAAACATTTGTCATGTACATGAAAATGCAACCGTACATATCCCAAGAATCAGCACATAGAAAAAGTCAAAATTCTCACTCTAAAGAGGATAAGAGATGATTTATTCTGGAGCCAAATATGAGTGACCTTGACAAGAATTCAGATTCAGATTTCCTTAAATACCATGTTCCCATTTGGTAACAGTTTCATGAAGATTTATAACAAAGAGGCTCATAAATCAAGATGATTTTCAAATATATTGATGGAAAAATCATTGGGTAGACAAACGGGTTACAGCAAAGAGAGAAAATTTCAGCTGTAGTTCTCAGATTTTATCTTAGAACATTGTTTAGCTTTTCAGTTTGTAGTAACTAGGGGATCACTTGAATATTTCCAAGGATTGCAGAATGGTTAAACTCAAAGATAGGTGCTAAGATAGCCCAGGATGAATCATGATTGGTTTCTGGACCTGTAGCATTCCTTCCTGTCCAGAATCAGTGAAGCTCTAATAAGATAATAAGCTTTGCAGAAGGTTCACATGAGTAAGATATGCTTTCTTTCTGGGAAATTTCATTCATACAATACAAGAAATATCACACTTTTTATACATGTAAAAATAGTTAGCCTTTATTTCTCCCTTCTGCATTTGTTTCATTTCTCTAAAATTACTGTGCTAATCAGAGTGACCCCAAATGGATTTTGTAAGAACTAAATTTTTGAATGATATGTTCAATATAGAAGCAATCTCATTATTATTTCTCAGTAAATGATGTTTGAATATGAATCTAAGGTTGATCAGTCTCATTATCCTGAATTTTTTTTGTTTTCTTATTCTATGTAATTACAAGTGAAAGAGAATGTGAAGTTTTGTCTTTTCACACATCTATGAAAATTTCACATTTTAAAAGGTTTTAATACATTCTTTAATAACTTAATATATATATTAATAAATTATGGTCATTTCACCCATCTAATTATCATTCATCACCTCACCCTCTTTATCCTTTCTTCCTAACAAGCCTCCTTCCTCCTATCATGTATTTGATATATATATATATATATATATTTGTTACCCACTGATTACAACCAGGATACACACAAAGTCCTGTTTTGAAGTTTATCAAATTTTCTTGTTGGACTATCTTTGGATATCCTGCCCCCAAATAATGACTCAGAGACTTATTACTAATTATCAAATCTTGTCTTTCACTTAGACTTGTTTTCAACCAGCTCTTATAACTAATCCATATTTTAAAATCCATATTCTGTCACATTACTCATTATCTCATCTCCATACTGCATGTCAAACTTTCCACATCTCTGACAAGATCTGTACACCCACATTCCTCTTCCTCTTTGTCTCTCTCCAGAAATACTGCCTAGTTTTTATTTCCTATTTTCTATTTAAATTAGAACAAGCTGTTTTTACATGTAAAACCCAGTTCCCTTTCCCTCCCCTCCTCCCCTGTCCCCCACTTACTGCCTTTCCCATCCCCTTTCTGCTCCTCAGGGAGGGTGAGGCCTTCAATAGGGGATCTTCAAATTCTGTCATATAGTTTGGAGAGGGCCTAGGCCCTCCCATGTGTGTCTAGGTTGAGAGAGTATCAGCTCTTTGTTAAACAAATTACAACAACACATCTTGACACAGTGTGCAAATATTCCACAACAGTGGAGCTACCTACTGCAGCAGGGTATCCAACTCATCAGTAGCCTACATTAGTGCAAAGACTTGTGGAGGGTCAAAGATCTAAGAATAAATGACTGTTGCACATTTAGGCCTCAACAGATTATTCATATCATCCCTTCCAAAATTCCAGGAACAACTGTAGAAAACGGTACTGAAAGAATCTAAGAGACAGAGAATGGGAGAAGAGTTGTAAAGTGCTGTTTTCTAAGCATAATATGACAACAGTATTCTTGAACTCAAAACACCTACACACACCTGCAAAGGTTCTGCAAAGACTAGGCAAGTAAGTGTTCTGCATGGACTGGGGAGGGACACATGGTGTTTAACTTACCCATAGAGAACTATTGCTAGTTAATAGCTACTAGGGAAAGTTGAGTCATTTTATTTTATTTTGAATTTTCTGTTTCAAAATTATAAATGTGAGAATTCATGCTGGATTTTAATTTTAGTTTTTTGGTTGTCTAAATAAATACAAAGGATGACTAACACAACAGCCAAGGCAAATCTCTCTCTCTCCCTCTTGCTCCCTCTCTTCTCTCTCCTCTCTCTCTCTCTCTCTCTCTCTCTCTCTCTCTCTCTCTCTCACACACACACACACACACACACACACACACACACACACACAATACACACACACAAAACCACCCAAACAAACAAAACCAAAAATCAAACAAAACCAAACTAATAAATGGCTCCCAAATAAGTCATAAAACATATCCAGTTGATTAAAGACAAAAAGAGAATTATGAATTATACTTTTAGATTTTCTTTATGATACATCTTAATGGAACTAAGGCTTTAATGTGAGAGACCTTCCTTCAAAGTTAAATATAGCTTCTCAGACTTTCTCAAAATGTGGTAATAGGTTTTCTGCCCCCACCCTCATCATAGGTTTCTCCACCAACACAATAAGCCAGATGAAGCTGAATTGAACAAGTATAACAACATGTATATTTGAACAGTGCAATCCCAGGCAAGTTCTCTGGTTCCAGAGATTGGGGCCAGAGAAGTTAATCTCCAATTTAAGCAAAGAGATTTTATGGGTTGTAGTCAATTAGTTATGACATGTATACCACAAGCTGGGTTTTTGCACAAGTATGGTTAAAAAAAAAAATCAAGCACTTCGGCAGCTGACAGTCTCAGGGAAGGAAGCTGCTATAGCCAACAAGAATGTAGAACTGGGCTTGTTGGTGCCTTTCTTTTGTTCAGAGACTTTCTGAGTGGGTGGTATTTGGAGACAGAGAGAGGGGGCAATGGATGGGGCTTTCCAGATAGTACAAGGGGAAACCGGAGGTTCCAATGGAATAGTAAGCAATAAACATTAGCAGGTATTCTCCTACCATCCCTGGGTAGCTGAGTCTTCCCCAAAGGACAACACTTGTTGGACATTTGCTATCATAGGAAAATTCACACTGACATCAGAACAAATTGATTCTAAGGGAAAGATATTCTGCAATAAGAACAAAATTAAGATAAATTATTTAGTAAATAAAATACAGTTACATATTCTAATTTGTTCTTTCTAGATTTTTATTTTAATATCTGCCTATGTGCTCTTTTCCTGAATGGCTATGTCTACAGTGTGAATGTAATTCTTTCTATGGCCAAGAATAGCAGTATATTCCCTTGGATTCCAGTTACAGTAGGTAACCTCTACATGGGTGCTTGGCTCCTCTGAAAGAGCAATAAATATCTTAACCAATTAGTCAACTCTAAAACTCCCAGGTGGCTCTTTGAAACACAGCCCTCTATGCTAACTATTTTGACATTTGGCTTAAAAATATATCCTCTAAGAGAGATCAAAAACCCAGGTGGTATGGAAGGAAAAGGAGATTATTGTCACTGTAAACGTTTACAGAATGGCTAACGGAAGAATGGTAGAAGAGAGAGAATGGGGAGGGATAATTAACACTGAAGACCTCCAAAAACATAAAATGGAAACCTAATACTGTGAAAACTCATATGTATAGATAGATAAGTATAGACATAGATAGATAAATTGATAGATATAGAAAGACAGATATATGAGAGGCACCACACACTTGAGTCATTTGGCAAAGAAAGTCAAGTTTATACAGACATGAAATCTTCATTGTTTTTTGTTTTTTGGGTTTTTTTGTTGTTTTTTTCCAGACAGGGTTTCTCTGTGTAGCTTTGTAGCCTATCCTGGCACACGCTCTGGAGACCAGGCTGGCATTGAACTCACAGAGATCTGCCTGCCTCTGCCTCCCAAGTGCTGGGATTAAAGGCATGTGCCACCAATGCCTGGCAAAATCTTCATTGTTAATGGCTAACTTTCATAGTGCTAGAAGGTGCCATACATGCTACCAGAGAAGGAAAGTAATCATCAGTCTTACCCAGTTGTGAATCCCAAAAGCTATAATAATGCCTGGCCTATCAAAATGTTCACATTTTTACAATTGTATCACAAAGATTCTGGGAGTATCTGACCAGTTGGATTGTATTTAAAACCCACTCTACATGACTGAATTCATACCTTTGGACCTTAAAGTGGGTCCAAAACTCATGACTACGTAGAACATATGTCCTAGGAGAGAACATAATGCTATAATTCTGCTAAATGGGCATATTAATAAGCTGCCTCTTTATTCTTATTTTTTTTACCCATAGATCAGTGCATCTCTCAACCCTTCAGAGAAGTTTCTTTGTGTGCCAGATGACAGTTAAGTTACAGACACACAACTAGTGAACATGCATAGATTTTTAAAAGACATGGAGTTCTCAGCCCTAAGTGGTACATCTTTATCACAACCTCATCCTCTAAGGACCAGGGATCATTACTGAAGAGGGTATGAGCAGATTGTAAGATCCAGAAGTAGTAAACATCTACAGTGAAATGGTACTTGTGGGACATAACAGTGCTGCTGCATATATGAGCACAGATTAACTGTGACTGCATCCAAAGACCTACACAAGATCAAATCAGTCAAAATCCTAGCCTGGATAAGAGAGATACACATGAATTCTGACTTCTACCTGAGTATCCACTGGCAAATGATGGCTGAAGGAGGAGGAAGACTCACTTGTCTTCAGGGATGTAGTTTCTGAGAAATTGTTCAGGTTCCAGTAGATGGTCCTACATCCTCTTGTATACAGGTAGCACTAAGTGGAGCCAGTGGGTTTCTAGAAAGAGTACATGATGTTGGAGGGAAAATGCTAGTGGGGGTGGGTGTGAGAAGAATGAAAGGGGGACAATAGGGGCTGGATTTGACCAAAATAACTTACATGTGTTTAAAAATTTGTCAAGTAATAAAAATGCAATTTTACTAAAATAAATCAAATTATTGGACAGAAATATTTACAGAACATTTTAATATATCTTGGTTTTCCATAATTCTGTATTGTGTGCTGTACTCATTGATGTCATTTACTCAAGGAAGACATAATTTGTCCTTCATAAGGTAGAATGTTTGTAAGGATATTTTATATTTGGCCCTATGAACAAGTATAGACAATTTTAATACTTTTTGTGTTTATAGCCTAATTGTATTTTCTGGTAACCATTTTATTTTTTCCAGAAGTCAATGCATAAAGGGAAAAGCAGCCTGTTTCTATTCAAGGTTTCATTGCAGAGGTAGGTTCTAAACACATTCTTCTCCATCTCTATTTTACAACATGACTAAAAAGTCCCATGTTTAATTGCAATTATAGAGAAGAACTAGACTTTAAAGCTACAATGGGGGTCTATTTGCAGTAAAATTGAAATGAATTCTAAAACGTGTGTGTGTGTGTGTGTGTGTGTGTGTGTGTGTGTGTGTGTGTGTGTGTGTGTTTGTGTTTATTTGAAAGAAAATGACCCTCATAATCTCATAGGAAGTGGCACTATTAGACGGTGTGGCCTAGTTTGAGTAGCTGTGGCTTTCTTGGAGGAGAGTGTCACTAGGGAGTAGCTTTGAGGTCTCAGAAGCTCAAGCCTGGCCAGAGTGCCACTGTCTCTCCCTGTTGCCTGTGGATTCAGATGCAGAGCTCTCAGCTACTACTCCAGTACCACGTCAACTGCTTGTGGCAAGCTTCCTGCCATGTCAATAATGGACTAAACTGAAACTGTTAGCAAACCCAAATTAAATGTTTTCCTTTATAAGAGATTCTGTGATCATGGTGCCTCTTCATAACAATAGAAATTCTAAGAATGTATGCTTATTATTTATTTTGAAGTAATTTAGAGTCATATAAAGATGCTATTATAGTACAGAGAAGTATTGTGTTGTGTCGCCCAGCAACACTCACGGGCTATGTCTTTGTTACCCATGTTATGGTATATTATCAAGTGAAAGCAGTTAACTTTGTAGGTAAAATTACACAAAATTATACTATTGCTGCAGTGGAGAGGCACTAGAGATTGTTTTGCCACTGTGCTGAAAAGAAAAGACCAATATAAATTAATACACATAACATTGCCCCATGTTACTGCTTTGAATTACGTCATACTCTATTTGTACCAAACCTTTGATAGCTAATTACCTTTTTGTAGCAGATTTTGTTTATTCTAATTTGAACTATTATATACATAGACATACATTATTGTAAAGTTGTAAGTTTGTATTTGTCAATGAGAATTACCCAGAAGTATGATTACCGGGTTATATGCTATTAATAGTTTAATTTGCAAAAGGCTGCAGACCCTTTTGCACAATGACTGTGTGGTCTTAGATGCTTATCAGTCTAAAAATCCAGTTTCTCTCTTGTTCACCAGTTTTTTTTGTGGATTGCTTATTTAGCTTTCCATTTTGTTTTCATTATTTGAATACATAATTGGCAGATTATTTTATTTTGGTTGTTAAATCTTTCTCTTAATTTTTCTGTAATATTCAAATTAGTATTCACAGAGTTTCAATTTGCTTTCTTTTCAATCCTCCTGGTTCTTGGTGTAATAAGTGACTTTAAGACAGCCCAGGATATCATGCATGTGATGTGATGAGCCTGTGGACTTTTGAGAACATTATTTTAGCTGCTTTTTCACCTTATCAAGGAAAGGGCAAGCATCATCTTCTTTTTGCAATAAATTTAAAGTCCCCTGTAGGTTTTTGGCAATATTGAAGGGTTGGATGTTTTTCCTACTGTTGATGTAGAAGCAATTTCAACTCTTCACTGGATCTTCTCCAAAGGCAACTTCACTATAGTTTCCTTTTGACCCTTGAAGTTTCTAACTTGAACTATTTATACCTTTTAGTTCCTTAGGGTTCTTTTTACACATAACATGCAAATCTTAAATGAATTATCAGGAGGTAAGGGGGAGTCCATCTACTACATCACAGAAGTGAAAACTTTCAGTATTTTTTTTTAATGAACCTGCTGCAGTCTTATTCCTCCTAATTGCAAGTGCACACACTGGCATGAGCGTGTGTTGGTGATTCAAATTAGCTTCTCTAGGCAAAGTGAGAAAAAATAATCAATGGGTGCTCTCACAGTAAGTGGCTGGTGTGCTATGCCAACAGTCACAGAATTTAGTAACCTCTGTGGTTCCAGACACCAAGTATGCCATGAGTCCTGGGAAAGAGATATTATCTCTGCAATATTTCATTTTATTCCTTAACACTCTTGCACAAAATGCTATGTTTTTAAAACAGGACTTTGAATTGTCTATATATAGATATATATATCTGTACTTACATATTATATATATTTCTATATATTCCTTATTTCTGCCTACTGAGTAAATACTTTTTTCTACAAAGCTCTTTCATATGTTTACATAAAAACCCTTTTCCAAGGAAACTGATAATAAAAATTTAAACACTCTCTTGTTTTATCTATACTGAACATTTTACAATTGCTTTAGAACAACCTGAGTTTTAGATGGCAGCTTTTCTTTGCAGTGATCTCTTGGCTGTCCTCTGGGATGATTTTAACTCCCACTCTCTAGTGGCTTTACATTTGCTTTGATGCATCTGTTGCTACAATCTTCACATTTTTTTCTTCTTGAGTGATAACTGGGCTCCACCCCAGCTGAACTTTGTTCCCCACTGCTCATCTTCTAGCCCGAATACATCCAAATTTAAGGATGTTAACATGGTGGTCTGAGGTTTTTGCTTCTTTTATCTTTTTAGTTGCTTCCCTTTTATGTCACTCCACAGCCAACCTCTATATTCAACCTGTTTCTTAGACCTCAGAGTAGTGTAATGATGGGGGATGTACTTTTGTGTATGTTTATCTTATTGACTGTTAAATAAAATACTGTTTGGCCAATGAGACTGCAAGTTAGACGGGACTAGCAGTCAAAGAGGATTCTGGGAAATGTAGTAGAGAAGTGGTGATCCAGGTGGGAAGTGACATATCAAGGAGACTCATATTTAGCAAGGAAACAGTAAGTGTTCTCTCTTTCCCCCTCCGCTCCTGCTCCAGTGGCACAATGTGATCCACTGGCAAGGAGGGACTCCAATAAGGAGTCCGATAAGATAAGTCTTATAAAATACATAGGTTCATGATAGTTAAGACTGAGCTAACAGATAGAATCCTAGTCATTGGCAAAGAAGCTTTGAACCAAATACAAGTTTCTGTGTATTCATTTGGGCCTAACTCCAGTGGGTGACTGGCATAAAGCACACATGTGTCATTGGGGCTCGGCGGCTTTTGTCGGATAGATTTATCGCAACAGTGTAACTCATAGGTCATTTTTACTTACTGAAACTATTTCATTGAAGAAGCCATAATAAAGCTGCTCTTGGGTTTTCAAATTATTTTCAAGTTGAGACTATTTAAAGAATACTTCACTAATTCTCCTCAAATTCTCTTAGTGTCTCTTTTTATATATGTATTCTTGCCACAAAATATAAGGCCATATTTTATGTACCCAGAAATCATAAAGCACAGGGTTGCATAATTATAACTGAATTTAGTGATTTTTTTCCTGCTTGAACTATGAAAGGAGTGACACTGGAGCTCAACAAAATTCTCCTGGGATTACATTCACTGGTTTACACATGTATGAGGATATGTGAACAAATGTAAATGAAGAATGGGAAGTCTGGCTGACACCCTGGTCTGCCAAGTTGCTAACAAATTTTCTTAAATGTGTGTTCTTCTACCTGTTTATAATTGGACAGAATTCTATGTCTGCTGCCTACAGCTGGGCATTTAAGTTGGAAAACAGATTTATGGGCATTGATTTCAAATATACGAGGTGCCTTTTTGAGCAAAGTTCATCACTTCTATTGAGGAATTTGAATGTTAAAGAAATCACATGCTTATAGAATGGACAGAGAACTTAAAATGAATGCTGAGTGACAAGTTATAGCCATCTAGCAATGGAGACAAGTCTGGCAGTCAAAGTTTCACTTGTATAAGACATATTTCCCATGACTGCTAGTCTCCATTGTGTGAGAGCTTAAGCTTCATGATCAAATTTTACTGATAAGTAAACTTTACATATGGATTCCTATGATATTCTCGGGAGAGCTCACTTAAATGCAATGTGCTTTAATCAGGCAAGGCTTGCATTATCACGAATAAGATGACCTTATCGGTGTCAGAGAAGAGCACTTCAGCTGGGCACAAATGGCTCCTCTGTACTGACTGAGTATCTACAGTATTCCCATGATCTTCCTGGAACTAGATAGGGGAAATCAATTGCACAGATTTTGTAGTTTCAATTCCACTGCCATCAAATTTTTGTAATTTTTTTCCTCCAAGCAAAGGTCTGTACTAAGGACCATTAGAAGGTTGAAAGTGTGCCACTGACCAGTCCAGTTTACAGTGGGATCTTCTTTAAAGAAAACTCTGGTTGTTTACTATATAGACAGTTGCCCTAAGATCATGCCAAAATAAAAGCATAATGAAGATTGGGGTCTCATCATGTTCATTGAAGGAATAGAGATATGGAATATTTTCCTAATTAAATAAGGAAAGAAAGAGTTCTTTTATAAGGAGAACTTTACTGAAATAGTATTTGGAATCAAATCTGAGAAAAATATACCAGTTACTTAAATGAAATTAGGTTTTCGGTACTCATGATACTAATCTGTTTGCTTTGATACTGTAATTTTCCAGGAGGCTTAGAAGAATAGTGAATATCTTCAGATCAATCAGGCCAATTCCCTGGTCACACTGCTCCTGTCTGTGATAGGATATGGATGAAGAGATAAGCCTGATTTTATTAGTTTGTACAGGCACTAAAATAGTGGCAAGAGCAAAGCAGAACGTATCATTCTTAAAAGTCACTCTGAAATTTTTATGAAACTAAATTCTCTCCATGCTTATCTAGCAAGTCAGAAATCATAACTCTCAGAAAAATTATGACAAATTCTTTAAAATATAATGCCCTTTTATAGACAATAACTTTTCTGGAACATCTGGTCATACACCAGAAGTAGATTCTCCCCATATTGAAGTTTTAATTGAACTGCTACTTGGAAAGATAATATCGATTAGCTACTACTATGCTATACACTTTTGAATCTTGAAAAAATATTATATACTTGTATAGTTTGCATTACTATCTTTTGATTCTGTGATATTTTTATTATGCTTTCTTTGAGGGCTGCAGTTTTAGTCCATCCCCAGCACTGAGAAAAACATGTCCAAAACGTATTTGTACTTTAGTTTAATCAAATACATGATCTTTCTTACTGAAAAGTCAAAATACAAGATTTTTATATTCTCCCTTATTGTCACTCTCAAGTGAGCATATGGTAGACATTTACTTATGTGTAACTAGGACCAGTCTGTGTAGTGAGTAAGGTAAGGGTGAGAACTTAAGCCCACTATAATAGATCTCCAGTGGTAAAAGCAAATTTAGGTGACAAAATAGCTACCCTCTCCTTCAAACAAACCTCATATTTTCACAAGTGTTGACGTAAAAAGTGTGGTTTTATTACTAGACCAGGGGGAAACATCACTTTCAAATTAATAAAGTAGCTATTCTATCATTTTGTATCTGCAGATTTTCATGTTGTAACTTCATATTGGTTTTTAAGATCATCTTCAGGTAGTTCTTTGCTCTATGTCTAATATCCACATATGATGAGTACATACTCTGCTTGTCTTTCTGTGATTAAGGTACCTCACTCAGGAAGTTTTCTTACAGTTCCATCCATTTGCCTGTGAATTTAAAGATTCCATTGGGTTTTTTTTCTGCTGAGTAATAATCCATTGTGCAAATGTATCACATTTTCTTCATCCATTCTTTAGTTGAGGGCAATCTAGGTTACTTCCAGGTTCTGGCTATTACACAGTTGAACATTTGAACATAGGAGAACAGATGTCCTTGATGTATGAATGTGCATCTTTTGGGTATATGCCCAAAAGAGGAATTTCTGAATCTTGAGGGAGACTGATTCCCATTTCCTGAGAAAGTGCCATGTGGATTTCCAAAGTAGTTGTACAAGTTTTCACTCCCACCAGCAATGGAAGAGTGTTCCTCGTTCTCTACATCCTCTCCAGCATGGATTGTCATTGGTGTTTTTTATTTTAATCCATTTTGGCCGGTGTAAGATGGTATCTCAGAGTTGTTTTGAGTTGCATTTCTCTGATTGCTAGGAATGTTGAGCACTTTCTGAAGTGTCTTTCAGCCATTTTAGATTCCTCTATTGAGAATTCTCTATTTAGTTATGCACCCCACTTTTTAATTTCTTTGTTTGGTGATTTGGTGACTAGTTTCTTGAGTTCATTTTATATTTTGGAAATCAAGGCTCTGTCAGATATCGGGTTGGTAAAGATCTTTTCCCATTCTGTGGGCTGTGGTTTTGTTTTGCTGACTGTGTCCTTTGCTTTACAAATACTTCTCAGTTTCAGGAGGACCCATTTATTACTTGTCAATCTCAATGTCTGTGCTAATGGTGTTAAGTTCAGGAAGCAGTCACCTGTATCAATTAGTTCAAGGGTACCTCCCACTTTCTCTTTGACGAGGTTCAGTGTGGCTGGATTTATATTGAGGTCTTTGATCCATTTGAACATATGTTTTGTGCATGGTGATAGATATCGATCTATCTGCAGTTTTCTACATGTCGAAATCCAGTTATGCCAGCACCATTTGTTGAAGATGTTTTCTTTTTTCCATTGTATAACTACCTTCTTTGTCAAAAATCAAGTGTTTGTAAGTGTGTGGGTTAAAATAAGTGTTACCGATCTATTTTGTGCTAATACCAAGGTGTTTTCAGGACTATGACTCTATAATAGAGCTTTAAGTCAGGGATGCTGATACCTCCAGAAGTTTCTTTATTGTACAGGGTTGTTGTGGCTCTCCTGGGTTTTTTGTTTTTCCATGTAAAGTTGAGTATTGTTCTTTCAAGGTCTGTGAAAAAATGTGTTGGAATTTTGATGGGAAATGCATTGAATCTGTAGATTGCTTTGACAAGGTTGTCATTTTTAACTACATTGATTGTACCTATCCAAGAGTATGAATAATGGACACACAACAAAGAACTACCAGCCTACAATCCATACCACCAGAGAAAGTAGGAAACAAGGAGGACCCCAAGAGGAGAATGCATGTTCCCCTGATGAAGGGGAGTGGGACAAGAACCCCTGAGCAAATTGGGAGCACAGGGGTGGGGAGAGATGTGAGAAGGGGACTGGGGGAGAACAGGTGGGGAGGAGGGGAATAGGAAGAAAGAAACAGAAGAATAGAGTAGGGCAAGAATGGAGATGCATGATAGAGGGAGCCAGTATAGGTTTGGAGAGAGGTTTGACACAGGGGAAATGTAAGGGTATCCACAGATTTGACCCCAACTAAGAATCTAGGCAGTGGTGGAGAGACTGCCTTTGATGCCCTTCCCCTATAATGAGATTGATAACTACCTTGGTAACCATTCCTAGAGCCTTAATCCAGTGATCAAAGAAGAAGCATGTACCCACTGAGCCATACTCCTGGAATCCAGTTTTAGAGAGAGAGGAGGGATGAGCAAAGGAGCCAAGATGGTGCAGGAGAAACCCTAAGAAACAGTTTACCTGACTTAGTGAGAGCACAGAGACCCTGGTTGTAAAGCTGGGGAACCAGCATTGTACTGAACCAAGCCCAATGAATGTGGGAGCCAGGTAGGAGGCCAGGGTAGTCTATGGGGCCTCTAACAGTGGAGCCAGTCTTTATCCCTAGAGCACAAATGGACTTTGGGAGCCCATTTCCTATAGAGGGATACTATTACAGCCTAGATATGGGAATGAGGGCCTGGCCCTCTTCCAAATGATGTGAGGAACTTTGATGGTCCCCGGTAGAGGGCCTCACTATCATGGGGAGTTGGTGGGGTGGGTTGGGGGTCAGTGGAGAGAATAACAGTATGGGAGGGTGAGGGAATGGGGGGATTGATATGTCAATAAGAGTGCTTCTTAAATAAAAAATAAATAAAAGATAACATCTTCAGGACCTCTCAAAAACAATACAGCAGCAGTGCCAAGTATACTCTGAAAAAAACCAGGATGTCCAGCAGGGGTGAGAACTTACAATAGCTACAAATTATGATGAATTCTGAATTTCCAAATGTTGTAAGATACAGCAAATAAACTTTCACCAGGATTGGTGCTGTTATACCAGTTAAAAAGAACACAATTTTTGGATTCATGGTAGTATTGATATAGGGTCCACCTCTGAGTGGACTGTTTTATATAAGCAGGAATCATTGCATTTCTGTGAATTAACTTACACTTTCATTTGTTTCTTGAATGACTTCAAAGAATACACAAGGCCATGAAAAGTAAAGGAAACCTCAGGTACAATTCACATTATGATATCGATGCAGTGAAGTTCCTTAGGAGATTAAAAAAAAATGAGTGTGCATTAGTTATAGAGATATAGAGGAAAATTCCTTAAGTGCAGTGAATCTTAAGCATGTGAAGCTTAATGTTTATCAAAATATAGTCATTAATTCTGAAAAAAAGAACCCAGTGACAAGGTAAATATTCAGAATGCAAAGAATATATAAATACATGTTAATAATTTTAAGCACAGTTGGGCAAGGACATGTAAATTTTAGCTCTAAATCACTAATTATGACAAAGCTGATTTGTGACATTTATTATTCATTGTTCCACTTATTCCTTCAGTCATTCATTTATTTTATTCATACCATTAATGACATCATACAGTGCAATGATCATTCTAGGTTCAGGAATGCCTTTCTATGTTACCTAGCAGTCCATTGGTGCTACACTATTACGTATGAATGGTGGGTTTTAGAATAAGTTGTAGTAGCACCCTAGACAACAACACATATCATATTTATCTGATTCTTTCCTTTCCTGTGACTTGTAGAAGATATTGTCTGATATTAGGTGGAGGGTTTAAATGCATTTTGATGCCCTTCTATTGTATTCACAGGGCATTAAAATACTATTTTAAACCAGGTCAAATATTTTTTCACCTTCAATCCAAATATTTTATTTCTTTTTGAAAATTTCCCATTTTTCTGAGCTAATTTTTCCATCATTTATAAGAAATTGTCCCTACTCTTTCGCTGCCTTTACTAGCCATCAATTTCTGTTTGCAACTTGCATCCATCCATTTGACATCTTCCTTTTGAATAGAATGCCAAAATACACTCATATTGCAACAACCTTGGACACTCCCCCACTTTGTTGAGAACACTGATTTTCTTCCCCAGATCTTTACCAAAATTAGTCTTTGTTTCCATATGTAATCTATTTATAGTAGCTTTGGGAGAGACTCTTTACTGAGTCAGTTTCTGAAAAACATCTTTGATCTGCACAAAAACAAACCAGGCAAAATCCCAGGTGGATGGTGCAGGGATCGTGAATTTCCACCTTTAGCTGAGGAGCTATTGGCAATTAACGATTTCTAGAATCAAGAATTAGTTTATTTCGAGAATATAGTCACTGAGAATCCATGGTTAAAATAGCTGGCCTCACACCCATGCACAGACTGCTTTAAGTGGACTTACTGGGGTTTTTTTGTTTGCTATTTAAGAGAATAAAAGTAAAGGAGGGGGAAAGTGGAGAGAAAGTAGGGAGGAATTGGAGAAGAAAAGGTAGTGATAGCTATTTTGATCAAAATTCTTTACAAGGTTGGCTATAGTTGTCAAATAATAAAATATATCTTTGTTCTAAAGTACTCAATATCTTCCTTTAAATTATTTTTTTCTTATACTGTTAACAAACTAATACAAACCTATTGTGATTTCAACTTGGATGGTTCATACAAGGCATTTAAACTGAGTATACTTGACAGTAATTAGTACAAAACTGTAAGTGTGCTCTATACTGATACTTATTTTCTCTTTTCCATTTAAATGAGAATATTATTTTTTCATCCAGCCTCAATGAAACATCCTCTTTTTTCTGTTGCTTTAAATGATTTCACCCCTCTGTATTCTTCTTGCTTCATTTTCACGACATTCTTCTTCCTACCATTGTAAAATTCTATATTTACTTAGTTTATTATTCTCCATAATTTCAGCATTTTTTTAGATTTTTTATCTGTTAACTATTTGAGTCTTACTCTGAGATACTGTTTTGGTATGGTTTTTCCCCAAATTATGCAAAACTATGCTCTTTTGTTCCCTTCAGTATCAGGAATCACCTGCTACATATCAGACACTATTCAATATTTGAAGATACCTGAAATAAATAATGCTTGCAACCAGAAATAGAATGAATTAAAAAAGGTCTGCCTTTTATATTTTAAAGTGTCAAGATTGTATAGCATTGTTTTAAAATCACCTAACAAGTAAAGATTGAAATATATTAATCAAATAGAATATGCTAACTTTTTCAGGTCATAATCATGGAAAGTTTTAAAGCAGAGAAAAAAGGAGCTTTTCCAGAGTATATGCCTTTCAAGTGAACCAGAAAAATCATGATGGAACACAGTATATATTCATTTTTCAGTGTCTCTTGCAAGTATTGTGAGGTTGCACATGAGTAGAATATGAATGAGAGTAGTGGGCATATTTGCAATGTCAAGGTGATCAACTATTGATGTTGGAGAGATAGTAGCTCTTTGTTTAAAAACACTTACTACTTTTGCAAAGGACATGGGTTTGGTTGCAACATCTTGCAGTCCTCAACCACATTCTTAGGGGAAATCTCGCACCATCTGCTGGCCACAGTGGGTACAGCATGCCACTGCTGCACATAAAGACAAATAGGCACACACACATGCACATACATAAAAGTAAATATTTAAAACTGATCAATTATCTTTCTCTTCTATGCATGGATGTCAGTGAATAATTCAAAAATTTCAAATCATATGATGGTGAAGTTGAGGTTCCATAGTTCTTTTCCCAAGAATTTCTCAGAAGTCCCAAGGCATTGAATGTTAAATGGCTGAAAACATAATTTGATGATGCCCAGCCCAATATCTCAAGATTTTTCAATTTAAAGGCTTGTTTAGTTTGAAAATCCTGAAAATTTTGAGTACATTTTTCTAACACAATGTACACACTAATCAGTAATGATTAATAGTCTTTTTAATTTAAGAGCCAGTTTAAAAATATTCTGTTTTTTGATAACTATAAGGTACACATCCAAAGACAATGCTAAAGGATTAAATGGCTGTTCTCCAGTGACATTTTATTATAAAGACTGGAGGAAACCCTTATTGTCCTATAGGCTATAATTTGCAGAATTCTTTTACACAGTGTCACAGGGCAAACAATGAAGTATAGAAAAGTAACTGCCCATTGTTTGTGGTGAAAAAAAAAACCTAGCAAAATTGTTGAGAGTCCAACCATACAGCTGAATTGATTTTTAAAATCAGAGCATTAGTGTCATCTTGCAAGGCTGCATAAATCTGACAATGCTTGAAAAAGAAGGAACTAGACAGAAGGAAGCCAGCCAGGTGGCTTCCCCAAGTACAGTGGAAAGAACAAGATACATTAAGGAAAGGGGGAAGCCAGAGAGGTTCTGATTCCAGAGAAATTCACACTATTTTAATTATCATTAGTAGGCAAAGAGGCAGAAAATTTCTCACTTATGTAAAGTGAGTCAGTTGTCACAAGCCAAATAAAGCATGCTCATTCCTTCATTCCTTTAGCAAGACCGGTGCTTTAAAACAGGGAAAGCAAAATAGAACTGGCTGAAAGTAAATGAATGGATGCCTGATAAAATGTAGCTCCTCTGTTATTTACCAAAGAGACAGATAGCAATGTATTATCAAGCAATATCAAGATGCCCAAAGTGAGTGAATACTGTGAAGAAAGGGAAAAAAAATTCCCCTCCAAACCACCTCCCCCACCCTCTGAGTATCTTCATAGAAACCCGTAGTGCATATTCATGAACCGTTCAGTCACAGCCACAGCCTCAACATTACTTTACACTCAGATTTAAATTGCTATCCAGAAAACACAAGGAATGTCAGTGCTGCAGTGTGATATGATCCAGCCTCTTTGTTCACCTCAGAGACTGTGGCAAGCAGACACAGTGAAAAACTTCAAGAAATTCAGAGGGCTACTAAGGAGCCTGAGGGTGTGCTCAAATGACTCCTGCACAGACTAAATCCACAATAAATTTGATGATTCTGAGAAAAAAATAAAGCGGTTAACACAGCACATTGCAGGAAGGGACTTCAGAGTACAGGCTGTTAAAGAGACAAGCACCAGGTAAGTATTTAGAGACAGATCCATTTTAAGCATTTATCAGAAAGAGGCAGACTCTTTAGGGAGAATCGGATTTAAAAAAAAATAATCCAAACAACAAACCAAAAGCTGGAACACTTATTATCTGGAAGGAAAAATGGTCATAAAAATGACTATGTAACAATTCTGGGGTCAGGGGGTTAGTGTTACACAACATCCAAAGAGGTGTAAAATGTGAGAAATAACAATCCCTCATCTATTAAAGTAGCCAGCTGATCAGCACCCCCCAAAATCTAGATGGACAGAAAATGGGTCCATTAAAATATAAATCATGTATGATATTAAGTTATTAAAATTGAACACTAAAGAGTAAAATCATTGAAACAGAGACCTGTTGCCAAAAACCAAATAAAATATTGCGGGCAATTTAAATATCAAAGTAAACAAGAAAACACAAAAGAAGGAAGGATAAAAGGAATTGCAAATTGGTACTTAGAACAGAATTCAAAGTTCTGAGACAAGTATTTCTGAATGTGAAAAAAATGTATCAGAAATCAAATTGAAATTGATTTAGAAAGAGCAAACTCCTATAGAGAATGAATGAACTTTATTTAAATAATGTGCAAAAAGCATAGAAAAGTGATGGAGACAAGCATTTAAAAGTACGTTCTAATAATCTTGAGGATGGGGATGAAGGCAAAACTACTTCATTAAATTACCAGTTTAATAAGTAGCACAGCCAGGGGCTTAGGCGTGCCTCAGCCCATGCATGAGCATGAGGATTTAGGATCTATTAACACTCACATAAGGAGCTGGATGGAGTAGGAAATCTCAATGCATCAGAGGTGAAGACAGCTGGATTCCAGAGACTTCCATGCCAGTGTAACTAAAGCAGTGAGCTCTTAGTCCAGTGGAAGACTTTGCTTCAAAAAATAAAATGGAGTAGAGGAAGACACTGGCATCCTACAGACATATGAATGAGAACACCCTCACACCCACATGCTCCATGTATGCATACATACAATAATAAGTGTAATGAGCATAGTTAAAATGCCCATTAGACATGTAAAAATAGCTCCCCACTATACCCAAGCTTGCCCCTGATAACCAAAACCTAGTGACATCACTCATTCAAGATAACCAGTCACAGTCCTAGACCCCATCACACCCACCCAGTGGACAGTATATAAGCAGAGACCAAGAGAAATACTCTGCACATCTATAGAGACATCACCTTGATGGACCCTGCAGCTGGAGAGTCTCTTCCAGGATCTTGACAATCAAATCAGAGACTTCGGTTACAGACTGGACATAACCTTCAGCTAAGACATGTCACACAGGTGAGCAGCCTTGGGAAAATGTGCTCAGGACTGTAGTTAAGAATTTAGGGTGTGAGCCTAGTCTGATCACTCTAGCATAATAAACATAGCTTTTGTTACACTAACTGCATGTATCTACCTTCTTGCCTAAGTGAGTGGTTGAAGATGAAGGGTTTCTAGGGTTAGCTGTAGATCTGAAAGTCACTGATGGGTGCTGCAAGGCCAGGTCTCCTGATACCAGCAGGTCATGAAGGCTGAAGCTGGAAATCCCTGTGCCTGTAGCAGATAGCTGCTTCACAGAGCCTGTATCTAGAGAACTCCCTGCCTGAAGCAGAAACCTGTGACTCTAGGAGCACCAGTGTCCATCTCCTGTGATCATCTTGCAGGAGGGAGAAGCCTCAGGCAAAGCAACCTGAGGGTGAATTAATTTTTTTTTACCTTTCTCCTGTTCCACAGTGGGAAAAAAAGGTTTGAATGCTCAGGCACTCTGCATTTTGTGAGAAACCATCTAGGACTCTATTGGCTGGAAGTAGGCACACAAATGATGTGGGATATAGGACCATTTAGGGAAGAGTTGTCTAACTGGTAAGGAGTTTCTGGCTGTCCACAGTTGTACTAATCTTCCTAGGTTTCCAACTGCAATGCAGCTCCTGGCTTGTTCATCCTAGTGCTCTGACTAGTTGAAACAAGCACTTTCATGACATCCATGTTTTTATTCCCTTTGTAGATTCTGCTTCTGTCCTGACAGTTGTTGCTAGACTTCTCATTGCTCTTGGGACTTGAGTTTCCTGTACTGTCAGAGAAGGCCATAGCAGGTGCAAAGTTCCCCACCTGACACCACAGCTGCCTCTGTCAGTATTCTCTTCTTCCATGCTCTGTTGCTCTCTGACCATGAGCTGAACACTTTTACTTTGCCACCTATTCCCAACCACTGTAATAGGGGCTTAGAGTAGACTTGATTAGAAATACTTACTTTCTTCCCTTGGGCCAACAAGGCACCTGATGGCCAATTAAAAAGAAGATACAAACATGGCATCTCTGTGTTTGTACTGACTCTGTCCTCTTTTCTCTCACAAATTTCGAGTCATAATTACATGTGTTACTCATTGAGTGACAATTTGTCTGACACTGGTAATCCTCAACAGATTGTATTTCTTTTCAAATGTGGGGAAAATATTCTATAATATCTCTTTAATTCAGTTTGTAGTGACTGCATTCATGTTAAAGTGCTAAAATTGGATATATTTGTTCAAATAAGAAACATTATCGAATGTTACTTATTTATTTATTTCTTGCTGTGGACACACCAGGAAGAAACATGTTTAATGGCTGAGTCCATCTTTCTGATGTGGTAATGATGGTCTTGAAGTCATTATAGAGAAAGTACAAGGCAAAGGTCAGGGGATTATCTCATCTTTTATCATGTTGAGCCTTGTTAATGAAAAGAAGCTTGGTGCTACCTCTTAAGGGGGGGATAGTTTGTTGTTTTTTAGTACCCAGAATATGAATATACTTCATTTAACATTAATATTTTATTTACTTTTTTATATATACATTTACTTTAGTAATTTTTTTCTTAGAGCTGCAGCTGTTGTATGACAATTTTCCATCCTCAGGCAGCAATGGTATAGACTGATGTCCTTTCTTATCTTGCCAGTCTAGATGATGACAATATCTACACTTTGGATTCCTGTCACAAGAAGTTTGATTATCATATCTGATTTCCCCAGGATTCAAGGAGACTGCAAGAAATGACGCACTAAAGAAAAGTTGGGTCATATTGGCCAGATCAAGCTAGTTATGACAAGGACTGTCTTCTTCAGGTTGTTGTTGATAAGGGGAAGACACCAGGAACTATGCTGTTGATGTGTATCAGGAGGGTGTGTATGAACAGACTATGCTAGGTAAAAGGTTACTGATACTAGACAAATGTTCCTGAAATGGTGAATATGTAGTTGAGCAAGAATCCTATGATCAAAGTAACAGTGTCAGTGTGAATGCACAGATGCCAAGCATTTATCTTGTGTTACAGTCCCCAGTAAGAAAGGGTCAGTGATGTTAGACAAACAAAAACTCCAAGTCCTTGGTCCAGGTATGACTCATGGGTTCTATGTTATCATTTTACTTTATTCATTATTTTACCTACTGAAAACAAAGGTGTCTTGTCTTGGCTTCTTACCACTTTTGGTCATTATAAATAATAATGCTAAGGATTCAGGGTTATGAGTTACCATATTATTTTTCTGACAGTTATGTTTAGGAATTGGATTGTTTGGTTAGATGTCTGACATTGTGCAAAGGTAAGAAACTTTATCCAAATTATCCATACCATTTTATAGTCCCTCCAGTAGTAGTTAAGATTTCTGTTAATTTATATCATTGCTTACAAAGCTAAGATATATGAAAACTGCCATTATAAAAAAATGCATACCCATATCATGCTTTTAATTGGCATTTCTCTGATGACTAAATTCATAGTGTCTTTTCCTATACTTATTTGCTGTGCTCTTTTGGGAGGTGAGATTTTGCATATAAATCCTTTCTTGGATAAATAGTTTTCAAATGTGAGTGGCTTTTATTCTTTCTAGACATTATTTTGCAGCCTAAGTTGGCCTAGAACTCCCAACATCCCTATCTCAGGCATTAGTGCTGACATAACAGTCATTGTGCTCGATTTTGTATGTTTTTTATTTGAATGTGTGCCTTCTTTGATATTTGTAAGATGTTACTTGAGAATTAATATACATAATAGGTAGATTTCTGGTCACACAGTAATTCTAGTTATAGTTATGCTGGTGGCATCCATATTGCTTTCATAACGCCTCTACATTATTTACCATACCAGGATCATCTTTCTTCTATAGTCTTGCTGTCACTTGTAATCTTTAGACTATCCTAATAACTATTAACACTTGTGAGGTGAAAGGTCTTTGTGGTTTTCAACTTCTCTTACAAGAGTGACGTTGAGTCATTTTCCATATCTACTGCCATTTCTGTATCTTATTTTGTGAAACTTCTTCTGAAGCCTACTATCCATTTTTAGATTTTTACTTTATTTTGCTATCGTTTTTTAATATACTTCTATATCTCATATGCTAACTCCTTGTCATATATATCGCTTATAAATATTTTTCTCATTAAGTATGCTGTCTTTCATATCAGTTATAACACTATAATAATTTTGATTTTAGAAATAATTTAATGACATATACCCCAATTCCTCCTGTTTTACTCTTGTTATTTGAATTTTAGGTATCATACCAAAAATTATGTTACCACGTTCCAAAATTTTGAATCATTTCCTGTATATATATATATCTTGATATTCAACCCTATATACTGGACTTAAATATTTTTGTGTGTATGTAAGTTTATGCAGATGTTTGTCTATGTCTGACTGTCTTCCTCTATCATGCTGGATCCCTAATTTTTGAGACAAGGACTTCTTCTGAATCTGAATTTCACCAATTCAGCTAGACATACTGGTGATTATTCCCAGGAATAACTTGTCTCCTTCTCCCCAGTGCTGGAATTACAGACATGCATCATTTCACCATACCTGGCTTTCTATGTAGTGTTCGTGAAACAGGCTTAGGTACTCAGGCTTGCACATCAAGCACTTTACCAGTAATTCATCTCATCCCTGCATGTTTAAAATCTTCCCCAGGGTAAATACTCATCTGAATGCACCATTTGTCTCTTCCACCCACCTCACAGTCTCTTTTTGAAATAACATCTTAAAGACAAACAGATACCCATGCAATATGGTTATCTCTGGGAATAAAATTATTCTTACTTTAACATAACAAGCCCACAGTCCAGAGCTATTCAGTTCCCAAACTAACAAGCAATTTTTAAGAACTCAATTCTAAAAAAAAATTTGTATGTAAAATATTTTTTGTATGTTGAAAAAAGACAAGCATTTGAAATTTAACTAATTTTGTGTGTTTGTGGGTGTGTGGTATGGTATGTAAGTGCATGTGTGTGTGTGTGTGTGTGTGTGTGTGTGTGTGTGTGTGTGTGTGTGTGTGTGTGTGTGCTTGTGTGTGAGTGTGTGTGTTACACTTGCCTATGTGTGTGCACAAAAAAGGAGGACATTAGATGTTAGCTATGTCATTTTCTGCCTATTCTCTTGCAATGTCGTCTTTCACTGAATTTGGAGTTAGCCTGGAGACCAGGAAACCTCAGCTATTCCATTGTCTTTCTCTCCACATAATGCTGGTGTCACAGGTATGCAACTATACCTGGCCATTAATGTGGGTTTCTGGGTATCTTGAGTCCTCATGCTTGTGCAGCAAACACATTTACCCACTGACCTATCTTATTATTTTGTACAAAATAGACATTGGAAGGAACATAATGCTAGGACTAAATTATGAAATTGTATCTTTAAAACATTTAGAGGCTGGAGATATATCTCATTGTAATATGTTTGCCCAGAACACACAATTAAAGATTATGATTTTGATACCTCATCAATTAAAAATTGAATTAACACTATCAGATTAGGAAATTAAAATATTCACTGCTGACATATGGCCTTCATTTCTTAACATCATGACAGGAGTTTCTCATCATGGAAAGTGTTTTGCCAACATACAGATGGTGACAGCAATCTGAAGGTGAGAGTAATTAAGTTGTGTCTTCTTATGCTGTATTGTACTCTTTCATTCTGCTCTCAGGATTTTGCATGCAGCCTAGATAGATGAGCAGAGTCAGTAAATTCTCCCTCTTTGTGATTTTACTGCAATTTAATTTCTATTAAACTCCATCACTTTTTACTCAAGATTGTACTCAATTTTGTCTCTCTCCTTGCTTTACATCTCAGTATCATAGAATTAATGTGACCCTAACCACCAGGGACACGTTTAGTAATCAAGGGAGAATACTAGCAATGTATAATGTTTGTAAGATATCCTTCCATGAGTAAAGGTCTATTATAACACTTTTGGATCTTATTTTATATATTATAACATACTTATAGCCTATACTAATATAAGTATATATGCTTTCTTGAAAAGTTTATTGAAAACATTTTTTTCACACAATATAATCTGGTTTTGGTTTCTTCTGTCCTGACCCTTTCCATATCTTTTCAACTTCAATACTCACGCAACTCCATGACCTTCCTTTTTTTTCTGGAAATCAAAAGAATATTAAAACAAACAAACAAAGAAGTCAGAAACACACACACAAAAACTCTCTCACTATTTCTCTCTCCACAAAATCACACATATGAATGATGTGGCATGTCCTTCTACATATATATGTTTCTCTTATTGGTTGATGAATAAAACACTGATTGCCCAGTAGCCAGTAGCCAGGCAGGAAGTATAGGCAGCAATACCAGATGAGGAGAATTCTGGAGAGAGGAGGCAGAGAGTGAGCTTCTGGGGTGATGTCATTTAACTTCAGAGGTAGCAAGAGGCCTGGGCATTCTCTAGTAAGATAAGGCCATGTGAAAATACTTAGATTAAAAAAATGAGTCAATAATTAAGAGATAGCTAGCAAATAAGAAGCCTAAGTCATTGGTCAAAAGTTTATAATTAATACAAGTCTCTGTGTGAGTGTTTGGGACTAAAAGGCTACAGGGCCAGGCAGAACAGAAACTCTGTCCAAGTATGAACTCACAGAGACTGTGACAGTATTCATGGGAGCAATATGGGTTCAACTCAGACAAATTTTCAGCAGTGAAGAAGGGAAGTACACATAAGCTCCAATCCTTAAGCAAGAAATCATGTGCAATTGACACCCATTTGCAATGGATAACAGTTTTCTCCAATGGAGTTTCATTTGTGTATATAAAACACACTTAAGAATAGGTGCCATAGAGATACCATAATATATGGAGCCATTATAGGTTTAAAGAGAATTCTGGCACAAGGGAAATGTCCAGAGATCTACAAGGTTGACCTCAAATAACAATCTAAGCAATAGTGAGAGGCTACCTTAAATGCCTTCTCTGATAAGGAAGTTGATGACTGCCTTGTATGCCATCATAGAGCTTTCATCCAGTAGCTGATGGAAGCAGAAGCAGACACCCACAGCTAAACACTGAGCTGAACTCTGGAATTCAGTTGCAGAGAGGAGAAGTGATGAGCAGCCTGGAGAAACCCACAGAAACAGCTGACCTAAACAAGGGGTTGTTCATGGACCACAGACCAATAGCTAGGAAACCAGCATAGGACTGTTCCAGACCCCCTGAAAGAGGAAGTCAGTTTGGAGGACTGGACAATCTATGGGGCCACTGGTAGTGGATCAGTATTTACCACTAGTAAACAAATTGACATTGGGAGCCCAATCCACATAGAGGGATACCCTCTCAGCCTAGACACACTGTGGAGGGTCTAGGCCCTGCTCCAAATGATATGACAGACTTTGAAGATCCACCATGGAAGGCCTGACCCTTCCTGGGGAGCAGATAGGGTTTGAGATAGGGGGTTGGTGGGGAGGCAGAAGGAACTGGGATTGACATGTAAAAGAAGCTTGTTTCTAATTTAAATTAAAAAAAGAAAAAAATAAAAATAAAAGAATAGGCTCCATACGCAGCAATATATGTTTTCTTATACTATAAAAGAAGTATGAGAATGTTTTGTTAAAAAAGTTTAAAACAACTCATTACTGCTATAATTTATTTCTGAATATCAATTGGTATAAGAAATAGAGTCCATGAGAAACAGAAGTACAAATCATGACATAATATGCAGCCATTACTTATTAAGTGCCATCTTTAAATGCAATGTTTGTCTTTAGTAGACCTACATGCAGCATATGGGAAAATGAGAAGATAAGAGGTTAAAAACACAAAAGATGGACCCTCCCTACAGAAGTTTCACTTCTGGTAAGTGGTACAGATTCCACATGCTCTACTGTAGAATTGTGTCGCTTGTCACTTATGTGAACAGTGTCCCTTTGTACCTTTTCTGAGGCTATGACTAAATTACGCATCTCAAGCAATTTTACCAATTTTATACACACCTTATTGAGCGTATTATCATCTTTGGCAACCAATAAAATATCATCCATGTAATGAACACATCTAATCTTTGGAAAGTCCACTCTCAAAGGGGCAATAGCTTCTGCAACAAACAACTGACACATAGTAGGACTATTGGCCATCCCTGTGGCAACACTATCCATTCATACCTTAGATCAGGCTGTTCATGATTATAAGAGGGCAACGTAAATGCAAAGTGCCCTGAATCCTTGGTACACAAAGGTATGGAAAAGAAACAGTCTTTAATATCTATAGAGATGATCATACACTTGAGGGGGGTATCCTGTTTGTTGCTGTACAAAATGTCCCTGACCAAGAAGCATGTCCACATCCCAGGCTGGATTACCAGTTAACCTCACCTTGATCATTGGCAAATTCAATTTGGAAAGCTCTCCAATCCAAATATTGTCCTGGCAATAAACAAGCTTTTACCAAATTCATCCAGTCGCTAGGTGTCATACAGAAGTGATTGAGTACTTCTACCTGAGCAACTGTAAAAGCTGCTGTCACCCCATAGGTGCGTACAAACTCTGCCAGAGCTTTGACTATTTTAACGTCAATTGGCTCATGATATCTCTGTTGGTTACCATCAATAAAAACTGGTTAAGCCAGTGGTCAGGCAATCTGAAACTCAGTGTGAACAGTGCGCCACACTTCCGGACAGAAGGTAGAACAACCAGGAACTCTTACTTCCTCTTGTGAGCAGTAGGGGGGAGGAGCAGTAGGGCGGTGCCCTTGCCTTACAGTCGCCATTTTAGGGCACTGTTTTTCTGGTACTTTTAAGGAATGTTTTTCCATGAGCTCAATAATCTCCCCCTCCTCACCCTCCATGAGGTCCTCATCCTCATATATATCCTCCTCTGATTCTGAATCCTCTCCTGGTTCTTTTAACTCCTTCCTTAACTCTCCTAGAGAAAGATAGACTCGCTTCTTATTCCCTTTCCGTTTTTCCTTTCCAGCCTCACTTTCTGACTGTTCTGATCTTTTTTCTTGAAGCATTTCAAGGGCAGCTTGTCCATTCGCTATAGCTTTCCTTTTTCCCTCTTGATCCTCTAGACAGCTGCGTACTAGTCGCCATAACGGCTGAACACACAGCTTCAGTGTTCCTTGTTCCCAGGCAAAATCCAGGTCTTTCCCTAACTTATCCCAACTAACCACCGAGAGATTGCCTGAAATCTCGAACCAGGGTGCAATGGCATCACATTCATTCAGGAACCTTTGCAACGTGGCTTTAGTTAACTTTAATTTCCTAGAATGAAGCAGCTCCTGAAGAGCCAGAAAAATTGGATGTGACTGTGACGATCACATTGTGCTTTTGTTAATTCTACTCTTTTAGTTTGTGTGCTCTGGAGGTGTGCAAGTTGGATAACACCACCAAAACACAAAAGCCCACACTGCAATGTTAAAGAGAAGCCAAGTCACCATTATAATAGCGGGGTCCATTCACTTTACTCTCACTCTGCAAGTTAAAGCAGGAGCGAGGCCTTTTACTTTCGGTTCGCTTCGGCTGTGAACAGTCTTGCTCCTATCCGGAGACCTTATTGCCTCTTTGACGAGGGCTTTATTGCTCCTTACCAGAGACCTTATTGCCGCCTTCACTGTGGACCTTCTTGTCCCACTTACCTTGGGAACTTACCGGCACCACCCCGACTATGAGAAATTCTGATTCCCCGTACGGGCCACCACTTGTCGAGTACACCCTTGACCAGCAAGAACGATGGAACACCGAGGAATCTTCTTCTCACAGTTTATTCAGGAACCTTGCCTTACATGAAGTGGCCCTGAACCCAGGAAGGCAGGGCTTAATATATCCAGCCACTAACAATCATCTACGCCGTGGTGGCATGCTAGGATAGGTTGTCACCAAGCAGATTTAGAAGGATACGTGGCCTCTCTCCTAATAAGGAGTTGTTTATCACTGAGAGCACTCGCCGTTGGGCTGGCGGAAGGTGGAAACTGGCACCATCTTGTAGGTGTGGTACTCTGCAGCTCCCAACAGTCTAGAATACCTGACTGACCAACACAGGGCAGTAGAAAGGCTGTCTTATTCTGACTTGGCAAGGTTCAACAGTCTTCTAAGTTTATCTCCTGCAAGCACAGTAGGGCAGCATGTCCAAAGTCAGCAGTCGAGGGGGGGCAGTTCTTTGCCCAAGTAGCCATTCCCCGAGGAGAGAATGGACTTCAGAAGGAATGACATCGGTGCTCAATATTTTATCGGGAATAGCTTGGTGCTGCTGTGAGCAATTGTGTCTCATGTCAATGGAAAATATTTAAACATTTAAGTGCCATATTCTGCAGGTCTATGAAGTGTTTGAGATCAAATATCTGTGTCTGACTAACCTCTCTCATAGATAAGAAACATGGGTGGTAAAAGGCTTTAATTTCTTTAATTCTCAGAAGCATAGTTGTACAATGGCTGAAGTTTCTCAAAATGATTTAACCAGGACAATGACTTCAAAAAATGAAATATGATAAAATATTGTAAGTTGGATCAATATACTTAATGTATATACATCAAGATAGTTTTATTTTTGTGTGCAAAACATCATAAACAGAAAGAAGACACTAAACAGTCAACATACAACAATATAACATTTTAAGTTATTTATAGCTAACAGTTCCTAAGATTAGTTCACTAGAAAATATGTTACTCTACCTATATCCCTTCTTAACCATTCATTTCCCCTTAAACTTATATAAAAGAGATACCTGAGTCTGAGCATCACCTTTGATACCCAACCCTAAACAACTAAAACCAACCTTACGCAGGTGAGTAATATCCTTTAAAGCCAACAGTAGGGAAATGGGGTGTTGTTTTCTTAGGATTACTTCCTGCTGAAATGGGAGGATGAACTCCGTGGGATCCTGTAGGAAAAAAAATTAGAGCAACAAAAAGTCTCAAGAGGACTAGCCATAACATTAGTAGCTAGTCTCTGCATGGTGGGAGATGTTTGACTGAAGTTCCTATCTGAAGCCCTGGCCAGGGTGTAATAAAAAGGTGCACCATTTCAGCTAACTAGTCTGGAGTTGTCTGGAGCCTTATTGTCCCAAACTGTTTTCATGGTGGTGTTTGTTGGTTCAGAGGCATCAAGTTGAATCAAGTGGAATTGATAAAGTGGTGCCCCATCTTCTTTCAAAGAGAGTTCAAATATTGCTGTTAGGAAATATTTTGTTAACTGTGGAGGACTTAAACATTAATATCATCACAGAAAGTTTAACTTTCATAGGTACAGGGAAAGGTAGCAATAAGGATGAAATTAAGAATGAGAAAAATTAGGATTTTAGAGAATACAGAGTTAAAACAGTAGTAGTCCTAAATTTTGTTTTCTTGTCTTACACCACTGGCCTTTTGATATGAGACAGAACTTTGAATTTTATTTAAACATGTTTGAATTTGGAGAAGGAGGGCCAAGTCCAACTCCAAAGCCAGGTTCAATTTTTAAGTGACTAGGGACTATGATAGAGTTGGGAAGCAGGGAAACAGAAGACAAAAGTTTAGTATAAATATTTTACCATATGTCAGATTCTTCTTTGTATGATGGTTCTTCTGGGTAACTATTCTTTCGTCTTTGGGCATCTACACATTTGTTGTCTTTTTGCTTTTTGGAGCTGGGTTTTACTGTAAAGACAAGAACAAAACACTCCCCCTAACTTTGTGAGGTCTCCATACAACTCGTGGGATATATCTTGGTGGATGACCTCTCATTTCTCCTCATCAAGAGGTTTTTTTTAGTGTACAAACCATATCTTGGTCAATGTTAATGGTATCCAAAGCTTTTTTTCTTCTATAGAAACAAAGGTGAATCCCCTACCACAAAATAACACATATCCTGGTTTCCATACTAAGGTCAATACTTCCTTAAATTACACTGGCTGATTTAGTTTAGAAGTATTTTTCTATTGTCCAGTGTCTATCTGAGGCTGTTTTTCCTTTCCCATTAGCATTAAGAAAGTTTAATGTATGTAAAGCACTATATAAACTCTTTGGGGGTTCTTTGCTCCCCCTGCCTGTTTATAGAGCATTTCCTTTAAAGTGCAATTAGATCTCTTAACTATGGATTGCCCTGTAGAATTCTATGTTATGCCAGTTATATGTTTTATGTTATGATATTTAAAATCTGTTTGAATTTTGTGGAGACATATGCTGGAGGATTGTCAGTTTTTATTTGTATAGGTATACCCATAATAGCCATTACTTCTATTAAGTATGTAATAACAGAATCAGCTTTTTTAGAGCTCAGAGCAATGGCCAATTGAAACCCTGAAAATATGTCTATTGCATGATGCACATATTTTAATTTTCCAAATTCACTTAACCTGTACTGAGTCTAGTAAATCTTGATTCCCATGCAATATCTGGTGTCCTTCAGCAAATTTGCTGGACTCTGGACAGATTAAGTAAAATTTATTGGAGGAGAATACACTTACACAAGAGGAGGGTGACCACAACAAGTTCCAGCTAATAGGATCCATCCAGGCTGTCCTCTGTGACCTTAGCAGAAGCAATAGAGAGTGCTGGTGT
Source organism: Cricetulus griseus (assembly GCF_003668045.3). NCBI lineage: Eukaryota > Metazoa > Chordata > Mammalia > Rodentia > Cricetidae > Cricetulus > Cricetulus griseus. The sequence goes on along the minus strand of NW_023276806.1, from coordinate 181,542,317 downwards.
CCAGGTCGCCATGTCTACTTGTACCTCCATCATGTCCTCACCTGTGACCACAGCCAAAGGTGAATCATCAATGCAACAGATGTTAGTGGGTGGATCTCTCACTACACAAATGCATGACACCATGCAATTCTTTCTTCCTTCCTTCCTTCCTTCCTTCCTTCCTTCCTTCCTTCCTTCCTTGTTTCTTTCTTTCCTTTTAAAACATGGGCTTTAGGTACCAAACTCAAGGTCTGAATTGTTTGTCTCTCCTTTTTTTCTTCCCTGCTTCCTCCCTTCTCATTTATTTATTTATTTATTTATTTATTTATTTATTTATTTATTTATTTATTCCCTTCTTTCTGTGTGTGCATATGTGTGTGTGTGAATCTCTTCTCCCTCTGCCCTCCTCTCCTTTTCTTTATCTTTTTCCAGCCCCTCTCAAGGGTGGTTTTAATTTCCTTGTGCTTCAGCCTTCCGTGTGAAGTGCTGGTGTATTTTGTTTTTGAATTATGAAGAACTTCAGAACCCCCCATAAAGATGATTCAGCTACTCCAATCATTTTCCCTTATGATTGCTCCATAATTATATCAATGACAAAGAAAAGAACTATCTATTTCTACCCATATTCCAATTAACTAAAGAAAATTCACTTTATAATGATGTTGGATATTAAAACAGTTTTGAAACATTTTCAATTTGCTTAGGTTGGGAACACAGAGCATCTGTGGGTTCTGACTTTGAACACTGAAGAAGAGTGGGTTATCAGTTATGGAAGTAATTGGGAGTTGAGATAACACAATATTTTGAAATAAAAGCACAAAAATAACTTAAGAAGCAACTGCCCATCACTCCATAACTGCTCTTAAGTATTTTGTGCACCAACATCTTTATAAAGTTGTATGTGACATGAAGAGCAGTCAGATTCCTGAGTACAACCTTTCCTACATTATGTTGCTTTTTAATCTATGAAATCTCCTTCTCTCTCTGCCTCTCTCTCTCTCTCTCTTTTACACACACATACACTCATACACACACACACACACACATATGCACATACCTTACACACACAAACACAGACACAGACATCTACATACACACATGTTGCAGGCTTTTTGATCACACTGTGAATCTTGAGTTTACATTAATTAAATAAATGCTTGGGTCAAGAGATGGAACCAGCAACTAGATGACAGGAAGTAGTCATACAGAGTTAGAGGGAGCCCAGAAAATGTATAAAGAATAACATGGGTGATAGTAGGGAAGGACTTTAAGTATAGTGATCATTTTTTTGTTTGAGATGGCAGAAGGAAGTCCTTCTAGCTAGGCTACTGGCTAAGGAGGAAAGTCAGTTGGTTGCTCCTTGGCTTCTCAGAGCTAGCAGGTTTGCATCCCAGCATCTGACTCCAAGGTCTTTATTGGTAAAATAGAACAATAAATAGAGATTCAATTTAAAACTACATTTTGCTGCAATGGCAGAGGTGTTCCAGCAGGACTCAGGATCACTCCTTTGTCCGAGCAGTGATATAGTGCCTACAGACCCACAGTCAGTAGCTGAAACAGTAGATTCAGGTGTAGCAACTGTACCAGTGGTAAATCAACACACAGACACACACTTCTTATTTTCAGATTTAAAAACTTATATATTAAAAAAAGCTACTGTTACCATGCTGCCAAGGAAGCATAATTTATATCTCCACTTTCTCTTCTCTTTTCTAATCCAATCTCCTACTTTCATCCCAAGAGCTTTTAGCAGACAACGTCCTTGGAATCCCTTCTTCTCTACCCCCATCTCCAGCAGATCATCTACAGCTTTTCTTACTACCCCATCCCTTTGTCTTAGCTTTCAGGATCCTCAGCCATTACTAGGGAAGCAGGTGAGCAATCATAACACTCCCTCTTCTTCTCCAAATCAAATGCTCCAGTTTCATTCCCAGATCTTTAGCCTACCACCTGCTATGTCCTCTTCACCATCTCTGACTCTATTCCCAAGGAACCACACAGATCATCTCTTACATGGACCCCATCAGGGACCTCCTGTAACATGAACTTTCTGGCCCAGCTAGGTCCCACTGCCCTTCTCTGCCCCAAAGAAAACACACAAATGCTATATTAGTATAAAGCTGTTGACTGCTGGCTATGGCTTTTTATTGGCTAGCACTGTCTAAATTAACCCATAACTACTAATCTATATATTTCCTCATGGCCTTATCTTACTGGAGAAAAGGTCTGAGCTCCTTACCCCATTGGGGACTACATCATGTCTGTTCAGCATCTCCACAAGGAAGAGAGAGAGCAATTTTCCTTCTTGTCCCTGTGTTACAATAAATCTTTCTGCCTAAAGCTGCCAGAGCCCTACCACCATGTGGGCAGTTTTGGCCAGCAGCCTGAGTTCTGCCCGCTGAGTTAGGGCTCCAATTAATGCACAGAGACTTATATTCAGTACAAATGCTACTTGGCCAATGACTGGGGTTCTCATCTGTTAGTTCAGTCTTAATTATCATAAATCTATATATTTTATAAGCTATTAGAAGCTGAAATATAAAAAGACAAATTAACATTTACATGTAGTCCTATACCTATAACTATCACCTATCTTCTCAAAGGACAGTTTAAAACCACAAAGGGCCTGAACAGTTACATATTCTACACACTAGAAGAGATCATATGTCAAACCAGACTACAATAGCCAGCACAACTTTCAATACCAAACAAAGGAGATAGAAAAATATTACATGATAAAAATTAAATTCAATCAGTATCTACTTAGAAAACCAGTACTACAACAGGTATGGAAAAGAAAAATTTACTCAAGGAGATGAACCACACCCAAGAAAACACAAGGCATAAAGGATCCCAGACCAGCAAATTAAGTGGTAGGCACACCACAACAAACACAGCTCAGTGATAACTCCCCAAAACAATGATCTCAATTTCACAATAAGTATACTAATAGAATGGATAAATGGCATTCTTCCATTTCATTAAAGAAACACAATTTAGCATCAAGGTTAGATGTCACCTCAGGTTAAAGGATAGAAAAAGACATTGGAATAAAATGGACTTAAGAAGCAAATTGGTGTAGCCATTTCAATATATGACAAAATAGAATTCATACCAAAGCTAATCAGAAGAGACAGACAAGGATGCTACCTAGTTCTCAAAAGAAAAACCAACTAACAGAATATTACAATTTTTCTCTGCATCAAATACAAGAACATGGAAGAAATACTACTATAGCTCAAACAGTGTAGAGACACCAACACAATGATTATGGGTGACTTCAGTATTACACTCTTGCCCAAAGACAGGTCATACAGACAAAAACTAAACAGAGAAACACAGAATCTAACCAACTGATATCATAAAACAAATAACTTAATAGATATTTACAAAATATTTTACCTGAACACGAAAGTATACCTTCTTATTAATAGAGCTTTCTCCAAAATAGACCACATATTTGAACACAAATCAAGTTGCAACAAATACAAATAATCAAATAGCACTACATCCTATTTGATCAGCACAGTTGGAAATCAACAGTAACAAAAACAATAGAAAGCTTACAAACCCCCGAAAACTGAAATACCTATCAATGAATAAAAAATGGGCCAAAACATGAATTAAGGAAAAAAATTGAAATCTTTCTAAAGTAGCAGGAAAATGAAAACACAACATACATAAAATTATGGGAGAAAATGCAAACAATACTAACATAGCACTAAATGCCTACATTAAAAAAATTAGAGAACTCTTAGATTAGTAACTTAAATATATACCTGAAAGCTCTAGAACAATAGAAGAAATAACACACCAAAAAAGTAGATGGAAAGAAATAATCAAACTCAGGTCACAGCAATAAAGTATAAATAAGTGAAAAAAAAATCAAAGAATCAACAAACAATGAGTTGGTTCTTTGAAAAAAGTCGATGTGATTGTCACACCTTTAGTCAAATAACTTAAAAAGTTGATGGATGAAATTACAAATTAAGCAAAATTAAAAATGAAACAGGGACATAAACCATGCACCAAGCAAATCCAGAAAATTATCAATGTAGAACATATATAAAAATAGATAATTTTCTAGACACACACACACACACACACACACACACACACACACACACACACACACACACAGCCCTCCTGTAAATTAATTTAAATCAAGATCAGATAGGCAACTTAAAGACACATTACTCCTAGTGAAATAGAAACAGTAACTAGAAGTCTTCCAAAGAAAAGACAAAGTACAGTGCCAGATGGTTTTATGGTAGAATTCTACCAGTTTTTCAAGGAAGAATTGATGCCAATTATCCTCAGATTATTCTACAAAGTTCCAGAAGGAACTTTACCCATTTTAATGACATCACAGTTACTCTGATACTCAAGAGAGATAAAGACACAACAGTTGAGAATTACAGTCCAATTTCCTTTATGAAACTAGATGCAAAAAATTTCTATGAAATACTTTTAATCTGAATCCAAGAACATATCAAAACATCATCTATCATTATCAAGTAGACTTCATCTCAGAGATGTAGGGATGACCCATTGAATGTATATTAAAAAATAATCTACCATATAAACAGACTAAAAGACAAAAAGCATGTGGCCATTTCAGTAGATGCAGAAATATCCTTAGACAGAATCCAGCACCCATTCCTAATAAAAGTCCTGGAGATTTTATGGACACAAGTGACATAACTCAATATAATGAAAGGAATTTAGAGCATGCTCATAGCCAATATCAACTTACATGGAGAGAAACTAAAAGCCATTCCACTAAATTAAGGAACAAGACAAGGCTGTTCATTTTTTCTCTATTTATTCAACAAATAGTTGAATTCTTACCTGACACAATAAGATAGTGAAGGAGATTGAGAGGGTACCAAATGAAAGGGAAGAAGTTGACATAACTTATTTGCAGGTGATATGATTTTATATATAAATGACCCAAAAACTTTATTGGGAAACTCTTACAGCTGATAAACTCTTTCAGCAAAGTAGCAGGCAACAAAACACAAAAGTCAGTTGCCCTCATATATACAAATCATATATGGACCGAGAAAAGAAAATAGGGTACCAAAACTTTTCATAATAACCCAAAATATTGTAAATATCTTGTGTAACTATAATGAACCAAGCAAAAACTTCTATCATAAAAAATAAGACATTGAAGAAGGAAATTGAAGAAGATATCAGAAGATGGAAAGGTCTCCCATCATAGATTGGTAAGATTAATACAGTAAAAACGTCCATCCTACCAAAAGCAATACAAAGAGATTCAATGAATCTCTTTGAAATGAATACATTTTTCCCAGGGCAATTTTCAGCTTTATATGTTCACACAGAAGACAAGGGCACTAAAAACAATCCTTAGTAATAAAAGAACAGCTGGATGTGTCACCATCTTTCATCTCAAATTGTACTTCACAAATATAGTACTAAAAACCATCAATAGAAATGGAATAAGTGGAATAGAGTTGGAGACCCAGATGTAAATATTTACACCTTTGGTCACCTGATTTGTTTTGTTAAAGAAACCAGAAATACACACTGGATGCAGAAGAAAAACAATTGGTTCTGGTGAAACTGAATGACTGCAGGTAGAAGAATCCAAATAGATTCATAGTTATTAACATACATAAAGCTCAACTCAAAATGGGTCAAAGACAATTTGACCACAACATAAGACCACATACACCAAATTTTATAGAATATAAATTGAGGAGTAGTCTTAACCTCCTTGAAACAGAAACAGATTTTCTGTACAAAGCACCATTTGTACACTAAGAACAATTAACAAGTGATACCTCACAAAGTTGACAAGTTTTTATAAGGCAAAGGACACCATCACTTGGACAAAGCAACATCCTACAGAATGGGAAAAACATTACCAATTACACATCCATTAGAAGGATGATATTGATATTCAGAATATATAAATCCCTCAGAAAACTGGACACTAAGAAAACAAATAACTAAAATCCAAACAATCCAATTAAAAATGTGGTCCAGATCTAAACAGAGAATTCTCAATAGAAGAATCTCTAATGGTAGAGAAAAGAAATGTTCAACATTTTACTTCATCGGGGAAATGAAAATCAAAATTACTTTGAGATTCCAACTGTCAGAATGACTAAGGTCAATAACAAAAATGACAACTCATGATGGTGAGGATATGGAGCAAGGGAACACTCCTCCATATCTGGTGGAAGTCGAAACCTGTGTAGCCACTACAGAATCACAGTTTCTCAGAGAATTGGGAATGTATATACCTCAAGACCCACTCATGGGCATATTCCCAAAGGATGTGCCATTCTACCACATGGACACTTGCTCCACAGTGTTAATTGCAATTTTATTAACAATAGCTAGAAACTGGAAACAACCTGGATGTCCCTCAACTGAAGAATGGATAAAAAATTGTAGTACATTTACCCAATGAAATATTACACAGTTTTTATTAGAACAATGGCATGAAATTTATAGGCCAATGTAGGGAAGTAGAAAAAAATCATCCTGAGTGAGATAACTGAGATCCAGAAAGACAAATATTGTATTTATTCACTGTTAAGTGGATATTAACTGCTAACTAAATGACAATCAAGCTATAATCCACAGATCCAGAGAGGTTAAGCAAAGAGGAGGCTGTGGGGATCATAGAATATATTCTGTGGGTGGAATTGGGGAGGAGGGTGGAGATATGAGCAGGAAGGATCATTTGGGCGGATGAGAATGGAAGGAGAGTGTCCCGCGCCCGCTCTGTATTCCTCGCCAGCAAGAAATACACGCAGGACACTCGGATCCTTCTGCAGACAAGCTTTAATGCATTTTACCAGAGTGGAGACATTGAACCAAGAAAACCATCCCTATATAAAGGCTGACCAGCCGCCTGGGACGTGTTACCCTAATGAATGGCTTCAGCTCCTCAGGCAAAAATGAGCCACGGGATAGGCAGAGATCAAAGGAATGGAGATTACCCAGCGCCTGTGAAGTAATTCACACCTTGGTGTCTTCAGGCAACATTATAATGCAGGAACCGGCTTCCTACAGGAGAGAATGCAAATGAGGCAGCAAAAAATTGAGATAACTTTGAGTGTCTAGGTGGAAATCTAGTGCAGTAGAAACATCCTGGAATCTATGACGGTGACCCCAGGTGATGGAGGATACCAAATTCTGAACTGGCCATTTTTATAGCCATGCAAGGTATCTAGTAGTGCTACTAGATTACATTTGGTTGAGTTGTTAGCTGAAGGAATCCTGTGAGATCCCTAAACAAGCTAGAGTGATGCTTGGACAGAATGTTTTCCTCTAAAAACTGACAGTTGGATTCCATTGCCAAGGAAAACTTCCATTCTGCTCATTGAACATAACAAGGTTGAGCTTGTATGGGCTTTGGGCCTTCTTCACTCTACAATCTAGTCTCTTTGGCACTAGAGGGTACTCTTTAGGCTATGGAATGAGTAACCTGAACACAAACCCAGGCACAAAACCCTCCACCTCAATCCTGCCTGCAAGATGTGCTGTGGCAATGGGGCAATTTAGAACACATGACAGTGGCCAACCAATATTTGGTTTAACGTGAGGCCCATCCCAAGAGTGGAAGCCCATGTCTGGATGTCCAGAAACTGGAGACTGGATAGCCCAGATACCTATGATATAACCAAACATGACTGGGGGCAACTCAGTGTTTATTTCCTAATGATATTCTGCTACACTAACAGAATAGTGCCTTGTCCAGTCATCATCAGAGAAGTTTTCTGCAGCAGCATATTCAAGCAGGTACAGAGATCCACAGCCAGACATGAGAGAGAGAGAGAGAGGGAGAGAGAGAGAGAGAGAGAGAGAGAGAGAGAGAGAGAGAGAGGGAATCTAAATGGAAGATCTACATTGGGTCCTACCCCTTGGAGATTTTGGAACCATGCAAAAGAGGTGGAGGAAAGACCAGGATTGAGAGGAAATGGAGGTCACCAGGAGAAAATTGTCCCACTAAATCAATGAATCATGGCTCACATGGGTTCATAGAGACTGAAAATGCAAGCTTAGGGCCTACATGTGTCTGGACCAGGTTCTCCAAGTATGTTATGGCTGTTAGCTTGGTGTTCTCTTGAGATTCCTAATAGTGGGAGCAGTTATATCTCTGAAATTAAAAAGTTAAATCATGAAATTTACACATAAATGGAAGGAGCAAAAAAAAAAAAAAGTCATTCTGAGTAAGTTAAGCCAGAACCCCTTTCTCCACAAAATACCCAACAAATAAGGTACATGTTCACTTATATATGGATGTTAGTTATTATGTCATTGTTAATCAAGCTACAATTTGTATAACCACATAGTTTATATAGAGAGTAAGAAACTGGGAGGGTAATGAATTTCTAGGAAGGGGGAAACAGTGTAGATAGTTATGAATGAACAAGAGGCCAACTGGAATGGGGTGGGAGCAAACAGGGAGAGGAGTGAAGTGGGGCATGAGGGAGGGAATACAGGGAGGGGAATCTAAACTAAGGGGCATTTGAGTGTATTGTATGGACAAATAATTATTGTATTATTTCCAAATAATCAGGAAGACAGATCACAATTGGACATTTCTTATCACCAAATGAAACTTCCAGAGCTGGAAATGGGTTATATCTAATTGAGTTGTTGGCTAAATGGGTCTCATTGGAACAACCTAGGCTGTTGTAAAGGCTATCAGTTGCTCACCATAAACTGTCATTAACACCTTATTAGAAGAAAACACCTAACAAACTCACTGAGATGCTGAGATGATACCTACCTAGAGCTTTCACCCTATGGTTTAAGGGTGATGGTCCTGTAAGATACGTCACATGGGATGAAGGTAAACAGCCAACACAGACACAAACCTTTAAATCTACAACAGTGGCCTGATCTCTAATATGTTGGTTCAATGGTGGCACAAAGTTTGTGGGAGTAACCAACACATATCTGACTTGACTTAAGGTCCACTCCATGAGATGCAACCCATATTTAATACTTCTTGGGTTTCCAAGTACTGGAGACTAGACAGGTAGGGGAAAACCACATACTATTAAACTCAGGGTATTTAGCCATATGACTCTTAATGAAATTCTGCTATTCTTTTTTTTTTTTTGATTTTTTGAGACAGGGTTTCTCTGTGGCTTTGGAGGTTATCCTGGAACTAGCTCTATTAGACCAGGCTGTTCTTGAACTCACAGAGATCCACCTGCCTCTGCCTCCTGAGTGCTGGGATTAAAGGTGTGCACCACCAACACCAAGCTGAAATTCTACTATTCTTATAGATGCTGTGAAATACTGCTTTACACTGTGTGAGGATGTGTCACTGTGACTGGTTTAATAAATGCTAGGTGGCCAATAGCTAGGCAGGAGTCATGGAAGGGACTTCTTGATGGAGAGATCTGGGAAGAAGAAAGGAAGAGTCACCATACAGATGTTGATGAAGCTGCATGAGCAGTACAGTGTAAAGGTAACTGAGCAATGTAAAAGAATGTAGATAAAAAGATATGGGTTAATGTAAGTTATAAGTACTAGTTAGAAATGAGCTGAAGATATCTGCCAAGTTTTCATAATTAATAAGAAATCTATGGGTCATTTTTTTCTTAGCTGGGGGCCCAAGGAAAAATTCCCAATCCCGGTAGAAATGTCCTAAGACCCATAGATCAGTGCCTTTCTCAACCACCCTCTGAGAAGCTTCCTGTAGCAGATGATAACCAATACAGAGTCCTAAAACCAATGTGCCAAGAGTAAGGGACCTGGCAATACTCAAGCCTAAATGGGATCAAATCCCTGTCCTAAAGTCTCTTTGGAAAGCATTCAGAAAGAGTATAAGAACCATCACAGGGCCTGATGTGCAACAGATTGGATACCACAGCTGCAATAAGACATGGACATTGGTCTCTAATCCAGAAAGTAGCTCCAATTGATAACCACTTGAAAATGAATTTTTTCATTTCATTTCATTTCAATGGAGTCTCATTGTGGAATCAAACCACTCTGAAGGGTAGGCTCTATGCCCAGCACAAAATGAACACAATGGCATGTTTTGGGGTTATTTTGTCTCATAATGTTGTATCAGTACCTAGTAAAGTTATAGGTCCTTTCGAGTTTGTGATTTTTTATGGGATTCCTATATGAATAAACATGAGAATATTTTGAATGTCTTAAGCAACAGAATTTTCATTTCACACTCAAAGACTTGCCACCATCGTAACCAAACTCAGAGATTTTTCATGATTGCAGCAGAGATTATCAACTGGGAAACAGGTCATATCCTTAGGGAACATATGACAATATCTTGAGAAGATTTGGTTGCTTCAGCTATTATATTACTTCTTGAATCTTAAAAGTGTTCATAATAATGATTCAGTGAAAACTGCTATTCCCTACAGGGTACACTTATTTACTCAAATTGCTTATAGTGGTATTATGGCTTAAAGCCCTAATCTTTTTTATAAACAACATTTATTTAATTTATTGTTTGAGAATTTTATATATCTATATAATATGCTTTGATCAAACCTACCTTCCACATTCTCCTTTACAAAAACTACAAGAAAAGCAAGATTTCGAGTTGGTATTGTCACTTATAGAATTTTTTTTTATATACTTGTCATTATTCTATAGACAGTTACCACTTCATTACATCAAACACACACACACACACACACACACACACACACACACACACACACACACACACACACGCTTTATCATTTTTTCAGATTTTCAAATTTTTTCTCAGAAGTTTTGCTTTCAATCAAATTAGCCACTATTGTGAGGCTAAAATTACAAATTAAACATAAATTCTGCTTATGCTAATTATCTGTGGAAAAACAAAGCAGAGAGAAGTGATACACAAAAAATGAATGATAAATTTAATCTATATCCATGCTTTCTAGGTACTATACTGATAGAAACTGTGGTGCTGATTCAGCTAAATTTAGATTCTAAGAATACAAAGAATCATCCATGGTGACCAAGAGTGCTCTTTGGCTAAGTGGATGGAATTGAGACTAGAGAATAAATCAAAAGGAAAGAAATTTAAGAATCTATCTATCTATCTATCTATCTATCTATCTATCTATCTATCTATCATCTATCTATGTCTGTCTATCATCATTTACATAATTATCATCTATATTTCTGTTTATCTGTCTATCTATATGTATTTATGTAAGAACAATAAAAAGGCTGTATATTTTAAAAAGAGCAAAGGGGATGGGCAGACAAAAGATTTGAAAGCGGGAAAGGGAAGTTGTAAATGAAGTAATTGTAATTTTTTTAAATTACAAAAAATGCTCTTATATCTCCAAATACAAATTATTCTTACTATATAGAGTCTTTGTGATGACAAATGTGTCTGGTTTATAAATTGAAGGCTATTCTACCACATTGATGGATATTGTGTAAAGCCCAATGGGGAGTATTTAGGTACTGAGACAGAGAAATTCAATTTATTTTTTTGTTAGCCTTCAAATTGAAATTTTGTTCTTTTGCATTTTTTCAAAAAGATATTATTTGAAATTAGTCTCTTATGTACAGTAACTTACTTTATCAGTATCTGTACAAACTTACCTATTCAAGCACTGCAAAATTGGCTCATGCTTGCTCTACTTCTCCCATGATTCTTCTTCCAATTTTCATGACTCTATAGAGGTAATTGGGAATCTTGGAATAAAAGTGCACAAAGGTTGGGTTGTTCACTAAACTAGACATAAGAGAAGTTCCAGCAGTAGGTATGTAGTTAGTACCAAATATTTGATTCCTAGTGTCATTAAAGAGCAGAGCTTACTCAAATATTATAATAGATATTCACATATCCAATGTCTAATGATTTATATTTATTTTTAAAGAAGTAAAACATAGTATGCAAATAAAATTAATAAGCAAATGATGTCCTTGGAAAAGTTTATAAAAGTAGAAATAACAGTTTGAATCATAGAACCATTTTACTTAACTGTTCTAGAAAAAAAAAAGATTCGTAGCAACTGGTGAAACATTCTGCCCTTTCTGTAGTCTTCCTTTTCACTTGTTTGATGGGGTTTCTTCTGTACAGATATTCTTACTTTCATGTGGTCTCATTTTTTAAATTGTTGGTCTCAATACCCGTGCAATTAGAGTCCTGTTCTGAAGGTCCCCTGCTATGTCAATGAGTTCAAGCGTAGCCACTACTCTGTCCACTATCAGATTCAGTACATCAAGTCTTCTGCATGTAACTACCATCACCATTCATTGAAGATACTAATGATGAGGATGTCCTTCTGTATATATGGTGCCAGAAACATGGGTTATGAGAATTTCCATGTAAAACCTGACAAAAGTTGTAAAAGTCAAGCATGGGCTTCTTGGTAGCAGCATTTTCATAGGTGGGCTCTGTTTGCTGCAGACAAGCAGAGGCTTGCAGCTTCTTTAAGAGTGGCTTATTGACTCAACATAAGCAGTAAAAACTGCCTCAAGGCTCTTTTATGCATGCTGTCTAGCAGATAAAAAAGGCATGATGAGAAGAAGGATATACAAAAAAAGATACAGAGCGGGGGAAACTCTAGATGGTTTACAGTGTTTTGAAAGTATATGTAAGCTGTTGGGGCCCAAAAATTGATTATAAAGAATTGGGATCCAAACCTCTGCTCAGTTTTCCAGGAGCCTGAATCTCCCATTGTCTTTCAGATGCTGGTTAAATTACTGCTGGATGGCTTGGCCTCTGTGGAGAATGTCTCCTAGTTTGCATAACAACAGATCTAGGCCCTGGGCAGGCCTGCACTAGTGCTGAGAGCTTTTTTTGCATGCCTAGGGACTGTTTAGGTGACTTTTGAATTAAAAAAAAATTACTTGATATCAGGTCTATACATGATAATAGATGCTTTCTGATTTTGCCCTTGCAAAACTATTTACTTGGATTCTTCAATAAACCGTGGCTTTTGGATATCTGCTGGGAACCCTCCTGAGATGATCTGGTGTTTCTAGTCTCATCTTTAGCTTCCTTGGGTAATTAGCTTCCCCATGTCCAAACACCTCCCACTCAGAATCGGACCCAGGAATGTACTGCTGGCTCAATTTGCGGTAGCATAGATAGCAGTCTGGGAAAGTAGGCTTGGGACAGAAAGGAAAAGGTTAAGTGGTTAAAAATGAAACAGAATAGCAGGTTGTGGTGGCACACACCAGTAGGATTTGCTGAGTGAGGCAGAGGGAAGCAGATCTCTGCAATTTCAAGGCCAGTCTGATGTACAGAGTGAATTCTAGGACAGGGAAAAGTACACAGAGAAACTCTGTCTGAAAAATTAAAAACATAAAAGTAAAAGAAATGGAGTAATAAAAATGCCACTTAAAGATGGAAAATACACACAGAGAGTCTGCATACTGCTGTTGTGCCCAAATTCTGAATCCCCAAATCACCAAGAGGCCCATTTCAATGCAAAAGCAATGAGTCTTTAATTGCAATTGTTTAACAAGCTAACCCCATGTTAGCTCAGGCCTTTCATCCATCCAACATAGTGGATGGTGGGGAAAAGACACCGAGAAACCAAGGGGCAAAGATCTTATAGGGCAGTGTAAGGGGAGTGTCTAGGGGTTTGCACAGGCTCAGGATTGGTGTGCCTCCAGGCTTGGAGGGCTTGCCCTGTGTTGATTGGTCAACTGGTTATTATTGTCGATAGGATCTCCCAGGGTGATTGCTGTGCACTTGTCATAAAGCACACCCAGAGCCATAAAGCATAGCATCACCGGCTAACTTCTGATTGGTTCCTTGCCTCGACGAAGGCATCTGACCTCCTAGTGACCAAGGCAAGGTCAGGCAAACATGTGCTCGGCTGTTATGGCTGCCGAAAGGGGGAGCTGGTCCCTTCACTGTATGCCATTGTGTTGTCTTTGAATTGTTTGATTGCTGAGGAAGGAGCCAAAACTGCTAAAAGACATTCCATTATAAATGCTGCTGGATTAATCCAACGTATATATTTTGAAAATGCTTTGACTTCAAAATTTAAGTCTAAGGATGTGGAAAACAGATTTTATTTTTGTTTCCACAGAAAATAAAAAAGCTGTGAATTCTTTCCAGTCTAATATGGCTTTGAAAGACCCTCAGATCGAGGAGCCTCCACAAATCAGATGGTTTTCCCCCAAAAAACTCAATGTCCAGTCCAGTTGATGTAAAAACAAGAGGTAAGTTTATTGGGGGGCATTTGTGCAAATGGGCCTCCCAGTCCAGGAGACAAAGGAAGCCCCGTTCGTCAAATGCAGGCCTCTTTTATAGGAAGAAACTACAAGATTTTAGGGAGGGAAGGGGGTTCGGGTACATAGCCAGAATCACAGATCCTTTGAAGGTCTCTTATCTTTGGAGCCAGATGGTCTCCTGACTCACCAGTTGGGTCAACAGACCACAGAATGTGCTGATCACTCTTGCCTGAGCAACCGTTAATTGCAGCTATCTCTTTGGTTTCTCATGGGCTCTTTTTTTTGTCAGTTGTTGCTACATTAACCAGTGGGATAGACTGTTCTTATCTTCCTGACCCCATGGGAGGGTGGCCCTTTCGAAATTCTTGGTATTTAGTTAGGCTATCTTTTCAGCCTTTGTAAGGGAGTTATTGCGGCTAGCTAGGAAATTCCAGGGAATCAAGTCATTGTGGCCTTGGTTCAATTTTTAAGTCAGGCCACCCTGCTTTTAGTGTGGGAGGTTTTTCTAAACCTCCCTATTTTATTTCTTTGTTAATTTTTAAGTCCTTCAGTTTGATGAAACAAGACTCCCTGAAGCAGTGGCCCAGATGATCCACCATCCAAAACAGCTGAAACAATGAAGCTTTGCAGACTACTACAGCCAGGATGTGGCCAGATTTTCGATTGTATAGTCATGTCATAATTGTAATTTTACCAACCCATGAGTATGGGAGGTCTTTTCATCTTCTGTTAGATTCTTAAGTTTCTTTCTTTAGTGTTTTAATGTTCTAATTGGTATTCAAATGTATGAGATAAACTAAAGCATAAATTTTGCTATTAATTTTCTGTCATAATTAATAAAATTATAATTTGATGGATAACAAGATTTCTGCATACTTTACAACACTTCTTTGCTGGTTCAAAAATAATCATTTTTCAACTCATTTTAGAAAATTAATAACACAAAACATATCTATGAGTATTGTACTTGACACTAAAATGGAGTGATGTTGTGGGTGACCCTGCCTGGATACTCCTTGGGGGAAGGGATGAGAAGACATAGCACCAATGACACAGGCACTAGAAGTCTGAGTAGCAGAGCATGTTGCAGAATCTTTATTAAGGAAGTTAGGACTGCATTTATACACACCCTCAAGGTCCTATTGACTCAGGTGGCTGACTCTGCTGCATTGCCCTTTTCTCACTGGTGTCTCCAGGTCAGGTGTCTTCTTGTCAGCAGTCTGTAGGCATAGAGCCAGGCTTGGCTCAGGGAGGAGTGACTGCTGTACATGCTCATGAAGGCTGGCCTGGGCACCTGAACAGGGCAACTGTGGCTTGGGTAGGTTGGCTGGCAGTTTCTCCTAGAGAGTCAAACTGACCTGCCCAGAATGTTACATTTCTATACCATCAAATCATGTTCCAAAAGAAAGCAAAATTTGAGTTCCGATTCCCTCTCAATTCTTGTGTGACCTCTCAAGATTAATTTCATAACTGTTAAGTTCTTTAACACATTGTATCATTTTCTATATTTGATTGATTATACAAAGTACACATATTGATAAAAAGGAATTGTTTTTACTGCGAAATATAAAGCTATTGCAAGCTGTTTAATGACAAATTTTATTCAGGACATATTTATAGTGTGAAAACCATGATTTGTAATCTGAAAATGCAGTCTACTGACACTAAGCATGATTTACACTGCATGTTTTACATTCAATGTACTGGTAATTTTTATATGCAATTATTTATAAATCAATCTATTAATCTACCAATAATTTCAGTGATTATATCTGAGCTAGTATTACAGAAAACCTTTAATCTCTTGTTTACTTTCTTTTCAAAATCTCTCTATATATTTAGAATCATTTTTAAAGTATATAGTACACAATTGGCTTTAACTAGCCCAGAAAAAGTATTACTTTAATTTTCACTAGACACAGTGATTTAATTTAATTTGCGAAAGTTTAAAGAAAAACCAAAGTGAGTAATTTAAATTAGTCTTTCATGGTCATTCATATGTCTTTCCTACTAATGTAAATAAATAGATAGGTATTAGATATTAAGGGATAATATGAACTGTTATAAATGATGAAATAAGACTAAAGCAGAACACAAAAGTCCTTTTTCCTGCATCCAGGGTAGAAAACATTTGTCATTGGAAGAAGTATACACCTTTACTACAGTACTTGAGCGATGAGTCTAATCCATTATTATGTCTTTATCTTTTTTCATATCAGTGAATCTGTATTACACATTCTAAAATATTTTGCAGTGAAGATATAAAACAAAACATTGGTATATCAAGCTATTTTTTATACACAGACATCTCACGAATTAAATAAGACTTTGTGGTAGTTGGAAGTCTCTCTGAAGGTAAAAACATGTTGGACCAAAAATTGTGTTTAGTGTTGAGAAACAGAGAGGTCTGTGCTGAGGTGAAGCCCCTCAGTGTACAGACACAGACAAGGTCTCTGCCCTTCTGGAAAACCCTAAACAATTGCTGCCTTTTGCTTCCGAATCAGACTTGTTTTATTTGCTACTTATTAGGAGACATCTTAGTGATCAGCTACTTGCCCCTACACACTAGATTTCATTTACATTTTCCCTTACTTTCAAACTCTGCCTCTGAATTCTCTGCTATCATATTTGATGCCAAACATCAGCTATCATCAGTGATGGATTTTCAGAATCAGCCTTAGAATAGCAGTGAGAGAGAGTGCATGTTCTTTTGTGAGCATCTTACCAATGAAAGGGTGCTCTCAAAATGTTAAATAAAGGAAGGATTAAAAAACTTCTCACTGAAACATAGGGGTTTGAAAGTGTCACATTTATTTAAGTCATTTGTGATGGTTAACAACCTGGAATATAGATAAAGCCCACACAGGCACACCTGTGTCAAGTACACTCAATTAATTGGATTTATGGAAATAAAATATAATTGGATTTATACTGAATATTTTATTACTATTGCTTTTGTGTATGTATTTCATTGGAGTAAGCAGTACATCCAAAGTATATACTTTCCATTTGAATTCATGAATGATCAGTTTTAAAACTTTTTTTTTTTATTATTTAGTGGAAGAGATTCCTTGGCTTAATTTATTCTGCAAATCATTTTCCCTCCTGCTTTCCTTTTCTGAATAGAAAGAGCCCATTGTTTGAGAAATGAATGTTAATTAATCATATTTGAACACGGATTTTATTGTGTAATTTGATTTCAGTTGAAAGTCTTGGTAGGGACCAGGTAGGGTGACAGTGAACAACTCAAACAATTCTTATTGTTTATGCCAATATTGAAACTTACAAAAACTATCTGAAGGCTTCAGATAGTTTTTTGTTGGTGACATTGTAGAGTTGATTAAAGCTGTCAGAACATTATTCAAATTAAATGCAGGGGAGGCAGGTCTTTCAGCAATAGAGACATATGTGCAGCCAACCAAAACTCAGCACTCTGGCAAAAGACTGGAGTGCTAATTACCCAAATTCCTCCTGAAGCTTAACAGTGGTGCTTTACTTAAGCATACTAATATTAAGTTATGTGTACATTTTTATTGTAAGATTACAAATGTCATGTTTGCCTTAAGTTAACTTTTAAGCCTTGGTGTCAAACTCTAGTATGAAAGAGTTATGTCTTTCTGATAATTCTTAAATTATGAAAATAAGAAAAAATTAACAAATGAGAAAGTAAACTTAAGAAAAACCAGTCTCATTGAGGTGCTACATCATTATGGAAATAAAAACTCCAAATTCTTGGTGTATCCTTAAATTTTATGTTCTCTCAAAACCTCAGTGTGTTTGCATTCTTAACAACTAATGAAAATTTCACTCAATATGCATGTATTTAAATGATGATATTGAAATGAGTTGTTCTTATAGAAATTGTCCTTGAGCCTGTAGTGCCTGTGATTTAGTAGAAACTCAGTATTTGTCTATTGCACACTGGGTAAGAACAACAGATTGTTTCTGTATACTGAAAAGAAACAAGGATGACTGGAGGAGCTAGATTCGCCTCTGAGAGAAAGAACATCTTTTAGGATCTTTCCAGTCCTAGATCCATAACCCCACCAACTATAAGATGCATTGCTATTCTAGTTAATTTTAAAGGTTTTTTTAATTCCTGAAAAGTTTAAAATGCATTCTCTCTCTCTGTCTCTCTGTCTCTGTCTCTGTCTGTCTCTGTCTCTGTCTCTGTCTCTGTCTCTGTCTCTGTCTCTGTCTCTCTCTCTCTCTCTCTCTCTCTCTTCCTCTTTCTCTCTCTCACACACACACATACACACATACAGTTTATCAAATGGTCTAAATTTATTATATCTATTTATTTATTTTTCTTTGAAAATGTTGACAGCTTTTTCTTTTATTTTTTCTTTTCTCATATATCACATCCTCACTGCAGTTTCCCCTTCCTCCTCTACTTTTAGTACCACTCTCTAACCTCCCCTCTCTCACCGATCCAGTCTGCTCAATTTCTCTTCAGAAAAAAGCAGGCCTCTCTGGGGTATCAATTAAACATGGCATAACAAATTACAATAGCACTAGGCACATACCTTACATAAAGGCTGAATGAGGCAACCCAGGAGGAGGAAAAGGATTGCAAAAGCAGGCAAGCAAAGGACTCAGAGAAAAACCCCAATCCCACTGTTAGAAGTCCCACAAGGACACCAACCTGCACAGTCATAATTATATATGCAGCAATCCTAACTCAGACCTATACAGGGTCCCTATTGCTGCTTTAGTCTCTGTGAAGCTCTTTGAGCCCTGGTTAGTTGATTCTGTAGGCCTCATTCTTCTGGTGCCCTTGACCCTTCTATCTCCTGCAATCCTTCCTACTATTCCACGACCTTCTCAGAGCTCTGCATAATATTTGACTGTGGTCTCTGCATCTGCTCCTATCAGTATCTGGATGAAGCCTCTCTTCTGACAATTATGCTAAGCTCTGGTCTGCAGGTATAGCAGAGCATTGTTAGTAATCATTTCATTGAGGTTTGTTTTGTTCTAGTAGTGTTTGGTTTTAGCCTAGGTTTCTAGGCTGTCCTGCCTTGGTTCCTGGTCATTCAGGTAGTGTCAGGAGTAGGTTCCCTCTCAAGTTGGACAAGTCATTGGTTGGCTATTCTCACAAATACTTTGCCATATTCATCCCAGCACACTTTGCAGGTAGGACAAATTGTAGATCAAAGATTTTGTGACTGGGTTAGTGTCCCAGTCCATCCAGAAGATGGCTGGTTCAAGCTTTGTATACTCCATTAATAGGAGTATTTACTAGGGTCACCCTCATAGATTCCAGAGAGTTTAGTGCAGCAGCCTTTTTTTCTTCCTTCCTTCCTTCCTTCCTTCCTTCCTTCCTTCCTTTCTTTCTTTCTTTCTTTCTTTCTTTCTTTCTTTCTTTCTTTCTTTCTTTTTTGAGACAGGGTTTCTTTGTAGTTTTGGAGGCTGTCCTGTGACTTACTCTGTAGACCAGGCTGGCCTCAAACTCACAGAGATCCCTCTGCCTCTGCATTCTGAGTGCTGAGATTAAAGGTGGGTGCTACCACCACCAGGCCAGCAGCCTTTTCTTATTCCTCCATTTTTTTCCTGCAACCATTCCCTGGCAACACTCCAGCCACGTCTTCCAGAGAAGAAACTAGGCCAGCGAAACAGGTAGGTGATCTTCATATTTTCAGTTTCCTTGAATTCCAATCCCAATTCTTATACTCTGCTGTGTTGTAGAACACTTGGTGTGGCCTCTCTGTCCTCTCTGTGTCCATGCCACAGGGACTAAACATAACCGGGTTTAGTGAAAAACCCTGGGAGCCCACCACTGCCCAGCCCATCCCCATTCTTAAAATTTTAATAACTAGAAACACATCTATCTGGAAACCCAAGTGGCCACACTTGTCCGGATCACAGAAGATTCCTTACTAGGCAGCATACAGCCACCATAGTCTCTAAAGAAGCAGAGAAGGCAGCAAGGCAGTGGTGGCACACACCTTTAATCCCATTGCTCTGGAGGCAGAGACAGGCAGATCTCTGTGAGTTCAAGGCCAACCTCATCTGCAAAGCTATACAGAGAAACCCTGTCTGAAAAATAAACAAAGAAGAAGGAGTAGTAGAAGTAGAAGGAGAAGGAGAATGAGGAGAAGCAGAGAGGACAATATAAGAAAAAGAAAGAACCACCTACCCAACAAAGAGAAGACCACATTTAACATCAACTCAAACCTACATGCCCATTTAGGTCAATATGTGTCTACTTCAGCCCAGCAGCCTACCATAATAGGCCCTGAAAAATACAACATAGCTGCAGCTATGTTGTAAAGCAAGGACATCAGAAATGTCTTTATAAATGTTACAGGCCCTTAAAGAGTAAAGCAATTAATACATTAAAGAAATATATAAAAACACAGTGAATGAAGTAAATAAAAGAGTTTAATACCTGGAAGTGGAAATATAATAAAAAAACAAAAGTGAAAACAAACAAAGAAACAAACAAACAAAACCCACAAACTGGATAAAACTGGAAAAGAAAATTTCAGGAATGAGAACAGGAAGCTGAGAGGCAAGTATCACCAATGCAATATAAGAGATGGAAGAATGAATCCCAGGCAATAAAGACAACATAGATGAAATGAATACATGGACTAAAGAAAATGTTAAGTCTAAAAACAAACAAACAAACAAATAAATATAAAATCCTGTCACAAAAAAATCCAGCAAATTTGGAACACTATGAAAAAATCAAATCTGCAGGTGATAAGAATAGCAGAAGCAGAAGAAACCAAGGTCTAAAGCACACAAAATATTTCCAACAAAATCATAGAAGAAAAATTTCTTAACTAAAAAGGAGGTGCCTATCAAAGTATAAGAAGCATACAGAACACTGAAAAGATTGGACCATTAATGAAATTCCCCATGCCACGTAAGAACCAAAACACTAAATGCACAGTACAAGAAAGCCTTTTAAAATCTGCATCAGGAAAAACAAATAAATAAAACAAGAAACACACAAAAACTGACTTTTTAGAATAATAACTGACTTCTCAATGGAGAATATAAAAAGTAGAAGGACCAAGAAAGATGCTCTACATATTCTATGATACCACTGAAGGTAGCCTAGACTGCTATACCCAGCAAAATTTCCAATCACATTGGATGGAGAAAGACACTTCAAGGGAAAAAAAAAAAAAAAAAAACAGAAATAACAACCAAATGGGAATCAACAAATACTGCTCAATTTTCACTATCAATATTAATGATCTCTCTTCCCTAACAAAAAGACCTAGACTACAATAATGGATTTCAAAAAGGATCCATTCCTCTTTTGCATCCAAGAAACACACATTAAATCAAGGCTAGTATCACCTCAAGGTGAAAAGATGGTAAAAGATATTTCAAGCAAATGCAACTAATAAGCAAACTGGTGTAGACATTTCAATATATAATAAAATAGACTTTATACCAAAACAAATCAGAAGAGACAGGGAAGCACTACATACTCTTCAAAGAACAAACCAACAAAAAGACTTCAAAATTCTTAACATCAATATAGCAAACACAAGGATACCCATGCTTGTAAAATAAATACTACTATAATTTCAATCACATATTAACCCTCACAAACCAATAGTGGGAAACTTCCATACCTCATTCTTGCCTATAGACAGGTCATTCAGACAGACATTGTACAGAGAAGTGCTGAAGCTAACTGACATCATAAACCAAATTGACTTAATAGACATTTACAAAATATTTCACCCAAATAAAAAAGACACACCTTTTGAGTAGGTCGTGGAAACTTATCCAATATTGTTTGCATGCTTAGACACAAATCAAGTCTCAATGATTAAGAAGATTGACTGCTATAGACTGCAACTGGATATCAGAAAACCAAGAGAACTACAGCAACAGAATAAAAGAAACAACAGACAATTTAGAAACTTATGGAAACTGAACAACTTAGCACTGAATGAAAAATGGGCCAAGATAAAAATTAATGAAGAAATTAAAAACATTCAGGAATTAAATGAAAATAAAAACACAATAGACCCAAGCATATGCAACCCAAAGGAAAATTCACAGCACTAAGTGCTTACATAAAGAAAAAGAAAAAAAAAAAACACAAAAGACAAAAACAAAAACAAACAAAACAAAACCCAAGCTAACCAAACAAAAAAATAGAAAATAAAACTACCTTTTCCCAAAAAGAATGATCTCACACTAGAATACCTGAAAGCTATAGAACAAAAAAATAAAGAAAGAAAAAAAAGAAATTATGATCCAAAGGATTAGATAGCAAGAATAATCAAACTTAGAGGTGAGATCAATGAATTAGACAGAAAGAAATGAGAAAAACACGATATAATAAAAAATGAGTTTGTTTTTTGAGAAAAATCAACAAGATTGAAAAAAATCAGTTTAGCAAAAGGCTGAGAGAAAAGACCCAAATTACCAAATTGGAGATGAAAAGTGGGATATAGCAAAAGACACTGGGGAAATCCAGAGAAACATAAGGACATACTTTAAAAACCTGTAATTCATCAAATTGGAAAATCTAGAAGAAATGTATAATTTTATTGATAAATAACACTTACAAAAGTTAAATCAAGAATAGTAAGCAATTTAAATAAACATGTAAACCCTAGTGAAATAGAAATGCTAGCTAAAAGTCTAGCAAGCAAACAAGCCACAGAGCTAAATAGTTTTATCTCAGAATTCTCCTGAACAGTCAGGGAAAACTTAGTGAATCAATCATAATATGGAAATAAAAGGAACATTGCTTAATCCTATTTACAAGGCCACAGTTTTACTGATCTCTGAACCACATAAAGACCCCAAAAAGAAAGAGAATCATAGACCAATTTCCCTGTCGATGATCATTGCCAAAAAAAAATTGTGTAAAATACTTGCAAACTGAATTCAAGTACACATCAAAATATCATGATCATGATCAAGGAGGCTTCATTCCAAAGATTCTGGAATATTTCAGCATATGCCAATCAATAAAAGTAATCCACCATATAAACAAACTGGGACAAAAGCCACATGATCATCTCATTAGATGCAGAAAAAGACTTTGAAAAGTATTCAACACACCTTCAGGATAAAGTCCTAGAGAGATTAGGGATGTAAGGGGCACACCCAAACATAATAAAGGTAATTTAGCTCAATCAATAGCAAACAACAACTTAAATAGAGAAACTCAAAGCATTTCTACTGAAATCAGAAATGAAAAAAAGTTGTCTACCCTTCCTGTATCTATTTAATACAGTACATGAATTTTTAGTTAGAGTAATACGATGACTACCAAGGGGATACAAATAGGAATAGAAAAAATTCAAACTATCATTATTTGCAGACAATATGTTAGTATATATTAGTTGCCCTAAAAAAATGTCACTGTAAAACTTCTAGAGCTGATAAACACTTTTAGTAAAGTAACTGGATATAAATTAACTAAGGAAAACCCAGTAGCTTGTCTATATACAAATGAGAGAGAGAAGTCAGGGAAACAACACTATTCACAGTAGCCTCAAAAATATAAAAAATATATTGATATAACTCTAACCAAGCAAGTGAAAATCTTTAAGGCATAAAAATCAAGACATTGAAGAAAGAAATTGAGTAAGATATCAGAAGACAAAAAGATCTCCCATGCTCATGGATCTATAAGATTAATATTATAAAATGTCCATTCTACCAAAAGCAACCTTCACATTCAATTAAATACACATCAAAATTTCAACACAACTCATAACAGATCTTGAAAGAGCCATTTTCAACTTTATATGGAAACAAACAAAAACAGCTAAAACAATCCTTAACATACAACAACTGCTAGAGGGATCACCATCACTGATTTCAAATTGTACTATAGAGCTATAGTAAAAGTAAAATAATATTGACTTGAAAACAGACATGCTAATCAAAGCAATCAAATGGAAGATTCATAAATAAGTATGCACAACTGTGTAGGGGGAAATGCAGACCATGCCCACTTGAGGGCTGGCACAGGTGATGCTGTTCATCTGGTTTTTGATAAAGAAGCCAGAAGCCAGAAGCCAGAAAAAAAGGTGGCATATTCAATAAATGGTTCTGGTTAAACTGGATGTAAAAAAATCCAAATAGTTTCTTATTATCACCCTGGACAAAACTCAACTGCAAATGGATCAGACCTCAAAATAGTCCCAGATATCTGGATCAGGTAGAAGAGAAACTTAGTAACAGTCTTGAAATCATTGGCATAGGAAAAGACATTCTATATAATATCAATAGCAGAAGCATTAAGATCAACAAGTGGTAAATGGAACCTGATCAAACTGTTGAAACTGAGAAGCTTCTTTATGGCAAAGGACTCATTAATTCACACAAAGAGATATCCTGCAGAATAAGAAAATATGTTTTACAAACTACAATCTGATACAGAGCTAATATCTAAAATATATAACTTCTTTGGCCAAGACCATGAGATAAGATTGGCCAAGGAACTAGAGGAAACCAAAATACTACTGTTTTGGGAAAGAAACATAGCAATAAATGACTCCTAATGACATTCTACTATGCTCATAGATCAGTGCATTGCTCATCCATTATCAGAGAAGTTTCTTCGTGCATGAGATGGGAACAAACACAAAGCTAGAGAGTATGTAGAGAATGATACCTGGGAAACCTCAGTGCTAAAAGAGATGTCTCCATCTAATCCCTGCCCTCAGTGCTTAGGAACTCCATGGAAGAGGATGCTGAAAGAGGGTGAGAGTCAGAGGGGACAGATGGTACCATCAATACACTGTAATAGAATTAAATGAAAAATATAATCACCTTGATTTCTATGACAAACATTGAACGATTAAAGAAGTCATCTAACAAGTTTAAAAGAAACATTTTTCATGCTTAACTAAAGCTGAATCTATAAAATCGGATAAATTTTTATTTCTACATAGCATTATTAAGTACTTAACTACTTGTTCAATATATGATTGAAGTAATAGTGAAACTTAGTTTCTCAGACAATGAAGTTGAAGTAAAATTTACATGTTTATATGTATGTGTGTTTTCTAAACCAAGACAGAAGGTGACTATGAATTCAAACTAAGGATGGTATTCAAAAGTTCCTTTGAGCAATAGAAGCCATGCAAATGTAACTTTAACAATTAAACCTATTAGAAACTT
Source organism: Cricetulus griseus (assembly GCF_003668045.3). Classification (NCBI taxonomy): domain Eukaryota; kingdom Metazoa; phylum Chordata; class Mammalia; order Rodentia; family Cricetidae; genus Cricetulus; species Cricetulus griseus. The sequence goes on along the minus strand of NW_023276806.1, from coordinate 181,517,051 downwards.
ACTTTCCCCATCTTTGTTTCACTCTGCCCCGTAAAATACAAACTGACAGAATTAGTCTAAGGAGCTTAAATGAATTAGGTATAGCACAACAAGACAAATACTGCTGGGCAAATGCAAAAAGTGTGTCTTTTCATTTTAAGAGAAATTATTTGCTGTCTTCATGTGTTAGTATGGCTCTATCCTGAGAACAAGAAATTAGTGGTCCAAGGGCACTCTGATTTCTTTTGTACTGAAATTAATCTTTCCTCCAGAATTTCAAATGGCTTTCATCTAATATCCTAAAATATCCATAATTATAAATAGTGCTTTATATAACTTATTAACTTACCATTTTCAATAATTCCATTTCATAAAAGCTGTAAAGAATACTTAGATTCTCAAATAAGTTGCTGTGAAAAAAATCTATTGTAGTTTAGAAAATCCACACAGGTTGCAAGTTTCTAAACAACAGAAAAACTAAAAGCTATTTAAAATGTATGATAAACAATGTTGGTTATAAACATTGACATTCTATTGAAGGTGTTTATTGACTAACCTCATTTAGGAGTTTCCTTCTGGATTAATTTCCTGGCAGGATATCTATTTATATATTTATTAGGCACATGTCTGGAGTGTTCCATACAGATTAGATGGCTATTTATATGGGCAGCTGCACTCTTGCTAGGATGATATTCAAATAAAGAGTTATCCTAAATGTCCATGTTTCAGGTGATAATGAATGCTTTCACAGTGTGATAAATATGCAATCCTGCTGTTTATTCTGAAATTTTCAAGTGAACATCTGAAGGGCATTTATTATTTTGGTGGCCTGAAATTGAGGTCTGGGTAAATGGAAACAAATTTAGTTGAAGATTGTAGTTGTCCCAACCTGCAGGACAGCAACTTAGAGCAAGAAGTCCAGGGAAGGGAATGGGGACAAAAGATGGGAGAGAATGACCACAAGACAGGATTCTGATCAAGTGGCAAATTTTATTTTTTCCAGGCTAGTTTATATAGTCAGTAGTATGGGGTAGAGGGGAGGGGGAGAAGAAGCCAAGAGCCAGGTGTTGGTTCAGGCAGGATGTTAGAAAACTATAGAAAGAGGATGTTGGCAGGTTAAAAAGTTCATGGGTGGTGGGGAGAGTGAGGGTTACTTAGGTGAGTGGTGGGACACAGGAAGGTTGTTTGGTAAGTGGTGGGATGAGGGAGGTTTGCTTAGGTAAGCGGTCTTGTGGTTGGAACAAAGGATTGATGTCTGGGCCATATTATTCCTTCTGGGTGCTCATTCTTCTCAAAAGACAGTTCAATAACAGTATGGCTTGCCAAGTTTGGCCTAAAGGTTCATGCCAAATTGTATGGCTCACAACAGATGGTAATCCCATTTACTCATCCATTTATTTTGCACATATTAATTCAAACATCTTGCACTGTGTTTAGAATTGTCTCTATTCCACTCTCCCTGTGAGGTGCTGGCTGCATGAAGATGCCTGTGATTGGATACTGCCTCAAGGAGCTTATGATGTCAGGGCAAGGCAAGAGTCGGTAAGTAACAAGCTCTTAGTCTAATCAATGCCAAGAGCATTTTATCTTATGAATTTCAGGCATTTCCTAGATGATCATATAATGCAACATGTCAAACAATATAGCCTGATATTTTAGACATGCCATTTCCTGAACTTTTTTACTAAACATGCAGGTTAGTATGATGGCTTTACCTCAGGTTTAGCAAGATTTTTGAAAGTTGCAAATTGATTTCCGCATTTTTTCTCTTAAATTCTACATATATGCTTATGTCTGTCTATCTATCATCTATCTATCTATAAATACATTTGTGGTTTCCCAATCTTATAGCATTTGAAAATCATGTAACTTATTCAGGAATGGAGACTTCAGTTTGGTCTTAGCTGTGAATTAACAATTTTTCATTTCTTAGTCCCCACACAGAGAATCTTCTGAATATCTGAGATATTAATTCAATATAATTACTTTTGTCCAATGTATTAAATTTTTAGAAAAGTTGGTATCATTGCTTGGAAAAAAGCTAGAACAAACTATCAAATAGCAAATTTAATTAGATTTTGGTGAAGATTCATACATGATTGCTTAAGAAATGTAGATTTTTCTTGTCTCACAGAACTGGAAAGTGTAGGGATGAGCCTTGATTTATGATTAAATGAGGTTCTCTCTATTCTATGTGTACTAAATTGGAGCTTAGGGAGTAGAATCTGGTTATTTTAATCAGGGCATATTTTTAAAATATAAATTTATTATGTGGAGGTATGCATGCATATGAACCATAGTGTATTAATGGAGATAAGAGGACAACCCACAGGATTTGGTTTGGTTCTCTTCTTCCACAATGTGGGTCTTGGGGATCTAACTTCCTACTGTAGTATTGGTACCAAGTGTCTTTACCCCTTGAGCCATCCCACTGGCCGAATCAAAGCTTACTGCCTTGAATAAATGTACTCATTCTCTCATTATCATAGAGACAAAGGCAGAAGATAGGTGGATCTGTTGTAGCATTACTTCATCAGCTTTATCTACTTGTTTTGTTACTTAGTAACACAAGTGTAAATAAGTAGAGCTAATTAAATAGTGCCTTTTGGTTTTTAGAAAGATTAAGTTTATATGTGTATAATTTAATAGCACTCACCAAAATTTCCAATTTTCATACTGTTTTATATGGATGTAGGCTCTAGATCAGTTCATACGATAGTCAGGTACTGAAAAGAATCAGCTATTTCTCCAGCAGAGGATACTGAATCTTCCCCACATGTCTAAAGATAAGCCACACTACGTATAAACATAGAAATCTGAGTTGAATGATGCTTTTTGATCAGGGAAGCCCCTTAAAGAATTTTTTTTTCTGTTTTGTCATGCAATAATTCATGCCCTGGCTGAGGTTATTTTAATAGGCCATTCTAAAATTAATTTTTCTTTACATTAAAAACAATCTTTTCTACATACCAATTCTAGTTCCCTCTCCCTCCCATCCTCATGTTCCACCAACCAACTGCCATCCCACCCCATCCACTCCTCAGGAAGGGTAAGGCCTCCCATAGGGGATCATCAAAGTCTGTCACATCATTTGCGGAAGGACCTAGGAACTCCCCTGTGTATCTAGTCTGAGGGAGTATCCCTCCATAAGTACTGGGCTTCCAAAGCCCATTAGTGCACTAGCAATAAATACTGGTTCCATTGCCAGAGGTTCCAAACAGTGCTCAGGACCCCCAACTAACACCCACGTTCAGGGAGCCTGGTCTGGTTCTATTCTGGTTCCCCCGCTGTCAGACTGGTGTCTGAGCTCCCACTTGCTCAAGTCAGCTGTTTATGTAGGTTTCTACAACATGGGCATGATACCTTCAGTCCTCCCTCTCTATAACTGGATTCCAGGAGTTTGACTCAGTGCTTAGCAGTGACTTTCTGCTTCTGCTTACATCAGATATGTGATGAAGGCTCCAAGATGAGGTTAAGGTAGTTATCAATCTCATTATAGTGGAAGGCATTTAAGGTAGCCTCTCCACTATTGCTTAGATTCTTAGATGGGGTCATCTTTGTGGATCTCTGGAGATTTCCCTAAGGCCAGATTTCTTGTTGAGTCCATAACAGCTCCCACTTTTAAGCTATCCCTTTCCTTGCCCGCTACCTCTTCTTCCCCCAACTCAACTTTAATCGATCTTAACAGATTTACTTTTAATTTGTTTTCTAACCTTGAGTTATATCATTTGATATAGCATTTTTAAGTTTTGTCCATTTTTTCATAATTTTCATCATTTCATTTTTCTTATGGCTAAATAAAAATAAATATTTCATTAAAATTTATACTAAAACAATAGAATCTATTGCTGTGGGTCTTGGCTATCTGTCAGAACCTGATGGTAAAATCCTTGGCTCCTAGATTCAATGGTCTTACCATGCTGTTAAATTGGTGAGCTATAATAAAGATTGACATGACAAAACATGTCAATTGAAACAACAGTGTCATGGGTTTTATGATAGTAACCAACAACATTCTCTTAGAGATCATACCTAAGATATAAGATACCTATCCATAAGATAGATCACAATCCAGGTACTGTAATCATGGCTAAGAAGCCATTGCTGTGGTGGGGTTGAGTTAATAAACCCTAAGAAATAATAATCTACTCTTCTTTTCCAAAATTGGAAAATACCAAACTGCCTTCAAAGTACTTACCCTTTTACTCATAGATTAGTACAACTCTCAGCCCTCATTAGAAAAACTTATTGATGTAGTAGATGACAGTTAAAGAGATTCACATGATGTGAAAATGTAGAAAATAAGTGACTGTGCTGTGATCATCACTCCCCATTAAGATTTGTAGACCATCACTGAAAAGAGGGCAGAAAAACTGTAAGAGCCAGATCTCGGGGGAGGATTTTGCTAAAACATTATCGTTTGCACATGACAGGACTGTTTCATTCATAAATTCATGGCATTGCTGGTTGTCTGCACATGTTTGTACAAAATCAAGATAGTCAATACATCAACGTGGATAGGGAAAAGATTCATGATATCCTACCCCCATAGATGTGATTTGGGCAGGTGATGACTGCTGAGGGAGTGAAAGTCAGTATTCTTTATCCAGTGTGACTCATGGTATATTTCCCAATCTCCAATGGATAGACCTACACGCATGAATATATGAGCATTTGTCTTAGTTAGGGGTCTATTGCTGCAATGAAACACCATGAACAAAAAGCAATCTCGTGAAGGAAAGGGTTTATTGGGTTTACAGTTCCATATTTTAGTACATCACTGATGGAATCCAGGACAGGAACTCAAACATGGCAGATACCTGGAGTTGATACAGAGGCTCTACAGGGTGCAGTTTACTGGCTTGCTCCACATGGCTTTCTTTCAGCCTGCTATCTTATAGAACTCAAGACCACGAGCCCAGGGTGGCCCCACCCACAAGTGGCTGGGTCTCCCGTACCGGTCACTTATTAAAAAATACTCTACAGGTTGGCCAACTGCACAATCTCCTGGAGGCATTTGGTCAGGCAAGGTTTCCTCATTTCAGATGATTACAGTTCTTGTCATGTTGTCATAAATCCAGCCAGCAGCACATTACTAATTGTATTCAGTCATTTACAAAAAAGAAGAAGCGGGGAGGAGGAAGAAAAAGAAAACGAAGTTTGTTTGAAGTTGAGAAGATTATGGATAGGTTCATGAGGAGTTGGAGAGGATAAGTGAGGTGAATATGATCTAAATGCATTGTGTTTTTGTATGAAGTAATCAAAGAATATACATTTTAAGAACACATTCTCTTTAGGATTGTGATTATTAACATAAATGCTTGACTTGTATTTTGGAGGGTCTTCAGCAATCTTTATTTTCTTGCCATTTTTATTTAAATTCTTTTATATTACTCATATTTACATATACATCCCCCATTTCCTCACACTCCCATCCTCCAATATTCCCCACCAAGCCCCCTCAACCCATCCTCCAACTTCTCCCCAGGCATAGTGAGGCCCTCCCCCATGGACCTTCAAAGTCTATCATATCATTTTGGGGAAGGGCCTAGAGCCTCCATGCTGTATCTGGTCTGCAATAGTATCCCTCTATAGGGAATGGGCAAGAATAGCTGACTATTTTTGTTTTGGTAAATGTATCTATCCTCCTAAATTATGAGTTCTTTATCTAAGATCTTACAGGGGCTCTATAGGGTGTGGAATTAATATATTGGTGAATTATTGGCAGATCAGATTATCTTTAAGAGTAAGAATAAAATAGACTCTTAGGTGGATTAAAATGAATAATTTTCTATCTATCCAACCTTCTTTTGCATGAATGATAGTGTAGAAGTTTGTGCACCATCAATGTGTCAATAACCACTTCTATTTGGATGATTGAGACTGTGAAGTTTTAATAATGAAATAATGGTTCGTTTTTTCTTACTATCTTGGTATATAAGAGAAAGAGCTTTATAGAAAGGCTAAAGAAACAAAGGGTACATTGCTAATAAATTAAAACAGGAAATTCAACAAACCACTAATTGCTCTTTTGGAACTGAGTCAAAAATACAAATATCTCTTTCAGATGTCAATGCTCTCTCTCTGGGGAGAGGAGATGATATCACAAAACAGACATGAATCTAGGCAAATATATATTTAATTCCAAATTCTAGAAAAGAAGACTGAAGCAGGATTTCAAGCTAAATAATATTTGAGCCTAGAAATGGGCAAACATATTCAGGAGGACTGTGAAGCTTTATAAGACTCAGAGCTGGAATAGGGCAGAAAGTTTTGTTAGTAAAGTGCTTTTCTTATAACTGCTAACATCTCAAAAGCTGGGTCTGGTAACATACATTGATGGGATGTACTAATTATTGCAGAACTGGTGATGCAAAGATAGATGGGTTTCTGAGTATTACTGGATGGCATGCCTAGATGACTTAAGAAGTTTTAAGCTGTGAGGAACTCTGTCTAAATATAAGAGGATTGACCCATGATCTACTCAGAAGCCTACCTTTATAAACCCTTTCATTGCTTTCTGTTGTGATTTTCCCATACTACCCCCTGCTATCCAAGACCCCTCCAGAAGGTATTAGGGTCTCAGTAAGTGATTCTGCTATTGTTCTTCTCAGATCTTTCCCCTGGGAACACTCAAAGGTTTTACTTGTAGTCTTTCCATGAACTTCCAGCATTTGCATAAGGCCAGATAATACCCTCAATTCTCCTTTTTCTCAGTTCTCTTTCCTCAGGTCTCCCTAAAACATCACATGCCTTTTTCCTCTTCCAGGACCTTCCAAGGGCTATTCTATTCTAGACAGGAGCAAATAAATCCTGGAGAATTGGCCCAAACTTTATATAAAATACACAACCAGCAACCTAACTAAATGTTTAGGTTCTTAGATACCAAAAAGATTGATATTTAAGCATTTTATAGTTGATCCGAAACCATCTAAGGAAGTTAATAGTGAATCCATATCCACATACTGATTTAAAATAAAGGGCCTTGAAATTCATATTAAAAGCCCTATCCAACAATCTAACTCCAAATACTCAGGTCCATTTCATAAACATAAACAATATGAGAAACATGATCCCCAAATCACTAATCCCATAGTAATGATCCCAAAAGAGAATAATCAAGACAAATTTCAAGACACAGAAATGGAAAAAAAAGTATATCTATCTCCAATGAGTTCAATGAATTAAAAATAAGACCTAAATAATGAAAGAAATTAAAGGTACAGGAATAAACTCTTTATTTAAGCCTAAAAGCCATAAAGACATAGTGTAATTAAATAAAATAACAGTTCAGGATATGAAAACAGAAATCAATAAAGACAAATACTAAAGAAATAAAAATTGAAAATTAAAATCTCAGGAAATCAAAACACCACCTCATGACAAAGACTTACAACCAAAATGGGACCACCACGGGTAAGAAAGAGCATCAGCTTGAAAACAATGTCAAAGAACTGGATCACCAATTTAAAATATGATAAATTTTTAAAGCATAATGAATGAATTATGCAGGATGTAGGGGACACAATGAAATTATTAAACTGTTAATTGTGGTTTTGGAATCAGGGGATGAATTCTAGGTAATTACATAAAGAACATTTCCAACAAAATCATAGGAGAAAGTTCACCAAATCTTGCAAAAAGGGATTCTCATTCAAGTACATACAAGTACAACATAGATGGGGCCAGTAGATAAACTCTTCATATAAGTAAAACCACTGAACATAAAATAAAGGGTATTGAAACCACAATAGAGCAGGTCCAAACTGTTAGTAAAGGCAGGATATTATAATAAGAACCAATTTCTCAGTGGAATGTTTAAAAACCAGCTCTTAGAGACATGTGATTCAAGTTCTGAAAGACCACAGATGCCAGTCCAGACTTTCTATCCAGGAAATCTATCCACAATAATTGATGGGTGAGGAGAAATTTTCCATGAAAAATATATCACCACAACAGAGTAATTATACTTAACTCCTTTTATATATGTGTGTTCTTATATTAAAGGAAGCTTTTATAGTAGGTATTCATGTGACATTTTCCAAAGGAATTTGGTGTTGGTCATACATCCCCATAGTCCCTTCTTTATATTCACCTTTATTCCTACTCTATTTAAATAATATTATTCCATTACTTATCTTTCCATCACCTCATTCCATGTACCTGAGTTTTAAAGATTCCCCCCATATAGCCTTACTAGTTTCCTAATCTCTCAGTATAACAAATGAAATACCCATATCTCTATATTCAAAGCTAACATTCACAAATGAATTTTATGGCTGGCATGGGGGTAGCCAACTGGCTTCTGATTGAATTTTAGGTCTATTTCATAGAAGGGAATAAATATATGATGCTATAAGCCTGATTAAATACCTCCTGGAAGATCACAGACCCATGCAAGACAGGAGATCCAGCCTTCCAAAATTTCTGGATAAATGAGGTAAAGATTCATGTGGCTGAGAAGCTATTGACAATTGATGGCTACTGTGGAAAGATAAATCAATACTATTTGGAAGTTTGACTCTTGTTATATTTCTCATGATCCAGTAGAAGGTCTCATGCCCATGTACACTGTGGAAATAATAATTGGATTTAGTGAGTTATTAAAAATAAGATGAATGCCAAACTGATAGCTGGGAAACCAGCATAGGAATTTTCCAGACCCCTGAGTGAGGATGTTAGTTTGGAGGTCTGGGCAGTCTATGGGGCCTCTGGCAGTAGATCATTGTTTTTCCCAGAGTATAAGAATGTACTCTGGGAGCCCTCTCCACATAGAGGGATACTGTTTCAGCCTAGACACATGGGAGTGGGCCTAGGCCCTGCTCCAAATGATATGACAGATTTTGAAGATCTCCCATGGAAGGCCTCACCCTCCCTGGGGATTCTGCAGAAATAGGTTGGGATAGAGGGTTGGCTGCTCACAGGAGGAGGGGAGGAAGAGGGAACTGGGATTGACATATCAAAGAAGCTTGCTTCTAATTTAAATTTGGTTTAATTACAATTATAAAAAAATAAAATGGCATGAAGGTGAGAGGGAGCTATGTTTCTGGGATCTAAAGGAAAAGTGAAAGGGAGATAGGGTTGATATGAACAAGACACACTGTATATATGTATGGAACTGCCAAGGGTAAATGAAAATAGCTTAAAATATGATAGAAAGAAAAAGCCAAAAAAATGAGATAATTAACACGATCATACAGGACAGACAATGTAATGGACAATTACAGAACATTTCACAGAAAATAAAATAAAAGAACAAGTGCACACCCTCTCAGTCATCAATGTAACTTTATCCAAAGTAAATCAGATAACAGAGCACAAGGAAATCCTCAATAGGTACACGGACATTTAAGTATTCCCCTGCTTTCTATCTGTCTAGAATTCAGTAAAAATAGAAGTCAACAACAAAGAACATCACAGAAAATACACTAATTCATGATTATTAAGGAGTACACTAATAAATGGTAGAGTTATCATTGGTAAAATTGAGAATAAAAGTTTAAAATTTCTACAAATGATCAATAATGAAAGCACAGCATAACAAAGATCACAAGAGGGAAGTTTATCACTCAAAATACATTAAAAACCGGAGGAACCTCAACTCACTGACTTACTGATAGTAGAATTAAAAAAAAATCAGATCAAACCAAACTTAAAATATTCTGAAAGAAATATCTAAGATAAAGGAGGGCATACATGAATAGGAATGGAAGCCACAACATTTAACTATGACTTAAAAATCAATGAAACAGCGTTTATATTTTTTGTGCCTGATTAAGACAGAAAAAAAAAACCTTCAAAATTGATTGGAGGAGGGGGCTCCTGGGGCATCAACTCTTACTGGGAACTATTAGCCAGTGAGGGCTTTGGGGGAAAGGAGGGTCACTTTCCTTTAGCAATATGACCACTAGTAAGTTTCCCATGCTTATAATCATGTGAATAGCACTAATTGGGCTCAGGCTCAGTGCATTACAAATAAATACATATATAAATAAAAATTAATAAAAGAATGACAAGAAATTGAAGGGTTATGTGAAGGGGGCAATGGGGAAATTTATGGGGATGTGAACAAAATATAGTACATACCTAGTTTTATAGGGTTTGATTGGGTGGGGGTGGGTTTAATGTGCTTTTGATAATTTGTTTATTCATTTCTACTCTGATTTGATTACTTTTTATTTGCTTTGTTTGTGTTCTAAGGAGATATATGGAGAAAGTATGTAGAGATGGATTGGTAGGGATGACCTGGGAGGAAATGGGAGAAACGAAACTAAAATCAGAATATATTGTATGACGTTTCATTGTAAAAGAAATGTTAATAGGGTACATTAAAATTTCATAAAGTATTTAAATTCTATAGTCTGGAATACTGGGAAAATCAACCAGAAATGGAAGAATTTCTTGCAGCATATCGTCTACCAACTAAACCAAACCTGAGATGGACAATTTAATAAAGCAGTAGCAAACAACAATGTTATGATAAATCTTTCTGCCAAAAGCCGCCTGAGACTTACCACCATGTGGGAAGTCTCTTCTGCCCGCCGTGTAGATGGACAAAATAATACAGAGACATATTAGGTACAAAGCTGCTTGGCCAATGACTAGGATATCTCATCTATTAGCTCAGTTTTAATTATCATAAATCTATATATTTTATAAGACTTATTTTGTAGAGGATGCCCTTCGCTGACACCCTCTCTTGCCGGTGGCTCACAACCTGCTGCTGGAGGAGGTGAAGGGAAAAAAGGACACTTCCTGCTTAAATGAATCTCCTTGTTATGTCACTTCCTGCCTGGATCACCACTTCTCTACTACATTTCCCAGAATCCTCTTTGACTTGTAGTCCTGTCTAACTTGCAGTTTCATTGGCCAAACAGAATTTTATTCAACAATCAATAAGATAAACATACACAGAAGTACTTCCCCCATCACAACATGATTGAAATAATAATAAAAAATCATATTTCTATTATCCAAGCTTAAAGCCAAATATTTAGTAGAGAATCCCATCAAAACTTTAAATAATTTAAATCTATACTTCTTAAAGTATTGCATTTACTAGAAATGGGGGCAATTCTTTTAATTCTTCCTCTGAAACAAATATTATACTGATAAACCAGAGAGAAACAGCAGCAAAGAAAATACAAAATAATATCTCTGATGAATATAGATGCAAACATTTTCCATAAATACTTAAAAATCAAGACAAGGATCTAATCAAAAAGTTCACTTATAATGAACTTCATTCTAGAGATGTTAGATGTTTCAGAAAATATAACTCAATGAATATAATTTATCATATAAATGGCCTCATATGCAGATATGACATACTCATCTTAATAAATGCAGGAAATACTGATAAAAACTCAATATCCCTTTATGACAAACCCCCTGAGAGATTGGAAACATAATTAACATTATACAAAAAACAAATCTATAAAGATTGCCATATATATTGAAGAAAATAAATTGAATGTAGCACTTTCAGTTTTAGCTAGAAAAGTAAGACAACAATTTTCATCTTTCATCTTTGTGGCAGGGTACAAAATCAATAAAACAATGAATGGCTTCCTGATACACCAATGGCAAACAAATTGAGAAACATATTATAGAAAAAATCCCACTCAAATAGAAAAAATAGAAAGTGAATGGAAACACACACACACACACACACACACACACACACACACACACACCCTTTAAATAAACTTAAACAAAAAAGGAAGGGTCTCTAGAATGTAACTATTAAAATAGTGAATGATGAAATTGAAGACAATATGGAATGGGAAAAACTCCCCTGCTCATGGAGCTGTAGAATCAATATAATTAAATAAACCACCTAGCAAAAGCATTGTAGAAATTCAAGATAATCCTGAATCAAAATTCCAGTAGAATCTTTTCATAGAAATAAAAAAATACATCTCAAAATTCATGCAGAAATTCTAATCACAAAGCATGTTCTTGAGGATAAGATGCAAAATTTGAACCTTAGAGATCATATATCAAAGATTTCATTTTACCATTTTCAAAAGAAATTATTTTTGTGATGTGCCAACATTCATAGGCCCATAATCATATCACACCAGAGTAATCACCTATAAGAAGATGAAATAATAATGGAAATAGTCAAAATTCACACATTGCAGGTCAAATTTGGTGCTAGTAAATGATATTAAGCAGCTTATAGTGATGAATGTTTATCTAATGTGAAAAAAATTGTTATTACATAATTTAGGTGCTTGGTTTGTCAGAAGTGTTACAGTGTTTCATTGCATCAATGTAATGGTTAAGGAATTAAAATTTTATTCAATATAAGGCAATAGGCTTGAAGAGAGTTATAAAAATTTAGCAAGGTGAAAATCTATGTGTTTTGTTTATTTTGTCACTCATGTGAAATCTATGAGTCAAATTATTTAAAAAATGAGAAACACAACCCAAAATGAGTTAATATGGGTTTTCCCATTTCAATTAAGCAAATCTAACTAATTCCCTAGAGATGTGCCTGGAGGCTAGTCTCCTCCATGATTCTCAATTCTGTCAAGTTGTCAATCAATATTAAACATTTACTATTCCAATAAATATGAATGTGATTCTCTGGACAAAGAATTTTCTCATGCTGCACTCTACAGGTAAAATACTGATAAAGCTTTCCAATGTAATTGGAAAAAAGAGACAAGAAATTTATAAATAAATTAATGATGTGTATCTAAGGACTTTAAAATTGTAAAGAGATAAAATATGGCAGGTAACCATAATTAGAACATCGTTTTGGTTACACGTTTATCTTAAAATATGAAATTAATTAGAGATACCTATTTACGGATTCTCTCATGTAGCAGTGTGAAAAGTTATATGTGGATTTTTAGAAAGTTTTACTAATAGCAATACTTAAAACAACCTTTAAAAAGTAAAAGTTTGGTGTAATATAATCCAATATAGTTATGATATGTAAAACACATGAACATTAACATTTTATATGATAAACTATTAGTGTACAAAATTTGAATTATTTGGTGTCTAAAGTTATCCTTTGTTTTAATGTATCTGAAACCCCATACTATTGCTTTTGTGTGGCATGAAATTTCAATGGTGATGTTTTAAAACTTAGATTCTACTTTGGTCCCCATCCCTATGAAATGTCAGTAGAATATATTGTAAAAGCATATTCTGAAGATATTTGGATGTGAAGGAAATGATTAACCATTTTATCAAAATACTTTCAATACTCACACCACTGAATGACAGTCAAAATACGTTATTATTGAGCTCATTAAAAGTCCATTTTACAATGATACATTTACTGTTTGGCGATATTAAATAACCGAGGCAAAGAACAATTGCAAGGATCCTTTATCAAGCCTCCTGCTAATTATATATCTATTACTTCAGCACTAAACATTTGGAATTAGCTATGTCCTCCAGCTGGCGCCTGAGCCTCATGTGAGTCTAGGCACTGCTCTGGCCCCTGACCTTCCCCATCAACCCGTGCTTGCTTCTGCCTGAGCCCCCCTGGACAAGAATGGACCTGCCCAGACCAGAAGGCCCACCCTAGGTCTGGACACACCTCACTCCATTCACCCTGTGCCCTTTGGCTGCAACCTGAGAGAGGGAGAAACCCCCACGTGCACCCACTGGAAGAAGGGATGGAAGAAGACAGAGTGTGAAGACACTCAACAACAGAAAGACTAATATGACACCTCCAGAATCTAGGGACTCCACACCAGTAAGAACTGAAAAGCCCAATGTAAAGGGTGAAAAATAGACAGACCCTAAAATTATCTTTATGAAGATAATATAGACCATTAAAGAGGAAACAAGAAAATTCCTTAAAGATATAGAAGCAAAACAAGCAAAAAAATACATGAAATGGAGGAAAAGACAGACCAAAAAATTCAAGAAATAAAATAATCCCTTAAAGAATCTAAAGAAAACCAAGAAAAACAGCCAAACATGTCAAGGAAATAATTCAAACAGTTCATGGTTTGAAAGCACAATTAGAAACAATAAAGAAAACACAGAATTAGGGTATGCTGAAAAGAGAAATGCTGGGTAAATGATCAGGAACCACTGATGTAAGCAAAACCAACAGAATACAAGAGATAGAAGAGAGAATCTCAGGTGTTGAAGACTCATTAGAGGTTATACAGTCATTGACCAAGGAAAATCTCAAGTCCAACAAATCCCTAACACAAAATATCCAGGAAATATATGACACCTTGAAAAGACCAAACTTAAGAATAATAGGTATAGAAAAAGGCTAAGAAATTCAGCTTAAAGGTACAGAAAACTTATTCAACAAAATCATAGAAGAAAACTTCCCCAACCTAAAGAAGGATATGCCTATGATAGTACAAGAATCTTACAGAACACCAAATAGACTGGACCAAAAAAGGGACCCCCATCATAAAATGCTCTAAACACCAAGCATGCATATTGAAGATTATTAAGATCTGCAAAAGAAAAAGGCCAAGTAATATATAAAGGCAGACCTATTTGAATTATACCCAACTTCTCAATGAAAAATTTGAAAGCCAGAAGATCAAGGATAGATGTTCTACAAACTCTAATGGAACATGGGTGTCAGCCCAGACAACGGTATCTAGCAAAGCTTTCAATCACTATAGATGGAGAAAACAAGGTGACAAAACCAGATTTAAACAATACATATCCACAAATCCAGCCCTACAGAAATTAATGGAAGGAAAACTCCAATTTAATGAAGATAACCATGATCAAAAAACCATAGGCATTAGATAATCCCACTTTACCAACCACCAAAAAAGTGGGGAAATCCACACACAGTAAGACCAACAACAACAAATCCAAAACAAACAAGAATCAACAATCAATGTTCATTACTATCCCTCAATGTCAATGGTCTTAACTTGCCTATAAAAAGATACAGGTAACAGAATGAATACGAAGACAGAATCCATCCATCTGCTACATACAAGAAACACATCTCAATTTCAAATATAGACGGTACCTCAGAATAAAGGATTGGGAAAAGATTTTCCAATCAAATGTATCCAAGAAACAAGCTGGTATAGCAATGCGAATATCTAACAAATTAGACTTCAAAATAAACTCAATCAAAAGAGATGAAGAAGAAATCACAGGAAAAGTCCATCAAGATGAAGTCTCAATCCTGAACATCTATGCCCCAAATAAAAAGGCACCCACATTTGTAAAAGAAACATTACTAAAGCTCAAATCACACATAAAACCTCACACACATAGAGTAGAAATTCAACACCAAGCTCTCACCACTAGATAGGACCACCAGACAGAAACTTAAGAAAGAAACAAAAGAACGACCCAATTGGTTTTAACAGATATATATAGAACATTCCATCAGAACACAAAAGAATATATGCTCTCATCAGCACCACATGGAATCTTCTCTAAAATTGACCACATACTCTGCAAAGTAGTAAAGCTACACAGATACAAAAAAAATGTAATATCCCTGTATCCTATCAGACCAACATGCTTTAAAGTTAGAATTCAAAAACAACACAAAGTGCAGAAACCCTAAAACTCATGGAACTTAAATAATGTGAAATTGAACCATTCCTGGGTCAAGAAGAAATAAAAAAGAAATTAAATACTTCCTAGAATTCAATGAGAATGAAGACACAACATACCCAAACGTATGGGCCACTTTGAAAACAGTGCTAAGAGGCAAATTCATAGCACTAAATGCCCATATAAAGAAACTTGAGAATAGTCACACTCTAGAGAATTAACAGCTCAACTGAAACCTCTAGAACAAAAGGAAGCAAACACACCCTGGAGAAGTAGATGCCAGGAAATAATCAAACTGAGGGCTGAAATCAGTAAGGTAGAAACTAGGAAAACACTGCAAACACTCAATGAAGCAAAGAACTGGTTCTTTGAGAAAGTCAACAAGATAGACAACCCTTTATACAAACTAACCAAAAGGCAGAGAGAGAGCATGCTAATTAACAAAATCAGAAATGAAAAGGGGACATAACAACAGACACTGAAGAAATCAAGAGAATCATCAGGCCAAACTTTGAAAACCTGTACTCCACAAAATCTAAAGGAAATGGACAATTTTCTGGGGTAGATATCACTTACCAAAATTAAATCAAGAACAGATAAGCAAGTTAAACAGACCTATAACCCATAATAAAATAGAAGAAGTCATCAAAAATCTACCAACCAAAAGAAGCCCAGGGCCAGATGGATTCACTGAGAATTGTACCAGAAATTCAAAGAAGAGCTAATACCAGTACTCCTCAGATTGTTCCACTTAATAGCAGCAGAAGGGACATTACCAAGCTCTTTTTATGAGGCTACAATTAACTTGGTACCCAAACCACATAAAGACAAAAGGAAAAAATAGAATTACAGACCAATATCTCTCATGAACATCAACACAAAGATATTCAATAAATACTGGCAATTCAAATACAAAAACACATCTAATACAAAAACACAACATGATCAAGTTTGCTTTATTCCAGGAATGCTGGGATGGTTCAACATATGAAAATCCATCAATGTAATCCACCATAGAAACAAACTGAAAAAGAAAAACTACATGATTATCTTACTAGATGCTGAAAAACCCTTTGACAATATCCAACATCCCTTCATGATAAAGATCTTAGAGAGATCAGGAATAACAGGAACATACCTAAACATGACAAAAGCAATATACAGTAAACCAACAACCAACATGAAACTAAATGGAGAGAAACTCAAGGCTATTCCTCTAAAATAAGGAACAAAAAATGAGTAATTAAAAATAATAAAAAAAGATTTAAGAAGCAAAAGATAAATACTGTTGGAATTATACTATTTCCACGAGCAGCTGGATTATACTAATTTAACATAAAGTTTGATTTTATAAGAAATTTTCAAACTGTATTCCAAATGTCTACTATTACCATTTCTTTAATTCTCCAATATTTGGAAATGTTAGTATTTGTATTTTAGTCATTCTAAGAGTTGTTCAATTTCCTTCAGACACATAATGTTAATTATTCTTTCAAAGTATTTTCTTCTTTTGTAAGGAATCTGTTTACAACACTTTTTCTTTCTCATTTTTTATTTAGTATCTTGAGGACTTTAGGACATTTGTTTTGATTATACACCAGATCCATCCATCAACTCTTCCCAGATACAACTCTACCCCACAAAATGACTTTGTGTCATTTCTCTCTCTTTAAATATAACATCAATTCCAATTTATGCTGCCCATATTAAAACAGATATGCAGCCCCTCATTGGAGTTTAGTCAGCCTACCAGGAACTACTCTTAAAGAAAATTGTGTCTCTGCCTCATGGCAGCTATCTATTATCAAAGCTCCTCAGCTAGAAAGGGTACTTCCTGCCCATAGTCACTTTGCATCCTGTGATTTGGTCAATTTTGCAATTGTTTACATCTTGTACATGCTACCACAACCACAGTGAGTTCTAATCATCAATTGCTCTCCTATATCTACAAAACAGTTTCTTTGTAGTAATCCTCTTACTCTGCTTATTACATTCTTTCCAAATTCTCTTTGACAATTACCCCTGTGTCTTTGGAGGCATGTGTGATAGAGATGACCCATTCATGTATAAGAACTTTATATTTTCTCATTCTCTATAACTTTACAAGTTGTATGTATCTGCAGTTTTTGTTCTGCTGCAAATAGATGTTTCTATTGTGGGGTCAAGAGATCATTAATTTATGTATATAAAGACATGTCACCTAGCAGAATAATAGTAGGTCCACTTCTAGGAGGATCTATGATCAATCTACTTATAGTGGGATCTATGACCAATCTAGCCACAAGTTCTTGCCAGATAATGGTAGAAGGTATGGTTTAATCTTGTTGTGTAGGAGTTAAATCCATTAGAATGTGGTTGGTTACTTCCATGGTGTTTGTGTCACTACTTCACGAATGAACAAATCATGTCTGAACAGTGGTTATTGTAGCTCACAGGTTTTACAGCAGGGTAAGCGTGGTGATTATTTTTGTCCTTTGTTGACATGTGTAGCACTTCTTATCACCATAAAAGCTAGAAATTGAATTAAGCTACCACTTCAGTATAAGCTTTTTATCTCCATGGTTTGTTTCTCAAGTGTGTGGTATGTTCAATAACAGGGTCTTCCTCTGAAGATCTTAAAATGACCTAAAGTGTTGGCTATTACAAATAAGGTTTGAATGTTTGTAGGATCATACTGGCCCAATAACTCCAAAAGAGAATAAACAATTCCTGTCCAAAAAAATATCTGAACCTTATATTTATTAGCCTATGGTGTCTATCAGGGTTGTTGTTTAAATCCCATTTAAAATTAGCTTTCTCCAATGTTGTTTTCTATATTTTCAGTTACACAGTTTACATTTAGGACTAATTTCTTTTTTTTAATATACCAGCTCTGTTTATAAATATTGAGTGTGTGTGACTCCAAATATTTCAGCAATATCCCTACCTCAAAGTCTTTCTTTGGAAGCCTTCCTTCCTTCTACTGGTCCTGCATGCCATATTAGGTATATGGAAGATGTTTAGAGGCTCAGAGAAAAATTCTCATGTATTATGTGATGCTTTTATTATATTTAGATAATTCTCTGAAGTATTAATTGGATATAGTTGCTCTCCTTATATCATTTTTATAAAAGTCCATTGTAATGTAAGAGATCTTGTAAGACTGAGCTCATCTGAGGTAAGCAGTAAGCACTTAAACTCTCTTAGATTCTCACAGCTTAAGCGACACTTGCCTGGGAACCGGTTTCATAATATAGAATAGTGATTCTGATGTCTTTACCTGACCCTGATGAAGAACTTGCTTCCTTTATTCCACTGCTAAATCCAACCTTTTACATAACCACTGTGTGCTGATTATTGCATAATGACAGGGCAAAGCATTATTTCCAATATCTGCCAATCTTTTAGTTAGTTGTGTTGTTACTACAGATGATTACTATCTATCTTTGACCTCCATTCAGAGAGGGTACACACAAATAGGCTTCTTCAAAGAATATAAGCCAGCCCTGCTGTAGCAAAGACAATCACCATACATCATACTTTTATGCGGTTGTATGAAGTTTGTTTCCCAAAAATTACTAGTAATATACCATCAAAGAATATGTTGTTCATTCTCTGCTGTTTTTTCTGAGATAATAAAAAAACTATATTGTTTGCCAGTTTTTGCATGCTGTTTCTGGTCTTATTTTATGACGCAGAATAATGAGAACTATTCAGAATATATAGATCTCAAAGTTTCCAAATTGGGATACTGATGAAACTTAGAAATCATGTTGACTGAATAATTATTATGTATTGGATATTAATAATTGGTGTTTTAAGCTGGGCATTGGTGGTGCATGTCTTTAATCCCAGCACTCAGGAGGTAGAGGCAGGTGGATCTCTGTGAGTTCGTGGCCAGTCTGGTCTACAGAGTGAGTACCAGGATTGGCTCCAAAGCTACACAGAGAAACCCTGTCTTGAAAAACAAAAAAAAAAACAAAAAAAAATTGGTCTTTTAAAAAATTGTCCAGATTTAATAAAAATCAAAGTAAAAAGAAGGCAGTGAGCTTATGAAAGCTACCAATATTAAGGAATTCTCTAGAATCCCAACACCTTCATTTTTATATTTTTTACATAATTATTTGAAATATGACCTACATAATTCCACTCTTACATAATTCTATACATTTTTCTAAAAATTCTGAAGCATTTTCTGCATTTGGTCAATTTATTATATTATTTATTTAGGAGTGTTAGCAGTGGTTCTCTGATATTTAATTCTAATTCATTTTCATATTCGAAATGTGCTGATAATATCTGAACAGCCATAGATGTTCAGTTCACAAGTTGACTTTAGTGTTACCTGGATCTCTATTACTTCATTAGGAATGGATTCAATCCCTAGTTTCTTCAGTGCCATTCCCTTGAAAGCTGTGTAAGCAATTCATTTTTCCAGTAGCAGGAGCCCTATTCTTGGTGTATCATTTTGATGACATTGCATTGGCACATGCCTTCCCTTAAAACTTCAGATGTTATCTACATTTTACATTTGGGTTCAATTTTGATAATGCTATTTATAATAGTTAAAATATCTTGTTTTTTCACTTTTAATAATTATGTAGTTGAGCCTGTGTTCAGAGCCTGATTCTTCTTTTATAGATACCAGTATTAACTGAACGCCCTAGTGTCTATTCCTCTGTTAGAAACAATTATTTTGTTAGGAATGAGAAAGTGGTACTATGTTCATATTGGTGTTTCATCATTAGTTACTAACTTCTCTAAAATTTTCTTTCCTTTTCAGCTATGGATTAGAAAAAATATAGTCACAAACAGTAGTTAATTGCATCACTATGTGCTCCTTTGCAATAAGGAGTTGACTTGAAATTTATATTCAAAATTAAACATTAAGTTTTGTTGTAATTTTGCTATAACCTTTCATTAAACATTTTAAATCATGTGATAATAGTTAATATTCTTTCCTAATAATCACAGTGAATATTCTCTGAGACACTGTGTCACTTATTTAATAACTAAATTTTTACCTCATTTTCCAAACTATCACAGGTATATATTTACACCTGTTTTACAAATGAAGAGCTTAAATTTTCTGAATGGCTTTGCAGCTACAAAGTAGAGAAAAAACCCCTAAGCTAGAACTAAGTACCAACTTCTACCTGTCATTTTATTTGTGACACTTAGTTACTTTTCTTATTGCATTGATAAAATACTTTACAGAAGCAACTTAAGGAAGAAAGGACTTAGTATGTATCAAAGTTTGAGGGTTTAGTACATTTCAGCAAGGAAGGTGTGATTGTTAGTGTGTTCTAAGAGTAACAGTCGGACAATGAAGTAGCTGTTCACATTAAATTCACAGCAAAGAGAGATGGATATTGGAGCTCAGTTTGCTCTCTTGGATTTACCTAGTTTACTAATGGGACACATACACTGAGGGCCTGGCCTTTCTTCCTCAATCTTCTGTGGAAACATCCTCTCTGAAACACCCAGAAGCATGGGCCTCCTAGTTGATTTCAAATCTAGGCAGCTGACAATTAAGATTAAGTGTCATAATCAAGTACACTATTTGCAAGAGTATGTACACTGGGGAATAAAAATTTCTTGAGAATAATGGTAGTGTAGGCAACATTTTGATCCCAGGATTTAGTAAGATGTTTGATACAAAAGTGCTCAGCATATCCTGACAATTGGACTAATATTTGATAAAGCTAAAACAAATCCCCTTTTCAGGAAACCTACTATATAGTGAGTGTTATAAATATTATTGGCAAGCATTCAAATGCAAGGAAATATTAATGTGATATGAGAAAAATAACTTTGCTTTAAGGATAAACAATAGAGTAGAAAAATATGAAGAATTGAGTGACTTGTTAACATAAATCAGTTTACATTTTAACATGAACCTGTCCACATTCTTTAAAATGATAATGTTCTTTTGCAGATATTGTGCAACTATTCTTAGCATTCAAAGGATATTCTTTTTTTTTTTTTTTTTAGTAGAATGTTTTATCTATATAACAAATGTCATGGAATTATCATAGTTGAATGAAAATTTATAGGAAAAGCCCAGAGTAGGTTTACATATTGAGCTTCAGGAACAGTTGCAGCCTGTTGTGGTAAGAACCTCTAGTGATAAGAACTCATTATGTTCTTAGAGACAGAGAATGCTAGTGAGGAAGAAGGGGTATTAAGAGCTGTATGCAGCCTTAGGTCTTCTAGGCACTAGAGGAGACATATGATCTTCAAAATGTCAGCTTCTTCTGAGGTCACTGGTGTGATCAGTGGTCAATGATATCCTGGTCGAAACAACATTAAGTAACAAAAGAGATAAATTTCATGTAGCTCTGAAAAATTGTATGCACATGCCCTTCCTAATCTATTTTAAAATTATTTTACCAATGAGGTGAATCCCCTACATAGAAGACTCTGTGACTCCTGTGATATTAACATCTGTGTTACTTTAAAAGTTTGGAACTGAGATAATATCAAGGTGTACCCTTGCTAGAACTAAGAACTTGCCATTATCTTTTGTTATAATGTCAAAGATGGATGAATATAGAAAGAAAAAGGAAGAGACTAGTTCTTAGGCATATAAATGTGTACATAGGCTACAATCTGTATAAATTAATATACTAACATATCTAGGAAATATGTTACAGTATACTTTTGTGGTGTAAAAATAAGGGAAAAGGAAGAAAATTATTTACTAAGGGGACAAATTTGGAGTTGATAGTGTAGTGACTTGTGGGCCATAAGGAAAGAAGCATTAGCTAGTGGATTTCAAATTGTTAGTTCTAATAAGCATGTTAAATCCCTAGTGGGAACAAATGTGGAAAATATTAGGCAATAGACAGTGAAGCTTCTAGGACCAGTGATTTAATTATAGTGTAACATACTGCCATTAACATTTGAATTATGAAAGTCTTTTTGTTCTGAGTCAATGCCCTTTCTGGTAACCTTTGATTCCTCTGTATTAATTCAGATGACAGAGCAGATTTTACTTCTGATACTTTAAAAAAGAATATGTGCAAGAAAAGTTTTGTAATCTTAATTAAAATGTTGCCTCTTATTAATGTTAACTAAAATGACATATTCAAATTGCCTTTTAAATATTATACCATAGACACAGCTTTACCAGCCTTAATCCTAGAAACCCCTATTTACAGTAAAATATGGATGAATGCAGACATTCATACCCATCCAAGCTTCTGAGATAAAGTTACAGTTGAATACTGAACCTAAACAAGATGTTTGGAAGATAGCCTCTAAAGTTCAGAGACCATTGTTGGAAAAAGGGTGGGAAGTTTGTACTGGCTGGAAGGTAGGGGGAAGAGTTGGAAAATGTCATCCTCTAGACTTGATACAACTACTGGAATCATTAAATCACAAAAATGATGAATACTACATTGGGCCACAAAGACTAGCCTGTCAACAGTGAGTCAGAACAAGTAGGGTCACAAAGTTCTATCCTGAAGTGTTTCAGTATTGGCTACTTTCTTTATACCCACTGCTGTAGTATGTCCGCCATTGAGTTCACTTATCACCAACAGATAGGTTCAAATGCATGATCACACAGACAACTATGGTTAAATATAACTTGTCACAAAACAAGTACACATGAATATGAGAGATTTTTAGAATGTTGTAGAGTGAATAAGCCTGATAGGGAGACAGGAGTGGGCAGGGATGTAAATGTCATAGACAATGTAAATAGTTTATGTAGCATTTTATTCAATACTGCCAATATAACTGACTAATAAATGAAGAGATTATTAATTAATGGAGACTTCATAAGTGATGAGGTCAAGACTCAAACTCGTGTGTATTTCACTTTATGGTATGAGTCTAAAGGCTTATACTTCAGAAAGAAGTGTTAGGGTTAAATATACCATTTGACACATCACAATCATATTGTGTCCATGTGTGAAATTATCTAAGAACAAATTTTGTTTAGAAAGTTGATACAATATTTTTGGCTATTCAATACTTCGTAAGATAAAAAAGGTTTCTTATGCCAAAATAAGATTTTATAATCCATTAGGTGCTTATTTGTCCTGATTTGAATGAACAATTAGACATCCTGGTATATAACTTGCTTCCTCAATTTGCAGTTTAGTTAATGTCATAGTCAGATTTAGCTGTCATCATACACAAACCTGGAATCACTTATAATGGGGGAACATCCACTTAAGAAGTTTCCAAACCATATTGGCCTGTGAAAATGTCTATGAGCACTTTGTTCATTGTTAATTGCTTCAGGAGTGCCCCAGCAACTGTGATAGAACCATCCATAGGCAGTTGAGTATAAGAGGTATAAAAATAGAAGTTGTCCAAGCCAGGGTATCAAGCCAGGCAGTCCCATTACTCTGTAGGTTTCGCTTCAGTTTGACTTCCTGCCCTGACTCCTCTTCATGAGGGATGGTAACTTGTGCAGTGAAATTCTTTCCTCCTTGAGTTCATTTCGGTCAGTGTTTTATCACAGAACAGTGATCACTAGTCATATTATCAGACCTGCTCTATTTTGGGTTTTAACAACATCATTCAAGGAAAGATAATCATATGGCTTATAATAGCAAGACTGCAAAGACTAGATAATAAAAATGCTTAGTGAAAAAAAAATAAACCCAGGCTTTTCCTTTTTCAGAGTTTCCTAAACGTTCTAAGGAAGAGTGACTCTAAGTAGAGCAGATGGAGCCATAGCAGGAAAAGACAAACTTTAAATGAAACATTTATGTAAGTCTGTTTCATAATAGAAATTAATGTCCATCCTGGATTTTACTTAGTAATATGTTTATTAGTTATGGTTTTATTGTAACAAAGGCTTCCATCTTAATAATGACTAATCAAATGTCATGTACTATGTAAATAGTTTGCATATTATTTTATTCAAGTGTCATTGAATTCATGAACACTTCATAAGTGACCAGGTCAAGACTTAAACTCATATATATCTGGCTGTATGGGATGAAATCTTAAGCAATGTTCTTCAGGAAAATGTGCTGGGATTATAAATACAGTTTAATTCATCATCATAGGAATGTACTCATAAAAGATTGACTTAAATTGTCACTATTCTTTTCTCTGTTCCGACCATGGATACAAAAAAAATTTCATACAGAAAGGGCTCAATATAATTTCTTTACCAAAGTAATATGGTAATTATAACTTAGTTTTAACAATAATGTACTTATAATGGAAAGATGCATATACTTGTAGTCCAATTGAGTCTGGAGACTGAGACAGGAAGATAAAAGATTCAAGATCAATTCAAGTAACTTAGACAGTTCCTACCTAAATAAAATAATATAATAATGAAACTTGGATTTATTTTTGTGTAGGTCTATGGTTTAAAACTTATCAAGTGTCTACAAAGTCCAGGTGTAATTGCCTGTATCCCAGTAAACAAACAGACAAATACATAAACAACACAGATAATATCCTCATACACATTTCTTCATTCTTCTTTTTCTGCATCAAAAACTTCCAAAAGTGTCTTTTTCCCTCTAAAGAAAATGCCACTGTTCTCTATCTTGGAAATCTGACCTTGAGTTGTAAGCTGAGGTCCTGGAAAGGGAACATGGTGAATGGAAGCTGGGTATATCACATGTGGTGAGCTGTGCCTGCTCCTTTGGCAAGACCAGTGAGATTCTGGGATGCATATTTACCTTGAAACCTTCCCTACCAAGAATTCGTGAAGCATGATGCCTTTTTTCTGTATGAACAAATTTATAAAATGCATTTTTTAATGACTTTCTTGCAGTGAAGATAACACTGTTGCTGAAAGGAGGACTGGAGCACAGACAAACTGAGGACATATGACCCATTCCAATAAGTATATTTTTTCCAGTTTATTTTGTTCAGTTGCACTGGTTATTTTTAATGAGTTAAAATGTTATCTTGATTTCACATATATGTATGTGTATTTTATGTATAACTTGACAACAATAAACATCTATACTGTACATGTTTTATTCAAATACTTTTAAGCCATAATACATTTGAGTTAGGATAACTTACCTTCTTTCAGTATACAGGTTGGAAGTCTGCAAGGAGGTTATGCATATTTTAGCAATATTTAACAAGCCAAAGAGAAATGTCAAACTCTATTTGGAAAATGCAAAAATACCTTCATAAATCTAGTGCAAATCTTACAACTTTAATTCTGTTGACCACCAAGCTGTAGAAATAGATTTTATAAGTATGCTCCCTAGAGAATCCAGAATTGGAACCAGGATGTTCTGATTAAAAGGAAAATGAAATTTAAATGAAGTGAAATGTGCTTTAGAAATTCTTGTCTGTAATATTTCTAGGATACCTAGCATGTGAACAGTGAGAGAAAACCTAATTCATCTACTGGGATATCCAAACAAAAACACTTGCCAGAAATTAATTTATGTTTTCTCACTTTCTTTGTGAGATCAGACATCTACATTGTCTCTCAGAGATAATTCCTCATGTAGACTAAGAGTCACAACATTGATAACCTCACTGAGGAAAACCAGTGACTAATTTTAACTCTTTATTTGTAGAAACAGAGTTCTCTGTATGTAAACATAGCCATAGTAGACAAATGTAAAACAGTATAAAATATCTGACCCCATGGTAGGACTGGTGCTAGAGTATAAAGTGACAGCAAGAAGTAAATGTTATTAAAGTTGATGAGAAAGACACTCCAAAGATAAATCTAGACTTACTGTCCTTTAGTAAGTTCTGTGGACATGAGGGAGATACTGGGCTCCCCAAAAATAAGGGTAATGAATTTTGTTAACTTACTTGGAATTGATGGCACATTTGGAATTCAACTGCAGAGAACAAGTATGTTGAAGACCTAGAAAACTTGTTTGAAAAATATAAGCAAAAATGAAAAGTAAAAATTATTCCACCAGATATGCTTTGTTACCCATGAAATACAGTAGACACAAAACTAGAAAATAATTAGTTAGAAGAGGTGCCAACAATCACAAACCTTAATTCAACATGAAGTTCAGTCTCTTCCACTGCATCATGTTTAACTTATTGTCTCAATTTACTGTTTTATATAAGGATAGTGAAATTATCCATTTCTTAGTGCTTCATAAAATAAATGAGTTTGCATATGAGAATATTGCTGAATATTTTATTTCATATTTTAGTTAACTGATAAAATTGAATGCACTTAGGTAACATACTTACTGAAATACATGCACACAGTGATTATCTTAGTTATGGTTTCTCTGCTGTGAGAAGACACTATGATCAAGGCAACTTAGGAAAGACAGCCTTTCATTGAAGGCTTGCTTATAGCTTCAGAAGGTTAGTTCATCATTGTCATGGTAGGCAGCATAATTGCAGGCAGCCAGGCATGGTGCTGGAGAAGTAGCTGTAAGCTATATACTGACCTACAGGCAGCTGGTAGAAAGCAAGAGACATGGCCTGTGGTGAGCTTTGGAAACCTCAAAGCCCACTCTCAATGACACATTTCCCTCAAGACCACATCTCCAAACAGTTTGTCAACCAGGGGATTAAGTATGCAAATATGTGAGGGTATGGAGTCCATTGTCATTCCAACTACCAGAGTGTATTCTCTAAACCTAGGTACATAGTAAAGACTTTATCTTAGGCATTTTTTTAGTGGTAAGAATACATAACATCTGTTCTATTAGCAATTTAGAAGAATAGAATATATTTTATTAACTGTAGTCACTATCATGCATATCTACTAGATCTCTAGAAAATTTTCTAAGTATCTGAAATGAAATAAATTACAGTTTTGTATCCTTTGGACAATACTTTTCAAACCCCCACAATTACTGCAAGCATTGTTATCTACTGTTCTATTAGAAAAGCTATCTTAAGAGTCTCAGAGGCTTCTGAATGAGTTAGACTTTACTTCATACCATATATACAATTCAGTTCAAAAGAATAAAAGATCTAAATGTATCAGTAAGTATCATGTATAAAATGTGACTCATACTAACTTGATGGTCAATATTAATTTATAATCATTTTAATCTATTAATATCTATTTAGGACATGTACATTAACATACTTGGGAAGACTAAGCTCATCAAATAGGAAAATATTATCTGTAGTGATATTGCCATATTTACCAAATAGTATAACTAGATGTCCAGTTACATTTGAATATCAGATAAACTTAACTGCTTTAGTGTAAATAAGTGCCAATATTTATTCCATACCTGTATTATTCAAACAGCTTTAACCACCTTCATGAAATACTGACTTTATTTTTTTGTACTTCCACTAAATTTTCTGGATTGCTAAATAGCAATCTTGCCAGAAAGACTGTTTTTATATTTATGCTAGATTCTATGGCTCAGGACAAGGTTTGGGCAAGCTTACCTACAAGTCATAACAGCGATGTATAAGCTTATTTTTCAAATCTAGTCAGAAAGAAACAACCAGGGATTTTGGATGAAAGTACAGGAAACAGAAACAGTTTTACCTGTAGGAGTTGGAAAGCTTGCTGTTAGATGTTGATTCAGATTTGGCAGGGTGAGCTTGTGAAATAAGGGGTGAATTAAAACAGTAGAGACAAACAGCAAATATATGGAAGAGAAAGGACAAGATTACATTCTCAAAAGAGCCTCTGTGCCTGGAGTTGGGTGATATGTAAATACCCTTTCAGTTATTGGAGTCATTGAATTCTATTTAGCTAACACCAGTTTGTACCTGATCCCTCACATGTTTGTTTAGTGGATATAGTCCCATCTAATAAACAATAAGTACCTTTTCCAACAATTAGGAATTACAGAATAATACAAAGATAGTACGGTACCAGAGATGAAGGAGGGAAGATAGATGTGAAAAACTGGATACTTTTGTGTTGAGGTCTCTATGTCATTGTGGGAATGTGGCAGATGGGACAGCAGTCTCCTGAAGACTCAGGTGGCTGAGGTCTAAGATGGCTTACTCATGGCTGGATGTCAAAGCTTATCTTTGGGAGCCCAAGTGGAGCTCATTCTTAACATGTGCATAGGACTGATGAGAAGAAAGCTAAGTTCAGTTACAAAACTTCCAAGAGACAAAATTATTTAATATTAAGCTTATGCTAAATTACCTTTTCGGAATTCTAGCGGGTAAAATTACATTTTAGGGCCGTTACCAAGAGCAGAGAAAATGACTCTACAGGGCATGGAAGCAAAACTGCATTGTTCATGGAGCAGGAGAGAACATGAGGAGGTAAACTTATGAAGACTAGATGACATGTAATATAAATTAAACAATTCCAATTTATCTTTCACATGAAAGCTATCCAAAGTAGAATATTCTTAATTATTTATTTCCAAAGTACTTACATGTCTAAACAGATGGTAAATATTTTGCAAGCTCTGATGATATCCTTTCAGTGTTAGTGCCACTGTCACTTTTGGTAAATAGTAAACACTATTATAAAGGTAAACTCAGAATTACTGGGCAAATGATAAATTAATTCCTCAACCCAGGCCTGCTGGGTTTGAAGATATTCTTCTGTATATAATATATAGTCACAGGGTAGCTAAATGGGAAATGATCAATTGTTTATATTCACAGGGAGAAATCATTTTAGTGAAATATTATACGGAAAGTATGTGTATAATTCATGTTTAATCATCTCATTAAATAATTAAGTCAATTTTACCACAATAATATTTTGTGTTTAATCTATTAAGTGTTTCTGTAATGTTATAAAAGATGGAGATATCCTTATAATACAAATTTAAAGGCATTTACAAAAACAGAGGTCTTAGAAATCTTACAATTGGTAATATAGGTATTGGTCATGATTAGTACTTAACTATGGTAATTATTAATAGCATAGCTATTACTTAGTAAATTTACCATAAGTGAAATATAACTACTTTTGTTTAGAAGATTAGATTCCAAATATGCAGTTTGTATATGAGCCCATTTAAATCACTTTTCTGTGACTTCAGTTTTTTTTGGACACCAATACATTTATTTCTTTAAAGAATCAACAGACATATCCCATAACAATACATTGCCTTCAGAAACTTTTTGATAAGTTGAATTAGACAAGTGAAGATTTCAATTGTCTAGGAATACATTTTCTTTAAAGAATAAATGGATAAAAATTGCTGGGGCAATTTGTGTTTGTTTGGTTTTTTTTTCAAGTTTTCAATGTTTGCAGAATTGTTTGAGGCATAAGATGACCTAGAACACAGGTTTTATTTCTTCCTGTCATTTGATTGATGCCTCAAGGGTACTGAAGTACAAACAAAACATCATTTTCTAATCTACTCAGATCTTTTCTGTCTTTTTAAGGATGCAAAGAAGAGATTTTGGTAGCTGATATCATTCTGGTTAACACTATGATTGCTGTGATGTTATGTAAAAAGGGCAAATCAGAATTTTGTATGAATTTGTGATTTTAAAGGACTTCTACAATTCTAAAATCTACCAGTTTGGAGTTGTCCCTCACTGAATTCAGCTATTTAATTCCAGAATGCTATCCACAAGTGACTTTATGTTTCTGAGACTGCATTTTTTTAAGGCTAAACCTAGACTTACAAAAAACCAGATGTTTCATACACTTATTGTTAGAAAAAGGGAACTAACGTGCTGAGGCTTTTTTAAATAACATATGTAGCTCTCCATCCAAGTGTGATCAAGACTGAATATTGCCCAATGATGTGTTCTATAATCATCCAATGAGTTCAGACATTTTATTGTTTATTATATGAAACAAATCCCTTCTACTTGTCCAATCAAGCTCGGAGAAAAGGAAATGATACACTCAGAGGAGCCTCGGCCTTAGGATTTATATTTATAATCTGTGTGAGCAAAGAGGAACTCTTTTCAGTGGGTATGTGAGATTCTCTGTGTAAATTCTTAGAAGTTAAGGTTACTCTTCCCAGAAATGTGAAGTGATAAGAACTTCTATCTTAGGTTTCGGAATTCATCTCAGTAGAATACATATATATATATATATATATATATATATATATATATATATATATGAAATATAATTATTCAAATGACATGCTTTAAAAATTGTTTACTTTTCAGTGATACTGAGTTACAAAGCCTTTTGAAAATAAACATCTTGTTCTACTTAAGTGTGAATTTTATTTTTAAAAGTAAGCTCTTCTTTTGTCTTTATTTTATCTTCTTCATGTCTTCTTGTTTTGTGATTGCAGTTGTTGAGTTGTAATTTTCTTTCCCTTTCCTCAAAATAATTCATACTGACCTAGATAGAAGTTTTATCTGCAGGTAGGCAGACAGGCAGGAAGTAATTAGAGATCTGGCTGTATTAAGAACTACTTATAACTTATATCAAAATGTGATTTACTGTATTTTTCAGATAAAGGTTTCTCTCTGGTCTCTGGTGAGGTTGTAATTACCACACCATTTCCAAGCTTCAACAGCTTATATATGGAATTTGCAAGCATGCATGCTGTGCAAGCATAAATTTGATGTCTATGTTTAGATATTTTATGACCATGTTGCAAATTCTAAGACAGCATTTCTGCAGTGGAAAGTTAAGATGTGATTTGAAGACATGAAGCAAGAAAAAGCAGATGTTATTTTCACACTAATGTTTTACTTAATCAACAAAAGGAACAAAAATAGTTTCTTTCCCCTGTAGCAAACTATAAAAAGAAGAAAATTAATATGCATTTGCTTAGTATTTACTACTATGCTATGGACTAAGAATGTCTTACATAATTTTCATTGAACCTATCAAGAGAAACTCTACTTATTTACTTATTTACTGTGAATTCTTTCTCAGTAGATAAATGAGAATCTGGGCTACTAGTAGCATACTGATTGATATCAACTTAAAACAATTATTAAAACTGATTCACTTTGGTTTAAATTACCCAATGATATGACACTAATGCATTTTGGTGCCTTTGAGGTTGTCTGTAATGAGGTAACTGGTGCAACCCAGAAGTGGTGTAAGTAGGCAATTTTGGTGTTTATAAGTATTTCTGTAGAACTTGCATACTGATTTTGATAGTGGCTGGATCAATTTGTATTCCAACCTGCAATATGTAAGGGACTCTGCCTCAAATGTTTTCCAGAGTTTGTTGTTTTCTAATGGTAGTCAATCTATTTGGGTTGAGAAGAAATCTGAGTATGATTTTAATTTGCATTTTCTTGATTATTGAGAAAGTCGAATCATCTTTTGCTATGCATCTCAGCATTTCTACATAATCTCTTGTAAACCATATGTTCATTTCATTATCCCATTTATTAATCAGGTTGTTTGGGGTATTATTTTTTTTAAGTGTTCATTAATTATTAATATTTTTGCAGATGTAAATTGTTAAAAAGTGTTCTCCCACTTTCTTCCATTGGATATATTAGAAGTTATCCTGGAGGGCTAAATTGGACTAAGATTGAGGTGTCATTTCTCTGTGCTGGGCTTGGAGAAGTAGTCAATTGTTATATGCTTAGGCCACATTCTTAAGACATCAGGGTTGATTGCCAGTACTATTTTGAAGCTAAAATACTTGAAACTTGAAAGTAAATGGATGGAACTAGAAGAAACCATCCTGAGTGTGGTAATCCAGACACTAAAAGACATGCATGGTATGTATTCACTGATAAGTGGTTATTAGACATAGAGCGAAGGATAACAAGCTTACAATCCAGAACCCCAGAGAAGACAGGAAACAAGAAGGACCCTAAGAGAGAAATACATGGACCCCCAAGAAGGGGAAAGG
Source organism: Cricetulus griseus (assembly GCF_003668045.3). Classification (NCBI taxonomy): domain Eukaryota; kingdom Metazoa; phylum Chordata; class Mammalia; order Rodentia; family Cricetidae; genus Cricetulus; species Cricetulus griseus. Next base: position 181,484,895 of record NW_023276806.1, on the reverse strand, counting down.
GACAAGATCTTCTGAGTCAATTGAGAGCATGGTGGAGGGGGAAGGAGGTAGGATAATGAGTAGGGGAGAAGGGTAGCGGTTAGGAGAATATGAGGAATCAGGAAGGTCCAGTTGGAGGAAGGACAGAGAGGGAGAGCAAGGAACGAGATGCCTTGATAGAAGGAGCCATTATGGGCTTAATGAGAAACCTGGCACTAGGGAAATGTCCAAGCATCCACAAGGATGACCCCAACTAAGAATCTAAGCAAAAGTGGAGAGGCTACCTTTAATGTCCTTCCCTTATAGTGAGATTAATTAGTAACTTAAGTTAAATATCATCATAGAGCCGTCAGGTAGTAGCTGATGGAAGCAGAAGCAGAGATCCACACCAAAGCACTGGGATAAACTTCTGGAGTCCAGTTTTAGAGGAGGAGGAGTGATGAGCAAAGGGATCAAGACATGTTGGGGAAACCCACAGAAACAGCTGACCTGAGCAACTGGGAGCTCCCTGATTCCAGACTGATAGCTGTGGAACTTGCATAAGAGCAAACTAGATCCCCTGAGCATGGGTGTCAGTTGGGGGACTTAAACAGTCTATGGGGCCTCTGGCAGTGAAACTAGTATTTATCCCTAGTATATGAACTGACAACTTGAAGCCCATTGCCTATTGGGGGGATACCTTGCTCAGCCAAGATACAGTGGGAAGGGCCTTGGTTCTAACCCAAATGATGTGACAGACTTGGATGATTTCTCCAAGGGAGGCCTCACCATTTCTGCAGAGTGGATGGGGGCAGTGAGATGGGGAGATGATGGAGGGAGTGGAAGGATAGGGGGAGAGGAAACTAGAATGGGTATTAAAACAATATTTTCTTAAAATAAAAAATAACAAAATACTATCTGTCAAAACAATCATAATTGATGGATAGGCCCAGTAATAGGCAAGTATTAACGATGCCTATTCAACCTCGGTACGTGAGTTGTGGGGTTGCAAGGGAGTAGTGACAGTAGTAAATGTGCTGAATTATTGGCTACTGAGAGCAGAAATATGAAAGAAGCGAGTAGTGTACTATAAGTGATTAATTTAGAATAATTAGATAAATTAAAAAATAATCAATAATTTAGCAAAATTTGCAGAAAGCCAAGCAAATAGACAGAGAAATTAATTAGCATACATGAGGAATTAAGGCACCTTCAACTAAAAGTAGCATAGAAAGGAAAGGAAGAAAAGAAATGCAATAAGGGAACTTAGAGATCCTTGCACTGCGTAAGTTACTACAGGGAGATGTGTAAGTCCAGGCCAGCCTATGTTTATAGAGAGGGCTAGCCTACAAAAGCAGAATTAGGAACAAAGCAGAAAAGAAACAGTACAGAGGGAGCCAGTGAGGGGAGAGGGCTGTAAGAGAGAAAAAGAGAGAGAGAGAGAGAGAGAGAGAGAGAGAGAGAGACAAAGACGGACATACAGAGACAGAGAGACAAAGAGACAGAGGCATAGGGACAGAGACATACACACACATCCAGACAGACAGACAGATATTGAAACATACTCAGAGAGACAGACAGAGAGGGACACATTTCAGAAGATTAGCCTTCCCTTTACCACTGGCTAGGGATTTTCAGAGTGTGTGGTTCATAGAGACACTTTGCCTTCAAGGTCACAAGACAGCTACTCAGCTATATGATACAGTTGTAAACTCTTGGTTAAATTATTCCAAAATATTTTGTGCCTTTTGATGTCTTTAGAAATGAAATCACATTCTTAATAGCTTTTTCAATATTTTATAATCAATACACTAAAATTTTATTTCCTAATTTGTATTCAGAAAATTCACTGCCTTTAATTTTTGTTATACAATTTAAAAATCTTCTTTATGGTATACATACACAGCAATTATGGAAATCATTATGGCAGTTGAATTTATCCACCTCAAGGCCCAGCTATACCACTTTTGGACAAATACTCAAAAGATGCTTCATCTTACCACAAGAACACTTGCTCAAATATGTTCATAGCAGCTTTATTCATAATAGCCAGAACCTGGAAACAACCTAAATGTCCTTCAAGCCAAGAGTGGCTAAAGAAAATGTGGTACATTTACACAATGGATTATTACTCAGCTCTTTAAAAAAGAACATGAAATTTGCAGGCAGATGGATAAAACCATAAAAAAAAAACCATCCTGAGTGAGGCAACCTAGACTCAGGAAGACAAACATGGTATGTACTCACTCATAAGTGGACAGTAGCTGTCAAGTAAAGGATACTCATGCTACAACCCACAGAACAAAGAGGAGAAACAACAAGGAGAGCTCTAGGGGGAACCCATGGATTTCCTTGTAAGTCAAATAGAATACATGTTTTGAGTGGAGTGGAAGTGGGTCAGGTAAGAACCTGAGGTATCATTTGGGGGAGGGAAGGATAGAGGTAGATAGTATAGGGAGAGATGATTGGAACTATGGAGTATTTCAGGGGGACAGGGAACTTAGTATAGTGGAAACTTCCTGGAACCTACAAGGGTGACCCTAGTGAGTACACTTAGAAATGGAGGCTACAGACCTGAAAACGGCATCTTCTTTAACCAGTTAGAACTTCCAGTGGTGGGACTGGGACACCAACCCAGCCATAAAACCTTCAATGTACAATCGGTTGTGCTTATAAGATGTGCTAAGATAAAGGATATTCAGAGCCTGTGGGAGTGGCCAACCAATGATTGGTCTAACCTGAGGACCACACTGCTTTGCAGGTCAGGAACTGCAAGGTGCATGGCCCAGATACCTAGAATAGAATGAAGCACAGCTGGAACAAAAAGGTGATGGAATGATTCCTAACGACATTCTGTTAAACTCATAGATCAGTTCCTAGCCCAGCCATCATCAGAGAGGCTTCCTCCAGCAGCTAATGGAAGCAGGTGCAGAGATTTCCCAACCGTTAGGCAGAGCTCAGGGAATCCCCCAGAAAAAGGGGGATGGGGGGATTGCAGCAGACAGAGGGATAGAAGATACCAGGAGAACAAGGCCCACAGAAACAAGTAGAGAGGGCTCATAGAGGCTCAGGTTAATGGAAGGTGCAGTTACAGAGCCTGCATGGGTCTGCACTAGGTCCTCTGCTTTCTTGCTGTGGTTGTTTAGCTTGGAGTTTTTGTGAGACTCCTAACAATGGGAGTGCAGGAGTATCTGGTTCTTTTGTCTGCCCTTAGGATCCTTTCCCTTTTACTGGGTTGTTCCATCAGTCTTAATAAAGAGGTTCTGTGCCCAGTCTTATTTCAGCTTCTTATGCCATGTTCAGTGCCTATTCCTCAGAGGCCTTCCATTTGCTGAAGGGAAATGGGGGAAGAATGTATCTGGGGCAAAGGGAAAGAGATTGGGAGGAGTGGAGGGAGGGGAGGCTGCAGCCAGGATATATTGTATGAGAGAAGAATAAATAAATAAATAAATAAATAAATAAATAAATAAATAATAAAAAGATATTGTAATACAGTATCATAATATATGGGTCTGATTTTAATTTTTCCATTCTTATGTACACCTTCTTCCTTTTGTTTGCCTGGTTAATCTGGCTATACCTTCTGTTTTGAATAGAAGTGGTTAGTGTAGATAGCCTCTTCTAGTCCTGGCATTAGAAGACAATATTTGTTTCTCACCACATTGATTTTGATAGTATCCATGGCTTTTATTGTGTAAGGTATATTTCTTCTTCTATAGTTGTGTTTCTAAAGGGGTTTTAAGTGTTTTTATTTTTTTATAAGTAACAAATGGAGTTGGCTTTTGTAGGTAGGTTACTCAGTTTGAAACTATTTGCATGATAATTGATTTCTATCCTGCAAGCTGTTAACATGGTATAGCACTCTTGACAGTTTTAATCTATCAAGCCATTATTATATCTAAGAGGTAGACATCATTTTCTGGTTATCTGTTGTCCCTTTACTGTTCTACTCAATAGTTTGATAGCATTTTGTTGAAGATTGTTTTCATATTTTTGTGCATTTGTATTTTTATATAGGCAGAAAGTTAACAGTCAATGTCATCAACTGACTAATAGCTGACTATACCCTGGCTTCCATGAAAAACCTGATTACACAGGGCCACTAAAGCTGTGACTGCAACCCATCTCTGCTCTTCATCCTCTAACTTCACAGAGAGCTGGGGCATAAGGGAGATGAAATTTTTCATTTTATGAAGTAGACTACTCTGTACTTTTCTCATTGTTGGGAGCCATGTGGCCTGGTTTTAGATCAACACATGAATGCTTATCAGGTGGGTCTCCATGAGGCAAAGCCTGTGGAGATGATCTCCCATTTGATAGTGATCAATGGACCTTGGGAAAGTACAGAGCACTGCTGGGAATGTGTGGCCTGCATTTTCTTTCTCATAATGTCGGTGAAGATCTTGGCAGTTTTTGGATTCACTTTGTCAGTCATGCATGTGACAGACCTGATCATTCCCAGAACCCTCCCCATTTTTATATACTTTCCTCTAAAATTCTTTGCGAAATGATATTTCTCGGGTTTCTTAACTGGAATTACCAGCTATTACCAAATCCTGGCAACTTTTCTGATCAAGTGCTGAGAGGATCAGAGGCCATAAAAGCTAATGGGTACATATAAGGCAGAAACACAGGGCCACTATGTCTCCCAATCCTAGGGTGAAAAAAGAATTAAGAACAGTGTAGCATGATGAACAAAGAATGTCTTATCAATGTCTATCCTTTATACAGAGACTAAGTTGCACAGGGCCCTTTTCTAAGACCAGAGAACAGCTACTGAAATACATGCTAATTGTATGCGGGCAGCTTATGTCAAATCACCCCTATTTCTGTAAATATGCTGTGTTAAGTTTTGAACCATATTGCTGTTCCCAGGAAAGTGTGCCTATGTCTGTCACCTTTGAGCTTTTTAAAGACAGAATGTGCCTTGCTTGATATTTAGCCAAGCTCCAATGTGCTCAGTGTTGTTTTTTTGGTTTAAAAGTTGTTTTGATTTAAAAGTTGGGGAAACATTTATAGTTTATGCCTGAGGTTAACATTGGAGGGTGAAATAAACATGATTGTTTTTGAAGTAGAAATAAAGATGGCTTTTTGTGGCCACTACTTGTGTAAAATTCTTCTGGCAGTCAGACATTTTTGGGCCCTGATGTCTCTTCCTTACTCAGGACCTGAAAGCTACTAGTGCAGGACCCCAGCCTTTCCATTTCTTGCAGTGTTTTGATGACAGGATTTACTTGGAACTCAAAGCATCCTAAATTGCTTGAGCAATCACTTTCTTCATGTATCTGTGATATACATGTGTGTACACATGTTCATGTGTGTGCTTACATGTACATGAATATAAATATTTGGGAGATCCATACACTAAGGCCAGAATATGATGCCATTAGGTAGCTTCTTCTGTGGCTCATCTGTTTACTTTTTGAAGCAGGGAATCTCACTGACACTGCAGCTTACTGATTGTGGCTAGACCAGCTGGCCTAGCCAAGCCACTGGGATGAATTTGTATTTTACAGTTCTGAGTTGGAAATACAAATGTGTGGGTCAAACATAGCTATTTTTACAAACAGATACTGGGGATCTGAACTCAGGGAAGTTCCTCATTCTTTCATAGCAAACATTTTGTTGACTAAGCCATCTCCTTGGCACTGCCAATTTGTGGTGAAGAAAATAGTAACAGAGCTGAATGTATCACACTGCTTGAAGTAAGCATATTATAAAGCTATAGTAATTAAAACAACATAATAGTAACATAAACTGTAGAGACAAATGTAATAGAATAGCAGCCTAGAACTAAAAACCTTACAAATATAGTTAATTGTTTCGAAAGAATTTCAAGAGTATATAATTGGTAGAGAAGAATCTTTTTTTAAAGGTACTTATGAAATTCCATATCCACATGCAAAAGACTGAAATTGTGCCTTTAACACATAGTTTATCAAAGGAAGTTTTAATTGCCTAACAGCTAATCTATGGGATCTGAAAATATAAACTTTCTAGAAGAAAAATACTGAAGAAATGTTTTATTCACTTGTTTTTTTGGTGACCCTATCTTAGGTATGATACTACAACCACAAGAGTCAAAACCAAAATAAGTAAATAAACTGCAACAAACTGTAAAGCTTTAACAAACAATGGAAAATCAAATTTTAAAAGGCAACCTATAGAGCATTAATAATATTTTTAAATATTATGTCTGAATAGTGCTAATATTAAGAGATAGGCACATCAGTCTAGCCAAAGAAAACCTCATCAGGCTTTGAAGTCAGGGTCACAGCATCCACATGTTTGCCCTCAACCATCTATAACTCTAGTCCCAGCATACCCAATACTATCTTCTGAGTGCATGTGGGCACAGACAAAGATACAGGCAAGATACACAGTACAGAAATAAACACATTTTATACAGTATTAAAAACCAGTGACTTGAAACACTCACTAAACATCACTCATTAAATAGTGAGTCTGATTTGGAATTTGTAAGCTTTTGCATGCACTTATCAGGTCTTTGGTGCTTTGGTAAAACCTCATATGTGTGTATAAACTATTTGCTCAATTGAAGAAGGAACATTTGTAGGGTTTCCAGTCTGGAGTTTCAAAAACTTAAAATTAAAATAATTTATTCAAATTTGTGTGTGAAAATGCATTTATCTATGTTTCATTGTTTGAGCAGCTCATTATGTATAAGGTAACATGTGTTTAATTTTCTAGAAAACTGTGACTACTTTCCCAAAATGACTGATGCTTTGTATTCATTATGCAACATCACAGATACTTGGTATGGAAAGTAATTTATAATTTATTTTTCTTTATGTCCATATTGTGTGTGTGTGTGTGTGTGTGTGTGTGTGTGTGTGTGTGTGTGTGTGTGTGTGTTGATACCAGATGAGGCCAGAAATAAGTGTTGGATTCCCTGGAAGTGGAGTTACAGGCAGTTATAAGCTAGCTGACAGGAGTGTTTGGAATCAAACTGTGGTTTGCTGTAAGAATAGCAATTGCTGTAAATGACAGAGCTGTCACTTTGGCAGTTGTTTTATTGTATTCATTCTATGAGCATAAAATAATATTTTTATTTTCATAGCACACAGTGATCAGGCCTTGAACACATAATACTGAGGATATCAGATTCTGTGTGAATCAAAGCAGCACAGAGAGTTGCCACTTCTCATTTTACATCTTTTCCCTTCAAGGAACAAATATAATTAGAAAAGAGTGGACAGAAAGATTTTTAGAAATCCTTTCTTTAAGTTTTTTTGATTGTGATATAATTACATTATTTCCCCATTTCATTTATTCCATTCAAATTTTTCCACATACCCCTCCTTACTCCCTTTTCACTTTATAGCTTCATGTTTTTTTAAATTAATTGTTTTTCACAAAGGAAAACACAGATTCTGGATACAGAAAGATTTTTAACAGCCAGAGATAGTTATCTGCAGCCAAACAGTAGCAGCCACAAATGAAAGCACTTCATGTAGAACTTACAGTGGCTATGATTGTGTGTAAAAGAACAAATATGAATGGGAAGGAGGCTAACCTTCCTAACCCCACCCCCATCTCACCGTGGAGCTATTGACAGTTGATAGTTACTGGGGATGGAGGATCAGTTTTCTTCAGGTGTGTTCACTCTGAGAAGCTGCTATCAATGCTCCAGTATTGTCCTACACACATGAACATATAATCAGCACAAGTAGACTCAGTTAAAAAGGAAAGAACATATGAAATTGAATGAGGAGAGTGGTTGTGGAGAGAAGGGAGGAGTTGGAGATTGAGGGAATTGGGTGAGTTTGACCAAAACACATCACATGTATGTTTTAAATTTTCAGTGAAAAATAGATGAGCAAATGAAAAGGCAGCATTTGAGCAGTTGAATGCTTTATATTTACTGATTTACTTTCAGGTTGCTCTTCTCTTCATGCATCATCTTGCTGTATCCTACTCATTGATCTGATCTCTAAAGATAGAAATATACTACTCATCTATTTTTATGCCTCTTCTTTCCTGTGTCCTCATTGTATATGTAATCTCGTTGCATAGCTGACCACAAATACTAATGATTGGTGTATTTATGTCTTTACCAGAATGTTGCCATTGAAAGCCTACCTGCTCAGGCTTTATCGTTTGAGAAAGACAGATCAAATGGGTGCAATAAATATGAAAATTTGGAATTTATTTTTTGTTTGAAATCTATTGTATCTGTAGTCTTTCATAAGCAGAACATAACAACCTCACCATTCTCTAAATTTCTCAAAGTAAAATGATTTGGTGATAGTCCATGGCTCTTATTCTCTTGTGTTCCATATTGAATCTACTAGGGCATCTTGTTAGGTCTGTCTTCATGGCATGTTTACCTTCTCAGTACCTTTCAACACTTGTAAGCCCAAAGTCAGGCCCCTGGAAACATGATTTATTTATACATTACTTACCAGATTTCTCTATCATGTATGTTTTATGGTCTTCCTTCTCCCTTTTGATGACCTTCAGTATAGAAGTAGAGTGTGCCAATATGAAGTAGCAATGCTTTAAAGTGCAAATTCCATAGTATTCCCTTGCTCAGTTCCAAATTCTTCTCGTATGTCAACCCTCTTCAAGTTGCTTTTCTGACTGTGTTCGACTTGGCCTCAGACTACTCCTCTATTTGTGTCCTGGCTGCAGCTGCTTTGTACTTGCTTGTTTCGGTTATGGCATTGTGTGGTTATCCAAAGTAGCGGCAGCAGACGGAGATTCTCCCTTTTCTACTGGAGCTGAAGAAAATGGATACTCAAACTATCTGGCAGAGTCTTGATCTAAAGCACAAAGAATTTCTTATTCTCTTATACTTCTTTCCAAATTTCACCTTTAAAATCACTTATAGCAAATCACTTTTTGGAATACAAAATTCTATGCACTTTCCTTTATGTCTCTATCATTTGATGAGGAAGTCCAATAATCCAGACCACCCTATATGAAACAACAAACCTGTTTACAGTGCATATAATATACTCCCACATACTCGACACACTCTTTTTGAATCATTTTCTTGTACCATTTAAAAATCTTTACAGTCAATGCTTTTACATATTAAATATTTTATTGTTCATTTTTTTCTTAAGTGCTCTTATATTGTGATTATGTTAGGGGATTTTCCCCATTTTCTATTTAGTTTTTCCCAAATGTGTTCCCAGAAGAAAAATGTAAATTTCCCATGGAAAAATTTTAAGGGATGTTGTCAATGTTGCTGATAATTTACAAGTCTCTACCTTCATGTATTTTGGCTTCACATTGCTTCCAGTTTCCAACTTGAAGAGAAGTTAAGTTAAAGTCACATAATGGAAATTTTACATCATGTTTCTTTGCTTTAGATAGCACCAATTTATTTCACAGAAAACAAAATTTTAAGTTTTTACTTAACTTATATCCATACTGAATACACTTCATTTTCCTGCCTAAGGTTTCTTTTTAATTTTCTGAGTATTAAGTTCATTCATTGAAATAATTTTACATCATGTCTGTTCATATCTAGATCAATAACATATTATTTAAAGAACTGTGTTTCTTAATAATTTTCTCTTCTATTCAAATTGTCACAATTCGGCCAAATCAAAAACCTCTTTTAATATAATTTATTCAAAGCAGTTGAAGTTACATCCTAAAATATTTGTTCGTAGTCCAATCCTAATGTGTGAAATCTTCTAGTATCAGACAAAACTGAAATGCTTAAGTAAAATCTTGAATGTCTGGGTACATAGTCTTAGGTATAGATGGGGAGCATGGCTTTGGTAGTGGTAGATAAATATGCATGAATGTTGCTTGTATTTACTGTTACTCCTTTGTCTCCTTGTACACTGTTCTGATATCATCTGTACAACTCTCACTAGAACATGTGGTGCTTGTCCTACCAGCTAGTCCATAGGAAGAATATTTTCCTAGCATCCTTAGTGTTCATGACACGGCAAATCAATGTCCTCTTCTCACTTAAACACATTACTCATTTCACTTTGTTGTCTCTAATCATCTCCACTTTTGCCTGGAGCTGTTTGATTTTAATATTCAATTGAAGACATATCAGTTCAGAGAATCTTTTGTTGACTTTTGTTGAGTAAAAGTAAGTTAAGATTTTAATATTTTTCCTCCAGACAAAAGAAATTCTTTCAAATGTTTCTGTCAAAAACTCACATGGGAAAACTAACAAGTTATGTTACCTTAGTCCTGGTTTTCTTTTCCTGCAGAGTTCTAGAAACCCAGAGGCCTGAGCTGTTCCTACAATACAATATCATATAAAATAAGAAGTTTTATTTATGAAAGAAGATAAATAGCAAGCTCTCATCATTTTAAAAGCCTCCAGAACCAGAAACAGAATAGCAGCATCCTAGATATTGTACCTATGTTTCCTCCAAAGAAATTTCCACCCTCACTTCTTATGCTTAAATTTTAACTTCAAAGAAATGGAAACAAAGACTATCAGACACAGAATATAATTCCATGGCTCTTAGATCACTTAAAATGAGCATGTTCTTACAATGATGGATGCTGTTGCCTTTGACAACATGTTTCAACATGGTACTGAACTAATCATATCTGCCTCAGAGACCCAGGTTATTATATGTAACTGATACTGCTTTTGATGTTATTTCTTTAGATGGTGACCAATAGTCATGCCCTATTCCTTTGATTTATAACATTTCCAAAAAATCTTGCTACATCTTTTCTATAAAAATGTATTTGTTTAGAATGTTTTAGCTTTAGTATAGCCTTTTTGTTGAAGATTTATAATTCTGACAATGAAGTTTGTATCAATGGAAGATTATGGATTGGTTTCTGCTTCATTTCTAGCCTCAAGGGTCTGTCCTTAAGTCCTTGCCTGTCTTCTTCTTCCTTTTCTTCTTCTCCTTTTTTCTTTTCTTTCTTTTTTTTTTGTTTTCTGAGACAGGATTTCTCTGTATTGTTTTAGAGGCTGTCCTGGAACTCACTCTGCAGTCCAGGCTGGCCTCGAACTCACAGAAATCCGCCTGCCTCTGCCTCCTGAGTGCAGGAATTAAAACCTCTTTCCACCACCCCCTGGCCTACCTTGGTTTCTTTCAATGGCCTGTGATCTGGAATATGTAAACAACTAAGCCCTTTCCTCCCCAAGTTGTTTCGTCATGAGAAACAAAAAAACTAACATCACACACACACACACACACACACACACACACACACACTTATTCCCATAAGGTAGTTCATAATTTAAAAGACATATTCCTTTTAGATACTTGGTCTGAAAGCAAATTATAACAATGAAGTGAGTGGCAGTGTGTGACCAAAATTGTTTATATTTCAAAGTCCATGCAAGGCACTTCATGAAATATGTGTTTTCTCCTTGGGAGAAAGTAAATGCTTGTTTTCCAAAATTCATGTAATAATTTAACTCTGGAATAATTAGTATTATTAATTTATCATTCTTAAAAACACATACGATTTTTCATTAAATAATGTAATTCTTATTAAAGCAAGCTTTTAAACAGACTCCTCTTCTTGTGTTACAAATACAGATACAACAAAATGAGTCATAATGTAATTAATTTCACAAAATGAATACATCCATTTGCCAGTCTCCAGACTAAGAGCTATGATGTTGCCAGCATCCTAGGAAGTCTCATTAAAAGTTCTTATTGGTACTGCAAGTTTTGGGAACACACAAAAGACCTTGTCATTTCTTCAGGATTATCTTGGTGACATTTATTCAGTTTGCAGTATTAACACCACACCTTTATGGTACAACTTAATTACAGAACTTTATCTTGTAAGTAATTGCAAATAGATTGTGTACTCTGGTGTTCACAAATTTAGGTTTGTTTCCAGTTTTCTATATTAATAGTGATACTATTAATTCAGTATTTTAGATACAGATTTTGGTAAATAAATGCACATTTGGCTTGACCTAATGACTGAGAATGGAATGTTGGTAGGAAAATATACATTTGGTTAACTGTAGTATGTCCTGCCAAGAAATTACACAATTTATAAAAAAACATATGCACAAATATTCATTTATAATGCCTAACAATTTCTGGTACTACACATCCTTGTCAATACTTGCTATAGTTTATTTTAAATTTAAGACATTTTGGTGCTATGTGCTATAATTTCATTCAATTTTAATTAGTATATCCTTAATGACTAATAAAGCAAAGCAGACATTCACAGAACTCTTTATATATGGATTCATTTGTAAGAGTTCATAGAACTCTGTTTTTGCTCATTTTTTTTATTGTCTTGGTCACTTTTAATTAATTATACTTTATTTTATCCAGTAGGAAACGTTGTCTCAATATTTATATTTGTAAAAATGTCTTAATGCTAAGATGAGATCTTTGAAGAACTCAATTTTGAGCTAGTCTAAGACTAGCAAAATGATTTTTTGAATATGCATTTATTGATCTAACTTACTGAACTAAGAGCCCAAGTTGTTTATTGTTTCTAAACTCCTGTGAGATAACCAAAAGTTTTCTTGCCCCTTACTCTACATATAATCTCAGACACAAACATTCCAGACTTCCTACACTTCTTATTAAACATTAATTTCTCCAAATGCATCATAACTATTGGCTAAAATTTTATGTGTAGTTTTATTATTTCCATTTGAGTGATTCTGTGCTATTTTTTCAGGTGCATCTTGAAATATGATCTGTAGTGTATTATTCATTTGTGTAACTACAGGAGAAAATAATCCATACTAGTGTTATTAGATCCTATTTGAATTAACATATGAAAAACATCTTTGTAGTTCTGTTCAAACTTTTAAAGACAGTCTTTAAAAGTAATATTACAACTTATCGCCCATATTTGGCCAAATTATTTCTTTTTGAATCAGTTGCAGTTAGCATTTAGGCAACTTCACCTGCCTGCCCTTGGGGATCTGGCAAGATACCTGCGAGCTTGTCAGTACCCAGCAGTACTCTCGCCTGCTCAGGTTCTTGACTACTTGATTTCTGTGTACATGTCCTATTCCCCCATGTAAGAGACAAGATCTATCAGCATCCTCTCTATCTCTATGCCTCTCTGCCTTTCTGTCTCTCTGCCTCTCTATCTGTCTCTCTGTGTCTGTCTGTCCCTCTCTCTTGCTCCCTGTCCTCTGCTGCCTCTGTTTCCAGAGGCCTGTTTCCTCCCCTTCCTTCCCCCATTCCCATTACCTCATGAGTGTCGTTATTACTGTTTTATAAGAGTTGCAAAAAAAAATAGTGATTCTGGGTAGTGGTGGCACATGCCTTTAATCCCAGCCTCGGGAGGCTGAGGCAGGCAGAACTCAGTGAGTTCAAGACCAGCTTGGTTTACAAGCACTAGTTCCAGGACAGGCTCCAAAGCTAATCAGGGAAACCCTGTCTCGAAAAAACTAATAATAATAATAATAATAATAATAATAATAATAATAATAATAATAATAATAAATGTTCTCTATAAGCATTTTGGATTAAATACTTTGTGATTGAGGTTCTTATTTTTAACTTTATCCTAGGCTTCAATTGTGCAGATACCCCACTCTCTGTTTTGACAGTCAAAAACATCTCCATGCATCACTGATTCCCCAAGGTATCTAAATACAAGGAGCTAAGCACCAAAACTGCATATTCTTAAAGGTAATATTTGGAGTTACTTATTAGTAATAAAATGGAGGGTAGGAGTTTTAATGAGTCATAAAGGATCTTTATAGTAAAGACATGTCAATAAGTGGTGAGAAATAGATACATGAAAATGTTTCACAACACACTTAGTATGGTGATTGAATCAAACAAAGTGGTATATTGTTGGTGTTACTTAATGTGTGGCACTATTTTTCAATTGTGAATATTGCTAGTAGCTCTAGACTTGAATTATAAAATAATTTAAAAAGAGCAAACTAGACAAATATAAAAATTTCCAGTCATTAATTTCTGTTCTTTCCTAACCCCCTTAACAGTGCTCTTCTCATGTCAGATGTGTGAAATGGTCATACTGCATATTTTCATACCTAATTGATTATTTATCAAACTCCTTCTGAAAGGCTTAATGATCACAGGTGAAAATCACTTCATATTTGTGAACATGTCATAATTACGTTGATATATAAGTTTTTTTGTTTTAATTGAATGACATTTTGCAATAGGTGCAAATAAATATTAACTTTTAAGAAAAACCAAGAAACATAATCATAGTGAAACAATTATTCATTACCCATAAAAAAGAGTAAACTATTTCAGCATCATACTTGTTAAATTTGTCAATATAAGATATATTCTCCTTAACCGACACTGAACTGTTCCAAATAAAAATCATATGCATTAATAGAAAAGTTCAAAAAGTTATATTGCTGCTAGGTAGCAATGTTGGCTGTATAAACAATTTGACTTGAGTTTACTTAATTATTCCACAGCTAAAATAAAATCAAGTGAAATTATCCAGTATAAGATAAATTATAGGAAGTCATTGATGTCTATAACACAACAAAGAATGCAAAACAGGATAAAAATAAAATACTAAGTGTAAAATTCCAGGGAAAATGTTAAGTAAACAGGAATACAAAAGATTAATAACATGATATTCTGAATTTTATTGATATTGTCAACAGGCAATATTCTAACTCTTTTAATGTATTTCAAAATTTAAAGTCCTAGATAGTAAAATGATCTTGAAAGATATACATATTCTTACATTCCAAATGATAATACTAAATGAAATGAAATAAAATTCTTTGTCTTGTAAAGAACAGAAAAACAAAAGCAAATAGTATAACAAGCCTTTGTCTATTTATTTTATTTTAGAGATTATTATATAATTACAACATTTCTATGCTCCCTTTACTAAACATTTCATATCCTTTTTCTTTCTGTCCTTTAAATTCATGACATTTTAAAGTGCATATTTATTAAAAATGCAATGAATAATTAATAATCACTTAAAAGAGAAAGTACAAAAACATAGTATACATTGAAAAATTACAGAAAATACATCTCATGTTTAATGAATAAATATATTCAACAAAATATTGACACTTTTTCTGTAATAGTGTATAAAATGTATACAAAAGCCAATTTGGATGATTTTATTTCAAGACAGGGTTTCTCTGTGGCTTTATATGCTGTCCTGGAACCAGCTCTTGTAGACCAGGCTAGTTTAGAAATCACAGAGATCTGCCTGCCTCAGCAATTTGGATGATTTTATATGTATTATGTAGATATTTGTTTCAGCATTTGCAAATTGATTAATTACATAGATGGGTTAAATTAGAAACTATTGCAAGATCATATGTGATCATAGATAAAGAAAAAACATTTCACAAAATTTAACTCCTAATTTGTGACTGAACTACTATCTTGTTCAAAATTAAAGTAGCTTCCCCATTGCTAAGATGTGGGTGTGTATGCAAACATTAGGACCAGAGGAGTAATGATCTGCCCAAGGAAAGAAAAAATCCAGTTCAACAGATTGTGTTGAATAAAATATCTAGATTCTGATCCCATACAGTTTACTTTATGTATATGTAAGTATAGTACAACTTGGCAAAAGTTTTCCTGGTAACAACTCAATCCCATGTGCACAAGAAAGTTGAAGGGATGACTATATCAAAACTCTTTTGCAAAGTATGTGTGACCCCTTCCATAAAGATTGGCTCTGTAGCTTAGGGGTCAAGTTATACAGATAGTGTAGTGGTCACCAATATGTAAAGGTTGTATGGCATCTTCCCTAAGGATGGGTTCTATTGATTGAGAAACAATACTCAAAGATAAAGATCTAGGCAAGCAGAGTCTGGGATAAACATAATCAGGGAGATTCAGATGTGTCCTGAACCTAGGGATAGCACAGATCACCAGGTTATTAACATCATACACTCCCAGCCTTCCATGTTGAAATAAGTACACATCTCTTCTATTGAAGAAACACACTGTGTGGATGTTTCATATTCCTGGTTTCTTTAGTTCTTATCTGTGAGCACAAGGATCTCAGTGCTTCAAAATTAGAGGTATGTTGAAACTTCACAGTTAACATCATCCTTGGTGCTCACTAAGATCAAGAACAAGTAAAAGCCATCCCTTCTCATTAGTCTTACCCAATTATCAGTGTAGAATTCCAAGAAAAGAAGAGAAGAAAAGGAACAGTGATATGCAGATTTATAAAGAAGAATAAGGTTGTTATTGTTCAGAAATAACATGCATTTGAATGACAAAACTAAAGAGCGAGATAAAGGAATAACTTACTAAAGAAATATCAATTATAAGAAGATACCAAGTTGCAAGTTATCATGAAACTTGAATTCTAAATTCAAAACACAAAGAATAAGAAAATTACAGAATGATTTCTTTTTCTATAATCAATCCCTTTTTGGAAGTAAAAGTCTAATATTGTATTGATTATAAATGCTGCTAGATTAATCCAGCCAATATATTTCAAAATGCCTTGACTTCATAATTTAAGTCTAGTGGTTTGGAGAGATGGATCAGCTCAAAACTGCCTGGCACACATGCACAGATACACATATAGGCAAAAATGTCAAGTACATGAAAATAAATAAATTAAAAGGAATTAATTATAAGGACATGTTACTTTTGAAAGGAGGTTCTGCTTTTGTTTCCATGGAAAATGAAAAGCAGTGGATTCCTTCTAGATTAATATAATTTGGTCAAGCAAGTCCCCTCAAAGCAATGACCAAGGCAATCCAACATCCTAGACAGAATCGATGATGCAGCCTTGCACACCACTACAGCTAGGAGTTGTCCATGATTCTAGGTTTTCTCAGGATCCCCTTGACCCAAACAGCATGACACAGTTTGGAGAAAACTATTCCCACATTCCCAAATATTGTTTTCATTTAAATGAGGGTGGTTATAAATGGTTGAGCAAAGGAGCCTAGATGGGGATGGAGAGACCTTCAGAAACAGTGGACCTGACCTACTGATAGAATGGAGATCCTACTCACAAAACTCAGGAAACAGCATTGGACCAAACCAAACCCTCTGAATATGGGTACCAGCTAGGCGTCTAAGACAGTCTCTGGGTCCTCTAACAGTGGAACCAGTTTTTATCCGTAGAGTACAAATTGATTTTGGGAGCCCATTCCCTATGGAGGGATACTATTGCAGCCCAGATACCACAAGAAGGGTCTAGACCCTCCCCCGAACAATATGGCAGACATTGAAGGTCCTTGGTAGAGGGCCTTACTATCCCTGGGGAGAAGTCAGGGGGTTGGGTTGGGGAACATGGGAGGATGGGAGGATGAGGGAATGGGGGGATGTATATGTAAATATGAGTAATTAAAAATAATTTAAAAATGAAAAAATAAATGGTTAATGATCATAGTCAATCTCTTTCTAAAGGGGGGTAAATATGATATAGAAATGAATATGTTGCAATGGATTGAAGTTTGGTTTATTGATACAAACTGAATGTCAGTTTTGTTATAAGTATATATACTTTTATTTAGGTATTGTGTTTATACAGCTCATTTAAAATGTAATTTATAATTACAGATTATAGATAATCACCTACAGTAGTCAAAACTTACAGTTTTGTTTGTTTGGTTTTCTAGATATCCAGAGATATATTTGAAATGCATAGATATTCTTTGAAACCTTTCAGAAACCTACAGACTATGGCATTTAAATGGTTTGTTAGGGATTTTTGTGACACTGAGACACAACTGCTCAAGGCAAAAACAGTTACATGAGAGAGTCAGATGACCATCAAGGAAACTCTTTATGGAGTTTGCCTTTTGTGCGACAGGAATAGCCATTTGGACAAGAAACTGCTCTTGCCTGGACTGCTTGACAGCATGCTGTCCAAACTAGACAAGCAGGTTACAATGAAAGTGATTGCTGTACTTGCCAAGAGAGAGGATGGATGATGCTACAAGTTCACTGATTCCTCAAAGGCTTCCAGACACTATGACCTATAGTCTGAAGAGGGATGCCCCAAAATTATAGCTGAAATTTTGGTGACTGTCCAGATAGCAAGATGTCTCTGTCAATTCTAGAGTTTGTATATTATCCTTCTGTGGTCTTTGATGGAGGTGAAGACAGATAGTTATGGGATTCCTTAGTTATGAGAAAAGATAAGTTGCACATAAAACTTTAAACTCACAAAAACAGGATAGATGATAGAATATTTTCCTTAAATTTTGATAAATGGTAATGGACCAAATATTGCAGTAATAATTCTTTCTTGATAACTGTATTCTTATATATAATTTTGATATGCTAAAACTAAATCATTCCTTTTTATTTGGACAGAAAAGAGGAGAGGATGGGGGATGTCCATCTGTATACTGTGAACATATGTTTCTCTTATTGGTTGATGAGTAAATGCTGATTGGCCAGTATCCAGGCAGGAAATATAGGTGGGGCTACCAGACTAGGGGGAAGCTGGGAAGAGGAAAGAAGGCGAAGAAGGGGAACCAGTGAAGAGAGAGAGAGAGAGTGAGAGAGAAAACATGTATCCACTAAAGGAGTAACACACCTGAGCATTGCTGGTAAGCCATAGCCTCTTTGCACTACATAGTTTAATAGAAATTGGTAATAATTAAGAGAGAGCCCCATTCCACAGATCTGACCCATAATGAGCCCCTTTCACCCTGAAACTCTCTGGGCCTGTGCCTGAGAAAAGCCGCCCAGCCAGGGAGGAGATCCCCGAGTCAGTGAAACACCCCACTCTTCCTTCCTGTTCCACTCACCTGACCCCTACCTAGGCCTAATTCCTTCAGAGAGAGGAGACTAATAGTAGAGGCAAGACCATCCAGAGCTTCAGACATTGAATCCCTGGTCCCCACACACCAGAGGGTCACAAGAGGAGATAGAGAGAACCCACCTTCACCCACTGGAAAAAGATATGGGAGGAAGAGGGAGTAAGAACTCACTCAACAACAGAAAGACCAATATGGCACCGCCAGAATCTAGGGACTCCACATGAGCAAGATTTGAAAAGCTCGACACAAAAGATGAAGAAGAGATGGACCTCAGAAATTATCTCGGGAAGATGATAGAGACCTGTAAAGAGGAAACAAGAAAGTCCCTTAAAGAAATAGAAGAAAAAGCAAGCAAAAAATTACACGAAATGGAGGAGAAGACAAACCAAAAAATTCAAGAAATAAACAAATCAATTAAAGAATCTAAAGAAACCCAAGAAAAAAACAACCAAACAAATGAAGGAAGCACTCGAAACAGTTCAAGGCATGAAAGTTGAAATAGACACAATAAAGAAAACACAGAATAAGTGATGCTAGAAATGGAAAGGCTGGATAAATGATCAGGAACTAAAGATGTGAGTATAACTAAAAGAATTCAAGAGACAGAAGAGAGAATCTCAGTTATTGAAGACTTGCTAGAGGATATACATTCATTGACCAAAGAAAATCTCAAGTCCAACAAATCCCTAACACAAAATATTCAGGAAATATGGGACACCATGAAAAGACCAAACCTAAGAATAATAGGTATAGAAGAGGTGAAGAAACACTGCTCAAAGGTACAGAAAACATATTCAACAAAATCATAAAAGAAAACTTCCCCAACCTAAAGAAGGATATGCCTATGAAAGTACAAGATGATTACAGAACACCAAACAGACTGGGCCACAAAAAGAAATCCCCTCCCCGATACATAATAATCAAAGCACCAAATCTACAGAATATAGAGAAAATATTAAGAGCAGCAAAGGAAAAAACGCCAAGGAACATATAAAGTCAAACCAATCAGAATAACACCTGACTTCTCAATGGTAACTCTGAAAGCCAGAAGGTCTTGGATAGATATCCTACAAGCACTAAGGGAGCACATGGATGTCAACCCAGACTACTGTACCCAGCAAAGCTTTCAATCACTATAGTTGATATTCCATGACAAAAACAGATTTAAACAATACATATCCACAAATCCATCACTACAGAAAGTTCTGGCAGGAAAACTCCAACCCAATGAACAGAACTACATTCACAAATATATAGGAAATAGATAATCTAATTTTACCAAGCACAAAAAGAAACAGAAGGGTGAAATCCACACACAATGAAACCACCAACAATAAATCCAAAACAAACAAGAACCAACAATCAATGGACATTAATATCCCTAAATGTCAATAGTCTTAACTTACCCATAAAAATATATAGGCCAACAGAATGGATATGAAGACAGAATCCATCCTTCTTCTGTTTACAAGAAAAAAAACTCAACCTCAGAGTAAAAAGATGGGAAAAGATTTTCCAATCAAATGGGCCAAAGAAACAAGCTGGTGTAGTAATCCTAATATCTAAAAATTAGACTTCCAACTAAAATCAATCAAAAGAGATGAAGAATGGCATTTCATACTCATCATAGGAAAAGTACATCAAGACAAAGTCTCAGTCCTGAACATCTATGCCCCAAATACAAAGGCAGCCACATTTGTAAAAGAAATATTGCTAAAGCACAAACCACACATAAAACCATACACACTTATAGTAGGAGATATCAACACCCCCTTACACTAGACAGGACCACCAGACAGAAACTTGACAAAGAAACAAAGGATCTGACAGAAGTTATGACCCAACTGGGTTTAACAGATATCTATAGAACATTCCATCCAAACACAAAAGAATATACCTTCTTCTCAGCACCACATAGAACCTTCTTAAAACTGACCACATAGTTGACAGCAAAGCAAACCTTCACAGTTACAAAAAATTGAAATAACCCCCTGTATCTTATCAGACACCATGCTTTAAAGCTAGAATTCAACAGCAATACAAATTGCAGAAAACCTACATATTCGTGTAAATCGAATAACACCCAATTGCACCATTCCTGGGTTGAGGAAGAAATTAAAGATTTCCTAGAATTTAATGAGAATGTAGACACAACATACCCAAACTTATGGGACACTCTGAAAGCAGTGCTAAGAGGAAAGTTCATAGCACTAAGTGCCCACATGTAGAAACTGGAGAAAAGTCACATTAGAGAATTGACAAAACAACTGAAAGATTTAGAGCAAAAAGAAGCAAACTCACCAAGGAGGAGTATATGCCAGGAAATAATCAACCTCAGGGCTACAATCAATAAAGTTTAAATTAGGAAAACATTACAAAGAATCAATGAAACAGAGTTGGTTCTTTGAGAAGATCAACGAGAGTGACAAACCTCTATCCAAACTAACCAAAGGCAGAGAGAGAACATGCTAGTTAACAAAATCAGAAATGAAAAGGGAGATATAACAACGGACACTGAGGAAATCAAGAGAATCTTCAGGTCATACTTTGAAATCCTGTACTCCACAAAATTTGAAAATCTAAAGGAAATGAACAGTTTTCTGGATAGATATCCCTTACCAAAATTAAACCTAGAACAGATAAGCAGTTTAAATCTACCTATAACCCCTAATGAAATAGAAGCAGTCATCAAAAGCCTCCCAACCAAAAAAAGCCCATGGCCAGATGGCTTCACTACAGAATTCTACCAGAAATTCAAACAAGAGTTAATACCAGCCCACCTCAAACATTTCCACACAATAGAAGCAGATGGGACATTGCCAAACTCTTTTTACGAGGCTACAATCACTTTGATACACAAGAAACACAAAGATACAACTAAGAAAGAGAACTACAGACCAATATCCCTCATGAACATCAATGCTAAAATATTCAATAAAATGTTGGAGAATCGAATCCAAGAACATATCAGAAAAATCATCCACCATCATCAAGTAGGCTTCATTGCAGTGATGCAAGTATGGTTCAACATATGAAAATCCATCAATGTAATCCACCATATAAACAAACTGAAAAAGAAAAACCACATGATCATCTCACTAGATGCTGACAAGGTCTTTGGCAAAAACCAACATCCTTTCATGTTAAACATCTTGGATAGAACAGGAATTACAGGAACATATCTAAACATGACAAATGCAATATACACCAAACCAATAGCCAACATCAAACTAAATGGAGAGAAACTCAAAGTGTTTCCTCTAAAATCAGGAACAAGACAAGGCTGTCCACTCTCTCCTTATCTCTTCAATATTGTACTTGAAGTTCTAGCTAGAGCAATAAGACAAGAAAAGGGAATCAAAGGGATACAAATTGGAAAGGAAGAAGTCAAACTTTCACTATTTGTAGATTATATGATCGTGTACACAAGTGACCCGAAAAAATCTACCAGGGATCTCCTACAGCTGATAAACATCTTCATCAAGGTAGCAGGATACAAAATTAACTAGAAAAAATCAGTAGCCCTACTATACACAGATGATAAATCCAATGAGAAGGAAATCAGGGAAACATCACCTTTCACAATATCCACAAGCAACATAAAATATCATGGGGTAACACTAACCAAAAAAGTGAAAGACCTGTACAAAAAGAACTTTGAGACTTTAAAGAAAGCAATTAAAGAAGATACCAGAAAATGGAAGGATCTCCCATGCTCTTGGATAAGTAGAATTAATACAGTAAAAATGGCAATCCTGCTAAAAGCAATCTACAGATTCAGTGCAATCCCCATCAAACTCCCAACACAGTTTTTCACAGACATTGAAAGAACTATACTCAACTTTATATGGAAAAATAAAAAACCCAGTATAGCCAAAACAACTCTCTACCATAAAGGATCTTCTGGAGGCATCACAATCCCTGACTTCAAGCTCTACTATAGATCCATAGTTCTGAAAACAGCTTGGTATTGGCACAAAAATAGACAGATAGACCAATGGAATCGAATTGAAAACCCTGATATTGACCCACGCACCTACGAATACCTTATTTTTGACAAAGGTGCTAAATCTATACAATGGAGAAAAGAAAGCATCTTCAACAAATGGTGCTGGTACAATTGGATTCGGATGCAGAAAATTGCAGATAGATCCATACCTGTCACCATGCACAAAACTTAAGTGCAAACGGATCAAAGTTCTCAGCATAAATCCAGCCACACTGAATCTTCTAGAAGAGAAAGTGGGAATTACCCTTAAACAAATTGGCACAGGAGACCGCTTCCTGAACATTACACCAGTGCACAGATATTGAGGTCTGAAATTAGTAAATGGGACCTCCTGAAACTGAGAAGCTTCTGCAAGGCAAAGGAAACAGTCAGTAGGACAAAATGACCACCCACAGAATGGGAAAAGATCTTCACAAAATCCCACATCTGACAGAGGGCTGATTTCCAAAATATATAAAGAGCTCAAGAAGCTAGCCACCAATACACCAAACAAAGAAATTAAAAAGTGGGGTGCAGAACTAAATAGAGCATTTTCAACAGATGAATCTGAAATGGCTGAAAGAAACTTAAGAAATTGCCCAAAATCCTTGGCCATCAGAGAAATACAACTCAAAACAACTCTGAGATACCACCTCACACCTGTCAGAATGGCTAAATTCAAAAATACCAATGACAATCTATGCTGGAGAGGATGTAGAGAAAGGGGAACACTCCTCCATTGCTGGTGGGAGTGCAAACTTGTAAGACCACTCTGGAAACAAGTATGGTGGTTGCTCAGAAAAATGGGAATCAGTCTATCTCAAGATCCAGCCATTCCTTTCTTGGATATATACTCAAATAATGCACGTTCATACAATAAGAATGGATAGAGAAAATGTGGTACATTTATACATTGGAGTACTACTCAGCAGAAAAAAAGCAATGGAATGTTGACATTCACGGGAAAATTGATGGAACTAGAAGAGACCATCCTGAGTGAAGTAACCCAGTCACAAAACGACAAACATGGTATGTACTCACTCATATATGAATTTTAGACATAGAGCAAAGTATTATTAGCCTACAATCCTCTTCACCAAAGAAACTAGGAAACATGAAGGACTCTAAAGGATAAAGAATGGACCCCAGGAATGGGAAGAGGTAGGAACTCCTGAGCTAATTGGGAGCATGAGATTGGGGAGAAGGAGCTGCCAGATTGAGAGCAGAAGAAGAGGAGTAGAGGAGATGAAATGGAGGAGCAGAAATATTGAGTTGGGACATAAATAGAGGAGAGAGAGAAGGATGAGAGATATCATATTAGAGGGAGCCATTATGGTCCGAGGAGAGATCTGGCACTAGGGAGATTTCCAGAGACTTACAAGGATGACACGAACTGACAATCCAGGAAATGGTGGAGAGGATAACCTAAATGCCCTTCCCCTAAAATGAGATTGATGACTACTTTTTATGCCATCCTAGAGCCTTCATCCAATGGCTGATGGAAGCAGAGACAGACATCCACAGATATACACTGAACTGAACTCTGGAACTTAGTTGAAGAGAGGGAGGAAGGAATGAACTTCGAAGGGGTCAGTATCAGGTTGGAGAAATCCATTGAAACTATTGGCTTGAACAAGGGGGAACACATAGACTCCAGATACTGTCTGGGAGGCCAGTACAGGACCCATCCAGACCCCTGCATATGGATGTCAAGGAGGATGCCTCCACACTCTAAGGGGCCCTTGGTAGTGGATTAGTATTTTTCCCTGGTGTAAGAAGGGACTTTGAGAGCCCATCTTACTTTAAGGGATACAGTCTTGCCCTGGACACATGGGGAAGGACCCAGTCCCAGCCCAGGAAGATGTGGTGGACTTTGCAGAGACTCCATTGAGGGCCCTACCCTGCCTGGAGAGTGGAGGGTGGATGGGGTGGGGGTTGGTCTGGGTGGGGTAGGAGGAATAGGGGTGAGGGGAGGGAGAGGGAGAAGAGATTGACCTGTGAAAAAAGCTTGTTCCTAACTTGAACTAATAAAAAATTCCAGTTATACACAAAAAAATATGAGAGAGCTAGCCAATAGAAGCCTGAGCCATCAGCAAACAGTCTATAATTAATATAAGCCCCTGTTTGTTTATTTGCATCTAATGGCTGCAGGAGAATTTGTGACAGAAGTTTTCATCCACAAGAGTACACTATAAAGTTATGAGTACCTTGGAATTTCATACTGCTCAAACCACTGTCTTGCAGTGCATTTCTGGCACCCTTGGGCTTCTTTCCACATTACATTGTTCTGTGGATCCAGAATACCAGAAGCAACATGGCACATTTTGTGTACCTTAATCCACATATCTTTGTAAATTGTGAGTAAGGTCACATACTAGATTTTTCACGTTTAACTTAAACATGTTTGAGAAAGGCAAAAGCACCAATCAAACTCAGTCTCATTCCTGGTCTTCATTGTTTTCCTTTTTGCCAACCTTCTTTCCCCCTATGAACTGGATTAAAGTCCTGCTTTAAAATATGAAAAAAATTACAAATTCATGTCTCCCTTTGGCTATCTATTCATTATTTTAACAGTCAAAATTGATTAAACAATTCCTGTTATCTAAAAAAGTGGACTGATAAGGGTAATGACCTTGGTTGTCTGTAGTGCACTGATTGTACAGTTGAAGTGTGAACTGACCTCTGATGGCTATTTTTCTCTCTATCTTTAGACTAAATATGAAGGCCTAGAGCTCTTTGTTCCTTTCGAAAGTCAATTATCATTGTGACAGTTGTTGAAATACTTAATCCTTTTAATGCTATCACTGGGTAAACAAACATTCTTTTCATTGGGCAGAAATGCCCAAGGCCTGAAACATTAGTGTGTGGAGGGTTTGTTGAATGGCATATGAAAAGTTAGCTGACAAACTTGTTACAAAAGGCAGTACTCAAAAACCCCGAAAAAGAATAAAGTGCATTTCCATTTCTGGTGATTTTAAGATATATCCCCATTCTTCCATAATTTAGCTCCTAATTTGGAGTTTGTGATTTTATCATTTTTTATTCCTTTTATTTCATTACTTTCTTACGTTTTCTGCATTTTTATCAAATTATTTTAGAAAGATGAGAGAATTTCCTCTTTATAAGACCAATCACTATTCAAAAATCATCTAGCCAGGTGTGGCAGCATAACCATTAACTTTGCTACTGAGGATGCTGGGACAGTATTGCTTGACACAGAACTTGGAGACCAACATGAACAACAGAGCTGTAGCCCTCCTATTAAAAAAATAATAGTCTAAAATAAAATAGTCATCAAGTGTTATAGTGCTTTCCTTGATCTTAGATCTTACAATGCTGATGCAAGAGGATGCTGAGTTGAAGATCACCATGAACCACAGGACCACAGCAAGATGATACTAAAAGATATAAAATTTAGAATCGATCTTTATAATATTTTTGTTTTCTTGCATCTTATAACTACTCACAATCAAATAAACTCTACCAATAGTCTGCATTCTGTGACCCATCTCTATCTTCTTGCTTAATCCAGCAGTTCTGAAAAACATGCAAACTCTTTCATTGAGATAATAGCAATGATACCGAAATACTTACTGAATATTTGTAGATGACACATGTTATATTATTTCTTTTCAGAATATTAATTAAGTGTAAATGTTCATTTTCCTATGTTCTGAAGACAAAGAGGTGGCAGTGAAGGTTGGGTAAATAGACCATAGTAAAACAAACAACTATTGAAATATTTTGGTACTCTTCCTCCACCTCTGCCTGCAAAATCCCTGAGCAGGAACTGATAGACTACTTAACATCAAACCAGAATATCCTTTCCTGTTCTCCTTTCCTATATGTAGAAATATTTTGAATTTCAAAGTTCAACAGAAACATGCAATGTAAATTCACAATTTGCTGAAGATTGCAATTCACAGTTAAACCTTGATTCCCTTCACTTTCCAAGTTAGTTTAAGGTAACCCTCCATGCCTCATTAATTGTGAGTTTATTTGGCTGAATTTAAGGACTTCTTGCTTCTTTCTTATCTGAAAAATAGTGTTATAATGCTAGCACAGTGTTCTTCTAAGATTATTTAAGGTATTGAATCCCAGACTCCAGGAGAAACCTCTGTCACATATGAAAATTTTAATTAAAATGTGGCTATCTATCTGTAAATTTGGAATTTGGATTTACTGTTTCGAAGATCTGGATTTTGGGGGTGGGCAGTGTGTGAATTGCAATCTGTGTTTCTCCTTTTAAACTTTTAATATTATCAAGTTTTCGAGATTTTATGTATTTATAAAATATATTGGTCATTTCATCTCCCAATATTTTTCCACAAGTCTCAGTGGTACCCCTTATTTCATCACCCTGATTACACAATTTCTTTTTAAAACTAGAACTCCCTGAGTCCAAGTATTACAGTCCATATACCCATAGGACTGTATCCACAGGGATGTGAACAACTTATCAATGATTATGTCTCTAAAGGATAGTGTCTTTCCTTCTCTCTGTAGGTTCCCTGAGACCTGCTCCACAGAAAGGATTCAATGCCTAGTACTACTATGCCTCATCAAAAAGCAATTGTCTGGAAAGATCACATACACTATAGAGAGGAAACCTAATGTTGTGTTTGTATTATCAGAAGTTCTCAGTTGCTAGGTTGTGACTCCCTTGGGTTGAATATCATATACTTACAATGATTTATAACAGTACAGTTATGGAGTAGCAAGAAATAATTCTATGGTGAGGGGGTCACCACAACAAACGGGTCTGTCACAGCATTACATCACAGCATTAGGTCAGTCACAGCATTAGAAAGGTTGAAAACCACTGTGCTAATAGTCATGCTGTCAAACTGCTGTGTAAATATTAAGTTTATCGACATAGACATGTACTGCTCTCAAAGCTTCTTTTTGCAGGAGGTAGTGATTAGTACAGAGACTCATAATTGGTTGAAGTGGCAGATATAAGTAACACTGAGTTCTCAACTGGAGATGTGTCATATATACTAATTTCCCAGCATTCAAAGCCAATGAACTTCTCACATGAATGAAGAGAAAAATATGTTTTTAAAGTATTTTTATATGTATTAACTTATTTTTTACATTCCAATCCCAGTTCCATGTCTCTCCTCTCCTCAAATCCCTTCTGCTCCCCCCAAATCCCTCTGTTCCTCAAAGAGTATAAAGCCTCCCCTTGGAAGTCTGTCCCATCATCTCATTGAGTCACTACCTGGGCACCCCTGACTCATGGTCTAGGCTGAGCAAAGCTTCTCTCCATATGGAATGGAGTCCAGCAAGTCAATTTGTGCATTAGAGTTAGATATAAGACACACTGGCAGTGGCCTCATATATTGCCCCGGCTACACCATTGTCACTGTATTAAGGGAGTTTAGTTCAGTAATTTGTAGGTTCGCCAGTTGTCAGACTAGTATCAATGTTCTTTCACTAACATGGGCCAGCTGATTCTGTGGGTTTCCCCCATTATGGTCTTGACCCCTGTGGTCATATTATTGCTCCTCTCTCATTTCAATTGTACTCCAGGAGCTCTATCTAATGTTTAGTTGTGGATTTCTGAATCTGTTTCTGGATGAGGGTTCTGGCTTCTCTGGATTGTAGGCTGAGTATCATTTGCTTTACATCTGGTATCAGATTATGAATGAACACATACTATGTTTATCTTTCTGGGTTTGGGTTACCTCATTTAGGATGTTTTTTATTTTTTTTCTAGTTCTGTCCATTTGCCTGCAATTTTTAGGATGTTATTGTTTCTTACTCCAGAGTAGTACTTCATTGTGTAAATATACCACATTTTCTTTATCAGTTTTTCAGTTGAGGGACATCTGGGTTGCTTCCATCTTTTGGCTATTACCAATAATATTTCTGGAGAAAGAGTATTAATAGCTGCTGGTTGGTGAGGAGATCTGTGAAATGAGCTCTGGAAATGGCATGGGTGTTGCATGAACTCAGAGCAATGATGAATACCTGTATAAGATCCACAGAAAAATCATCCCAGTCAAAATTCATCATCAATAGGGGTGGGGCCCTGGGACTTCACTGTTATCAAGGGATTATGCTTCACTTTCCTAAGATGAATACTGGTCATTTTATTTAAGACTTGATCTTATTTTATCCCCCAGAAACATCTTTTATAGAATATTTATACCAATGCAAGGAAAATGGTTGTCTATTTTCTTGACAAGCCTGGATCCTAAGAAGTAGCCCAAATGCAGGAATCTGAATGAATAAGAAGAATTCCATTTAAATTATATAGATTGAGGTCATTAACAGTGCTATGCTTTCCCTGTCAAGAGTAAAATGAGTATTTAGGAACACAATTAGAACGAGTTAGGCTTCTCTCAGTAATTTCCACAAAATTGGAAACATAGCATGAATTGATCATTTAAGGCTGGTAATCTCTCACCAGGGATCAGCAGCAGAAAATAGAAACCCTAGAGAAGGAGGCTAATGAAGACCTCATTTCTTCATTTCACACTGGAAGAAAAGCACTGTGGAAACAAAGTGAGAGGGCAAGTTTTCTTATGCCCCAACCTCTTCTCCAGTACAGAATTGCCTTACAATTGACATGCTGAATATGATACACACTGTATTAGGTTAGTGAGTCAGGCTCTGTGGTCTGGAATCAGTTTCTTTGTTTTCACTTCCAAAAATGTCCATAATGCTGTTAAATTCCACAAGGAACTCTTTTTCCTGCACAGACAATTAGGGTAAATGTATCAGGCTTCAGTGGATACCTGTGATGGCCATCTGATCAAAGTCATGTTCTTGGGGGGTGGGGAGCAACATCACTGGGAGAAGATGGTGTTGGGAAAACATATGCCATGGCATTCCCAGAGAGGGAAACAAGTATTCATCCCATTTGTATTTGTTTCTTTGAGTTGAGAATAAAAGAGAGTGATTTATATTCTTCCAGTCTAGTTTGAGTCTTGGAAGGCTGTGCTGAGGTTCATGAAGGTCAGTCTGAAGTATTCCATATTTTCAGTAGTGAATGAGGATTAATTAAGTAATTCACAGGAACACAGCATCTTGAATTTAACTAAATACGGCTTATTATGATAACAGAGCAGAATTAATAGAGCTTTCCAGGACCTAGAGAATATTCAGAATATTTTTAATTTGTTTAGAAATCTGTCATTAAGTGCCTTAGGAAAAAGAAGTGAAAAGAACATGAAAATGGAGGCTGAAAAGTAAAGATGTTTTATGAGGGTGAAAATATTAATTTCCTCAACTGTGCCTTGGAAGTATTAGAATAAAACCTTAAGCATGTAAGAGTAGGGAAAAAAAAAACATTTGAACATCTTTTCAGAACAATTCCTTCTTTAATCCACATGAGATTCTAGAAACAAAATAACTAAGAACAAGGCTTGCCTGCTACAGTAGAAATACCCACATCCCACTTTTCTTTTGCCCTTCTAAATCACAGAGACATTGTGAAGAAAGCATAAAAGAAATTCTTGCTAGTTTGTAAACCTTGGATGTGGTGTAAGGCTTCCAGGGAGGAATTGAATTGTTCAGTGAACAGATGAGCAAGAGCATTGCTCCTCCCAGATCCCACTGTCAAATCTGGACTCTCTGAATTCCTTGTGGCTCTTCCAGTCTTTGATATGAATAGTGTATCTGTATTAAAATTAGAAAAATCATGATAAAATCACCATGAAGTCTTTCCACATAGTAAATGTGGAAATAAGCCGAATTGTGACATTTTTTTAAAAAAATAATAACTAGATATGAATATAGATCATTCATCAGGGAAAGGCTGAGTAGTATATACAGGATTGCTGCTCCTCTAATTAAGCCTGTGTGTGTGTGTGTGTGTGTGTGTGTGTGTGTGTGTGTGTGTGTGTGTGTGTGTGTGTGTGTGTATGTGTGTGTGTGTGTGATGTGTACGAATAACTCTATGAAGAAACTATGGATATGTCACAAGCATAGTTTTTCTTTTTCTGGATTTGCTAGAATGAAGAAAAGATTCTTATCTTCAGACTAATATGTATGCTAATCTTTGTTCTCTATATTAAATGCAATATTCTCTTGGAATTTAAAAAATAATCATGCCAGTTAGCATTTAGGAAAATACATGATAGTAGAATTTCATAAGAGTAAAAATAATTGCTCTTCTCAAAACCCAAGTTATGCTTTTTGCAGGGAAAAATGACCCAAACTGATTTTATGGTTTATTAACATATATAAGTGTTCATTGTTCATGAAAAAACCTTCCACATGCAGAGAGCACTTGTAAGAAAGGTCTCCCACCTTTTAAAATTAACATTTACTCAGATGTGCTTTGATAACTGCTGTTGGCTGGAAGTCACAGAGAGCAAGGCAAATATTAGAGAAATTTTAAGATGTTTTTGAATACAGATTTTTAGAATTCAGAGCAGTACTGTTAATATGCTCAGCACATTGTAGTAGTTCCTCTTAGCAAAGAAAGAACTAATCAACTCATCAGTTCACAATGCTCCCCGGTTTGGCCATAACATAATTTGTATGCTAAATTTATATGTCTATATTTCATATAGATATAGGAGGCTTTTTCTTTTTGGGCCACCAACCAGCTCCCAAATCATGATATGGAGGCTTTTTTTTTTTTTTTTTTTTTTTTTTTTTTTTTTTTTTTTTTTAGTTATGAATGCTCAGTCTCATCTTATGTTGTGTGCTAGGTCTTAAAACTTAACCTGTTTCTCTTTATTTTCATTTTGCCTCAGGGCTTTTTACCTTGTGTACTATATCTAACTTTTACTTCTTTTGGTGTCTGGCTGGCTGGTTTCTGACCCTAGGCATGATCCTCTCTCTCTTTTCTTCTCTCCCTCTCCTCAAGCCTAGATTTCTCCTGCTATTTTTCTCTCTGCCCACCAGCCTCATCTAGCCCTCTCTCTGCCTACTTATTGGCTGTTCAGATCATTACTTAACCAAACCTTAGGCAGGCAAGGTGAAACAAATATAACAAAGTTTTGCATAATTAAACAAATGTAACTTAAACAAATGTAACACCCATTCACATAGTTAAAGTAATATTCTGAAACATAAACAAATTTAACTCATCTTTGCATAGTGAAATGTTCCACAGCATGCAGACTCAATATTAACCTTAAAGATGAGTAACAAAGTGTTTTATTATTTTCAATGACTAGGAAATCGCTTTGAAATGGCACTGATCATTATGGCTACCAGTTTCAACTGTAGGTGATTTTAAACCTTGAACAGGACATATAATGACAATAGAGGAATATTCAAATTATATATTACAGTTTAATGGGTTTTGTGGTGATATATGATGTAGGATTTACTAAAGCTTGCTTGAGGGTATGTAAAGCAAATCCAGCCAAACTAGTTAGCTATGGAACCAGGCAGTGTTTGTACACATCTTTACTCCCAACAATTGTGAGGTACAAAAGGGAGGCACATCTCTGTTAGTTCAAGGCTACATTGAGCTACATGAATTGATCTAGTCCTAAAGAGAAACAGCTTACACAACAATTATCACAGCACTTGGAATCATACCCCTTTAATCCCAGCACAGGGAAATATAAAAAACAAAGTGTCTCATGTGGAGAGTTATTCTCCAAACATGGTGTGAATAGGCAACAGTCTGAGGCATGGTGGAGAGCTCATGGAGACAGGATCAGCTCTTTCAGCTTGATGTAGAGGTAAGAGCTAGTGGCTTGGCTGCTTTGCTTTACTGATCTTCAGCCAAGCTTTAGTAAATCATAAATAATACATCACCATAGGCTTTGATTTTGTTTTCAATATTTTTTAAAAATTTATCTAAAATATTCTTTAGCTCAATTCAAATAAGGCAGAATTTATAGTATTTGAAAGTGAAACTCATTCAGAATCATAAATTTGCTAACATTCCCTTTTGAAAATATACTAAGCACTGTTTTATTTTTATTATTTATTTATCTGTTATTTACAATTTAACAAAATGCATCATTGCTTACATAATGCTTTTCTAATTAATAATATCCTTAGTTCCTTTATTGCCATCATGTTTTCATAGGAAGCTGGTAGCTGACATCAGGAACAAGATAAGGTTTTTGGGTGTAAAAAAAAAAAGACAACATCATTCAAACAAAGCAGAACCTATAGAATGGGAAAGGATTTTTTACCAATACATATTAGCTAGAATTGTCTCTTCATTCCTTCTCATACATACCACATCTTATAATCATGTATTAGATGTTCGATGCTGGCTCACAATATTTCCTTTCTGTCATTTCCATTTGATTTCATTGCTGTGTCCTTATGCTTACTAATCCTTTCTTTGAAGATATCAAGTCTGTTGTCAATTTCGTTCTGGGTATTTTTATCTCTTGCTTTTCTCCTCCCGATTTTTGAATGCAGTCTTGGGACCATTTTTATAGGTCTCATCAGACTACTTAACATTTTGAGAATATGTGCTGATGTTACAATAACCTGCCTAATGTTGCTTCTAATTTTCAGTATCTGTCAGTTATGAGTCATTTTGACTTATGTTTTCCTCAGTCTACAGAAATACAGATTAAGAAGTTTAAAAGATAGGACCCTATGTCATAAAAGTTTTGACAAAGTCTCTGTAATTTTGTGGTAGTTTTGATGTAAGCAACCAAGAGGAAACAGAAGGATATCTGCTGTAATGTTAATGAGCTGAGGGAAACACACAAGGTTTATTGATGTGGACTTTTCACTGGGCCTATACATCTGCAGACATAAGGAGGTCACTTTTTTATGTTTGTTTTGTTTTTGTTTTTAAAGACACAGTTTCTCTGTATTGCTTTGGAGGTTGTCTTGAAACTCGCACTGTACACCAGGCTGGCCTTGAACTCACAGAGATCCACCTGCCTCAGACTCCCGAGTGCTGGGATTAAAGGCATGAGCAAGCAAACCCGGCTTCAGGTCACTTTTTGCAGTTCGAAGAACAGAACCTTCTACATGAGAGTCATATGGTGTATTCTGCCTAAGTGTGGGAAAAGCTCCCTTAGGTACTCAAATCTTATTCAAATGATTAGTATAAACAATCAGTCTTCTTGGATTCCATGGGTCTCTCAAGCACCATTATACAGAAGGCACAACTTATATTCATGAATACATATGTAAATTCATAAAGACATATGCATATAGTAAAACTTAGTGAAAAAAGACCATGAATTTGAAGGATTATGGAAAAGGATATTTCTGAGGGTTTGTATGTATGGAAGGGAAAGAAGAGATGTGTGAGCACATGCATACGCACACATATATACAGAAATTTCCTGTTCTTACATTTTGAATTGTATATTTATGAATTATTCCACTGTTTATCAATAACGTCTATGAATCTTTGCATGGAAAGTGATCACAGAAGTTCTATTTGCAAAGGTCACCACAATATTCCTATAAAGTTTGTACACTTAATTTATTGCTCACAGTAATCTCACAGATATGTGGATGAGGAAGAAAATGGAAGTTTGCATATTTTACATGACTTTCATTATACCTTATTAACTATTTCAAATTTATACAAATGAAACCACTTTGCTTTTGCAATTAATTGCCCATTGATTAATTCTAGCTTCAAGTAACAAGATATTTTGTCATCTAAAAATAGTCCTTCAAAGGGGAGAAAGAATCTCACAGATCTTTTTTGGATTTGATAGCTGAGTTAATGTTATAATTTTTAAAACGACAGCACAAGAGAGAAAGATGTCATGAAAGAGAACACACATGGAGGGATTTTTTATTGGGGGGAATGGGAAAAGGAGTGAGAGGAGTGGGAAACAGGCCTCTGGAAACAGGAGCATAAGAACAGAAGAGAACAGTAGGGCGTGGCAGGGCAGGGGCGTGGTAGAGAGACATGCAGAGAAGCAGACAAAGAGAGAAAGGGACAGACAGAGAGAAAAAAATGAAAGATGTGAGGTGGATAGAGGATTTTGAAAGGGTAACCTAGTGAATGTGCACAGCTAGTGCTCTTAGTGGCTGCAGATGAGGACGAATCCTGTCAGAACCCCAAGGGCAGGCCAGTACAAATGCCAGAATGCAAACAGTTAATCCATCATATATTATCTGTTCCAGGAGGCTGGACAATGTGCACTAATAACTAAGAATTGAAAAGTACTTTGTTTTTGCTATACATGACAAGATAACTAATTTTATAGTATCATCTATTGCGAAGCAAATCTAGTTCCTTATGCATTTCATTTTAAAAATATCATATTTTAAACTTTAGGTATGGCTCAGTTCCTCTTATGAAAATCCTTTAAAGTTTACTTACTTTAGAGGGGCTAAAGTCAGAACATTGTAACTAGCCAATCCTCAATACTGAGTGTGTTTCATCTACTAGTTGTAAATTAAATGCACTTATATTGGTGTTTTGTAGCATGAAAAATAAAAGACCCAGAGACAGGTATTGGGGTTCAAACTTCAAGCTGAAGATCACAAAAAAAGCAAAGCAGCTGATCACTAGCTCTTACACTACCTCAGGCTGAAAAGTGATCCTGGTTCCACCAAACTTCAGACTGTAATCACAGACTCCTCAGCTTGCTTCTAGAATCCTGAGGCTTCAATGTCTTCCTATCCTCAATGTGGCTGGAGAATTGCATACCTGATACTGACTACTGAATATATTGCTTCAGTCTTTTATGCCTCTCTAGTGCTGGATTTAAGGCATGTGATTCCAGGTGTTGAGATCACCTTTGTGTGAGCTGTTTCTCTTTAAGCCTGGATCAATCATGTGTAGATCTGGGTAGCCTTGGACTCACAGAGATCAGTGTATCTTAATCCTTAGTCCTAGGATTAAAGTGAGTACCGACACCTCCTAGTTTCTGGCTATTTGTGATTAATGGTGTGTGCCTGACTTCTATGACTTGTGGCTGACTTTGCTTTCTGAATCCTCAGGCAAGCTTTAATAAATCATAAATAATTTATCATCAGAATGTTTCTTGATTGAATATGCTACCCTTACACAACTTTTATTATTTTTTCAAAAGCGATTTTTAATGCTTTCTTGGGTTTGTTCATTTAACAACAAAACGAATAGTTACTCATCAAATGAGCAGATGCAGATGAGTTTTTCAAAATTATTTGTGGCATGACCATATATGAAAGAGTAGTTTTAAATTATAACCTATAATTAGAAATTACTTTAAAATTGTTTCTATTTAAATTAGCAAAAATTTTCAGTTTTAGAAACTTCCACTGAACATCTACAAACCTTAGCATTGTTGTCTCTCTGATTCTTTCACTAACAGTTGCTTATCTGAAATACTCAACAAAATATTATTCTTGCTACTCACCCATTCCCTATGATCTCAAACCTTCCACTAGTCACTTTATAGGTAAATGCCCTAGCTAAAGTATCTCCCTTTAAGAGATTACCCTATTCTCCCTACCTATTACAATTATCATCAGCATTTTCTAGTATACAACCTGTAGGCAACAATCAAGGGCAATTACATCTTGATAGAAAGACACTGGAGGACAAATGAGGGCATTTTATTTGTAACAAAAAGCTATGAAAATCTAGAAGATTGCTACATAAAACAAAAGTTTGTCCGTGGGTCAATTTCTACATTCTCAAATATTTCACAGGTATGTAAACCCCCAAACTCCATGATACAATTGATGATTTAGCCAGAACCTATCAGACCCCTTGCAACATCTTCTATCCTATTTTCCAGAACTGAGCAACCCACCCCATTTTAGTTCTTCCTGACATTGTCTGTATTCTTTTGGACTTTTGAACACATGTTTCATTATTTATCTATTAAATGTGCATAA
This sequence comes from Cricetulus griseus, assembly GCF_003668045.3. NCBI lineage: Eukaryota > Metazoa > Chordata > Mammalia > Rodentia > Cricetidae > Cricetulus > Cricetulus griseus. The sequence continues at coordinate 181,448,536 of NW_023276806.1, read as the reverse complement.
TAGTTAGTATTCCAGTTATTGATATACCTCCATAGAGTGAATGAAATTAGTCAACTGTTCAAAATTATTGCTTAGACGTCTTGGTTTTTAGAATATTCTGAGGTTCATTTAGATACTGTCACCTACTTAAGGAGTGGTTCTACACCATTATGATGATGTCAGATAATAGTCTGAATTTTCATTAGTCTATCCATATTACTCAGTTTTCAGAATGATAAAGATGGTGATGAGTTCATTAACACATGAAGAGAATATAAATTAATGTTATTTTAGTTCCGATGTTTGAAAATTGAACATACCAATTGATTTGAGTGTGATAAAAGCAGAGAATGAACAGCAGAGGAAAATGCTGATGTCATGAGCAAGGAAGTAAAAAGAGAAAGGAAAAGGAAAAATCCATGGTACCAAAGTTCCTTTATAGAAAGTGACCATAAAAAAATCTAAAAACATGCCAAATCTGACCTGCTGAGTGTCCCATCATCTCCCAGTAACTGATGCCATGGATACCAAGCCTATAAAAATGAGGATTTGAAGGGGATTAAGTTCTCAAGATATAACACTAACCAGTCACTTGTAAATGCCACTGTACTTGTGAGTCGTTGATTAGGACCAAAGCTAATATATCAACTTTATGTTAATTAAATCTGAAACTTAATGATTTTCTAGAGAAATGACATTAACTCATGTTGGATGTTCTCATTTTGATACATTTAACTGAAAGGTTGAGTCTCTGTACTGATTTAGAATGCACTTTGGATTACTTGTCAATTTTATAAAGTAGAATAGAAGCTTAACCCTTCACTAATATTGGTTATTGGTTATTCTTCAATTACCTTTAGAGTTCCTCTCATAATTTCCTAATTTAAAAATTTCTGAAGTGGACATTTGTTTGCTCTAGTTTGGGTGATGTCAGTGTCAGAAAGCCCCATAACACATGAACAGGAATCCTCCAATAAAATGATTTGTACTGTCTGTAGAACTCTGTACTTATTAAGTGCGGCAGCTGCTTTCTTAGAACCTTTAATCTTGCTCATGATTAACATTGAAATTTCCTAAGGAAAAGCTGTTTATCTAATTTTGATAATTCAAAGACATGCACTAGACCAGTTATATTACTAACATCTGCCATTCTAAGTGCATGTAATTTAAATAAGTAATTGACAGCCTGAAAACATAACTAAGACTGTAGAGAGGAAGTCTTGTGTGCACATGGTCTTATATTCAATCCTCTACACTAATTAAATTAACCACCCTGACACATATCTATAATTTTAGCATTTGGGATGAATAAACAGTAGGGTTAGAAGGTCAAGGTCATTCTTAGCTTCATAAAAAGTTTGAAATTAAACTTGGTTACATGAGATCTTGTAAGTATGTATATGGGTGTGTATTAGTTTGACAAAATTATTGGCAATTGAATCAATCAATAAGTGGTTTGAGTTGTAAATAAAAAGTATTGATTATGAATTTGCTGTGTAACAGTTTCCTCTGATATTAAAATTATTCATCTTAGAGGGATAGTCTAGACATGGGATATTATAGGGCAGATAAAATAACTGGATATTTTAAAACAGGATGATAAAAGGTAGTTGAGAAACATGATGTTATAATGTGGTCAGTGATTAAGATCCAGAGTTGACAAGGATGAGAAACAACTGAATGTCCTAAGAGATGAAGCATTCTGTCCCGCAAGGAAGCTTTGATCTCAGGAAGAAATAATAGTTGAGTCTTCCCTGTAAAGGACCAGAGTAACTAGGCTCCTTCATTTCCAAGAATATAAGTAAAGGCTGCTGAGAGACACTCAGACCAGGCAACAGGTCCAGAGAACATAGGCCAACTGAGTTACCTGGAAAAACCCACTGAAACCTGCTGATTTTTGTAAAGGCTTTGCATGCTTAGGTTTCCAGCTTTCTTGAGCTGTCAGTCATGTATGGCTAGACTTTGGTGACATGGCTGAAAGCAAGTCAACTTTGCTCCTTTAAACAACCCCTTACTTCTGCTCTTGTGAGTAACACCAATTAAACTCAATAGTTCACCAAGTTAGATTTTAGTAATATCATTTGGTTTCTCATTAGTTCTGTATTTGTTATCCATAGACATATGCTCATGTCTCCCCACGGAGAGTGTCATATAACAGAATCTTACCTAGTACTTACTAAAAGACACAAAAGAACTTGTTACTGGGAGTTTAGAAGAACTGGAATAAACTTCAGAGTATAAAATTAGAGAGCATTTATTTATAAAAAGTATTCTGAGTGAATAATATCAAGTGCTTGAAATATATTATATAATCATAATGCATTTTTCCATAAGTTGTGAAATTATTGACCATGTATCTAGCAGAAAAAAAAATCCAGACAAAGTTTTCTAAGAAAATTTATCAAATTTATGGTTTGCTTTGGGCATGCTGCTCATACTCCATCAAATCCACACAGTAAGCCAACTGCAGGAAAGCCCAGAATCCAAGAAATAAGCAACAATGGATCTAACTTTAAAAAGTTAGCAGTTTGAGCATATCGAAGTATCATGGTTATTCACAGGTTAAAAGTCAAAGAGATCTTAAGACATAGATTATCTATGCCAACAAGTAATAAAATGAGGAGTGCCTCGTTTTTAATTTTCTATCAGGAAAATGTTATTTTCACTATTCATATATGCTAATGTTACACAAAATAAATCTTATGATTAAACATTAATCTTACAATTCATCTAAACTATTTAAAACTAATTTATTAAATGCTCATTAATAAAGTATTTTCATATTGATACATAAAATACACATTGATAAAAGTTTTAGTACCTTACATCCTAAGCAAACTAATGTATGTCTACTCAACTGTCCCTTTCAACAGTAAATACAGTGGGAACTCAAGGATTTATAAAGTAACCTCTGGAATTTACCACCAGTGAATGCCAACAGTCATTAATTCTCTTGATTTCAGAGTAACATGATAGTAAAATATTCATGAGAATACATCAGAAAATGATGTCTTTCAACAGGCTCAGATCATCACTCCCCATCTCTCAAATGCTTATAGTCTAATGTTTTCACTACATAACAGACAAAAGATCAAAAGTCTTCTTATCACGGTGAAGCAGAAGTAGTGATTTAACCCACCCTGTGATTTGAATTTTGGCAGGATGCCCTTCCTGCCTCTACTATATTCTTCCATTTTGTTCTTGGCAGATTTGTACCACAAGTAAAGGGAAGAATGGCTTTGAAGTGAGCATTTGCTGTAAGATGGTCCAGAGAGGCACCCTGACTGTCTCACATCATCACAATGCCAACATTTGCTTATTAGATTTTCTTGGGCAGAATGTACACTAATTTGATCAAAAAATACATAAAAGGGGAGTGAACATGGATTACTCTGCTGCATGAATAGGAAGTCCAAGGGGGGGGGACATCTAATTAAGACTGCTGGGAATGAGGCCTGGGACTTCGATAAGTGTTCACATACATCTGCCTTAAACATCTTTTTATGAGAAGGAGTAAAGAGAGACATAAAAGTAACACATGCTTAAGTTTAAATTTCCCTGGGGCTCTGTCATTTGCACAGGGATTTGAGGTGGAAAACATAAAAATACCAAAAGTTTGTCTCAATAATTGAAATTCTTTGAAAATGGTGGAGAGAAGTAGAGATTTACTTTTTGGAAGGGATGTGTTATAAATCTCAGAATAATTTAGTCATCAGCACGTGGTTGCTAAGAAAATAATGAATAAAGTGAAAAAGACAGCAGCTTAAAAGCCCTGGCAATCACAGAGCTTTCCAATCTACTCATCCTGCTAAGTTTAAGCTGGAGAAGGTCAGACTGCAAGGACATTAGCTTTAAAGTAGGGGATTTCTGGGAGCACAGGACTATTTAGGCAGAAAATTAAACTCGATGAAATTGCTAAAAATAAATGTGTCAACGGGAGGGAAGCATTCATGTTGTTTTGCTTGTTAAAAGAACAATATGATCCTTCACCAATTAAACAATTTCTTTCAAAAATACATAGTTATTCATCTGAATTCTACTTGCACATTTCACAAAAATCATGTTCATTGTCTTCTGCATTTGTCTGCTTCTGTGCTTAAAGTTAAACTGTCTTCAACTTTACCATGGTATTGTGTTTTCTCACCCTATATTGTTTTAGGAGAACATAATTCCAAAGAACTGGGAAAAAAAATAAAATTTGATATTCTTCTTTAGGTCTTTTAGGTGTTTTGTTTAATGATATTAAATGTATATTTTGTAAAGCAAATGTCATACATAAAGTTTTTGATTAATGCAATCTGATAGATTGCCTCATAGATATTCTTAAATTTTATTTCTGAGATTACAATTACAAGATCTCTCCCTCACATTTCCTCTCTCATAACCTCCTTTGTCACTAATTGTTACTGCAAACATATATGCTTTTGCATATATATATAGATATATCTATATATATCTATATATATATATCTTGTTCAGTTCATATAATGTTCGTTGTATTTGTGTTTTCTTTTTTATAAATTTTATTTGAATCAGAAACATCTTATTTTACATATCAATCCCAGTTCCCTCTCCCTGCCATCCTCCCATGGCCCTCACTGACACCATATCCTATCCCCCATCCACTCCCCAGGGAGGGTGAGGTCTTCCATAAAGGATCATCAAAATCTGTCAAGTCATTTGGCACGTCCAAGGCCCTCCCCTGTGTGTCTAGGCTAAGAGAGTATCCGACCATGGGATATGGGCCCCCAAAGTCCATTCCTGCCCTAGGGATACATCCGGGTTCCACTGCCAGAGGCTCCATAGACTGCCCAGTGTTCCTACCTGACCCCCACATTTGGGGCCTGGTTTTGTCATATATTTGTTCTCCAACGGTAAGACTGGGGTCCACAACTTCCCTCTTTCACAGGTTAGCAGATTCTTCACATTTTCCCAGCCTGGAAATGACCCCTTTGTTGATCACTCCTCCCTGTGTGAAACTGGATTCCAGGAGTTTGGCTAGGTGCTTACCTATAGATCCCTGCTTCTGTTTCTATCAGTGACTGGATGAAGACTCTAGGATGCCATTTAAGGTAGTCATGATTCTCATTATAGGAAATGGGAATTTAAGGTAGCCTCTCCACTATTGCTTAGATTTCTAGTTGGGCCATCCTGTGGATCTCTGTATAATTCCCTAGTGCCAGATTTCTCTTTAAACCCATAGTGTCTTCCTCTATTGATGAGTCTCTTTTCTTGTTCTCATCTATCTCCCAACTCAATCTTCCTGATCTCTCATGTTCTCCCCCGCCACCTCCTCTCCCCTTCTCTTTCTCCTTATCTCCCTCACCACCACACCCATGCTCTTAACTTGTTCAGGAGCTCTTGTATTTTCTGCTTAGCTGGGAGACCATGTATGTCTCTCTTACAGTGCTCCTTGTTTCCTAACTTCTCTGGAGGTGTGGCTTATAGGCTGGTAATCTTTTGCTCAATGTTTAATATCTATATATGAGTGAGTAATACCATGTTTGTCTTTCTGTGACTGGGGTTACCTCATGCAGAATGGTTTCTTCTAGTTCCATACATTTGCCTGCATATTTCAGGATTCCACTGTTTTTTCAGCTGAGTAGTACTCCATTGTGTAAATGTACCACATTTTCTTTATCCATTCTTCAGTTAGGGGATTCTAGGCTGCTTCCAGGTTCTGACTATTACAAATAATGCTGCTACAAACATAGTTGAACAGATGTCAATGTTGTATGCATGTGAATCATTTGAGTATATTCCTAAGAATGGAATTGCTGGATCTTGAGGTAGACTCGTTTCCATTTTGCTGAGAAACCACCATACTGATTTCCAAAGTGGCTGAACAAGTTTATACTCCCACCAGCAATGGAGAAGATTCCCCTTCTCCACATCCTCTCCAGCATAACTGTCATTGGTGTTTTTTTTATTTTAGGCATTCTGACAGGAGTAAGATAGTATCTCAGCGTTGTTTTGATTTGTGATTCCCTGATGGCTAATTATGATGTGCAATTTCTTAAGTGTCTTTCAACCATTTTAGATTCCTCTATTGAGAATTCTCTGTTTAGTTCAATACCCAGGTTTTTAATTGAATTATTTGGTGTTTTGGTGATTAGCTTCTCTGTCTATTGTGGGGTTGGTGAAGACATTTTCCCATTATGTGGACTGCTGTTCTGTCTTATTGACTGTGTCTTTTGCCTTACTGAAGCTTCTCTGTTTCAGGAGGTTCCATTTATTAATTGTCAATCTCTGTCTGTGTTACTGGTGATATGTTCAGGAAGTGGTCTCCTGTGGCAATTTATTCAAAGATCCCTTCAAATTTCTCTTCTGAGAGGTTCAGTGTGCCTTGATTTATGTTGAGATCTTTGATCCATTTGGACTTAAGTTTTGTTCATGGTAATAGATATGGATCTATCTACAATCTTCTACATGTTTGTATCCAGTTGTTCCAGCACCATTTATTGAAGATGCTTTCTTTTTTCCATTGCATTGCTTTAACTTCTTTGTCAAAGATCAGATGTTTGTAGGAGTGTGGCTTAATATCAGTGTCTTCTAACAGATTCCATTGGTCTACCAGTCTGTTTTTGTGCTAATACCAAGCTGTTTTCATTACTATAGCTCTATAGTACTGCTTGAAGTCAAGGATGGTGATGACTCCTCAATTTTCTTTATTTTACAAGTTTGTCTGGACTATGATTGGTCTTTTGTTTTTCCATATAAAGTGGACTATTATCCTTTCAAGTTCTGTGAAGAATTATGCTACGATTTTGATAGGGATTGCAATGAATCTGTAGATTGCTTTTGGTAATATTGCCATTCATACTATGTTGATCCTAACTATCCAAGAGCATGGAAGATGGTTCCATTTTCTGGTATCCTCCTGAATTTCTTTCTTAAAGACTCAAAGATGACCTTGTCATACAGGTCTTTCACCTGTTTGGTTAGAGTTATTCCAAGATATTTTATGTTGATTGTGTCTATTGTAAAGGGTGATGTTTCTCTGATTTCTTTCTCAGCTCCTTCATTGTTTATATATAGTAGGGCCTTTTAAATTTAATCTTATATCCTGCCATTTGTTGAAGGTGTTTATCAGCTGTAGGAGTTGTATGGTACAGTTTTTCAGATTACTTATGTAAACTGCCATATCATCTGCAAATAGTTACTGTTTGACATATTTCTTTACAATTTGTATCCCCTTGATCTCCCTTTGTTGTCTTTTTGTTCTAGCAACAACTTCAAGTTCAATACTGAAGAGATATGTAGAGAGTAGACAACATTGTCTTGTTTCTGGTTTTATTTTTATTTTTTCCATTTTTTAACTTGAATAGGAATCAAAATTGTTTTACATGTCACTCCCAGTTCCCACTCCTACCCCACCTCCCCTACCCGCCCAAACTAAAACTCTACCTGTCACATATACTTTCTGCTCCCCAGGGAGGATGAGGCCTTACATAGGGGGTCATCAGAGTCTAGCATATCCTTTTGATAGGGCCTAGTCCCACCCCCATGTGTCTTGGCTCAGGGAGTATCCTTCTATGTGGATTGGGATCCCAAATTCCACACTTATGCTAGGGATAAGTACTGAACTACTACAGGAGGTCTGGTAGATTTATGAGCACTCCTCATTGAAAGCCACTTTCCTGGGGACTACAGCAGTCCCATGCTAGTATCCCAGCAATCACTCTGGGGACAGAGAGCTCCCTTTTGTTCAGGTCAGCTGTTTCTGTGGGTTTCACCAGCCTGGTCTGGATCCCGTTGCTCATCACTGGTTCTTCTCTGGAACTGGATTCCAGTTCAGTTCAGTGATTAGTTGTGGGTGTCTGCTTCTACTTCCACAAGCTGCTGCATGAAGGCTAAAGGATGGCATATAAGACAGTCATCAATCTCATTATCAGGGGAGGGCATTTAAGGTAGCCTCTCCTCTGTTGCTTAGATTGTTAGTTGGTGACATCTTTGTAGGTCTCCAGACCTTTCACTAGTGCCTGATTTCTCTGTAAACCTAAAATGTCTCCCTCTATTATGGTATCTTCATTCTTGTTATATTATAGTCTTCCCCTGACTCAACCTTTCTGCTCCCTCATGTCCTCTGCATCCCTGCTCTTCTCCCCTTCTCATTCTTCTAGCTACCTTCCTCTCCTCCCTTGATCCCAATTTGCTCAGGAGATCTTGTCCCTTTCCCCTAATCCAGGGTATTATGTATCTCTCTCTTAGACTCCTCCTTGTTACTTAGATTCTCTGGCAGTGTGGATTGTAGGCTGGTAATCCTTTACGCTATGTCTAAAATCCACATATGAGTGACTACATACCATGTTTGTCCTTTTGTGATTGGGTTACCTCGCTCAGAATGGTTTCTTCTAGTTCCATCCATTTTCCTGCAAATTTCAAGATTCCATTTTTTTTTCTGCTGAGTAGTACTCCATTGTGTAAATGTACCAATTTTCTCTATTCATTCTTCAGTTAAGGGGCATCCCAGGTTCTGTCTGTTACAAATAGTGCTGCTATGAACATCATTGAACAGATGTCCTTGTTCTAAGTATGTGCTTCTTTTGGGTATATGCCTCAGAGTGGGATTTCTGGATCTTGTGGTAGACTGATTCCCATTTTCCCGAGGAGTCAGCATACTGATTTCCAAAGTAGCTGAACAAGTTGCCACTCCCACCATCAGTGGAGGAGTGTTTCCCTTTCTCCACCTCCTCTCCAGCATAAACTATCATTGGTGTTTTTGATTTTAGCCATTCTGACAGGAGTAAGATGGTATCTCAGTGTTGTTTGATTTGCATTTCCCTGATGGCTAAGGATCTTGAACAGTTTCTTATGTACCTTCATGCCATTTTAGATTCCTCTACTGACAATTTTCTATTTAGTTCTTCACCTCACTTTTTAATTGGATTGTGTGGTGTCTTGGAGACTTGCTTCTTGAGTTCTTTGTATATTTTGGATATCAGCCTTCTGTCAGATGTGGGGTTGTTGAATATTTTTTTCAGTCTGTAGGTTGCCATTTTGTCTTACTGAATGTGTCCTTAGCCTTACAGAAGCTTTTCAGTTTCAGGAGGTCCCATTTATCAATTGTTGATCTCAGTGTCTGTGCTACTAGTATAATGTTCAGGAAGCAGTTTCCTGTTCCAATTAATTCAAGGGTATCTTTCACTTCGTCTTCTAATAAGTTCATTGTGGCTGGATTGATGTTGAGGTCTTTGATCCATTTGGACTTAAGTTTTGTGCATGGTGATAGACATGGATCTATCTGTAGTCTTCCACATTCCAGCATCCAGTTATGCCAGCACCATTTGTTGAAGATGCTTTCCATATTCCATCGTATAAATTTAGTTTCTTTGTCAAAAATTAGGTGTTTGTAGGTCTGTGGGTTAATATCAGGGTTTTCAATTCTATTCCATTGGTCTACCTGTCTATTTTTGGACCAATACCAAGTTGTTTTCAGGACTATAGCTCTGTAATAGAGCTTGAATTCAGGGATGGTGACACCTCCAGAAGTTCCCTTGTTGTACATGGTTGTATTGGCTATCCATGGTCTTTTGTTTTTCCATATAAAGTTCAGAATTGTTCTTTCAAGATCTGTGAAGAATTGTGTTGGGATTTTTATGGGGATTCCATTGAATTTGTAGATGGCTTTTGGCAAGATTGTCATTTTTGCAATCCAAGAACATGGGAGATCCTTCCATTTTCTAATTTCTCCTTTATTTTCTTTCTTTAGAGAATCAAAATTCTTATGATACAAGTCTTTCACTTTTTTGGTTAGATTTACACCAAGGTATTTTATGTTGATTGTGGCAATTGTAAAGGGTGATGTTTGTCTGATTTCTTCCTCCTCAAATGTATAATCTGTATATAGTAAGGCTACAGATTTTTTTTTTAGTTAATCTTGTATCCTGCCAATTTCCTGAAGGTGTTTATCAGCTCTAGGCATCACCTGGCAGAGTTTTTGGGTCATTTATATAGACTGTCATATAATCTGTAAATAGTGAAAGTTTGACTTCTTTTCCCATTTGTATCCCCTTGGTCTCCTTTTGTTTTCTTATTGCTCTAGCTTATGGAGAGAGTGGTCAGTCTTGACTTGTCCCCAATTTTACATGGATTGCATTGAGTTTCTCTCCATTTAATTTGATGTTGGCTGTTGGCTTACTGTATATTGCTTTTATTATATTAAGGTATGTTCCTGTTATCCCTTATCTCTCCTTTATCATGAAGGGGTGTTGGATTTTGTCAAAGGCTTTTTTGGCATCTAGTGAGATGATCATGTGTTTTATCCTCAGTCTGTTTAAATTGTAGATTATAATTTGCTCCAAATTTTCTCAGGAGATCTTGTCCCTTTTCCCTTCTCCAGGGGACTATGTATCTCTCTCTCTTATACTCCTCCTTGTTTCTTAGATTCTCTGGCAGTGTGGATTGTAGGCTGGTAATCTTTGCACTATGTCTAAAATCCACATATGAGTGAGTACATACAGCATATTGAATTGTCCTTGCATCCCTGGGGTGAAGCCTTCTTGATCAGATATTCTACATAATAGATATTTACTTTATAATCATATCAGTAGCAAAATTATAGTTATGAAGTAGCAATGAAAATAATTTTAATATTAATTTATTATAATTTTATGGTTGGGGTCACCACAACATGAGGAACTGTATTAAAGGGCTGAAGCATTTGGAAGTTTGAGAAATAATGGTACAGAGTAACATAACTTAGAGAATGAATCTCTGTCTCTATCTTCTATCATCTATCTATCTATCTGTCTATCATCTTCATTCTATAAGTTTATTCTATATACACACATATACATATTAGGGATTCATTTAGAGTCTTTGGTCCAGCTAATTCAACAATGGCTAGTTATGAATGGAGAATTCTTGAATCCATTAGTTGCTTAGTGAAGGAGGCTGGATTTCTCAGTTTTCAGAATACACTGGAATATTGAAGATATAGACTCTACTGCCAATAAAGGAATAGACTTTCTATTGTTGTAAGAGAAATCAGAGAGAGCAAATGTTTTCTTCCTCCATTCATTTTTTAGAATGAAAGGGGCATGAGGCCAGGACCAGACTTGAGATGAGTAGACAGAAACAGTACAACACATGGACATCTAACATGATGGTGCCTTAGAAGGAAGGTGAGGAGCTTCATTCTGAGTGAAAGAAGGAAAGACAGAGACCATGAGAGGTGTTAGGGGGCATGGGCAGGGCTCTCAGAGGAACTCTATAGTATGTTGCCACAGGCCTTTCTATAAAGCAAGTCTGCAGAGTAAAGGATAGTTTTGACATTTAATGTTTTAGGAATGCCATGAAATTTCACATTTGTGATTTAGTTGGACATATTGTGTATGGTCAAGAGCAGTGAGGAGCCAACTATTAGAGCAGCTGCTATGCCTTTGCACAGACAGCTACTCTCTCCCAAAGAAAGCAGCAGGGAAGTGGGGTCTAATTCTTGAGATCTGACCTACAGGTGCAGTTCCATGTCCAGTGGTGGTCACAGTCACTGAGAAGGAAGCACCAATAAAAAATTGAGATGTCTAGTTGGATTGCAGGAATCAGGATAGTATATTCCAGCTTCACTTTAAATCTAATATACCCCCAAGCCCAGACACCTCTTCATAGATATCTCTGTTTATGTGTATTATAAAATGGCAAGTAAAAAGTAATTATTTAAAATATATTTTGATAGACTAAATTTTCCTTCAGGTGATAGATTAGTAAGACATTGATAACAGTAGTAAGAATAATTTCCAAATAATATTAACATGCAATTATGTAGTGAAAACGTTAGTGTTTTGAGACAGAGAAAAATACTGTTTATAGATTTCATGTCCAATTCAGAATACTTGTGTTTTTGACTCCACCATGCCATCATAGAAGTAAAATCTAGAAGCCCAAATGTCACTGATGCTTAGATACTGGGGGCAGAAAGACAGAACAGGGTTTGCACTTTCAAGAGCGCCATAGCAGACCTGGTGACAATTGCTCATGGATGGCTAAAATGTAGTATATGTATCAAAATTATTTAGAGTTGGAATGTCACAAATATGATGAGCTGTCATTGCATAGTGTACAACTTAGTTGTAATGTCCATATTTGAAAACATTCACAAACAATTTGGGGGTACATTTCTCTCCAGCTCTTGCATATTTATTTAACAACATATTTTCAGGATAATTATTTATTTAGTTTTAGTTTATCTTCTATTAGTCTCACTTCAAGAAAGTGTAAAGATATTTTCACCTCCAAATCTGCTACTCTCTACATTTGTAACACAAGAGGCGTTTTCAATTTCAACCATCTTTGCTTTTTTAGCAGTATTGATGCTTTATTTCAGTTATTTCAGAAAATGTTGTCATTTTTATTTTGGTATAGTCATTGACTGAGTATTTATTTTCTTTAATCTATTTGGCATTTTCTCTGCTGCATCAATAGTGACTGCTAAGCTTCCCAGCTTAGCGCTGTAGAATATATGGGCATAGATCTCAACTGTTTTCTATCTCTTTTTATAAGTCTATTTTCTGATTATAACATGTGTGAAGACGATCCGTAGTCCGTAATTCTAAGATTTCTTTATTCAGATAAACACCAGCCAAACGCAAGCCAGAGCGTGCCCAGAGGCAGCAAGCTAGTGAGGCCAGAGAGAAGGGGCATCCACGTGTCCAAGGTTCCTTAAGAATTCCTGACCATGCCCTTATGGGCGTGGCCAGGCACACCTGTAGCAGCTACTAGGAGGTGTGTCTCCCTACAATTCCCTACAGTGTCTCCCTACAATTCCCCTTTTAATCTAAAAGAGGATTAAAACTTAATAGTGTAAAACATCCAAAATTAACAATCATAAAGGTGAAATATAAGAAGATACAATAATTTGCTATTGTACATCCTAACTATGTTTTCTGGCTAAGCCCTAAAGTCATGTGGAATGGGTGTCTAACTTGAACACCTGCTTCCAATCCTAATCTAATCAATAAGAAAGTTATTCCTAATTAGGCTTACACTACCCTAATAGACAATAATGGGAAATGGGGGCATAGCATCTTCTAAGTTACTTCCTACTGAAACCTTGAGGGGTCCTGTGGGGGGAAAATATTAGTATAGTGAAAGTCTCTAATGGGTTATCTTCAGTCCATGTTAGTTGGAATTTGCTTGATTGAAGATCTAGTTTGAAATCCTCAACTTGATTGAAGTCAGTACCCAAAGCTCTGGGAGTGTCAGTTGAAACAGAGTAAGTTGATTCCAGTGCAGTCGAAGAGGTATGCCCCAATTCCTTTTCCGGAGTATCCAGGGATTGTTGTCAGGTGGGTCTTCATTGGCTGTATAGAACTCAAAAATAATTGTTAGCAGAGAAATGTTTGCTTGCATATGTATGTATGTTGGGAAAGGCAACCATGGGAAAACGACAATTATGAGAGGGTATAGGCCTTGAAAGAAAGAGCCAAGAAAAGACAAAAGACAGTCCTCAAATTCTTCATTTATTCTGTATTACATCAAATGGCTTCTTGATATAATACAGAAACTCTAAATTTAGTTAAACGACCTGCTTGGATTTTAGGGGAGGAAACCAAATCCAACTCTAAATCCAGCATTGATTTAATTGAATGGGGACTAGGAAATGAAGAGAAATAGAGTTATTTGAGAGACAGCTGTAAAGTTTACTGGATGGCACATTTCTTTTGTTTGATGATTATAGCTACCTTCTTTCCTTTAAGTATCTACCCATGCAGTGTCCTTTGACTTCTGGAAGTGAGTTTTTCTGAGAAGATTAAAACAAAGCACTTCCCTTTCTTTTGGGAGGCTTTCATTTAGTTTATGAGACATACCTCAGTAAATACCTGTCAGTCGTCCTTGTTGAAAGGGTTGTCTTTTTCAACTCGAATCTTGATCAATTTTGATGGTATCCAAAGTTTTTCTTCTCCTGTGGAAACAAATGCAAAACCCCTTCACCAACAGAACACATGTCCAGGTTTCCATACCGAGGTCAGTACATCTTTGAAGTACACTGATTGATTCAGTTCAGCAGCTTTTCCATAGTCCAGTGTCTTTCGGCAACTGTTTGTCCTTTGTCATTGGCATTAAGAAAGTTTTGTGTCAATAAAGCATTATGCAACCTATGTTTGGGGGGTTTTGACTTACCAGCTTGCCTATGGAGCATCTCCTTAAGCATCCTATTAGATCTCTCAACCCTGTCCTGTAGGGTTGTATGGTATACCTGTGACATGATTTATGTTATTATATTTGAAGAACTGTTTCATTTTTGTGGAGACATATGCTGGAGCATTGACAGTTTTTATCTGTGCAGGTATGCCCATAACTGCCATCACCTCTAGTAGGTGTATAATAATGGAATCATCTCAGCTTTTTCACAGTTGAGAGCAGTAGCCCATTGGAAACCCGAGAAAGTGTCAATGGTGTGATGCACATATTTCAAATTTCCAAATTCTGTAAAGTGAAAGATGTCCATTTGCCAAATCTCATTCTTCCAAATGCCTTTAGGATTATAGCCTGCTGGAAATCAAGTTTGATTATAAAAGGAAGAAGGACAGTTTCTCACTATCTCCTTGGCTCGTTGCCAAGTGATGGAGAAGTCCTTCTTTAAACCTTTGCTATTTACATGATGCTTTTTATGAAATTCTGAGGCTTCTAGCACAGAGCCAATTAATAAACTATCAATCTTGTCATTGCTTTGTGCTAGTGGGCCTGACAGACCCATATGGGATCTGATATGTATAATGTACAGAGGATTACTTCTGTTTCTGATTGTTTCCTGTAATTGTAAGAACAACGAGGTTAGTTCAGTATTTTCAGGGACGAATTCTTTGGTCTCTATGTGCAAGACGACTCTCTCTGCATATTGGGAATCAGTGACTATGTTAACAGATTCTGTGAAATCCATAAGCACCATAAGATTTGCATATAATTCTGCCTTCTGTACAGATGTGTACAGACTTTGAACTACTTTACTTACCTCACCTGCTTTATAACCAGCCTTACCTGATTTGTTAGTATCAGTGTAGAAGGTAAGAACTCCAGAAATCGGAGTTTGTCTTATAATGCATGGAAGAATCCAGACTGTCTTTTTATGAATTTAATTCTGTCAATTTTGGGATAGTTGTTACTAATTGTTCCCCAAAAGTAGCAAGAGCTATTTTCCAATATTCATTATCCTTCCATAAGGAGGAATTTCACCATTAGTTAAAGTTACTATAATTTCTGCTGTATCATTTCCAGTCAGCTGACAGAGTCTTAATTTGCCCTTTAAAATCAAATCAGAAATCTTTTCTATATATGTCTTTAACTTTTTATTCTGTTTA
Source organism: Cricetulus griseus (assembly GCF_003668045.3). Taxonomy (NCBI): domain Eukaryota; kingdom Metazoa; phylum Chordata; class Mammalia; order Rodentia; family Cricetidae; genus Cricetulus; species Cricetulus griseus. The sequence continues at coordinate 181,433,258 of NW_023276806.1, read as the reverse complement.
TGTGGAAGAAATATCCATTCTAATATAGTGTCTTCCCTCTGCATCAGAATTCCAAAAGAATATTCTCTGTATGGCAAGATGACCAGAATGCAGTCTAAATCAATGTTTATCTGATCTACATGCAATCCGATATTCTGTTTTCTACCTATTGTAGTTCTTTTTCTTCCTCGGCAGACAATATTTGTGGACTGTTTAGGTCCTTATCACCTTTCAGCACCATTTTTAAATGTTTTAAGTCATGACCTTCTACCCCAATAATCATCTATAATTGAGAAATTTCTCCTAGTAGCTTCTGAAGTCTATTAATAGTTGGATAATGATCCCTTCTAATTTTCACCTTCTGTGTCCTAATTCTTTGTAAGTCTATCTTATATCCTAAATAGTTAATAGAGTCACCTCTTTGTATCTTTCCTGGGGCTATTTGTATCCCCCATCTAGGCAGAACTTCCTTCACCATGTCAAACATACGTTCCAAAGTTTCCTTATTAGAATCTGATAAAAGAATATCATCCATAAAATGATAAACCAGAGATTGTGGAAAATATTTATGAATTATTTCCAAAGGTTGTTGTACAATGTGTTGACACAAAGTAGGACTATGTAGCATCTGTAGTCCATAACGCTAAGATATCTTTATTCAGATAAACACCAGCCAAATACAAGCCAGAGCGTGCCCAGAGGCAGCATGCTAGCAAGGCCATGGAGAAGGGGCTCTCTACGTGTCCATGGTCCCTTAAGAATTACCCCCCCCCATCATCCTCCACCTCCCCTGACCACACCCTCACGGGCATGGCCAGACACACCTGTAGTGGCTACTAGGAGACTGAGCTACAGTGTCTCCCTACAACTGATAATCCCAGTTTTAATATTATATACACATCAATGAACTACAAGTATATATGCACTTGAAACTCTCCTTTAAGTCGCTGTAATCTGTATATTTTATATTGATATAATACTACTCATAACTCCTATTACCACGGAACCTCAACTCTACTACTATGGAACATGCTCTTTAAAACCTCATCTCTTGAAATAGGTTCCATTGAAACTGACAAGTAAAATTGTCTATATAGTGTACAACATATTTTCCACTTTATTTTCTTTTTTGTTTACTGCATCGTGTTTTTCTGGATGGGAGCATGAGTGCCATGGCACACATGTATAAGTAAGGGATAACCTTCAGGAGTAAGTTCACTCCATTATTTGGGTTCCTAGGCTTGAACTCTATTTTCCAACTTGAAATAAATGTCTGTATTCATTGAGTTATTATACAGCCCCTAACAAAGATTTTTTCGTACTTATGCATATCAAAAATTGAACAAAATATATAATATTAACAAACTCACATTTATCATTTTCGGGGGGAGGTTCTAGATAGGGTTTCTCTGTGGTTGTGGAGACTGTCCTGGAACTAGCTCTTGTAGACCAGGCTGCTCTCAAATTCACAGAAATCCACCTGCCTCTGCCTCCCCAGTGCTGGGATTAAAGGCTTGTGCCACCACCGCCTGTCCACATTTATCATTTTTTATAATAATACTATTACACTTTTCAAGAATGTAGCACACTTTTAGCCATAAACACTATGTTGTATGACAATCTCTTGAGCTCTTTGTCTTACATAAATGATGTTTTATATACTTTGACTGATATCTCCTCAACTTTCCCCGTCCTGAACTGCTAGTTTCCAAGTATCTATCATTTTTTACTGTACTATGTGAGATCATGTTTTTGATTTCTTATGTGAGTGTTATGATGTAGTACATGTCCTTCAGTTCATAGTAGTTTTTTTTTATTTAGGAGAGTGAGCAAACATTCATCCATGTTATTACAGAGGAAAAACTCGATACTTTTATGCTTAAAAGTATTCTACTACGTATGTGTACCGCATTTTAATTATACATCCAACTAAGGATGAGCATTTATGATGGTCACTGTGAATAAAACTGAAATAAACATGAGGATACAGATACTTTCTAACATATTGATTTCATTTCTTTCTAGCATGTACAAAATTGTGAATGGATGAATCAACCAAATGTTGCTTCTACTTTTAATTTTTAAGTAGCCGTCACTCTATTTTCTATAACTGGTTATGCAAATCCGTATCTCCATTACCAGTATTCAAGAGTTACTTGTCATCAATATCCTGGTCCATACTCGTTATCCTTTTCTACTCTAAAATAGAATTTGATAAGTGTAAGTGGTGTGTAATGTGCTTTTGACTTATATTTTCCTAACAATAAATATCTCATATGCCCATTGGCTATTTGAATATCTTCAGTTGTGATATGTGTATTTCAGCCCTTTGTAATTTTTAAATGATTTAATATGCTTCTATAAGGTTGGTTGGGATCCTTTTGTAGTTTGGATACCAGTCCACCAAGTGACTTGCTCAATTTTCTCCACATTTATTACAGTTATATTGGGGTTCTAGCTAATGTTTAATCATTTCTTGTCATCTTTCATTTTTAAATTTTGTATAAGAATAATAATACTTATAAAATTTTTATGCTAATTCTATGTCTATAATACTGAAATTTAGTTAATAACTAAGTCACTTAAATATAGCAACATGATCTAAGATCATTTATAATATGAATAGTTGGGGATCATTTAAATTTCTTCCTATGTTCTTGATCTCAGGTTTGCTGTCTAATCTCTATACAGCACCTGTGGAATGCTTATCGTCTATCAATCATCTATTATCTGACTATATTCAAGTTCAACTGTAGGGTGCCACTTGTATTCACTAATATATGCTAATGACTTTTTATGTCACTTCAAGAACAAACAGTAGTTCATGTGATTCTTCAGAATAATTGCTATCTCTTCCTTTTACACTTTCTGTGTCTGAAAGCATATCCAACAATAATCCTTATAGATAATGACATTGTACCACTAGATCTTTATTATTCACCAGTCATATCACACATCATACAATGTACATGTAAAGGCACTGCATTTATAAGAATCTTTCTTTGTTGGTTTTTTTTTTCAAGAGCACTCCATTTTATTCTCAAATTCTATTGATTTTCTTCACCAGAAACTTCTTTCATGAGAAATTTTCTTATCAATGGATTTAATTGTATGCTCAATTATTCTCTTCAGTCATTGTGGTTCTTTATTTTTTATCTTTATCCTCTTTGTGGAGCTGTGCTTTTATGTTTACCTTATAGATACTATCTTTTGAATACCTAATGATAAGTAAGTAAATGTAGAGTTTTCCTCATTTATTTAGCTCTTAGTTGTATTTTATTAAAATTTTAGATGAATTCACTGTAAATTAGCTAAATTGCCATAGTAGATTTCAGCACATTGTAAGAGTAAATATTTCCATTTTCTTCACCTATATTCATTCTTATACCTCAGTATCTAATAATTTCTCAGAAAATTGCATATGTTAGGCAAGAGGGAAAACACTGTAGAAGTGGTAACCTTTTATTCTTTTCCATGTGATGATAAATTTAAAAAAAGAGTTGAAAACTCAGAAATATTTCTCTGCCTCACTGCAGTAAATGTAGTGGACTGAAGCATGTCTCGCCACAGGTTGACTACCTCAACAGCAACTACACAAAAGAAAAGATAGTGATTTACAAAACTGTTAGAGTCCTCGAGAAGTTCCACAAAAGACCACAATCTCACATGTAATCAGCAAGAGGATTTTTATTCCAGTTTAATGGAACCTGCAATCCCACACCAAGATGGCAAAGACACCAAAAGGAGCTCATAGGCTCCTTTTAAGCATAGCCAAGGGGAGTTCTAGGGCAATTAGATAACTTTAGGTGATTGGCTCAAGCAAGTGGCAAGCATATTACTATGTTCTAATTGGCTAGTGCTAGTTAGGGCCAGGTCACGGCTATAGCTTTCTGTTTGGGGAAGTCTTAGACAACTTCCAGTCCCCTGTCCTGAGGTGATGTGGAGGCTGGTTCACCTAGTGTGTAGTGACTGTGGGGGCTGGATAAGTGGCCCAGTCTTGGCGTGTCCTATTACCCTTGTCCCTGTTGTCAGGGGCATCAGTGATTAATTTGCCCTTTGTTCATGGATCTTTCAGAAACTGCTTGTTCAGTCTCAGGAAACTAAAATTGAAGTCTGATCTCTGAGAGAAGATGGAGCAGCCTGTTTTGGTGTCAGCAGGATCCTCTCACAAAGAATTGGTTACCTTCCTCAGAACTTAGTAGCTGACTTTTTACCACAGTTGAACTGATTTATTTTGTATGTTAAAGGCACAGTTTAATGACTGGATGATTTGATTTCATGGGCAGTATTTATGCAAATAGTGTCTTAGTGGAGAAAATCCCTGGGGTTTCCTCATTAAAATTCTATTCTCTTCAAAAGTTCTGTTTCTATACAATGCACTTACTATTAGGGGCTTTAAAAGGTAAATAGATGTAATGGTTTTCCCTGTTGTGTACTGAGAATGATTTAAATACCATAAGTGTTCACTGCATGGGTGATGAGCAATAACAATAACAGAGGAATATTTGGTTTGGAATTTAAATGTAAGAATTACAAAAAGGAAGCAGGGACAAATATTGTATTTCTCAATCATTACAACATAAAATATGTAAAGATGATTTGATTTTTTAATGTAGAAATTTAAAATTTCACCCTTGAAATCTTAAGAAAATCATGATATAGCATTTACAAAAGGTAAAGAACAAAAGTTTCGCTGATTTCTTTTCATAAGAGCTGGTTTAATTAATTAAGTTTGCATTATGAATTTGTCCAAACTGAGTATGTGCAGAGACAAATAATGAATGTTTTTCACTTTCACAGAATGTAAAATAACACATGTGACTATTGTGAGGAATAGCCAGCCTGTATTGATAAAGCACTATGTTCTAAATTTTATTTATCTTAACATCATGAAATATTTAACTCTACAATATCATTTAAAAATCTTTAGAACACAAAAAAAGTATCTATGGAATGGTCATAAGCTCATAAATACATCTGTAATATCTGCTAATATCTATGTCTTTCATGCTCATTATCTCATTTAAAAATGAACTTTTTGTTCCTCCTAAGTAAAGAAATGGTGGATCTTGGACCTCTGTGTGATTTTTAAATAGTATAGTGGGGCACCCATGTGATAACTGATCTGACAGAAATAAAATAAAACAACAACCACAAAAGAACTTAGGCCAATATATTTTCACTCACAAACAATCTACGTTGAAGAAACCAGCAAGGGGTTTAGAATACAGCAGAACATACCAGAAACAAGATGATTAAAAACGCATTTGCCTCACAGGAAGAAACACTACTATGACTCAAACAACAGGAAAGAAACACAAAAGACAGACTTTCAGTACAGTCCACATAAGTTATTAAGTAAAAGGCATTTTACTGAACGACTTATGCCTGAATCAAGAAAATCAAGTTATCTTGATGAAAATAATCACTGAATTCACAACCTTTTCCCAATTGGTGAGTTGGTATAGAACAGAGACAATAATTCACTGCACTTTAAATATTTATTATTTGTGTGTGTGTGTGTGTGTGTGTGTGTGTGTGTGTGTGTGTGTGTGTGTGTGTATCTGCACAGTTACCCAAGTATGCATGCAAAGGCCAGAAGAGGGCTTCAGATTATCTGCTTTAGGACTTACAGATGGCTGTGGGCTATCCAACATGCGCTCTTGGAAGAAAATTCAAATCCTGGCTTCTGAAAGAACCGCAAGGTCCTCTTAACACTGTGCTGTCTGTCCTGACTACATGTAATGTAGGTATTCGGGAAGGTGTTCAAAGAGTATGGACTTACTCAACTGTCCATATTGAGGTCACAGGAATTTTACACATAATTAATATATCATGATATCTAAAACATGGTGTTAATAAAGGTTATTAATGCAATAAGGAATTTCAATAAACAGTAATTTTAAGTGGAGATCTTTCTTGGCCAGTCTTTTCTTTCTTGTTTTTCTTTAGTTTTTGTTTGTTTGGTAATTACAAATGCTGTTCATAATAAATGGCTTGACAAACTCAGAGAAACTGTATTTCTCTAAATTCAAATCCCTAATTTTAAAATTATGTACATACATTTAAGGTTAATTACATTTATTAATGGAAGTGTGTAGCTGTACTTTCTATTTCACATTTGGAGGTCAAAGAAGAACATTGAGGATTGGTTTTTTCTCCCATCATGTGTCCAACTATGAACTCATGTTGTCAGGCATGGGAACAAGCAATATCATCCACTGAAACATCTTGTCATCCAAATAATTTGGATAAACTTAACTCCAAATTACAAATCAAGCTAGTTAGCATTGTTAAGTAGAAAAAAACCCTAAAATCAAAAACAAATAACTCATTGAGGACAAAGTAATAGAATGTCTGCTTTGGTGGAGACTGGATCATCCAGTTGGTCTGGATCAGTCCTTCTGGGTAAGGAAGACTGGTTCATTAAAGGGAGAGGTAGACTAATTATCTATTCACTGGGATACTGTATTTTTATTATTTTAGATCAGAATCCCCACCATTACTACAGTAGCTTACCTTGCCACTGTCATGTAGATTATAATTCTGTCTATTTCTCTGAATCACTAAAATATTATAACTTTTTTCTCCTGTTGCTTTCTACGCAAGCTTTCCTTGTCTATGGGCTTTCTCCCAATATTCTGGCTTCCCCACTCTTTCCCTAATGTTTCCTCTTTGCCTTGTGTCTATTTGTCAGCCATGTGATTGCCCTCCATCTTAAATTATGATGTGTATTCTCTACCCTCCATTCTCTGGATAGTGGTTGAAATTACATCTTGCCTGCCCTGTGGCTTTTTTAAATACTAAAAAAATTTCCATGACTTTACATTTTATTCCATTCTTGAATTGTTTCATTAGTGAAACCACTAATTCCAAGATTGGGTACTTTTCCCTCTGTATTGTCATTTGAAGATAACAAAGACTGGGCTACTGATATGTGTTTTATTGGAGTTATCAACATATTTTATATATTTGTAACAGAGTGTTTTATTAGGTGGTGGACTTTGGGAAAACAGTGGAATCGCTAACACTGTAGCATATTCAGAATGTTAATCTATTGAGGGAATATTAAGATGAATGCATAATTATACCAGACAATTTAAACACTTCAGTTACAGGAGCAATTCGAACATAAAAATGGAAAATAAGAAAGAATAAGGCAGATGACTGAGAATTCAGGCATGGATCTAAGGTGTGGGGTATTATCAACATTTTTCAGTACCATGACAAAACACCTGAGAAGCAATTAAGGACTGTAGCCTTTGTTTTGTCTTATAGTCTCAGAAGGCATGTGGTCAGCCTGTCAGCATATGAGGCATCTGGTTTCTTTGTGTCAGCAGAAGAGTCAGAGAGTAGACAGAGTGTAGGGCCTAGCTATAAAGCTCCAGGATAGTCCCCAGTGACCCACTTCTTCCAGTGAGTTTCTTTTACTTTGTAAGTTACCACAAACTTCCCAAATATAATCATTAGTAAGGAACCAAATACTCTAGCAAATGAACTCATTTGAGAAAAATACCCTCAAAAAAAAAAAAAACCAAGAAAACATATAAATATTATTTAAGAGTAATAACCTATGTACCAATGTGGTGTTACAGACCCAAATCTTGGTTTGGATAGAATTAAAAATTGGAAACTTCTTCTCATGTCCCAAGACCAATAGGTGATATGTAGTGAGGTATCATAAACATGGACAGTTTAGTACAAAACAGAAACAACTTCTAAGAATGGAAGTGGGGTAGTAAGTGGGAAAAGTAAGTACCCACAACACAGGGAATGTGCTCATTTCTCTATAGATGACCTACACAGCTCTACCTCTGACTGCCTTTACCTATCTGGAATTTTCTGTACATGCTGTATGCTGTGAATAACTGATATAACCAAATGCAGAGATCCACATCTAAGCACTGTGCCAGATTCCTGGATTCCAGTTATAGAGAGGGAGGAGTAATAATATGAGCAAGAGGGTCAAGATCATGTTGGGGAAACACACAGAAACAGCTGAACAAAGGATGTGGTGCCTCACTGATTCCAGACTTGACAGCTGTGGAACTTGCATAAGATTGAAATAGGCACCGTGGATAGGGGTGACAATGAAATACAACTGCTACTGGCAACCCCAATTACAACAGAAAGGAAGATGGGCATTGATGAAACTCCTTATGGAGTTTGCTTTCCAAAATAATCAGGATAGCCATTTGGACAAGAAACTGCTCTTCCTTGGACTGCTTGACAGCATGCTGTCCAAACTGGACAAGCAGGTTACAAAGGAAAGTGACTGCTGAACTTGCTATGGGACAGGATGGTGCTTCAAGTTTCCTGCTTCATCAAAAAGTCTGCCACATATTCTGGGTCAATTTGTGTGACTGTCCAGGCAGCGAGACATCTATATCAATTCTGGAGTTTATATGTTATGCTTCTGGGGTCTTTGATGGAGTTGAAGTAAATGGTTATGGCTATGGTTTTTCCCTAAGTATGATAAAATATAAGTTACATGCAAAAGTTTAGATTCACAAAGGTAGGATGGATGACAGAATATTTAGTTTAAATTTTGCCAAATGTTATTGGGTTCTATATTGTTAACTATAGTACTTGCAGGATATTTGTTTTGTTATATAGAATTACTATGTTCAAGTTAAAACCATCCTTTTTATTTAGAAAGAAAAGAGGAGATAATGTAGGATGTCCTTCTGCATGATGTGAATATATGTTTCTCTTCTTGGTTGATGAATAAAGCTGTTTCAGCCAATGTAAAGGCAAGATGGAGTCAGGTAGAAAGTATAGGCAGGACTACCAGATGAGGAGAATTCTTGGAGAGGATACAGAGATTGAGTCGAGACAGATACCATGTAGCCACCTGGAAGGTAGGATGTCCAAGCATTCTATGGTAAGCCAAGCCCATGAGTAGATACATAGAATAATAGAAATAGATTAATAATTAAAGGCAGAGAGAGCTAGCCAATAAGTAGCCTGAGCCCTATGACAAATAGTTTACAATTAGTATAAACCCCTATTTGTTTATTGGGACTAAATGGCTGCAAGAGCAGTAGGAAACAAAATTCTATCTACAACATTCCTTATTTTTTTCCTGTATGCCATGTAGGAAAAATTTCCAGTCTTTTTGTCATCTGTCTTCTTTTCACAAGGTAATGTTGATGCAGCTCTCTGTAGTCCTTGTTCTTCTACCACAGTGAGACACAGAGGAAAACTCCTCAAAATAGTCATGGAAAGAAAAATAACCTAGAATCTGATGGAGAATTAGAATCCTGAAAAAAGTCAAGTTTTAAAAATTGTTATTTTGAGTTTTCTCATAAAATATTGGGAAGTGATATAGAAAAGTAGACAGATTTGAGCAATTTATTGGTCATCTTTTATTCCCTTTAACCACTTCAGAGAGATGGCTCATTTAAAATAATATTTTACAGTTCTCTTCCCAGATTTAAGTTGAAGTTTTCTCATAATTCCCATTTTATTGTTTAAGAGTATCTTGCATGATTATGTGCTCTCTTCCAGTCCATCCTCGTTTCCTCCATTCTTCCTTCTCAACCTCCCCTACACTTTTCTCACCCAGCTTCATGTGCTCTTTCTTTGTTTTTTGAGTCCCACTTGGTGCTGCCTATATGTGCATACTGTATGATCATCTATTAGAGCATTTTTAGCCTCTCAGGGGTTGCAACTCATACTCCTCTAGCAGCCATCATTTACAAATAGTTCCTTTGATGGGGGTGAGACATCATAAACACTTTCTCACCTATGGTAGGAAATAAGTGATTAGTATTGCTTGCATTTCATATAAGTGAACAAAACAAATTGTTCATAGCATAGGTTCTATATAAAATATGTTCCTTTCCAAGGCTATTTCTTAATATTTATCATAGGCAAATTTCATCTCCCTGAAATCCAAGACTATAATGTCTTTCTCTGTCACCAGTTTCCACTGCCCATATTCAATGACTGACATTCCTTTAAAGCAGTAAGTTATTTGGAATTAGATGTCAAGGAATTTTATATATCCTAAGGAATATATGCTATTTTTCTGTGGCCATAAATTGACTCTTCCACAGTGCCAACTCTGAGAGTAACTATTTATCTTTTGTACTGCTTTTCAAGCCTTGCATACCTCTACCTTAACTGAAAAATATTGCTGACCTTTCTGTGAACTGGTAGAAAAACATGAGGTTCTGAGAACACCAAAGTTCTCAAAGGTAGTGATGATAGAGTTTATTCCTGTCATCAACAGTTATGTCCACATGAAGACACTGTCACAAATTACATGCTTAATTTGCAAGAGACACATAGTGATCTTTTACGTGTAATCTTCACAATTGCATACAGAAAGGAATGGCTATTTGTACCTTTCACGGATGGGACAGATATGGGAATAATAAGTGCCTGTTTATGTGGCATTGTCATATAAACAGAATTCAGAACTAATTTTGGTTCATCTCAGGTTATGATTTCAACAACTTAAGTCTTAAGTATGTTCATAGGATATTAATGGTTGGCCGGATTTCATAAATGTTCTAGAATTATGCCAAAATGTTGTAAGGTCTGTAAAAGCAAAATATGACTTCTGTAATAATATTCTTCAACAATTATCTTGTCTTTCATATTTATCTTCCAATGTCTTTCGCTTGGTTTTATGTCCTACAGGATCATATTTCCCATATAATGGACCTTTGCAACTCTTTCTCTACATACTCACCTGAGAGATGTTTTATATGCATTTTCCTACCTTATATAATCTTCTCTTAAAATGGGACTAATGTTTGTTCATATTTGACAATGAAACCATAGAGTAATGATTTGATAATATATGCAATTTTGTGTAGCTTATTGACTGGAAAATTAATTTTTAGTGCATGATAGGATGGTGAATATATTTCCTAAATTGTGTGTGTGTGTGTGTGTGTGTGTGTGTGTGTGTGTGTGTGTGTGTGTGTGTGTGTGTGTGTGTCCACTGTGGTGGATGTTATGCATGTATGTGAGGTTTGTGCAGCTGTGCTCAGATACGCAGAAGCAATTGGAGGACATCAGGTTTGCTGCTTTTGCCTTATTCCTTTGAGATAAGGTCTGTTACGAACCATGAGCTAGGCTAGTGGCCAGCAAATTCTAACAACCCACATGTCTGCCCTGATATGTTATTGGATTATAGACGTGTAGAAATGCTTGGCTTCATATGCAGGTGCTGGAGTCTAAACTCAAGTTGCCATGGCTATGTGGCTGTTATATATGAATCCATCTCTCCAACCCCTGATGGAAGTGGGTTTTATACTGGGACTGTTAAGGTCACTTGTTGGGCATTTGGTTTGTTTCCCTTTACCTAGAAGTTCAATTCAGTTTTCCGAGATGAAGTTTTACAACACCATTAGGGAAGAGATCTTCTGTTCTAAGTACAACTGTGCACACACTGGTGCTGCCTGCCCTTTTACTCATGTGTCTTCACTCAGTCTTGGCATTACTGAACCCTAACCTTGGTATTCATCCCTTGAATAAAGATTTGATTTTAGTTCCATGATTTCTGACAGTTTGGACTGTGCTAACTTCAGCCCTAACTTCAAGAACAGAGATATGTAATCTCTGAAAGCTTTTTCTACTAGTAGTGCCTCATTTTCTCTCTTTCTCTTGCTTTTTAATCATAAATACTCATTATCACTTTTATGCTGACAATAGAAAAAGGAAATATAAATAACTAATTTACCCATGTGAGTATACATTTTTAATCTTACAAATTTGGAAATGCTATAGAGATTAGTCCAGGGAATATGTAGCTTATGACATTTCAAATGTATATAATATGTGATTTAATTTATTTTTCTTTAAGTATGATTGGAGTTCTTAGGGAAATGTCAAAGAGAAAATTTATTGCTAAAATAGTATGTGTGAAGAAATGAAATGTTCTTTTGTTTGCTCTTGGTTTTATTTATGTTTTAATGGCTATAATTGAAATAGAATTGCATTACTATCCTGCCTCTAGCCCCTACCAGCTGAACCCTGTTCATGTCCCCTCCATTCTCAATTTGTTAGTCTTTTTCTTGTGTATTATTTTTGAGTTTCCTTCTCTCTCTTACTCTGTGTGTATGTGTGTGTGTGTGTATACTTGCTGAGCATATTTTTCTTGTGTGCTTTCAGTAAACAATAACATATAAAGAAAATTAATGGTATGATTATAGCATTTCAAAGTTTGTAAATTTCTAAGGAATATTTTGAGAGAATCAAAGAAGGGGCAGGTAATTGGTAGCTACTCATTGTGGGAACTCCCTTGTTTAAATGGTGCAATCTTTGTCAAGTAATTATTAAATAAGCAATCTCATAATGACAATAATTGAAACATCTTATTCATAATTATGTCTATTTTTCCCAGTACTTTTCACTTTGGAAAGAGACAGATAACTGCAGAATTTGAGGATTTAATTATTTATAGAGGAAGAAAAAGTACAGCTGGAAGGATGAACAGAATCTGTAGCAGAGTGGAGACACTATGTTTACTCTTCTATCAGAAACATAAAATGTGAATAAATCACATTGATTTTTCTCAAAGTATTTTGCAAATATTCTCAGAAAAGCAGTATATAATAAATGGCTAGAATTTGTATTTTTTAATTTAAAATTTTCAAATTTTCAACTACTACATATTTAAAGTCAAATGACTATGAGATCTCACATGTTTGAACTCTCATTAGATTTCTTCAAGGGAGGACTGCAACAATGCCTTAAAAGCCACTTGGACCTAGACTGGGACCTGGAAAGAGTTACATAGATATCTATCAGTGGTCTTTTCATTCTTATTTGCAGCTGAAGAAGACTGGCCACACAGTTTAGTCCACCATGTCGTAAGTCACACATGAGTACAAAAAACATAAATAATGAAAGCAAAGTCAGCTTTCAAAATGCAAGCAAAGATCCTTATCAGTAATTTTGGGTTTTTTATTTTCTTGGAAATGCTCTTCCAGAATTGGGGTGCTTTGTCCTGACATTTTCAAGAGAGGAGGGCCCAAATGACTAAAGTTGCTAGCCTTTGGATGCACCTAAATCAAAGTGGCTATTAATTTTCCCTTCTTGTCAAGATATTTCCTCTTGTCATTAACTTTTAATTACTTTAGGCTCTCCTACTTTCACGTACAAAAGTTATATGAAGGAAGGAAAGCGATGTGAGTAGAGGAGGAAGGGCAATGAGAGAAGAGGGAATGTGAGAGTAGTCTGGATACTGTGGTATCCCTTCGCCCTCTTGACTCTTCTAAGGACAGAGGACAAATGTGAGTTCTGGGTTTTGCCAGTACCTCCAAACTGAAACCAGATAGCATTTTTTAAATGAATTTAACATACACACATGTCTTCTGTGAAACTTTTCCTTTCCTTGAATGAAATGCTTAACTTTTATAAAGGGCTCTAAAAATCACTGGATATTACAAATATTGCTGCAATAAACATAGTTGAACAGATTTCCCTGTTGTATGAATGTGTATCATTTTGTAATACCAGAACATGGAAGTGACCTAGATGCCCCTCCATTGAAAGAAAATGTGGTACGTTTATACAATGGAGCCTTACTTAGCAGGAAAAAAAACAAACAAAAAATGGAATCTTGAAATTTGCAGACAAATGAATGGAACTAGAAGAAAACATCCTGAGTGAGATAACCCAGTCACAAAAAAACGAACATGGCATGTACTCACTCATATATGGATATTAGACATAAAGCAAAGGATTACAAGCCTACAACCCACACCTCCAGAGAAGCTAGGAAATGAGGAACCTAAGAGAGACATGCATGGTCCCCCAGAGAAGGGGAAAGGAACATCTCCTGAGGATTGGGAGCACAGAGAAGGGGAGGGGGAATTAGGTGAAAGAGAAGGGGAGAAGAGGAGGGGAAGGAAGAATTGAGGGGCCAGGAAGATTGAGTTGGGGAAGAATAGAGGAGAGCAAGAAAAGATACATAAATAGAGGGACCATTATAGGTTTAAAGATAAAACTGACACTAGGGAAATATACATGGATATTAAAAATGCTAAAAAATCACTGGAAATATATATTAGAAAAATGACTCAGTTCTCCTCATGTAGCGGCTCACACCTGTAACCTCAGTTAGAACCTTAGAAGTACTGTACATGGTGTATAAAAAATTCCACTCCAGCTGAGTAGTGGTGGTACAAACCTTTAATCCCATTACTTAGGAGGCAGATGAAGGCAGTCATCTGTGTGTTTAAGTCCAGTCTGAGCTACAGAGTGATCCAGGACAGCCCAGGCTACACAGAGAAACCCTGTCTAAAAAAATCAAAGAGAAAAAAAAGAATTCCATGCCAATCTGGAATGTAGAGAAAACCAAACCAAATCACTAACCAGAGAGAAAACTAACCACAGTAAAAATTCATTCATTGTCAAAGTTGAACATGATTGGTTTCTATTGAATAACACAACAAATCTATGAATTGCAGTAGGATTTAGTATCACTCATTATAACATTTGTCCAAAGGCCAAGCTTTGTGCTTTCTCATATTGAAATAACACTGATTGTTTTGGTCTTTTTATCTTCAGTACAGAGGGTTTCAATGCATTGTTCATGGTAGGCCATTGCCCCTTCACTGAAATGTACGTTACCACCATTATTATTATGAGTTTTGAGACAGAGTCTTGAATTCATTCTATATCTCACGCAGAATTTTATTCTTGAAATCTCTGGCCTCAGTTTCCAGAATATCTGTGAGTGTAGATATACTTAAATTTAAAAAAATAACCATATATAATAAAGATGAATGAATAAAATTATATTGATGATAGCATAATATTTCTTTGTAACAATTTTTACCTCTTGTATTAGATTATCTAGGTAATTAAACAAGGACATGTGTTTGCAGAGAAAATTGTTATTATCACATGGTAAAATATGTAAATGCCACTTTTCAGGCTAAAAATCAGTTCTATGGTTATTCTTCTCTGAATATGCAAGCCATTAAGGGACAGACTTAGTAAGTTATGCTTCCAGTGTGTCTGTAAGTGGTTGCTAAAGGGAAGTTAATATACCAGAACTTATATGCCATTCATATTTTGGTGAAATTACTTCAAATATAATCTAATTACTCCTTTAGAGTCTCATTCTATCCCCTCATCCTCTTTCCCCCACTGTGGTAATTGATCTCTCTTTCCCTTAGTCTATTGTATATTTCCCATAATAAAGTACAGTAAGAACAAGATAAAATGTTATAAGGTAATGTCCATCAGAAAATCATATGTGGTACCCTAGTCATCTTATTGCTGCAACAAAATAGTCAACAGAGGCTCTTAAATAAGAAAAGGTTAATTTTGGTTTACAATTCCTTACAAAGTACAGCCCTTCAAATAATGGGAGTCACAGCAGCAGGAGCTGGAAGCCAGCTGGTCTTATGGAAGCTAAAGTACAGACATACTCAGTTATGAATGCTGTTCTCCAGTTTCCTTACTCCTTTAGATTCAGTCCCTGGACTTGTGCCTCCCACTGTTAAGGTTTGTCTATCTACCTCAATTATATTACCCTCACAGGAAAAAATAATAACAAAAAAAAACACCCAGAGACTTTTTTCCTAGGCAATTCTATACCCTGTAAAAAAAATGGACAAATTTAAATAGTAAAATGAATTATCATAATAATTCATTCAAATAGGTTTTTATTAAATAAAATAATTTGTCCAATAAAACTTGACAACTACTGATTTTTAAGGTATTTTACACTGAAAAATTTTCAGTCAGTTTTATACCATTTCATTTTATATTTGTAATAATGACTAATTGATTAATGCCATCGTTTATATTCTCACCTTGTTAATTTAAGTCAACTTTTACATAATTTGTATTTGTGAGTCTGTAGTCTTCCAAAGATTTTGAATATAGCTATTATGTTATGTTTAGCTTTGTAAACTATTACCTTTAGTACTTTTTCAACTTGCATAATATTTTTATTAACTAATTGGGAATTATATGCACTGTATTCTGAGCAAAGTCACTTCCCATTCCTCTCAGGTCCACCCTAAGAAATCATGGTTAAGTATTTTATTCTACTGGTAAGGGGGGATTTAGATTACTTGTTCTTTGAAAATGAAAACACAAAATACAAATCAATAAACAAGAAAAATACAATAAAGTTTATTTCTAAGGAACAAACATAGCTCAGTCATCAACACAAGTAAGTTTCCAAATGCTTAAAAGTTACTGTAAAATGGATATTCTCTTATATAAATTACAGTAAATTTGAGATCTACAGAAAACATTTAAATGCAATCAAAATAAGATACAATAAAATTCATCACACCAATGGCAAATAAGTAAAGTTAATAAGATAGATTTCAGCATGTCAGTTATTTTTATGTTTTTGTGACAAAAGAAGAGTTTACTTTGACTTGCTGTTACAGATGGTGATAGTCCATAATGCTAAGTAAAGCATGACAGCAGCTGGCAAGAGAAGAAGCAGGAAGCTGCTTGGTAACATGTGTTAGGCACATCAGAAAACCAAGAGAATGATCAGGAATTGAGGAGGCACCACTAACTCTCAAAATCTGCCCCCAAGTGATGCTCTTCATCCAGCAAGTCTCCACTATATAAACTCTCTGTAACCTCCCCAAACTCTGCCACCAACTGGGATGGAGTATTCAAATCCATGAGCCTGTGCTGTTGATAATGCTGATTCTGAAAACTGTAGGGTACCAAACAAAACCCCAGTGCCAGTTATGAAATTCTTTTGGTCAGGGTTGTGATAGAGATTTTCAGAACAATACACATTATTGCTATTTCTCTTGGTCAATATTTCTCATTCAAATCCAAGGAATAATGTAATATAGCCGTTTGTAAAAATTAGAAAAATTTTAGAGGTAGTAATGTTATCTGTTTTTTAGGGCATGCTTATGATACTGTCCACATAAATTTCGCATTTATATTTCCTCTTTTAAAGTGTGTTCAAAAGTATGTTGTTCAGTTACCAAACAGTACAAATTTGAAAAATTTTGTAAGATATCTTTCAAGAAGCTCACACATAGAAAGAAGTGTATTGATTCACTACGATTAGTGGGTTGCAGAAGTAACAGTGATTTATTTATGAAAGTCTTGGTGGGGTGTAGCCTGTCCCCAGAAAGAACTCAGTGCTGTCAGCCAAGTTAGAGAGATTATCACAATGTGTTTAGCAAAAGATCAAGCAGACAAAAGGCAAGCCATGTCCTGAAGATGAGGGACAATTGCACAGTGTAAGCTTACCTACTTTGTTGTGGAATGTGATCCCACTAGCCTATATACCCACAAAGAGATCCAAATGTTGGCATAGTATAATTGTTGAAAAAAAGTCACTATGAAGAATGGTAAATCAAAAGAAAATTACCTCGAATCCATAGCAATATGGGTGCTGACAGAGAAGTACAATTTTGTTTGGTTTGGTTTTAGGGATTATGATGTTTTTGTGTTAAGAAAAGTAATCTCCGCCGACTCATCACAGACCAGACCAGAGTCCTCATCCAGTGGCTGATGGAAGCAGAGACAGACATCCACAGAAATACACTGAGCTGAAATCTGGAACCTAGTTGAAGAGAGGGAGGAATGAAGAACGAAGGGGTCTGTACCAGGTTGGAGAAACCCACAGAAACAGTTGGCCTGAAAAAGGGAAAGCATATCGACCCCAGACGCTCTTTGGGAGGCCAGTACAGGACTAATCCAGCCCCCTGATCATGGGTGCCAACGGGGAGGCCCCTGCACACCTGGGAGCCTCCGGAGGTGGACTGGCATTTTGCCCTGGTGTGTGTGGGGGACTTCGAGAGCCCATCCCACTTGAAGGGATGCACTCTGTCTCTGAACACATGGGTAAGGACCTAGGCCCAGCACAGGAAGATTTGGTGGACTTGGTGGAGCCCTGGTTGGGGGCCCTACCCTGCCTGGGGAGTGGTGGGTAGATGGGGTGGAGGGTAGGTTGGAGGTGGGGGAGAAGAAATGGGGGTGAGAGGAGGGAGAGGGAGAGGGGAATTACATGTGAAACAAGCCTGTTCCCTAACTTGAATTAATAATAATAATAATAATAATAATAAGAAGAAGAAGAAGAAGAAGAAGAAGAAGAAGAAGAAGAAGAGAAAAAAAAAGACAGAGCTAGCCGATAAGAAGCCCTAGTCATCAGCCAACAAACAGTTTCATAACTAAAAAAAAAAAAAGAACAAGTAATATCCTTGGGAATTGTCTAGCTTATCTTTCCAAATTAAGAAATTTTAATTCCCTATTTGTTATTATAAATAAGATACTGTCACATAGTTTTAATGATTGACTTACTAAGAAAGAAGAAGGAAAATGTTCTTTGGTATTTCTTGCTAAGTGGAAGTAATTGGTCTTTATGGGAATAAGGTTATAAAAAGAAGAACCAATTTTCCTGGAAAATCAAAATGCAAATTCCCACCAATTATTCTCCTGGTATTTGACTACATTCTGCAAATCAAAGTCACATTCTTAGATTGTCACATATTTTCAGTCCTTAGTACCTCTATACTCCATCACACAAAATCGAGGGAAATTTTGACTTTTCTACATTAATGTTCCTTAAAATAAGTTCGAACAAATATTCTCTGGTAATGTGAAAACTTTAAGATATATTTACAGACTCTCAAAGAATAACAAGAACTGTAAAATGAAAGTAGAGGAAAGGGATGTGAGAGGCAGAATATTTTAAGGAAACAGGGGTTGAGGAACAGAGAGTCAGACAAAATGAAGGGAATATTAATAACGAATATGTCATATGAAATCATGTACCTTGTAACCAAATTGAAAATATAATTTAAAAAATTTCTAAAAGGGAGATATCTCACATTGCCAGTAATGCTGCTAGAACCTGTATGGTATAAAACAAGACCCCAATACCAGGTATTAGATACTTTTAAATGAGTTGATGATCAGGGATGCCCTAGAATCCAGAACAATCCAGGTTCTTGCTACATGTCTTTTTTGCCTAACATATTTGATGATAGGATCCTATTGATAAAGACATTATACAACTTTCTTGCAAGATATGCATATATCACTCTGGATATTAGATGGATAGTTCTTTCTTGCTAGCAGCTCTTACACTGTATTAAGGTTGCTTAGATGCCTGGAGAAACAAATGACAATGCACTCATTCAGCTGTGAATGCTATCACTTATAATACCAACCTTGCCAGGGAGTTGGTAGCATATGCCTTTAATCCCAGCACTCAGGAGACAGAGGCAGGTGGATCTCTGTGAGTTTGAGGCCAGCCTGGTCCAGAGATTTCCAGGACAGGTTCCAAAACAATACATAGAAACCCTGTCTCCAAAAAACCAAACACAAAAACAAAAACAAAAACAAAAAATAAACCTACCAGACAGAATGGGGCTGATTGGGCAATAATCACTGCTTGATGGTGGTAAGGGTACTCAACTTCTCTTGTTTGGAGATGAGATGGCCTTACAGGAAAGAATCACTGTAAAGTGCTGCAAACTAGGTAAACACACATGTCTGGGAAAGTCATAGTCCCTAGTGAGTAACTCTTTACTGTTATTTACCTAAATTGACTAAGTTGTCATCAAATTTCCTTGTGTGTCTGCACTCGACGGCTTAATTGGGGCTACTGAATTTATACTTCCCCTTCTAAGGAGCAGGAACACTGTAGAAGACAGGAAAGAATAGATTGGTAGAAAATATGGAGATGCAATTGTGAAATGCCATTTTGGGGGCTTAACACATATTTTGCAATCATGATCTCATAACAGCTATGGGTACATGAATGGGACCTGAATAACATTGACCTATATATAGTCAGAGATGGGAAAAGGCTCATTGGTCTCTCTCCCTTTCACTCTATTTGTAGAGAAGTCAATTCATTCATCTATAATATTACTGGTGGGTCCACCAGGCTTGGGTGGATAATTCTAAGCCATGGTCACACAGAGGACCCTGTTAAAATCCGAAGGTTACAAAACAAAACAAAAACACATGTATGTGGAAAATGATTGATAGAGAGGACAGGGAATGAGGGATGATGGAAGTAAGATGATGAAAGGAAAGTAAGAGAGGAAGGAAATGAGAATAACCAGAATGCATTATATGCACATATGAATACTTCAATGAAGAAATTTAATAACAAAGCTAAAAGTAAAAATAACAACTATGTTTTTTTCTATATAAAATTATGTTCATCTTGAACTAATGTGCATTCTTAGATTTTCATGCATGTTTATAGATTTTTTAAAAAGATTTGAGTTAGAAAATAGTGCCATGGTTAACAGGAATCAGTCTTTGTCAGATATTGTCTCTTTAAGTATTGCTGTGTAAATAAACAACAGAACAAATAATAAAAGAACTCAAAAGTATAGGCTATTCCATGTCATAAATAAATTAGACCAGTGACCTTCAGATGCTGTTTGCTTGTTGCTGGTGTCATTTCCTTATTTATCTACAAAGCTCTTAATTCAATAAAATCTATGGTGATGGCCCAATATGCATCCGAGAAAAGCAGAGCTGTTCTGAGTAAAGCAGGTCCGGGTCCCTTGGGTTTGCTTCACACACTTGATAAGGTGCACCATTCGCATAGGATGAATCCTTTCCTGAATTAGATGGTGGCACAAAGAGGCATTTTTTTTCTTTCTCAACATAACTTTTTGGTTAACCTTTATTGCTTGTAGAAATAATGACAATTTATTTAATTGTGACTGTGTACTTGTTAAGATGTGAGTGTCCCTGAGGGGATAATTAATTCAAACCATCATCAAACCATCCATGTCCTAGAATGTATTGTTTTGCAAATCCCACCCGTAAAACAAGAAAGCAGATTATATAATTGTTATCAAAGAAAAATAATATAAAGGAATGTTATATGACTGAAATAAAATTTTAGGCACTCCACAATTTCTGTGAGATTTAGGCCACTTGTTACGATAATGTAATAATAATTAATTCATCTATGCAAGGAAAAAATACATGTTATTGGAATTAGAAGACATGGCCTAATGAAGTGGAAGTATTAGTAAACAAGATAATTTGGCTAAAAGTAAAAAAAAAAATAGGGTTTTGGACTCAATGACAAGAATAAGAGTCCTTATAAGCTGGTCTGTGAGGAACTGTACTGCTTTTTGATAACAATAGCCCCACATGGCTCTTGTGATTTTATGTGACTTGTAATGATTCAATGATAGCAATTTGTCTACACCATATTTCGCACTGTTTTTGCCTAGCAAATAGTCTTAGATGAGAATGATAGTGTCTCTCCAGACAGCAAAGCACTTCATTTTCTCTACCAGATTAATAGAAAGGACTGTGATTGTTACAGGAAGATGAGGACGTTGTCTAGTATGTTCTTGAAATGGTAGTTTAAATCCTTTTGTAACCAAATTGTTGTCCACACTATTGGGAATCATGGAGGCATGCTTATGGTCTCTGGAGTCTCATGTCTTCTTTCAACATATGTGAACATGTGGCAGATAATTACTAACTTGCAAGTGAAGTAAAATACCACCTCTCTCTAGTTTCTACCACAGTGTATAATATACAAGAGATGATTAACTTTATGTATGACATCCAATAAGAAGTGTGGTGCAGTCAATGCTGGCTATGAATTGAAATGATAATTCCCCTAAAGCAGAGTTGAAGAAAACAAAATAAATCATCTCCCAGAGGTCACAAGAAAAATCTCATAAACTCCAGTGAAAACCAAGTGCTCATCATGTATCTTTCTTGTCTTAAAATGTTTATCATCCTTGAGGGCACTAGGTCAAACATGATTACATTTTTCATATCCATAGCTCTGGATTATCACATAGAAGGCAGACTGCATAACACATTAATTGCCTTTACTCAATACCCGTGTGGTTCTTCTGTCCCTTCCAGCCTTCATCCTGAACACAGCTTATATTTTACTCTGCTTCTTGTTTTTGCCAACAAGTCCATTATCCTATGATATATCTGTGCATTGCATTACATCTTTAGCTTCTTTTAACTCTAATAGCAGAAAATTAGTCTGTTCTCTTCATGTCTTATTCAGCTTTTTTGGATAGTGTCTATCAATTTAAAGTTAGTTAATACTAGTCACCTGAATTAGTATATAGTTGAATGACTGAATGAATGAGCATGAATAGAAGGTTTGGTCTAAAACTTCTGTTTATTTCAATCCATTTCATTCCTACAAGACCTCTTTGATATAACTCTTATTGAATATATATTAAGCTATATTCACAATAATTTCATTAACTGGACACATTTATATGTATTGTTCTGAGCATGTTAACACATGCCTGTAATCCTTGTACTTGAGATGCTCAGATAGGCAGTTCAAAACTTCAAAGTCAGACAGGGTTCCAGACCAGCTTGACCTACATAAGAATACCCTGTCAACAGAAACTGAATGAAATCAAGGGGTAAAGGAAGAAGAATGGTAGGAGGGAAGAAAATGTTTAAAATATAACAGGTACTTTTACCTCCAACCATTTTTTCTTCCTCTTCACTGTATGTTACCACTTCTCAAACCCTATAAAACATATCCAAGAAAAGATGAAACCTATGTGTTATGCTTAATATAATTTATAATTTGAAGAATTGGAAGAAATTTACAAATCACCCTAGTAAGGTGTTATCTTGTTTGAAGAAATAAAGCCTTTGAAGACCAGGGAATGAAACTTGTCACTAGCTAACCATAAAGGCCTGGAGGTCTGTACAGACAGACAAAAATGAGATGGCTGGGCAGAAACGGGCTGAACAGAGAGGGGATATAAGTGGGAAGAAACAGGATTTGCTTTGTTTTTCCACCAGGAAAATAAGGAGGTAAGGTGCTTTTGCTTGCTTCTTCTTCTCTCTGATGTCTAAGCTTTCCTCTAGATCAGCTCTGTGTTTTTATTGTTTAGAACAATTAAAAACTCTATTCACATTTTGGTGTCCACATGGCCAGAATGTTAGTGGCAGGGAATGAAAAAATGCCCCAAATGGCCCCCAGTCTGGCCCTGAGAAAGTCTGTAGCTTGCATGGGCTTGCTTGGTTAAGCTGGCCGTGCCTGACTTCCTGCTTCTGCCTTCCACCAGATGCCACTCTTCCTAGAACATTTTTCTTTGAATTTGATGCTTTGACTCAGCCTTTATTTAGACTAAAGGGCACACTATCAGATCTCATGCCTTCCCAGAGCCATCATGGCTGATCTGGCCCATGGCTCCAGCTCACAACATCCTAATAAGAAATTGGCAATCAGAGGCAATTGACACTCTGAAGGATATGCTAAATAAACAGAAAGAGATTATATAGAACCCCCAACATACGTTACATATTGTTTTGTTAACTTTGAATTTTCTAAATGCTAATGAGAAAAGAACAACAGCTGCAGAGAGACACTGGATAATAGAAAAACTATGGAATTAAAACAAGCAGTATCCTTAAAAGCAAGCATTCTTGCTAAAGCAAAATCCAAAATCTCTGTCTCATATTAGAAGAACCATATGTTATGGAATAGAAGAAAAACAAATATTTGTGACTATTGTATCACTACTAGTCTCATAATTGTTGTCAAGATATTAATGGTCATATGGAGTACTAACCAATCCTAGGAAAAGGTTTCAACTACCTTCCTATACATAATTTCAGGTTTGAGTCTCTATCAGTTTTCTACAGTGAACTGTGACTACACCTAACAGCAACCTTTGAAGTCTACAAAAGGATGAAGCTCCACAATGACAATTTCACCAAGATTATCACAACACCATTATGCTGAACAACACCAAGTAAAGATCAGCTTTGGACTAAAAACTGCTCATAACAATTTCAAGGTGACTTGCTGAGATGATCCAGCCTTACAAACACTGTTCAAACAATTTCAAGGTGGCTAGCTTAGGTAATCCAGCCTCACAGACTAATTTAGCCAGTATTTGATATAAGCAATACACTTACCCATTACACAGAGAGTGGACAACAAATGATAAAGCCTGACAATTAACCCAATTTTTCTTTTCTCGATCCCTTAAAGATGTCCTTGTCTACAGACAGCAGGAAGTAACTTGAGGAACATAACACCCCCATTCCCAAGAGGTGGGGTCACTCACGGGGTTATGGATAATTGTCATTATTCAGGTGGATTGATTACAAAATATAAGTCTTAGATTTATGGCTACCTGAACAGTGTCAGCCTACAGATCCCAAAGTATAGGCCTCACCTACCCCATCTGCCTGTGTGCCACAATGATTTACACCATGAAGATAATAAACTAAACCTATGAGATTGTAAGTAATTAAATACTTCCTTAAATCCTAATTAAATGCTTTTCTTTATAAGAGTCACCATGGTCATGGTGTCTTTTCACAGTAATAGAGCACAGTAAGAAACCTGCTCATTGCCATGTCACTTTGTCTAAATGATGGTTTCCTTTTCCATACAGAATCTTTATAGTGTCATGAGGTCTCATTTATTAATTATTGTTCTTAGTGTCTCTATTATTGGCATCATATTCAGAATATCCTTTCTTGTGTTAATGAGTTCAAGACTATTTCCCACTTTTTCTTCTTTTAGGTTTAGTGTATCTGGCCATATTTAGTACTTTGATCCACTTGGATTGAATTATGGGCAGGGTGAAAAGTATGCATCCAATTTCATTCTTCTTTGTTTTTATTTTTTTTTATTAGTTAAAGTTACGGAACAAGCTTGTTTCACATGTAAGTCCCTTCTCCCTCCCCCTCCCGTCATCCCCATTCCTCCTCACCCACCCCTGACCTACCTCCCACCCCATCCACCCTCCACTCCCCAGGCAGGGTAGAGCCCTCAAGGGCGCTCTGCAAAGTCCAACAAATCTTCCTGTTCTGGGCCTGGGCCCTTCCCCATATGTCCAGGGCCAGAGTGTATCAATTCATGTGGCATGGTCTCTCAAAGTCCCTTCTTACAACAGGGAAAAATACTAACCCACTACCAGAGGCTCCCTGGAGTGCTGAGGCCTCCTTATTGACATCCATTTTCAGGGGTCTGGATCAGTCTTGCACTGGCATTCCAGACAGCATCTGGAGTCGAAGTGCTCCCACTTGTTCAGGCCAAATGTTTCTGTGGGTTTCTCCTACCTGGTACGGAGCACTTCGATATTCATTCCTCCCAATCTTCAACTAAATTCCAGATTTCAGCTCAGTGTATATCTGTGGATATCTGTCTCTGCTTTCATCAGCCGCTGGATGAGGGCTCTAGGATGCCATAAAGAGTAGTAATCAACCTCATTTTAGGGGGAGGGCTTTTAAGTTATCCTCTCCACCATTGTCTGGATTTTCAGATCCTGTCATGCTTGTAGGTCTCTGGAGATCTCCCTAGTTCCAGATCTCTTCTCAGACCTATAGTGGCTCCCTCTATTATGGTATCTCTCATTCTGCTCTCTCTCCTCTATTCTTCCCCCAACTCAATATTTCTGCTCTTCCATTTCCTTGCCTCTACTCCTCTTCTCCTGCTCTTGTTGTGGCAGCTCCCTCTCCCTTACCTTCATACTCCCAATTAGCTCAGGAGTTCATGCCACTTCCCATTCCTGGGGTCCATTTATCCCCTAGAGTCCTTCATGTTTCCTGGTTTCTTTGGTGAAGAGGATTATAGGCTGGTAATCATTTGCTCTAGGTCTAAAATTCATATATGAGTGAGTACATACCATGTTTGCCTTTTTGTGACTGGTTACCTTACTCAGGATGGTTTCTTCTGGTTCCATCCATTTGCCTGTGAATTTCAAGATTCCATTTTTTTTCCTGCCGAGTAGTACTCCAATGTATAAATGTACCACATGTTCTCTATCCATTCTTCAGTTGAGTGGCATCTAGGTTGCTTCCAGGTTCTTGATATTACAAACAATGCTGCTATGAACATGGTTGAACATATGTTCTTGTTGTATGAACATGCACTATTTGGGTATATACCCAAGAGAGGAATGGCTGGATCTTGAGGTAGACTGATTTCCATTTTTCTGAGCAAATGCCATATTTATTTCCAGAGTGGTCTTACAATTTTGTACTCCCACCAGCAATGGAGGAGTGTTTCTTTTTCTCCACATACTCTCCAGCATAGATTGTCATTGGTATTTTTGATTTTAGCCATTCTGACAGGTATGAGGTGGTATCTCAGAGTTGTTTTGAGTTGCATTTCCCTGATGGACAAGGATTTTGGACAATTTCTTAACTTTCTTTCAGCCATTTCAGATTTCTCTGTTGAGAATTCTCTATTTGGTTCTGCACCCCACTTTTTAATTTCATTGTTTGGTGTTTTGGTGGCTAGGTTCTTGAGCTCATTATATATTTTGGAAATCAGGCCTCTTTCAGATGTTGGATCGGTGAAGATATTTTCCCACTCTGTGTGCGGTCATTTTGTCTTACTGTGTTCTTTGCCTTGCAGAAGCTTCCCAGTTTCAGGAGGTCCCATTTATTAATTGCAGACCTCAATGTCTGTGCTACTGGTGTAATGTTCAGGAAGTGGTCTCCTGTGCCAATTTGTTCAAGGGTAACTCCCAATTTCTCTTCTAGAAGATTCAGTGTGGCTGGATTTATGGTGAGATCTTTGATCCATTTGCACTTAAGTTTTATGCATGGTGATAAGTATGGATTGATCTTCTGCATGTCCAAATCCAATTGTGTCAGCATCATTGTATATATTTAGTACCTTTGTCAAAAATAAGGTGTTCGTAGGTGCGTGTGTTAATTTCAAGGTGTTCAATTCAATTCCATTGGTCTGTCTGTCTATTTTTTTGCCAATACCAAGCTGTTTTCAGAACTATGGATCTATAGTAGAGCTTGAAGTCAGGGATGGTGATGCCTCCAGAAGATCCTTTATTGTAAAGAGTTGTTTTGGCTATCCTGGGTTTTTTGTTTTTCCATATAAAGTTGAGTATTGTTCTTTCAATGTCTGTGAAAAACTGTGTTGGGATTTTGATGGGGATTGTGTTGCATCTGTAGATTTCTTTTGGCAGGATTGCCATTTTTACTATGTTGATTCTACCTATCCAAGAGCATGGGAGATCTTTCCGTTTCCTGGTATCTTTTTTATTTCCTTTCCTTAAAGTCTCAAATTTCTTATTGTACAGGTCTTTTATTTTTTTGGTTAGTGTTACCCCAAGACAGTTTATGTTGCTTGTGGATATTGTGAAATGTGATGTTTCCCTGATTTCCTTCTCATTGGAATTTTCATCTGTATATAGTAGGGCTACTGATTTTTTTGAATTAATTTTGTATCCTGCTACCTTGCTGAAGGTGTTTATCAGATGTAGGAGTTCCCTGGTAGACTTTTTCGGGTCACTAATGTAGACTATCTTATTATCTGCAAATAGTGAAAGTTTGACTTCTTCCATTCCAATTTGTATACCTTTGATTCTTTTGTTTTGTTTTGTTTTGTCTTATTGCTCTATTTAGGGGTTATAGGTCTATTTAAATTGCTTATCTGTCTTGGTTTCATTTTGGTAAGTGATATCTATCCAGAAAACGGTCCCTTTCCTTTAGATTTTCGAATTTTGTGGAGTATAGGTTTTTGAAGTATGACCTGAAGATTCTCTGGATTTCCTCAGTTTCTGTTGTTATATCCCCCTTTTCATTTCTGATTTTGTTAATTAGAATGCTCTCTCTCTCTCTCTCTCTCTCTCTCTCTCTCTCTCTCTCTCTCTCTCTCTCTCTCTCTCTGCCTTTTGGTTAGTTTGGCTAGAGGTGTGTCTATCTGGTTGATCTTCTCAAAGAACCAACTCTTTGTTTCATTGATTCTTTGTACTGTTTTCCTAATTTAAACTTTATTGATTACAGCCCTGAGGTTGATTATTTCCTGGCATATACTCCTCCTTGGTGAGTTTGCTTCTTTTTCCTCTAAAGCTTTCAGTTGTTCTGTCAATTCTCTAATGTGACTTTTCTCCAGTTTCTTCATGTGGGCAGTTAGTGCTATGAACTTTCCTCTTAGCACTGCTTTCAGAGTGTCCCATAAGTTTGGGTATGTTGTGTATACATTTCAATAAATTCTAGGAAGTCTTTAATTTCTTTTTTATTTCTTCTTAAACCCAGGAATCGTGCAATTGGGTGTTATTTAATTTCCACCAGTATGTAAGTTTTTTGCAATTCGTATTGCCATTGAATTCTAGATTTAAAGCATGGTGATCTGATAAGATACAGGGGGTTATTTCAATACTTTTGTAACTATGGAGGTTTGCTTTGCTGCCAACTATGTGGTCAATTTTAGAGAAGGTTCTATGTGGTGCTGAGAAGAAGGTATATTCTTTTGTGTTTGGATGGAATGTTCTATAGATATCTGTTAAACCCAGTTGGGCCATAACTTCTGTCAGATCCTTTCTTTCTTTCTTTGTGAAGTTTCTGTCTGGTGGCCCTGTCTAGTGGTGTAAGAGGGGTGTTGAAGTCTCCTACTATAAGTGTGTGTGGTTTTACGTGTCGTTTGAGCTTTAGTAATGTTTCTTTTACAAATGTGGGTGTCTTCGTATTTGGGACATAGATGTTCACGATTGAGACTTCATCTTAAAGGACTTTTCCAGTGATGATCTCTATGATTTTAGTTTGAAGTCTAATTTGTTAGATATTAGGATTGCTATTTGATTGGAAAATCTTTTCCCATCCTTTTACTCTGTGGTAATGCCTGTCTTTGAAGTTGAGGTGTGTTTCTTGTAAATAGCAGAAGGATTGATTCTGTCTTTGTATCCATTCTGTTAGCCTATATCTTTTTATGGGTAAGACCATTGACATTTAGGGATATTGATGTACATTGAGTGTTGGTTCTTGTTTTGTTTTGGATTTATTTTTGGTGGTGTCTTTGTGTGTGGATTTTTCCCTCCTGTTTCTTTTTGTGTTTAATAAAATTAGATTATCTATTGTCTGTGTTTTTGAGAGTGTAGTCATGTTCGCTGGGGTGGAGTTTTCCTTCCAGGACCTTCTGTAGTGCTGGGTCTGTGGAAATTTATTGTTTAAATCTTTTTTTGTCATGGAATATTTGTTTTCCCCATTTATAGTGATTGAAAGTTTTGCTGGGCACAGTAGCCTGGGTTGACATACATGCTCCCTTAGTGCTTATAGGGTATCTGTCCAAGACTTTCTGGATTTCAGAGATTCCTTTGATTCTGATTGGTTTGCCTTTATATGTTACTTGGCCTTTTTCCTTTGCTGATCTTAATATTTTCTCTTTATTCTTTACATTTGTTTTTTATTATTATGTGCCAGGGGGACTTCTTTTTGTGGTCCAGTCTGTTTGATGTTCTGTAATCATCTTGTACATTCATAGGCATATCATTCTGTAGGTTAAGGAAGTTTTCTTCTATGATTTTGTTGAACATGTTTTCTGTACCTTTGACCAGTGTTTCTTCACCTTCTTCTATACCTATTATTCTTAGGTTTAGTCTTTTCATGGTGTCACATATTTCCTGGATATTTTGTGTTAGGGATTTGTTGGACTTGAGGTTTTCTTTGGTCAATGAATGTATATCCTCTAGCGAGTCTTCAATAGCTGAGATTCTCTCTTCCATCTCTTGAATTCTATTAGTTATACTCACATCTTTATTTCCTGATCATTTATCCAGCCTTTCCATTTCCAGCATCCCCTCATTCTGTGTTTTCTTTATTGTGTCTATTTCAGCTTTCATGCTTTGAACTGTTTCAAGAACTTCCTTCATTGGTCTGGTTGTTTTTTCTTGGGTTTCTTTAGATTCTATAAGAGATTTTTTTATTTCTTGATTTTTTTTGGTTTGTCTTTTCCTCCATTTTGTGTAATTTTTTGCTGGCTTTTTCTTCTATTTCTTTAAGAGATTTTCTTGTTTCCTTTTTAAAGGTCTCAATCATCTTGCTGAGATAATTTTTGAGGCCCATCTCTTCTTCATGCTCCTTGTTGGGCTTTTCAGATCTTGCTGGAGTGGAGTCCCTAGATTTTGGTGGTGTCATATTGGTCTTTCTGTAGTTGAGTGGGTTCTTATTTTGTCTTCTTCCCATATCTTCTTTCAGTGGGTGCAGGTGGGGTCTATCTATCTCCTCTTGTGATCCAGTGGTGTGTGTGGGCCAGGGATTCAATATCCAAAGCTCTGGATTGTCTTGCCTCTCCTGGTAGTCTCCTCACTCTGAAGGAGTTAGGCCTCTGTACGGGTCAGGTTGGCAGAACAGGAAGAAAGATTGGGGTGTTTCCACACTCAGGGAGTTCCTCCCTGCCTGGGCAGGTCTACTCTGAGCGGCACAGGTACAGAGAGATTGGTGTGAATGGGTCTTTGGACAGGAGTTGGGTAAGAGCAGAGGATCACTCATCCTGTAACGGATCAGGTCAGTGGAACAGGCCCACTTTCATTCTTTTATAAGCAGTCATCCAATTTGGCCAGAACCAGTTGTTGATGATGCTGTCTTTTTTCACTGTGTGCACTTTTGTCTTCTCTATCAAATGCTTAATTCCTTTAGAATTTGTATACATTTTATTTTTCATCATATTCTACTTCCCTGGGCAACCTCCGAAAACCCACCCCAACTCCCTATCCAACAAACTTTGTGATCTCTCTTTCTCTCACTTTATCACACATTAATTTCCCATTTTCACCTGTATCAAAAATAAGCACAATCATAAAATAGTATTTTATTACATATTGTATATTAGTATTTTCTCATCAGGACTACCAATCAATAAATAATGACATGGAGACTTATTATTAAGTATGAAAGCTTGGCCTTTAGGTTAGGCTTTTGTCACTAAAATTAACATGATTTTATAAGTCTCCATTTTGCCGCATGAATTTCCCCTTTCCTCAGTATGGGATATTCAACTTGCCCCAAGTCTGCTGGTGAAATTCACATACCTAGATTACTCCTCCTCTTCTTCTCTCTCCCAAGAAATTTCACCTATCTTCTCCTGCCTAGCTATTGGCCATTTGGTTCTTTATTATACCAATCAAAACAATACATCTTCACAAAGTATGCAAATATTCCACAACTTCTCCCCCCTTTGTCTAAATAAAAAGGTAAATTTTTAAATCTTACACAGTATTACTATATATAATAACAATTATCAGGTAAGAATACTTCAACAATGTCCAATTCATTTGAATTTGACATATTCAGAGAAAATACTCTATTAAACTATATTATCTTAGTGAGTACAAAGTTTTATATCTAAACCACTTTCTACCATAACTCATATTACTATCCAAGAACTATCTTTTTAGGCTGTAAAGCACCATCTTAGATGAAAAATTTAAGCTTTTATGTCTCTCAACCTTGTAAACTTGACAACTTTTAGTAAGGTTTTTCTGAATTTGGTAACAAGGAAAATTGTATTTATAACTATCTAGTATTAAACACCATCAAATACCTGAGAAGGATATAGCATACCTGAATAAGAAGGAATTGCAGTACAAGAAACTTCCAAAATTATACAAATGACAGAAACAGCTGCCTGCCTGGGCAGTCACTCATTTTCTCTACAATGTTGGGGCATGAATATTCAGCTGAGAAGCAGGAATTCAGAAGGACTGTCCTACCTTGTCATTGCAAAGTTTGAGGCCAGGAGAGTTTCTTTTCCCAGTGTCTAACTTTAACACAGAGAAAAAAAAACTTCTCATGGAGGTTCTTTTATGTCCATCATCCATTTTTGAAGTAAATTGGTCCTGGCATGTGTAGAGGTGTCTCACTCTCATGAGAAAACTTAGGATTATTAAAACACCTTAAATGTCATATTCTACAGGTTTCTGAAGTGTTTGAAGACAATATCTACTAAAATACACGTGTTTAACCTTGCAAACATACATAACATGACTATATGTTTGATTGTTATAGATGACTAACTACTAATCTGTATTTCCTAATTATCTTAAATTGTTTGTAATAGTAACAGCTAAGGACTAGAACTTTACATTACATTTTACATGAGCTGAATTTGCAGAATACATTAAACATGAGTAGCAATGTATGTATGTTATGACAAAATAACCTTAAATTTGTATCAATATATAAAAATCCATATCAATTTAACATATTTTGATTAGTAGTTGCTTTTGTATAAACGTAGGTTTGATAATCTATCCTTTTTTCCTGTATCCCCCTTTTTATTTTCAGAAAGAGAGTATTGAATCCACCTCCAATGCTTAGTTTTCTCCTTTACCATAACCAATAACAATTTGCAATGAACCTCAATAATGATTTATAACCATTAAATTACCAGAAAAATAAAAACAATCCTGCTTCTTGGGAATGCGGGCATTGTGTTCTCTAGAATATTTACTGCTATCTGCTTTTGATGACAACTTTAGGATCCTGAGAAAATTGGGGTAATGACCAAGTCTTAGGAGAGCTGACTCTATTATTTTGTGTATAATCTATGTGTGATGGGAAAGTGGAGAGTTTATCTGAAGTCCTGAGCAGACTGTGAGGCTGGGCCACCTCAGCTAGCTGATTTGAAATTATTCTGGATGCAAAATTTTGAGGAAACTGCAAAAGAAGCATTCTGAGAGGCTGGATCACCTCAGCTACTTGTCTTTATTGGTATCTGGTCCTTTTTTCTGAAAAAACACAAACTTTTAAAGATAACACACACAAATACTATATATATATATATATATATATATATATATATATATATATATATATATCCAGCTTGTCTCTCAGCATATTTCCACTGACACTGGCATCTATCTCAATCCCACAGACAGCAGCCCATGAGCCAAGTCAATGTACATGGTGAACAATAGCCTACCTTAGAGACTGTGGGACTAGGAAGTCATGTTCAGCTCCTTGTCCAGAACTTTCCTTATCTTTCTCATGCCTAGGTTTTGATATTTGAGACTCCATGTTGGACACAATATGTAGTACTGCTTTTACTAGCACACAAATAAGGACATAGATAGTTATTACTAATTATGAAAGCTTGGCCATTAGCTTAGTCTCTTAAAACTCAAATTAACTGTTTTTGTTAATATACATTTTGCTTCATGGTTGTTATCTTTCCTCAGTACTGCACATTTGACTTGTTCCAAGTCTGCTGGCAAAATTCACATGCCTATATTTCTCATCCTCTTCTCTCTCACTGGAAATCACAACTATCTTCTCCTGCCTAGATGTTTGCCACTCAGCACTTTATTGCACCAATCACAGCAGTAATCTTTATATAATGTACAAACATCCCAAAATACTATTGATTGTTTGTCTATAGGTACATAGCAAGGAGAATTAAATCATTTCCAAGGTGCAAAAATAATTAAATGAGTACTGATTCACTTTTATTTTTTCAGGAATAGTGTAAGGAACAAAAACCTATCAGTGACAACCTACTCCATTCAACCACCCAGCAGAGGAAGTTTGGCTAAAATCCAGAAACAAACACCTGCATTATTAATGACTCTATTTTGGATTAAATGATCAAAACCTGGAGAAACACAAAAGGCTTCTATTTCATTCAGAAGTTGAAGGTGTGCTTGTACTATTTTTATACTTCTGGAGCCAATAATTAAGGCAGGGAGTGTAGAATATGTCTCAGAATGTAGCGTGGCTTTGACACCAGGAATTGAACATCAAACATGCAGTTTTGCTGAATAAAGGTTACATTTAGTAGTTAAAATTAGTCAAGGAGGAAGTATTTTATTGAATAAACTGAAGTTAGATTCTCAAAAATCAGGCAAACTTTAGACTTATACCAAAGTAACATGAGTACTCCATGTGGCCTAAGGGGCCCAAATGCTATTTTCAAGTTATTTAAATGTAGCAAATCATAGTCCAGCTGAAATTGAATTAGCTAAAGGAAGAGATTTTCTAGAAATTCTTGTCATCTGGATTTTGGCAATATTTGCATGATTTTACTAATACTTAAATTATTTTGGTTCCTCAAACACTGGAATGCCAATGCAGTCTTAACCAACATGAGAAATAATAGAATTCTATGTAAATAACTGTCACACTAAAACATACATGTGTGTTTCCACACATCAGCACACAGAGACAGGTACATGTACACATACTCAGATTAATACACACCACAAAAATTTGGAGACATAAATTTTTCAGTATTTTCAGGGAGATTCATAGACACTTAGTAAGTTATGAGAAAAATAGTAAGTATTTGCTGTTTACCCAAGGTTTAGTACAATATGGTTGGTGGGCCAAATTAAACCTACACCCTCTTTTATAAGTAAAATGTCACTGGTACTCAAGTATATGCTTCAGGTTTAAAACAGGCTTGCTCTGAGTTTATACATATATATATATATATATATATATATATATATATATATAATGTCACAAAGACATCCAAATATTTTATTCCATAAATGGATAACAGGAATAAAAATTGTTATATCTTTAAATGTTTTTTCTGTCTTGAAAATTCATTTAAATATTTTATGAATGCACTATAATTCTATAATATTGAAAAGATATGCAAAAATAAACCATTTAAAACATTATTTTTCTCCACATATAATAAAATGATAACCCCCACTTTTCTAACACTCACCCTCTCTAGTTGAATGTAAAAGCATAAATAAAACCTATTCTAGTATTAGTGAAATACATCTGTAATTCCAGAAAAATGGAAAACCTACTTAATGTATAATCTCCTACCAGAGAAAATTATATTAATTCATATAGAAGGGTCTTTGGTTGTTTTAATTTGACCCAGCCTTTATAGTAAATTAATAACAGATAGTTTTCATGAAAACATGTGTCATTGAAAAATTAATGTACAAAATTCCTTGGAGTACATTTTATTTAAAAAAGCTTCTATAACCTTTTTATTTTATATTCACAGTTCTCTAATAAGACACAGCATCATTTTACAAGTGGTATATTGAGAAGTATTTTCAAAGCAATTTTGCAGAACATGTTTACACATGGTAAATTTTATTCACAACAACCACAGACTGTGCAGAGCAAAGCCTACCTCAAACTACCTTTTATTTTCTGTTATTATTTTGTAGCAATCATAGATCTTCAACAGGAAATTCTGCAGTATAATTTCTGCTCTGCCCTACAAATTATGCAGACACACATACATTGTATTGATTTTAAACAATGTGTGAATAAAAATAATGCAGTTTCATTTTTCAGAAGAAGAAAACTTATTACCATTATTGTACAACTAAAAATTGGAGTTCATTTATTTACTTGGTAATGATAGTATGTCAAATAATATGAGAATGAGAGTAAAATTGGCACAAAATGACTATCAGTTGAAGTTTTATGTTTATAAAAGAAACAATTAGAAAGAGAATTCTTATAAAAGGTGTGTTTTCCTAATCATTTTCTTATCAATTTTAATCTTAATGGCAAGCTATATGAAGTCTTCCCTTCAGGGTAGATGTGGACAAGGAATTAAATGGATACTGGTGAATATTTTCTTTGCTTTTAAAAAGTGAGTTTTTTGTTTTATGGTTGAGATTTGTTAAGGAAGTTATGCAAAGTAATTTAATATTTAACATAAACTTCTAACGAAATATTTCTAGTCTTGTGTTAGACGATATATCTAAACCAATTTGCATCTCAGTGTGTCTGAAATATAATTCTTTTTCTAAACTAATTTTCGTTTACTGTTATGGATCAAAGGCTGGGGTATAGTCTTGTGGTACTTTTCTGTCACCTCCAGCAAGTTGCAGAATGAAATTATCCATCTATGACAGAGTCTTTCAAAAAATGTAATAAATTAGTAGGTCATATTATATATGGGGAAATTAACATTACAGAAGCTCACACATTAAATAAATGTAGTTACTATAACTTGAGAACTTCCTCTAACATCGTTCAAGATCAAATTTTCTGATTTGTTAAATATTCACTTAGAGGAAGCATTATTTCTACAGAAGCCAACTCATCTCATTTTAGCTGAGGGTATCAAACTATCTTTCTTGATTGAGGGGGTACATTCCAGTCTATGATATATAAATTTTTATCAGGTTTGCATTTTGAAGCTAATAATGTATTGAAGACACCTTGGAGTTGCAATATTTTCTGCCCAAACCCAGAAAATTGATTCCATAATCTCAAGGAAATGACTTAGAGGTGGAAATATTCTACATTTTATGGAACTAATCAAGTCATCAAGAATAAATAAAAATAAAAAGTGACATATATACAAAGGAAAAAGAAACACAAATTAATATGACATCAAATCTTAAGTAAAAATGACCAAATCTAGAGAACATTCATTTTCATTAATTACAAGTATTAATCTATTTATTATGAATATTTTCTTATATATTAGTTGTTTAAAACTATGCTTATATATAAGTGCTTTAGAAAGCTGTTACAGGGCTGGGCACTTTTCAGCGCCCTGAAGGGTAGGTGCGTTTCGCGCGCGTGCCGGGGACGCCATCGCGGGCCTCACCCCTCAGGCTCTGCCGGAGGAAAGGGAAAAGCTGCCCCGAGGCCGACCCTGAGGTGCGGAGGATGATGGACAGGCGGAGTCCAGGGACTGGGCAGCGTTTGAATGGACAGGTGCAGCTCCGACCCTGGTGGACTCCAATATGGACGGGCCTGGAACCCGGGCTCGAAGACCAGGGGAAGTTACTGGAACGCTCCGGGCCTGTTTCCTCGCGCTAACTCAGCAACTGTGGAGACGTTAGGAAGTTTAATGTGCAATTTTACGCAAGTCTCTCGTCACAGAGCCTGACTTGTGGCATTTGGTGAACGCTGAGTTTAAGGACCGACCAGTCGGTCAGAAGAGACTCGTCCTGGGGCAGAGGGTGTGCACGTCGGAAGCGCAGATGTGAGCATGCTTTCGGGACGGATTTTTATGAACACTTTGAGTTTGGGGGTCGGGGTGGAATTATAGCTAGTGGAGTTGGGACCGTTGCATGCTAAGCACCGCACCGGAATTCACTTGTATAATCCTCAAAACCTGATGAGGTAGGCTCTAATTAAGATTTTGTAAATAAGGAACTCCGGGCTTCACGAAGTTAACTGGCAGAAGTCGCCAAGCTAGGAAGTGGCCACATTTAAAATAAAAACGACAGCGCCTCATGTGTCACAAGAGCCATTTTTAGTTCTTGACTAACCCCAGACACCAGAATCTGTTGAAGTGGTAAATTAGTATATTTGAGGGGGGAGGGGCAGGATTTCTCTGTGTAGCTCTAGCAGTCCTGGAACTCTGTAGCCCTGGCTGGCCTCGAACTCAAGAGAGCCTCCTGCCTCTGCCTCCCAAGTGCTGGTATTAAATGCGTGGGCCACTACACCCGGTGTGAAAAAATTTAAGAGTCTTCCTAGACTCTTACTGCATACCAGAACCCTGCCTTCCTCCTCCAGCCTCTTCTCATCTACACTCAGTTTTCCTAGCTCTCTGAACTAGGCCCTATAGTTTCCCTTTTGTGAATGAAGAACAGAAATTGAAGAGAAGGCACTGTGTGCCGTCACCTACCTTTTGCCTCCTTTCATCATGTTAGTGGGATCCAGTATGAAATCCACCGACAAGTACTGCTTCTGAGCAATAATTTGCCTTTTATATTCGCTAAAAGAATACAAAAGCTCTTCAGATCATTGGGGTGGTTGGAACTTTTTTTTTTCGAGGCAGGGTTTCTCAGTATAGCTTTGGAGCCTGTCCTGGAACTAGCTCTTGTAGACCAGGCTAGTCTAGAACTCATAAAGATCCCCCTGCCTCTGCCTCCTGAGTGCTGGGATTAAAGGCCTGTTTCACCACCGCCTGGCTGGGTGGTTGGAACTTAAAACAGCAATGTTTTAGGATTGTAGTGTAAGACTAGGCTATTCAGTGGCACTACTTTTAGTTTTCAAGAGTCTGGTCCTGGGTTTGATATTCAGCACCAAAAAAAGAGGGAAAAAAAAGTACTTGGAATATTCTGGTGATAATAGTGTTCAGGGAGATGGTTTGAAAAGGTGAGCTAGAGACATGGGAAGAATCCGGTTTAGAGCCTGGAGGTTTTGTTTTTGTTTTTTTTTTTTTTTTGGTGGCAGGGTCTCATTCACCCTGTGCTGACCTCAAACCTTACCTGTTTGGCTGTGGATGCTCTTATACTTGTGATTCTCTCTCTCTGCTCACATTGGGATTTCAGGTGTGCACCTGATTTCAGCTGTGAATTAATAAGGGTGTGCACTATGGAATGTGGTGGGAAACAGAGTGATGAGTTCACAACAGAAACCTGGGAGCCAGGTCTCCTGAGTTTTATTTTTGATACTTGGTAACTTAATTGTACTGTGGCTTTGGGCAAGTCAAGCCCCATTCTCCAGTCTGTATAAGAAAACTAATACCTACCTCGTATCTTACCTCATAACCTACCTCATAGGGTTACTATGACAATATAGGTAGACCTCACCCCTACCCCAGTGCTGGAGGTAAGTGCTCCACTACTGAGCTTTCTCTCCAGCCCATTTTTTATTTCACTTATTTTTTCTTCATTAAACAAAAAAATCTTTGAAAAATCTGGTTTTTCAAGGCCACGGATGAAGCTTAGAGAAATACAGTGCTTATCTAATGTGCATGAGGCCCAGAGTTGGATATACAGCACCACCAAAAAAAGAAAGATAGGTGCGCTGGTGCAGCAAAGGTGTGCACTGAGGCCAGCTTGGCCTATATAGTAAGTTTCAAGCCAGCCAAGGCTAAATAGTGAGACCCTGTCTCAAGTAAAAAAAAAATAATAAAACTTAAAAAAGTTCCCCAATTGGCCTGGTGGTGGTGGTGGCATCGGCAGGTGCTTTTAATCCCAGCACTCGGGAGGCAGAGACAGGCAGATCTGTGTCTACAGATTGAGTTCCAAGACAGGTTCCAAAGCTACAGAGACACCATGTTTCAGGGAAAAAAAAATCCACCAATCATTCTCACCAAAAGCTATACTAATTAAATGCAGTTGGGCATAAAGACAGGAAAGTAGATGAGGGACTTGTTACAAAGAAAGGATTCCGCAGGAGGAGGGGCTAAGAGAGGTGGTGAAGGATAGGATCAAGAGTACATTATAAATGACTTTATTAAAGTATAGATTTTTTTTCTGTAAAACTAATCCTAAATCCTGAAGGTCCGCCTCCCTTGAATAGCCCCCACATCCAAGGCACTGAGCAGGATCATACTCTTGTTATATGTTATACTTTTGGTTTTTGGGAGAGCTTTCAAAATTCTAGATACCTCAGACCCTATAAAACCTGGACAGGGCAGATAGGGACTTAAATGTTGTGAGTAAAGTACAGGCTTTGGAGTCAGAGGACCTAACCCCATGATTGCTATCTGCAAAATTAATTAATTGAACTCTGGCTTCAAGTCTCTTCTCAAAGTAAGTTAAAGAAAAATATTGAGAAGCCTGAGCTGTTGTGACAATCAGTGAGATAGTATTTATAAAAGTGATCAGTAATTCTTTGAAAGTCCTCCATCAGTTTTATGAATTAGTATTTTTACTTTTAATTAAACTTGTTTAGTGTGTGTGAAGGTTAAGGAACAACTTTTGGGGATCAATTCTCTTCTTTCACCATGTGAGACCTAGGGATTGAACTCAGACTGGAAGGCTTGGCAACAAGTTCTGTCTACTGAGTCATCTTGCTGGCCCATGAATTAATACTACTATTTACAAGACGCATAGGAGGGAAAGATCAAAAGAACTGCAGGAGGCTGAACATGTGGCTCAGTGATAGAGCCCTGTGTATCATTCACAAGTACTTTTGTGTGATAGCCAGCACGCCAAACCGCCCCCCCCCAAAAAAAAGGTCAAAGCAAACAATAGGGCAAGTGAGCAAGTGATTTGGAGAAAACAATGGGATAGTACCAATTAAAGTCCTTGTTCTAATTTAAGCCATGACATATTGAGGAAATAAACTGAGAAACAGATTAAAAAATGTAAAGCTAGAGAACACTAGGCACTTCCTCCAGACGCAGGTGGATAACAAGCTGAGTCCCCATCTCACCAGGAAACTACTAAAGTTCCTGTGGGATCAAAGAATCTTAAAAGAACATGATGGATGGAGAAGACACAACCCTTGGTGACTGTGAAGGCCCTAACATCATATCTGACAAATTAATACTGTCTGGTGGTCCTGCATATATTGTAAAAAAGGGACATACTCTTACATCAGAACCAATAAAGGCCATGCTGAATGGGTCAGGTGAGTTTGTCGAGGATGAAACCAGTGAGGTCAGTTTTTAGAGAGATCCCTTCACAGGTGCTATCCAAAGTACTGATGTATTTATTTTACTTACAAGGTCTGCCATATTAACAGCACCAAGATTCCAGAATTCCCAACTGTACCAGAACTGTTCATAACTGTGAACTTACTAGATTGTTAAATAAATTATAATGACCTTAAAAAAAAGAAAAAGAAAGAAAGAAAGCTGTTACAGGGACAACACTATAGACTCAGCAGGAACAGGCACATACCTGCAGGCCTGAGAGTCTGCATCTCATACCCCCAACACATGGCAGAAGACAACCCACTCTCCAGAATTTTCTTCTGAACTATACACTGGCAACTAGTATGAGTGCACCAGCATACCAATTTTCAACAATGATAATATGTTTAATATGTTGGGGTATATAGGTAACACAGTAAATCGGTTCTTTTAATAAGAAGTTTGGGAAATGAAAACATGCAACCTAAATTGTAACATCTCTGTGTGTTATGACCATAAGCAAGTATTTGTTTTAGTGAACATTTTCAAGTTCACCTGTTCATGCTATTATTGGATTTAAGAGGAGATACTTTTGTAGCTTTAAACTTGAAATTATGTTTTACACACACACACATACAAACATGCACATGAGAGAGAGAGAGAGGGAGACAGACAGAGACAGAGAGAAAGACAGAGAAAGACAGACATAGACACAGATACACAGAGACAAACAAAGACAGAAACACACAAAGAGACAGAAAATAATGACTATTATGGTAAGAGAAAGAAGTCAGTTTTCACAGCATGAGGTTTCTGTGTTTCCTTTTAGTACAGCAGAGAAACAGAATGACAGAAGAAATAAGATTGGCTTAAAAAGTCAACAAAAGCTGTTGACATCAGAGATTTAAAAAGTAACTGAAAGAGTAAGCTTTGTCTTAGGCTGACAACAATGATTTCACAAAAATATTGCACATATGGCAATTAACCAACTATTTGCCTAACCTTGAGATTAGGTATAATGAGATAGTATAATGCCTTGCTTATGTATCATAGAATTTGTAGAAAATGATATTATGGCTCAAAACATCAATATGGAATTGGAGAGGCTTATTTGAATATGTATATGCTTCTCAAAATAAATACTACAGTGTGAGAAAGATAATATCAAAAACAATTTACTGCATAATGATTTCAGAGAAAATAAAATGACGCTTACTTCCTTGGTGCAAACATTAACTTGGAAAAAAAGTAGTTTCTTTTTTCAGTGTACGTTTAAAACAAAACATTAGACAGACATATATCCCAAATAAATGTTTGAAAGTAACTCTTTTTGCTAGCTAGTGGATGAAACTAGGGTTGTTATTAGATTTAAAAAGTAAATACTATCATTCACTTTTTCCATTAAATGTCTGTGTGGTGTCAGAAAGCACAATGCATTGATTTTCTTTCATTGCTGGACATCAAATCCTCCCTTCACAACCAGGTATAGGTAGCAACATGTAGTTGGTATTCATAACTCCTAAATACTTATTTTGTATTCTGACATGTGTCTATCTGCAAAAATGGTAGATACTGAATTCTGTATTCTTCAGTTCTACTTTATTGTACCTTTTGAAACCTATACATTCCTTAATATTCTATTTTAGAGAGAGAATCTTGGTGCTGTATTTACATGCTGTTGACTTGTATTTTGTTGTATGAGATAATAAGAGTTTATTCATCCATTATGACTAAAAAATTCTATTATTGGATGAATGGCATAAAATTATTATAGGATCTAGTAAAATCCTCCTTGTCATAACTCAGAATAACATAAAGCAAGAAAAAGCTGAAATGATGGTTATTTCATGAGATTGTCTTTTGGGGGGGTTACTCAAATAGGAGCCACTTTTTACAGACTTCAACTTGACATTTACTTAAGGGTGATCAAGTGATGAATCCTGTGACTGTACATTACAGTGGGTAAATCATGGATCTCATGAATCTTGGCCTCAGTTTGCAAGGTGAAAATCACAGTGTATCTGATCATAGTACTATATTTCCAATCAGATCAATCACACACTGTGTCACCATTTCAGTACTTTAGGTACTATAGGGTCATATATATATACAGTACTGGAGACCAGAGATAACTCTTTAGAATGAAGAATGTTTACCATATATTTCAAGGCCATTATATAGATTATTCCACTAGGAAAGATTAAAATGTCTCTTCCTGGCCTAGCAACATTGCCTATTTTCTGTGTAAGTTCTTACATACACATTTCCTTTGAGTAAATAAAGTTTGACTTAAATTTCAGTAAATTGCCAAATAAAACATTTACCACATTTTGATCCACTTTATGAGACAACTAAAGTAAAATCGTTGCACACAAATATGAAATTTTATGCCAAATCTTCTGAAACAATCATATGGAACAGTCTATTTAAAGAATTAGTTTCTAAGATAACTTCATAATAATTTTATTCTCTTAAAATTTATCCTGCTTGACATTGTTAAAATATAAGATGTCTTTGCTATCATGCACAAGGTAAGGAAAAGAGATGGGATAAATAAGTCTAGCAAAGGCCAATGTGTAAGAATTCCATTGACAGGTGCATGGTACACATACACACATACACATAATAGTATGTGATGATCCACTAGTAGGAGAGCCCTAGTGGGAATATTTCATCCTTGGGATTATGATTTTTGAAGATTCTTCAACTTCTGAGGTAGGCTGTTTTCTTCTGTCAGTATTTCCATTCACATACTACCAATTCCATGAAAATATTAGGATCATTTGTCTGTCATGGACTCTACCCTCAATAATCTTGATCCAAAACAAATATCTGCCCACACTGGGCCATGCCGCTTAATAAGATGACTCTTCCTATCTATTTACTATAGTAATGGGAAGATGGCTGACACATTGCCTTCTGTAGTCTCTGTTTGACTATTCAAATGTCCAACATAGCATTGCAAACCTGAAACTCAGACTGGTCTTTATAGTGTGTGGCAACTTTTCCTCATAAGTGAAATGTGATTCTTAATATGGGAGCTCCTTATATGACTAATAAGGAAGAGAAAGTGATC
The DNA here is from genome assembly GCF_003668045.3 of Cricetulus griseus. Classification (NCBI taxonomy): domain Eukaryota; kingdom Metazoa; phylum Chordata; class Mammalia; order Rodentia; family Cricetidae; genus Cricetulus; species Cricetulus griseus. Next base: position 181,390,242 of record NW_023276806.1, on the reverse strand, counting down.
AATATCCATCTTTCTTTGCTTCCTAATTATGGTCATTATGTTACCTGTTCCCTTAGGCTCCTGCCAATATGATATGCACTGTGACACTGTGAGCAAGAGCAGACTACTCTCTCTTAAAGCTGAATTTATCAGATAATTTATAAAACAAGCAGAAAAGTAAATGATACAGGAAGGACTCAGGGCAGACTGTAACCACATTAAATAAACATTCTGAAATCACATTAAATAAATATTTTGGCATGCATAATATCTCAATTTGTTTACATGGACAGTCTTTTCAATAACTATTGAATGTAAAATTGATTATCCATATGAAAATGAATGAAATAACAAATATATGTCACTACTTAATGTATTATGGTTCAAAAATTAAATGTAGCACTTGAAACTATGAAATTACTAAAACAGAAATTTTCAAAAATATCTCCAAATAAAATAAATGAAAAATAACATCCAAGGGGTTACATGGAATTAAAAATATTTCTACTAACAAAAGATAACACTAGAGAGTACACATGCCAAGATGAGACAGAAAGGTAGCAAACTAGACATCTTACAAAGGGTTAATGGGAACACAAATGCCCAGAATAAGACAGAAAGGTAGAAAGGTATACATCTTAAAATGTGTTAATCAAAAGTTCAACTATGTTCATAGCAGCATTATTTGTAATAGCCAACATCTGGAAGCAATCTAGATGCCCCTAAACCAAAGAATGGACAGAGAAAATGTGGTACATTTGCACAATGGAGTACTACTCAGCAGAAAAAATACAATGAAATCTTGAAATTCACAGGTAATTGGATGGAACTAGAAGAAACCATCCTGAGTGAGGCACCCAGACACAGAAAGAAAAAAATGGTATGTACTCTCACATAAGTGGATATTAGATATAGTGCAAATGATAACCAGCCTGCAATCTACAACCACAGAGAATCTGGGAAACAAGCAGGACCCTAAGATATATATATATATATATATATATAATATATATATATATATATATATATGGTACCCTGGATAAGGGGAAAGGGACAAGATCTCCTAAGCAAATTGGGATCACAGAGGGAGTAGGGTTGGAAGTAGCAGAAAAAGGAGAGGAGATTGGGGAATGACAGTGTGAGGGATCCAGAAGATCGAGTTGGAGGGAGAATAGAGGAAAGCAAGGAAAGGGATACCATAACAGAGGGATCCATTATAGGTTTAAAGAGAAATCTGACAATTAGGGAAATGTCAAGGCATCTACAAGGATGACCCCAAGTAAGAATGTAAGCAACAGTGGAGAGGTTACCTTAAATGCTTTACCCAATAATATAAAAAATGACTTACTTAAATGCCATCATAGAGTCTTCATCCAGTAGCTGATAGAAGCAGAAGCAGAGATTCACAGCCAAGCACTGACTGAGCCAAACTCCTGGAATCCAGTTGTGGAGAGGAAGGAGTGATGAACAAATGGGTAAAGACCATGCTGGGGAAATCCATAGAAACATCTGACTTGAGCAAGTGGAAGTTCAAGAACCACAGTCTGACAGCTAGGGAGCCAGCATAGGACTGAACTAGTCCCCTGAATGAGGGTGCTAGCTGGGACACCAGGGCAGTCTATGGGGCAGTGGAACCAGTATTTATCACTAGTGCAGGAATGGGCTTTGGAAGCCAATTCTCTAGGGAGGGATACTCTCTCAGCCTAGATACATGGAAGAGGGCCTAGGTCCTGCCCCAAATGATGTGTCAAACTTTGATGATCCCTCATGGAAGATCTCACCCTCCCTGGGGAATGGATGGGGTCTGGGTCATTGGAGTCACATAGGAGAATAGGAGGGAGAGGAAACTGAGATTGGTATGGAAAATAAGATTGTTTTTAATGTAAATAAAAATTTATTTTAAAAAAGAAGAAAAAAGAAACCTAATAGTGCAATGCAAAATATATAAATAAAAGACATAGAGACTGATACTGGGGTTGAAACTTCAAGGTGAAAAACAGAAAAGCAAAGTAGCTGGACACTAGTTCTTAGCACTACTCAAGCTGAATGGAATGATCCTGCTGCTTCTCCTCAGTGTGGCTGGAGAATGAGGGCTACTATCTTCAGTGTGGTTGGAGAATGAGGGCTACTATATTCAGTTTGGCTGGAGAATGAGGGCTACTATCTTCAGTGTGGTTGGAGAATGAATGCCTCCTACTGAATACTGAAGACCTTGCTTCTACCTTTTATAACTCTCTAGTGCTGGGATTAAAGGCATCTGATCTGTTACTCCATTTAGATTGATTGGGTGGCCTTGAACTCAGAGAGATCCATCTACCTCTTAATCCTGATTTCTATGATTAAAGGTGGGTACCACCACCTCCTAGTTTTTGCCTACAGGGAATAAAGGTGCATGTCTGGCCTCTATGGCTTGCGGCTGACAATGCTTTCTGAATCTTCAGTCAAGTTTTAATTAATCATAAATAATATATTATTATAGATATATTCACAGTGATGAGTTTAGATATCTATTTTCAACAATTTAAAATAAAATGTCTCATCATAGATAGATAATTCATACAGATTTCACATGACCTAAGAAAAAGAAAAGGTCTTTGTGAATCTCCAGGCAAGCTTTAATAAATCATAAAAAATATAATTGGTGTTTTACAAATGGTCAGTATCACTAATTAGGAGGAAAATGTCCTTTGTAATTATAATAAGAGTAATTATAATAAGACATCACCTCAGCCTTGCTAAAAAAAAACAATAAAAAATGACTGAATTTAGCCAGTGATGACAAGGAATTAGAGAAAGATTCCCCCTACAGTGTTGGTAGGAAGTAGATTAGCATAGTTGTTATAAAAATCATCATGGAGGTTCCTCAAAAATGACAAAAATATTCACAATTTCATCTGGTTTTCTGTGGATAGATATATTGGTGAAGAAAGTAAAAGGAGCATAAGAAGGAAGCATCTATACACCTAAGTTGATTATAGGACTATTCAAAAGGGAAGCCATTTTAAAGACTCTAAGTATCTAACCACTTCTGAATAATTTCTAGAACTCTGCCTTAAACGGACTGTAGGTTGTTATTTAACATATGAAAATAAATGAAATGCATCACTTGTGACTACAAAGACTGACTGACATGCAGATTATAGTATTAAGAGTGGCAGGCCTGATATGGAGGAAAAATCTGCTGCATAATCTGACACCTATGGTGGCTCTAAAGAGTGAATCTTACAAAACCTGGGAGTAGAACAGTGGATGTCAGAGTAGTAAAGACTAGTGACAAAAGAGCAAAACTGTGAGGTTGACCAGTAGGTCCAAACTTACAAGTAGTAAGAGTGAGAATTTCCAGCAAAAGAATGGATTTGAGAGCCCATTGCACATACAGGGATACTCTCTCAGCCTAGACACACAGAGGAGGGCATAGGCCCTGACCCAAAGATACCCCATGGAAGGCCTCACCCTCCCTGGGGAGCAGAAAAAGGATGGGATAGGGGATCTGTGGGGGGCAGGGGAGGGGAGAGGGAGAGGGAAATGGGATTGGCATGTGAAACAAGCTTGTCTCTAATTTAAAGAAAAAAAGAGTGAGAAGTACCCATGTCCTATAATAAACCCTGATGACAGTAGATGATAATAATGCACAGTGAATTTAAAATGACAGAGAAAAATAATGTTTTCCTTATAAAGAAATGACAAATATTTACAGAGAACAAATAATTTAACCTGAGTTTAATAGTTCAGAGAATACATACTCTTTGAATATCATAAGGTGTCCTATATTTGTCTAGTTTTTATTTTGTTTTATTTTTTACAATTTTGAAATCAATATACAATTCCATCATTTTATCTCTTTCATCCTTTAAAGCCTACCCATGTACTTCTTGCTCTCTTTAAAATTCATGGCCACTTTTTCTTTAATTGCACACACACACACACACACACACACACACACACACACACACACACACACACTACAAAGTTATATTCCTAAATCTATAAATAACATCATCCTCAGTCCTTATAAAATTGCTTATATCTGTATGTTTTCAAGGCTGAATACCTGTTACTTGGTAACCAACTGAATGGTTCTTCCCTGGGGAGAACTATTGCTCCTACTTTCTGCATCTTTACTTGTCTGCTCTTCTTAGCATGCACCAGTTAGTAATAAACTAAAAAAGTCTCACTGGAAAAATGTCTCAGCAACATAATTGCATAAATATTAGCTAAAGAATAGTGACATAGATGAGCATGCTGAAGTATAAGGGGAAAAGGTCATGTGGTCTCCATCTTACACAAAATGTTACAAGCAACTACAAAATACTGAGAGCAGGAAAAGTTGTCCTCCACAGGGAAGAACACACCAATTGGTTATCCAATCACAAATAGAATCCCTGAAACCATATATAGAAGTAGCCCTATAAGACTGATCAGGTTATGTTTAGGAATATATATGCATATGTCTTCACACAATACAATTTAAGAAAAAAACAACAATGAATTTGAAAAAAAGCAGAAGGGTATTTGAAAGGATTCAGAAAAAGGAAAGAGGATTAACATTCTAATAATAATCTCAAAGATAATATAATAAAGGAAAGTCAAATAAATATTCCATTTAATTACATATGTGATTATATCCTTATCCATTAAAGCATACATATATGCATTATTCTTAATCATCTAAGCATGAAATAGAAAAAATTAGGGGAAGAAAAAAGAAATTCAATCAGGAAATTAAGCTATAGTATTTCATCTATAAAAGTATTGAATAAATGCATAAACAAGGTCAAGTTCCATAAAGCATGAGAGATTGTTTCTAGAGGTAGAGAAGAATAGAAGATAAGGTCATAGAAAGTTTTCAAAAGTAACGGCAATGTTCTTATGGGAAATTAGTGGGTTATATAAGATTAATTGTTTGCCAAATGATCAAATTGTAATCAAAGAAACAACAAGATCTCTGTGGTAGATCAAAATGAATTAATAACATTTTAACATCTACACAAATATAAATATAAGGACCACATTGACTTCTGAAAATAGAAAAGTTCAGAATATTAACAAAAATGAGAAAAGGGAAATAATTTAAGAGCATACTATCATTTTGCCTTCCTCACACAAAAAAGTTAAATTCTTGGCAATATTATCTTAAAATCTTAAAAGTAAATGTGCTAACTGATCTCACACTCCAGTATGCTTCCTTTAGTAACAAGAAACTAGGGTGCATATGTGATGGTTTCTAATTCATCTGCAACTATTTATTCCTCAGAACATTCTAAATAGCTGAGGATTTCTGCATTCAGATTCTTAGTTTTAAACAACCAAGGAAATCATTCTTAAGACACTTATTTTACACTGTATAGTGTGCTTTCTGCAGGGGACTGTGGAACTGTACAGCAGTGACAACTAGTATTTAACAATTTACCCACTAGATGTTAGCAAAGCCAACTAACCAGACATTATTGGGGACCCCCACTTTAGAAATCCGTGGGTTTATTCACTGTAAATGAATGGTTGTTCTCTGTCTGTAACTTTATCAGGTACCGTTTCTATGCCTCCCTGATAAGAACAGTCATGGAGTTCTTCCCACAGCTCTTTGGTGGTGCTTTATAATTCTTGGGAACTCATATAACTGTCTATAATCAGAAGATGATTTACTTCTTAAGCTGTGTAACATTGATGGTCATGAATAATAATTTTCAGTAACAAATAGAATCTTTCACACAAACAAACTAACTTAAGACTTTAGAGCAAATTCAAAGCAGTCTGCTTGCCCCTAAAGACACTATCTGGTTGCCTCTAAGGACAAATACAAAGGTAATTTTTCAGGTGTTGTCAAAGCCAGAGCTTGAAACAACTTTGGTCTGCAAATGCTACCTGTCTCAGCCTCAAGGTCCATCTAACTAAAAGTTATTGTTATGTTTTGATTTCCAATGTCATTTTCTGTATGGGAATTCTCACTGACTTTCCTGGCCTGAGAGAAACTATGCATCTTAACTTCTGTTTTGAGTTTAAATAGGACCCAAGGAAACAACCTATACTTATCCAGAGTTTGGCTGTGAGGGGGAGAGACAGCAAGGAAGAGGCAGAACACAGAGAATGATAATGAGAAGGCAGGGAGGGAGAGCAGAGGAGAGGCAAGAAAGACTGATGGCAAGGCAGAGAGTGAAAGAACAGCGAGGAAAGGGCGACCGGCAGAATATAGAGATATGAGATATGCAAGAGAAGGCTACTATGGGAAAGAGCAGTGTGAAGGTTGAAGAAGAAGCTAGAGAAAAGTGTGACAGAATGAAAGAGTAAGAGTGGGTGAGTTAAGAGTGCTTGAATAGTGTGGAAGTGTGTATTTGTGAATGCTTGTGAGAGTTGTGGGAAAGAGCTTTTCCTACATAGAGAAGCTGTGTCTAGGAACTTTGTAAAGTACTCTATGGTGAGAGGATATGTAAAAGAGATGTATAGCTATGGCTGTATGGAGATTTGGAAATGTAACTGAATATAAAACAATGTTTGTATATAAAGAGAGATTGTCAAGAAAGAGAGACTATAAAAGAATGAAGTAAAAGGAAAGGTTTCATCAGAAAAGTGTGTGCTTGTTCCTTTTTTTTTTTTTTTTTTTTTGGATTTCCAGCACTAAGTGTTTGCTGGTTTATTTTTTCCTTCAGCTAGAAAAGTCAAGTAATCCTCGAATAAGAATTTTTCCCATTACTCTCAGGCTTTGTCTTCATTAATCTGGAGTAGAACTGAGAAGGGGATGTACTCACATAGTCAGCAATATCCAAAATATTGTTAACAATTTTAAGTATATGGTTAAAATTCTATATGAAGGACATAAAGAAAATATTGACACAATTTAATTTGCAAAACAAGAAAGTTTGGCCACACCCAATCTTTAGATTTATAGATTACTCCTTTATATAGGACAACAACATGTTCATCAGTGATCTAAAATATAAACCCTTTTTATGTAGAAGTAGTAGTGTCTGCATTTATATATGTAGATAAAGCAAATGCTATCCTGCTTGCTAAATAATTTCTGATTTGGGAAACAATAACAGGTAATTATTTTTCCATGCCCCCCTTTTATTTTTATTTTTCTGTATTTTATTTAAATTACTTGCTTTACATGTCAATCCCAGTTCCCACTCCCTTCCCTCCTCCCCTTTCCTCCACTAACCCTCTATTCCATACCCTTTCTGCTCCCCAGGGAGGGTGAGGCCTTCCATGGGTGATCTTCAAAATATGTCATATCATTTGGAGCAGGAACTAGGCCCTACCCTGTGTGTCTATGCTGAAAGAATATCCCTCTATGTGGAATGGGCTCCCAAAGTCCATTTATATGGACTTAGGATAAATACTGAATTAGTAACAGAGGCCCCATAGATTTCTGAGGCCTTCTCAATGATACGCACATTAAAGGTGGTCTAGATCAGTCCTATACTGGTTTCCCAGCTATCAGTTTGGGGTGCATGAGCTCCAACTTGTTCAATTCAGCTGTTTCTGTGGTTTTCACCAGCTACATCTTGACCCATTTGCTCATCATTCCTTAATGTCTGCAACTCGATTCCAGGAGTGCAGTTCAGTGTTTAGCTGTGGGTGTCTGCTTCTGCTTCTATTAGCTACTGTATGAAGGCTCTAGGACAGCATAAAAGGTAGTCATCAATCTCATTATCTGGGAAGTGTATTTAAGGTAGTCTCTCCACTATTGCTTAGCTTGTTAGTTGGTTTCATCTTTGTAGATCTCTGTACATTTTCCTAGTGCCAGATTTCTCTTTAAACCAATAATGGCTCTCTCTATTATGGTATCTCTTATCTTGCTCTCCTCTATTCTTCCCCCGACTCAACCTTCCTGCTATCTCATATCCTCCTCTCCCTTCCTCTTCTTCCTTTCTCCTTCTCCTGGCTTCTTCTCTGCTCCCCCATGCTTCCAATTTGCTCAAGAGCACTTGTCCCTTTCCCCTTTTCCGGGGGACTATGTATGTCTCTCTTAGGGTCCTCCTTGCTTTCTAACTTCTGTTAGAAAGCTGTGTAGATTGATGGCTGATAAGAAAAGAAACATAAGTAAGTTCCATGTAGAAAAAGAAAAGAGAAAGTATATATTTTTGACACAGTAATGATTTAAAAATTATGTGCAGATCTTTCTATTAACCCAGAAAAAGTATTTGATCAGCATGTTAAATAAAATTTATAAAACTTCTAATAATTACATTGTTTATAAGGTGATACCCTAATCATATACACAAAATTCTAATGCATTCTAAGGAAAAATTTGAAATAGAAATGTCTAGAACTGAACATAAATATGGATGTGTAATCCTAAAGTCAAAAACATAAGGTTTTCTGAGACTGAATAAACACCAGATCCAACCAAACCGCTAACCAAAGTCAGTTACTACATTTTTCAATGTAGAGAATAGTAAGAGACTAAGTGCTCATAGAGTGTGAAATGGTAAAATATGTGCATACCTATTTAAGCATCATTGGGACAGCACTGAAGACAGAATCATATATATTGTTGGAACATTCCATAAACAATATAGGTAATAGAACCATCTTTTAAATATTATAAGGTTTAAATTTTTTTATTCTAAACTGGAAATATCAGTTTTCAAGCCTATCTTGCACATTTCCAAAAGCTGACATTAATTAAGTTGAAGACATTTCTTCATTGACAGCTTTGAACTTTTGGTTAGCCATGAAATTAAATTCATGAATATAAAGTAGTATAAAATTATTTTCTTTTTATAGATTTAATGAATTTTATCATTTCTTTTAAAGTTTTAATAATAATAGTAACTTCTTCTGTATCAAAAATTTGACAAATGTCATTCTATAACACAAGACCTCAGAGGTTAAGAACTATGCTTTATTATTATGTTTTCAGCAGGCTTATATAATTGACAGGTTATTTGTATATAAAATATATAATACTTGAGAAAGTAATGCAGAATACTAGATTTCTTTTGTTGATATAAAGGAAAGCATACATTCATAGAATTAACTACAATTTAAGATTCCTTTCTGTGTACATTGATTCTGTTGAATAAAGATAAATGTTCACTTTGACAAGAAAGGTGAAATTAGGTCCTTTTATGAGTTGGTGGAATAATACATTTTTAAAATATGCCATTCAAGCTTGATCAAGTACTAGAAAACAATCTGTGTAATTTCTCCCCTTAAGTGGAGCTTAATCTATATAAAAATAGCAGATGATAAGTAAAACTTGGCAAGGGAAACAAGTGAAAATAAAATCAGATATTATAAAATGCAGTGAAGAGCAGATGGAAATGCTAATAATGTCTTTATATGTTGAATGCCACTAGTGATATAAATCATGAAGTGAGATAATGCCAATATTTTATCATAATCTAGCTGATATATTTTCTTTATATACAACCCCAGATATTTTAGAGCTCATGAATAATTTAGTGTCTGTTCAAACAGAGGAAGAACATGCTATGTTTACATGTACTTGAAGAATTACTGGTTAAAACGTTATTTGGACTTCTATTTAAATGACTAATGTAAACAAAATGTTGAATAATAAATGTTTAATAGTTTCCCAAGTAATAACTGCAATTAAAACAGCATATATGGGATGCAAATACCACCTCCTCTCTTTATTTTACCTAACTGCTAGAAAATTACTTCTATAAATTTCAGTGTTCTAGATTATAAAATCCTAGACTACAAGGAAATATTCTGTCTAACAGCATCATTATATGGACAAGATATCACAAATATTAAAGCCTGTTCCTGCACAGTGGTAGATGCTACATATGAAATTTAGAAATTAGAGTATTCTTAGAAAAATGTCAGGCTCTGTTTGTTCTGTCTTTCATCACTTTTGTATTATTATTTTATATCTTTGTCAAACCAGCCAATTGATTATTTGATGTCAAAACAAAAAGCATGTTGAGTACATGTTATTTGAAATCTGTCACATGACAATAGCTTAGGTAGTTGGCTTTAGTTACCCATACTTTTACTGGTTTTCAATGTTTAAAGAAAAATTAAGTTGGGTTATCAATTGGAATGTAATCCTTGAAGAAAATGTTAACCAATTTTTTGATAAGTAAATTTTAAATTGTGTCCTGGTATGCTTTATTTGCCATAAAATGGTATCTTACTGAGCTTAAATTTCATCAAATATATTTACTTTCATCTATTAAGTTTCGTAAAATAACCAACTATATGTTTCGCTGTTGATAGTTCTAGATTATAAAATATCTACCCTTTGTTTCTTCCATTGAATCACTTCAAAATTCCAATTCACTTTATGGTTCAAATTCTTGTTTTAACTATAAAATATAAAATTAATGAAAATACTTCTCTAGTAATGCACTTTATTGTTCCAAAGGAAGTTATGTAATAGCATTTTTCTACTTTCCTCAGTATTTTACTCTCCTAAAGAAAAACGTATAAAACTAGTTTTTTTATTATCCTCTATAAGGGTAAAATTGGCAAACCTGTAATCTATCTGACAAATTAAAATGAAGAAAGTGTTACCAGTTGTAGGAAAATTGACGTAACTGAGGTTCTGTTGAGCAAAATCAATGTATCTCAGTAAGGTCAGCTTTCCAAGTTTCCTTTCATTTAGGGAATCAGAAGAATGTGTGACAGGGAAATAGAGATGAATTGGGAAATGAATACAGGAGTGTAATAAGAGGTAAATATGAACAGAGCATGTTATATGCATGCATGAAATTGTCACAGCAAAGCCAATTATTTAACATAAATAATTTCTAAAATTTTTATGACATAAATTATGAATATAGTAAAGACTGTATCTTATGGGATTTTAATGAAAGAAGACTATAAACAGCATTAAGCTATACATTTGATGACATAATAAAATGGCAGCTTATAGAAACTCATGCAATGAAAAATGGTACTGATACAACTTTTTCTATAAAAGTAATTGAAAAGAGATAGGGAGAAGAGAAGGGGAGAGGAGGACATGGGGGACCAGGAAGGTTGAGTCGGGGGAAGAATAGAGGAAAGCAAGATAGGAGATACTATAACAGAGGGAGACATTATAGTTTTAAAGAGAAATTTGGCACTGGGGAGATTTCCAGAGATCTACAAGGATGACACCAACTGGGAATCTAAGCAATACTGGAGAGGCTACCTTAAATACCCTTTCTCAATAGTGAGCTTGATGACTACCTTATATGCCATCCTAGAGCCTTTATCCAGTGGAAGCAAAGGGAGACACCCAGAGCTAAACTCTGAACTGAACTCCTGGTACCCACTTGCAGAGAGGGAGGATTGATGAGTAATGGGGTCAAGACCGGGGCTGTTGAAACCGAAAGAAATAGCTGACATGACATGAGCTCAGGGACCCCAGACTGATGGCTAAGAGGCCAGCATGGGATTGATCCAGACACCCTGAATGTGGGTGTCAGTGAGGAGGCCTCGTCAATCTATAGGGTCTCATGTAGTAGATCAGTATTTATCCCTGGCACACAAATGGATTTTGGGAAATCATTCCACATGGAAGTGTGCTCTCTCAGTCTAGACACATGGGGGAGGGCCTATGCCATGCCTGGGATACCAAGACGAATGTTGGAGATCTCCCATGGAGGGCCTCACTCTTCCTTTGCAGCAGAGGAGGAATGAGGTGGAGACTTGGGTGGTTGGTGGGGGGTGAGGGAGGAGATGAGGGAGATGGAGCTGGGATTGACATGTCTAGCAAGCTTGTTACTAATTTAAAAAATAAAAAATTATGCAAGTCATAAAATAAATAAAATTCATAAAGTGCTGAAAAATAATTGAATAAAATTTAACATATTTCCAAAACAGAAGGTACTTGGCCTGTATAATTCTGGTATACAGGTAAATTCTACCAAATATGTGAAGTGAAAACAATACCAGTTATTTTCTTTTTTAATGAATTTCATTTAAATTAGAAACTATTTTTGTTTTACATATCATTCCCAGTTCCCTCTTCCTCCCATCTCCCCATGACTCCCCCGACCCACTTATTTCCTATTTGTCCCAAAATACACAGTTAGATACAGCACTTCTTAACCTACTATCAGTAAATAGCACCACTTAGCCTGAGGTTATGTTTGGTGGTTTGCTGCACATAAAACATAGAAAAACAAACAACTTAACACACCTGCATGAATAGAGTAGGGGCTCATGAAACCCCACATACAAATGAAGCTCCTAAGTAGATGATTGCTACTAAGTAAGAGAAAGTCTATTTTATTCAAGTGTATGCCACATGATAGGGGAACACTCTCCAGTGGTAGCTCTATACAGGTGAATTGATGTGCAGCACTGTATTCAATGGTTTTTCTAAAAAGTAGAAGACATGATGTTGTCAAATTTAGGAGGAGGAGCTGTGCATGTGAACCATTTCAAGTATTTTAGGGAATAATCCATCAAAAGGATATCAAAGCTAATTATAGGCATTTCTTTCATCATGTATTTTTCTGTTTATCTATTCACATTCCACCTATTTAACACAAGTAAATAAAGCTATACTACACCTAAATTCTAGAAAAATTGTTTTGATATTGAGCACTTCTCAAAATCATCTTGATTAACCAATTATGTCAGTGTTGCATTTTATTTTCTGTTTGTCTCATTTTACAGATGATACTGTTACGTTCAAACAAACTAAAGTGAGGTCATGTAAGCTTAGGAATCTTGCTGTCACAGTCATGTTTCAACACAGCTTTTGGGACAGTCAGAATATCTTTTCTTGGCTCTTATACTCATGTTACTCCTGGCAATGTTATGCCCTTTATAGAAATGAAAAATAAAACACATAAGAGTGGAACTTGAAATATCTGTATTGTTTTCTACAAAGCATTCTATTTTACATTTAAACCTGATTTATTTTTCATGTATTTATTAATTTTGAATATGTCTTGCAGCAGTACAGTCTTCATCCTGTTTCCAGCCATACTTGCCAACTTTGGAAACACCTGTGTCCTGTCTACTACTCCCCTAACTTCATGACTTCTTCATTTTTAATTATTTCAATACATGTATATGCATATGTTTGTGCATGTGTGCATGGACAGATACATGTATATAGAAATACAATGTGCTGAGTCGATTTAGTGTTTTCTATAGGTACATATTTATAGTTGACCACTTGGGATTGCATAACCTATGAGGAGCTTGTCCCAAGAGATGACTGATTTTTGTCTCTCAGATACCAACAATTGCATGTAGCTCTTTATCCATGGGTAAGGTGTTTTGAAAGTTTCATCAACTGTATAATTGACATGCCAATCAGTGTTGTTATTGTGCTTGTCTTGTTTGGGAAACCATACCATGAATGCAATTCCCTGTCGTATACAGGAGACACTACACCATAATGGTTGGACTAGTCCTCTCAGCCTCACACTGTTTCTATCCCCTCCTCTATGAAGGTCCCTCATTCTAGATGGAGGGGTTCTATTGTAGATATATCAACTTGGATTGAGCACCCAAGGTCAGTTGTTCTCTGAATTTAGAACAGTTGTAGATTTATGAAATAGTCTTTGCTGCCAAAAAAAAAAACTAGATGTCCATCAAAGGATAAAGAATAAAGAATATAAATCTAATATTACTCAGTATTAAAAATGAAATTATAAAGTAAATGAAAGAAACAAGAAAAAATACCCTAGGATGATCTACTATAGATACAGAAAGACAAATTTGCTATGTATTCATTTATTTGTGAATATTAGCTGTTATGTCATTGATAGCAAGCTGCAATCCATATGATAACAGAAGTTAAGTATTGAGGAAATACTAGGTGGGAATGATGGAGCGCCTCTTTTTTTTTTTTTTTTTTTTTTTTTTTTTTTTTTTTTTTTGGTTTTTCGAGACAGGGTTCCTCTGTGGCTTTGGAGGCTGTCCTAGAACTAGCTCTTGTAGACCAGTCTGGTCTCGAACTCACAGAGATCTGCCTGCCTCTGCCTCCTGAGTGTTGGGATTAAAGGCGTGCGCCACCAACACCCGGCTAATGATGGATCTCCTTAGGTAGGGGAAATACAATAGATAGCTATATATGGATGAAAGGGAGACTGAGATGGGGGGATATGATTGGTAGTAGGAGTGAAGCATAGGATGGTGGAGGTAATAGAGAGAGGGATATCTAAAACTAAGGGCCAACTGAGGGGTCATATGGAAACCCAATGCAATAGAAGCTTCCTAAAATATAACCATCCACAAAGCAATCTAAATGAATTGCCAAAGAACAATGGAGATATGACCCCAATTGGATAGCTTTTGTCCCCAAATGAAGCTTCCTGTACTGGGAATGAGTTGCAAACAATTGAGTTGTTGTTCAAAGGGGATCTCATGGAGACTTAAAAACAAACCTGGCTATTACCAAGGCTATTGGTTGCCCTACACAAATGGATTGCAAGTCCATATTTCTGAAAACAACAATTATACAACTCCTTTAATATGGAGAATCAAGCTGGCATCTACTTAGAACCTTCACTTCTACTGACTATTCAAGGTACTGGTAGTATTTTGAACCTTACCAAAGGATAAAAAAATACCAACCTATCTACAAAACCTTTGATCTACAATGGTGATGTTTCTGCAAGGTGAACTAGTGCAATAATGGTACAAAGATTGTGGGAATAACCAACCAATATCTGATTAGTTTTAAAACTCACTGCATGAGATGGGACCCATCCCTGAAAGTGGGCAACAAGCTGAGACTAGATATTTCAAGGACCTTTTGGGAAATCAAACTGCTGTTCTGCTAAAGGGAGGCAACAGTAAAATGACAATGACATTCTGCTTATACTCATAGATTAGTGTCAGTGTTCAGCCATCAGAAAGAGTATAATATCCAGAGATGGTAGAAGACACCAAGAAACAAGGTCCTCTAAACCACAGCTTCACTGACTCACACACAAACTCACTGAGAACAGGGCCTTCACAAGTCTTCCCCAGATGGAGTTCCAGTGCTGAGCAGAGAAGTGAACGCAATCCGGCATCCTTAATTCAGAAGCTATCTCTAATGACAGCTGCTAACAAATAAATCTTTGCTTTCTCCATCCTTGTCTCATTGGAGAAAAAACTCACTGGTAAAATAAATAAATAAATAAATAAATAAATAAATATTTAATTTCTTAATTTTTATGATAAAATCATTCAAATTGTTGATTCTATTAGCTTGAAATCTCTAGCAAACCTTAACTTTGCAATGGTGCATCAAAACTTGTTTCTTACTTCTTTCTAACAATATCTTGGAAATCATTCATCTACTTTCCCTCATCTTTGCCTATTTCCTATTCTCATTTTCCTCTATCAAGCACCATTTTCACCTCAAGTTTCATGAATTCAACTTTTCAAGATTCCTCATGAGTGAAATAATTTTGTACTTGTCTTTTAACATCAGGCTTACATCAATTAACATAATGACCTTAACAAATGATCTTATTTGATTATGCTGTTACAGATGACACGATTTAAAAATTAGTAATGTTCTATTTCATGTATGTAAAACAACTTTTATTCATTTATTTGATGAAGGACACAGGTTAGTTAATTAAACAAGTGAGTTCAATTATTTCCAGTGTTTTTCTCCATGTATACAATTATTTTTCTTAGTATCATTCAAACCTTCATGGTTATATACTATTGATTTTGAAGGAGATTCTCAGAATATATGCAGTACAAGTTACATGTGAAAGTTTAAATTGCTTCCCCTTATTGTGTCATTATATTTTGTAATAGGTGAGGTCCTGACACCAGTTTGTATTGTAGAGATCATTAAGTTGACAGTGGATAGACAATGAGCACATTAATGACTGACATCTCAGAGTTTTCTAAACTTTGGTTTTATTTCTTATTTGTGTCTTTCACATCATGCATGTTGATCCCATTTACTTCTCCCTATCACTTCATATCTGCCCTCTACCCCTGCAACCCCACCCACAAATAAAACTAAACCCAATTTAAGAGAATATAAAAGAGAGGGGGGAAGAATGTCTCATCATGGATGCTAGAGTGTGATACAATGAGTTATACAGTATAACCTTTAGTTCATATACACCTTACTTGCATGGTGTTAATTGTAGAGTCATTGGTCTGGATTGGGGCCTCTTGTTTGGGCCACACTATTAATGCTAGGCCCTCTCTGGGAATCCTCGTGGATATCCTGTTGTTGGCCTTTGTGTGGAGATCCTGCAGCTTTGGGTCTGAGGGTCAGGTTCCTTCAAGTGCTCCAGCAGAAAACAGAATGGAGTGGATGTTGGGGTAGGCCGACTCATAAACATGGTTCAGGGGCCTGGTAGTTGCAGGGTTGGTTAGCTCACCACCTCTCTCCTGTCCTCACCACCAGGGCAAGCTCTCCAGCATTTTCCTGGCTAGTTCACACTATGCAGAAAGGGCAAGGAGCAGGGACAGTTGTCCTGATTTCATTCGTTCAGTGCTGGTCAACCTGTCCCTAGGTGAGATGCTGTGTCTCTCTCCCTAGATCTGCAGCTGGTGAGGGGCGAAGACAGCTCTCCCACTCTTATGACTTCAGGGCCAACTCTTCCAGCTGCCACAGGTGGTAAGGGGGCACATGGCTCCCTTGCACATGTAACCACATTGCAGGTGAGGGGAAGGACCAGACGTTCTTCAGGCTACACTTCTGTCTACAGGGTCAGCTCTATTGTGCTGCACAGGTAAGCCTCAGGATGAAGGGTTGGTTCAACTCCCCTAACTGCCTAAGGAGGTGAAGGGTCATGGTTGGCATCTCTCCCTCACCCATGCTAACTTATGGCAAAGCACAGAGGTAGGACCCACTCTCCCACTCTCATGTCCTCAGGGACAACTTGCCCAGGCCCCTGCAAAAAGGGTTAACTGTATTGTGTAGGACCTGCAGTCCTTCGTGCTGCAGCTGATGATGAGAAAGGCCATCTCTCCCTAGTGTTTTACAGGCAGTGTGGGGTGGGCACAATGTTGTGTATCCCTATCCTTTAGGACTTGAGAGGTATCAGGAACCTCGTACATCAACACAGACAGCAGCTGCTGCAGGGCCATTGCCACAGACATGGGAGTTGGCATCACCATGTCCCAAGATGTCAAGCAAGCCCCCACCTCAGCCTACTCCTCACCATTTGGGCTACTTCAGATTTGCCTCTCTCTGCAGGACATGAAGCATCTGTCTCTCTCTCCCATATCATATCATACATGTGGTCACCAAATACTGCCCATATGCCCAGAAGGTGCAGGCCTGTATATTTTCCTCGGTGCAGGATGCCCCAGGCATGAATCTGCATCTTCTTGTTCCATCAACTAAAATTCTTTGGTTTAACTTCCTCAGTCAAAAATATGATAGGAACATATTTTATAATTACTGCTAAACATATGCATCACTATCTTTTAGTAAATTTGGAACATCTATAATTTAGAGGGAAAAGCATTCTTCTTAAGTGCCTAGAATAATGGGGAACAAGTGTAAGTCCTAATGTTACTGCTGTCCACCAAATGACACCTAATCCTACTCATCTAATTCTATATGTCTCAAGCAACAATCATCAGCTGCTGCTTTACATGAAAATGTCTTTGCTATTTTTTCCTTTTTAAAGCAACATTTAAAATATTCCTGAAAATACAAAATAGAGGGAGAGAGTTAGGAAGAGGAGGGACTGAGATAAGCTAATATGTTTTTATTTCTTCAAAAAATGAAGTTATAATTATATCATTAACCCCTTCTCCTTTCTCTCTGCAGATATTTCCATGAATCCCTCCCTTGCTCATTTTAAAATGCATGGACTCTTTCCTTTTTAATTACTGTCACATACATTGTGACATACATACATACATACATACACACACACACACACACACACACACACACACACACACACAGAGAGAGAGAGAGAGAGAGAGAGAGAGAGAGAGAGAGAGAGAGAGAGAGATACAATAAATATAACCTGGTAAGTATTGTGTAATTTGTATGTAAATGTTTTTTACAGATTACCATTTGGTATGGGGTAACCAACTAGTCTGCTATTTTTTTTAATTTAAAATTTTTTAATTAGTTAAAATTCGGAACAAGCTTGTCGCATGTCAATCACTTCTCCTTCCCCTCCCCCACAACTCTACCCCCAACCCCTCACCTCATCAACCCTCCAATCCCCAGGCTTGGTAGGGCCCTCGACGAGGCTCCCCAAAGTCCACCACATCATTCTGGGCCAGACCTAGGCCCTCCCCCATGTGTCCAGGCCAAGAGTGCATCCCTTCACGTGGGATGGGTTGTCAAAGTCCCTTCTTACACCAGGTGAAAATACTAATCCACTACCAGAGACCCCTAGATTGAGGAGGCCTCCTAATTGACATCCATGATCAGGGGTCTGATTCAGTCCTTTGGTGGCCTCCCAGACAGCAGTCTGGGGTCCATATGTTCCTCCTTGATCAGGCCAGCTGATTCTGTGTTTCACCAACCTGGTATCAACCCCTTTGATCTTCATTCCTACCTCTCTGCAACTAGGTTCCAGAGTTCAGTTCAGTGTGTATCTGTGGATGTTTGCCTCTGCTTCCATCAGCCACTGGATGCCGGTACTATTTTTCCCAATCTCAGCATTTCTTAGTTGCCTGTACTTCTTTGTTAGTGTTGAGGTCTTGTGAGCTTCTCTCCATGTACATTAAAAAGATTTTTACTGTAAGCAAACTCTGTGAGAGAGAAAGGGAGTTATTCAAATGTAAGGAAGACAATGGAATAATAGTTTGGAAAATCCACTTTCATTTGCTTCTGCTTGAGTGTTTGATTTTTGGATTATTCTGTTAATCATCTTCCTTTCTCATGTACTGGCTATCATTATGATCACCTGGCTTCTGGGAAGCAAATACTATCACTTTCCCTGTACTGTGTACAGCCTGAGGCTTTCATTCTGTGAGTAAGCTATGTCACCAGGAAACCTGCTTATACAATATACTGAACTTTCCACTGCCAGTGTCTCTATTATCAAAATTCTTTGGTGGCTCTAATGAATGGATATGTCTCTGGGAATTTAACAGAACATAATCTTTGAGTTGTCCTCTCTCAGGCATGATATTATTTCCTGCAATATCAGTCTTCTGAGGTGCTTTGATGATATCTCACACTTTTCCCCAGTGCAACTCTAGTATTTCCATTTTTGTCGGTGTGGTCGATTTCATTTCTCTTGGCTTCTGAAAACCACACTAGCAGAAAGCCAGCCTATTATTTTCATTGTTGGAGGAAGTGCTCAAAGTCCTAGAACTATATCCCTCCTTCCTCCAGATGGAAAAACATGAAATTCTAATATCAAGGAATCACTGTGCTCTGCTGGTCCATGCTAAGCCTTGTGCCCCATTTGAAATATGAATTTTTAACTTTGGAAGAGTTGAAAACCCAGTTCTTGCCCATTTGTAATTGTTTCCATTTACTGATACTTATTCCTTATTTATTCTAGACCTATTATGATTATTGGTAGAATTGAAAAACAAACATAAAGATGGAAGACATCAATAGAAATATTCCATTTTTAGCAATAAGTGGAAATTTAAACTGTGATTGAAATATTTTAGGTCTCAAGGGATATTTTGTATGTATTAATTTATCAAGATAATATTCCTAAATAGATGTAGTATATATGTATGTGTGGCTAAAATATATAGAGTTTTAAAATAAAACCTCTTTTAAATGAAAATCTATTTTATTTTTGAAACACTCTTATTTTACTTATAAACCCCCATTCCCTTGCCTTCCCATCTTCCAATGCCCCCCAAATCCCCCCCAACTCACTCCCCATGGATAGTGAGGCCCTACCACAGGGGACCTTCAAAGTCCTTCACATCATTTGGGGGTACTTAGGTCCTCTTTCATGTACCTGGGCTGCAATAGTATCCCTCAACAGAGAATGGATACCCAATGTTCATTTTTGCACTAGGGATAAACACTGGCCCCACTGTTAGAGGTCTCATAGACTTCCCTGGCCTCCTAGCTATCACCCACATTCAGAGGGCTTCATTTGGTCCAATGCTGGTTCCCCAGTTTTATGACTAGTGTCTCCATGATCTCACTAGGTCAGGTCAAATGTTTCTGTGTGTTTCTCCAGCATAGTCTTGGCTCCTTTTCTCATCTGTCCTCCCTGTCTACAACTGGATTCCAGGCTTATGACTCAATGTTTAGTGGTGAGTGCCTGCCTCTGCTTCTGTCAGCCACTGGATGAAGGCTCTAGGAATGGCAAGGGGAGGGACCAAGGTTTCAATCTCATCATAGGGGAGGGACATCTAAGCAGTCTCTCCTTCACTGCTTAGATTCTTAGTTGGGGTCATTCCTGTAGATCCCCAAACATATGCTGTTTGTCTTTCTGGGATTGGGTTATCCCACTCAGGATGTTTTCTTCAAATACCATCTTTTTGACTGTAAATGTCAAGATTTCAGTGATTATTCCCCTGGTGAATAATACTCTATTGTGTAAATGTACAACATTTTGTCCATCCATTCTTCTGTTGAAGGGCATCTCGGTTGTTTCCAGGTTCTGGCTCCAAATGGATCAAAGGCCTCAACATAAATCCTGCTACACTGAGCCTCTTAGAAGAGAAAGTGGAGGCCGCGTGTTGGTGGCACATGCCTTCAATCCCAGCACGTGGGAGGCAGAGGCAGATGGATCTCTGTGAGTTCGAGGCCAGCCTGGTCTCCAGAGCAAGTGCCAGGATAGGTTCCAAAGCTACACAGAGAAACCCTGTCTCGAAACTCCAAAAAAAAAAAAAAAGAGAAAGTGGGAGGTGCCCTTGAATGAATTGGTACAGGAGACTGCTTCCTGAACATAACACCATTAGCACAGACACTGAAAATGGAAATTAATAAATGGCACCTCCTGAAACTGAGAAGTTTCTGTAAGGCAAAAAACACAGTCAACAAGACAAAACAGCAGCGCACAGAATGGGAAAAGATATTCACTAAACCCACATCTGAGAGAGGGCTGATTTCCAAAATATAGAATGAACTCATGAAGCTAGCCACCAAAACATCAAGAATCCAATTAAAAAGTGGGGTACAGAACTAGATAGAGAATTCTCAATAGAGGAATCTAAAATGGTGATAGAAACCTAAGAAAGTGCTCAACATCCTTAGCCATCAGGAAAATGCAAATAAAAACAACTCTAAGATACCATCTTAACACCCATGAGAATAGCTAAAATCAAAAACATCAATGACAATCTATGCTAGAGAGGATGTGGAGAAAGAGGAACATTCCTCCACTGCTGTTGGAAGTGAAAACTTGCATGACATCTTTGGAAATCAGTATGGCAGTTTCTCAGAAAAATGGGAATCAGTATATCTCAAGATCCACTTATTCCTTTCTTAGGCATATGCCCAAAGAATGCACATTCATAAATGAAAATCTTAACTTAGTAAATTAGAAATTAAATACCATCTTTAGATAGGCAATGTCTACTTATGAACTAAGAAAACCAACTGCTGAATATTTTATTTTAGTAATACTTCAATACAATGGAGACAATTTTGTGGATGTGCATAATACAATATTCTGTTTTATTTCCTACCTAAAAAGATTATGGCTGGAATTCAATAATTACACTCCAGACAACCCTGGTGCAGATCTCTAAACAGCTTCTTCTTGTTGCTTAGAACTTAAATTTAAAATATAACACTTGAGTAACTTGGGAATTTTCTAGAGATCTACATTGATATTGTGGGGCTACAAAGAAATCCTACACCTACTTAAATGCTAATGTCTATCTTTCTTTTTCAGCATATCTGTAAGGGGTCTTTCTTTGGGTTTCTAGATTCCAAATAGTGACATGGAGACTTTGTATTATAAAAGTTTGGCCTCAGCTTAAGCTTGTTCCCAACTAGGTCTTAAAACTTAAAATTAAGCTCTTTACATTAATCTGCATTCTGCCATGTGGTTCTTTGCCTCTCCTCAGTATTATATGTATAACTTCCTCTAGGTCTGGCTGACAAATCCCTCACCTTAGATCCTTTCCCAGAATTTCTATCTCTGCCCAGAAGTCAAGCAGAAATATGAAATTATGATGTTATTTCCTTTAAGAACTTTGTTCTGCAATTTCATATGTGCTACTTATTTTATCACTAACTAAAAATAAAAGGTGTGTTAGTTAATGCTGCCTTCATATATAAGTAAGAAAGGTCTTCAATAGTGAATCAATATTGCCTGTGGCATCACTGAATAATTTCAACCTACATGCATATAAAATAGTCTATATGTCTTATTGTATTTGACAATATCATAAGTTATAGTAGTCATTTCATAAATAATAAAATAAAAGTTCTACATATTAACCTTAAACTGAACTTCAGGTTTTTTTTCAGTTGAATTAAAAGTTTGTAGTACAAACTTTTGTAGTAGAAACAACACAAATAGTTTCCTTATGAAATATGTTAGTGGGAGACCCATCCTGCCACTGAATCCTTCAGAGGGACCTGGAAGCCTCCATTCCTGCCTTGCCCATTTACCCTTCAGTAGAGCTGTAAGTGTCAGGGCCTCCTCAGCCAACTTCTCCTCATTTGAGTCCTCTGACCTGCAGAGGCAGTCAGAACCTTCCTGCCACCGAATCTTGCAGAGGGACATGGAGGCAGTCAGTCCAAAGGATCTAGCATCAGCTGCCATTGCTGCCTTGACCTTCCACCCTGCGGTAGAGCAAGAGACAGAGAAACAGAGAGAAGGGGGAGAGGAAGGAAAAATATCCATCATCGACCACCAATCCTTCTTGCCCTTGCACCATCTGGGAGAGAGGAGAGGATAGAGCTTTGATCCCATACACACCAGAAGAGGGAGAGACCCCAAACATACCCAATGAAAGAAGAAATGGGAAGATGAAAGTATAAGGGCAAAGCCAACAACAGAAAGACTTATAGGACACAACCAGAGTCTAGGGACTCAAGACCACCAAGATCTGAATATCCCAACGCGTATGAAAGAGAAGAAAATAACCTTAAAAACAAGTTAATGAAAATAATAGAGTCCCTCATAGAGGATATGAGAAAATCCTTTAAAGAAATTGAAAAAAAATTAAAAATGAATCAACAAATCTCTTAAAAGAAGCCAAGAAAAAACAAACAGATAGAGGAAATAATTCAAACAGTTCAAGACCTTAAAACTGAAAGAGAGACAATAAAGAATACAAAAACTGAGGGAATATTGGACATAGAAAAGCTGGGTAAATGATCAGGAACTACAGATGCAAACATAACCAACAGAATAAAAGAGATGGAAGAGAGAATCTCAGGTACAGAGGATAAACTAGATGAAATAGTTTCATCAACCAAAGAAAAGTCTTAAATCCAACAAATCCTTACCACAAAATATCCAGGAAATATGGGACACCATGAAAAGACCAAACCTAAAAATAATAGGTACAGTAGAAAACAAAGAAGAGAATCTCAAAGGTGAAAAAAACATACTAAATAAATCATAGAAGAAAACTTTCCCAATCTGAAGAAGGACATACCTATGAAAAGGCAAAAAATTTTCTGAACACCAAGTAGACTGGATCAGCAGCAACAAAAGTCCCCTTGCCACATAATGATCTAACTGTTCCATGCAACAGAAGCAAAGGCTCATTGCTAAACTCTTTTTAGGAGGCAAAAATTATCTTGGTACACAATCCATACAAAGACACAATTAAGAAAGAGAATTATAGACTAATACCCCTCATGAAATTTGATGCAAAGATATTCAATAAAATAGTGGCTAATTGAATACAAGAACACATCAGAAAAATCATTCACCATGATCAAGTAGTCTTCTTCCCAAGGATGCAGAGATTGTTCAACATATAAATATCCATCAATGTAATCCACCATATAAACAAACAGCAAAAGAAAAACCACGTGATCATCTGACTAAATCTGAAAAATCCTTTGACAAAAATCTAACATGCCTTCATTATAAAGGTCCTGGAGAGATCACAGATAACAAGAAGATACCTGACCATAATAAAAGCAATATGAAGTAAACCAACAGTCAATATCAAACTAAATGGAAAGAAAATCAAGGCCATACCTTTAAAATCAGGGACAAGACAAAGTTGTCCATTCTCTCCATATCTCTTCAATATTGTACTTAAAGATCTATCTAGAACAATAAGTCAACAAAAGGAGATCAAGTGGATATAAATTGGAAAGGAAGAAGTCAACTTTTACTATATGGAGATGATATGATAGTTTGCATAAGTGAAATAAAAAAAACTCTTAACAGGGAACTCCTACAACTTATAAACACCTTCAGCAAAGTGGCAGGATACAAGATTAATGAAAAAAATCAGTAACCCTACTACATACAGATAATAAGTGGGCTGAGAAAGAAATAACAGAAACATAACCCTTTATAATAACCACAAACAACATAAAATATTTTTGGAGTAATGCTAACCAAGCAAGTGAAAGGCCTGTATAGAAAGAACATTGAGTCTTTAAAGAAAGAAATTAAAGAAGGTATCAAAAAATGGAAAGATCTCTCATATAGGTAGTATCAACATAGTAAAAATGGCAATCTTGCCAAAGCAATCTACATATTCAATGCAATCCCCAACAAAATACCAACACAATTCTTCACAGATCTTGAAAAAAATAATGAACTTTATATAGAAAATTAAAAGACCAAGGATAGCCAAAACATCCCTGTATAATAAAGGAACTTCCAGAGGCATCATCATCCCTGACTTCATGTTCTATTATAGAGCTAAACTACTGAAAACAGATTGGATTGGTATTGGCACAAAAATAGACAGACTAATGGAACTGAATTGAAAACCCTGATATTAACCCACAACCTACAAACACTTGATATTTGACAAAAAAAGTTAAAATTCTACATTGGAAAAAAGAAAGCATCTCCAACAAATGGTGCTGGCATAACTGGATGCTGGCATGTAGAAGACTGCATATATATCCATGTCTATCCCCATTCACAAAACATAAGTCCAAATGGATCAAAGACTTCAACATGAATCCAGCCACACTGAGCCTCTTAGAAGAAAAAGTGGGAAGTACCCTTGAAGAAATCTCTACAGGAGAAGGCCTCCTGGACATAACACCAGTAGGACAGACCCTGAGGTTGGCAATTAATAAATGCAACCTCCTGAAACTGAGAAGCTTCTGTAAGGCAAAGGACACAGTAAACAAGACAAATGACAACACACAGAATGGGCAAAGATATTCACCAACCCCACATCTTACAGAGGGCTGATTTCCAAAACATACAAAGAACTCAAGAAACTAGTCACCAAAATTCCAAATAATCTAATTAAAAAGTGGGGTACAAAACTAAATTGAGAATTCTCAACAGAGGTACCCAAAATGGCTGAAAGACACATAAGAAAGTGTTCAAGTCGGTATTCATCAGTGAAATGCAAATCAAAGCAACTCTGAGATACTATCTGGCTTCTGTCAGAATGTTTAAAATCAAAAATACCAAGACAGTTTATGCTGGTGAGGATTGCAGAAAGGTAAACACTCCTCCTCTGCTGTTGTTAGTGCAAACTAGCCAATGTGGGTCCAGTGATGCCACATTCCCAAAATAAAAATGGCAGAAGCTATGATGTGCCACCACAGACGTTTTCAAGATTTAATCTCACTCACTAAGAGGAGCAAACATGCTGCCATGGACAAACTCTGCCCCATGTATTTGGATAATGTTCCCAACTCTGTGGCCTTTGAGTTCCATTTTTTATAGATCTTTGCATTATTGGTAAATTGTACATATTTTTCTTGTGATATTTTCAACAAAATTTGTTGATTCATAGTCTAGCCTTTAATTCTGTATTTTTATTTTTTAACTGTCTTTGTAGAAAGACAAAGAAAAAATTAGCTGGATGACATTTTCAGACAAAGCCATTCATTTTTCACTGAGTTTTTTTTGAGCCTTTATCAAAAAATTATGAAGAAAGATACATAGCTAGCTATGAATTTATCTTTCCAAATTTGCAATCATTCACAGTGCTTTGAAAATGATTGTGTGCTATAACTATAGGTTTCAAAAACAATTATTTCTCAGTATATAGCTTATATCATAATGCTAAAACATGTTAAATTAAGTACATGCATAACCTTCAAAATTTTCAGTCACATTTCTGTAGTCTTTTTATTCTTGTGCTGATAGCTAATTTGTTGTCTTGTCATGTCTTGTAAAGGCCCAGGTGTCTGACAGCAACCACCAAACACATAGAAATACCTATTATTAATTTAATGGTGTTGCAATAAATTATCCCATGCTTAGAGCTTTAAGATTTCAATATATATATTGAATTTCAATATATATATATAATACTTATAACCATTTCTTAAAATTATTAAGGAAAGGAAGTGGTTGGTATGTTAAATACTTTCAATACACACAGATGGTTATCACTCTATATAGAGCTGGGAATGCATACACACTACTGTAGCATTGTGTTAAATTGTGTTGAAGCTGATTTTATTTTCAATACTGTTTATATGCAAGTTACCAAATACGGTGAAATCCATATACTTCCAGGTAATATGTTTTAAAATACTTTAAATTGTTTTCTCCATCTTTCACTTTTGTAAAATGGCTTCTGGAAGAAAGTGACTCGAGGCAGCAAATGGCTTATGAACTAAACATGAGTTAAATTTGAACTGAACCTCTGATTTCCCTGATTCTGATTCTTTTTAATAGCCCAAGGAAATTCAATTAACCCAACTCTCAGAATCTAATTATGTTCATTGTTTCAAATTGACACTCACTTTTATCCTTTCATTCATTAAACATTTGCTAAGTTTCTATAATTGAATGTCATTACAAATCCAAAAAACACTTTGCAGAAAAGACTTTCGGGAAATGCTGCCACTTAACTTCCAAGTTTATCCAGCTTAATATTTCTACCATATGCATTTGTGGCCTTGCTATATCTCTGTAGATGATTGCCATTCACGGAAGCAAATGTCACTCTACATTCTGCTTAAAATTGACATATCCCAACTTCCTTATAAAAGATTCTGTTAGAAATAACAGAAACGTGATTTTATAAAAAGACGATATATTGCACAACATTAATTATTGACAGTGGAGTATAATAGGACAAGTGTTGCATGGCTACTCATACAACTTTTCTAATAGTTGATATTGTCACAACAATCATCATAGTCAGTGATCAGAAATATATTATGCATTTTATTTTGTTAAGTATTCCAGGTCAGTGTATCCCATCAAAAAGATCCTTTCCTGTTACAGCCAGGTACTTGAGGGGGAAAGTATACAAAATTAGAAGCGAAATGTCAGGTTGCTAAATCGTTTCTTTCAGTTGGACAAGGGGAATGTAGCTCAGTGGTAGAGCATTTCCTTCCATTTGTGATGCCCTGGATTAAATACCAATGCCTTCAACTAGATAAATGGAGCCCCCATAAATGCTTATTCATGGATCTGTGTGAACATTTGATTGCAAATTTTCCATTAAAACCTGATGGTGTCATCCATGAGTTCATAATTCTCCTGATTGATTCTTTTTGTTAACTTGACACAATCAACAATCATCTGGGAAGAGGAGCCTCAATTTAGAAAATGCCTCAATCAGATAGCCTGGCGATAAGTCTGTAAGATATTTTCTTGATATTAATGGTTGATGTATGAATGTACTGCCCATTGAGGCTAGTGCTAAACCTGAACAAGGTGGTCCTGGGTTCAATAAGAATGCAAAGAGCAAGCCACATTAAGTTGCATTTTTCTATAGTCTCTTCATTTCCTGCACTGACTTTCCTTTGTCTAAGCTATAAGGTGTAATAAATACTTTCCTCCTTAAAATTGCTTTTGGTCATAGTTATCACAAGAATAGGAAGCAAATTAATGCAAGGGAGGGTGGTAATTTTCATGTTATTGGAATCTATCTCTAGTGAATAACTTACCAGTGATGAATGAGTAAAGCCTCCAGAGTTCTCCTCTGTCTGTGTCTGACTATGAATGGCCCACTCTTCTGCAGACCCAGAGCATGACTCTGCAGATACTGTGAGTTTTTGAATGCATTGGTCATGTTTTGCCTAGAAAATGATAATTTGTCACCATTTCCCTATCTTCTATCTCTTACATTCTTACATTCCCTATTCTTCAATTTTCCTGAAACTTCAAGGGGGGAAATCTAAAGTTCTTGTTTAGGGCTAAGACTCTATCCATCACTGTTCTCAATACCTGGTGCAGCCATATTTTTCTTCATTTTCTATTGTTTACTGGAAAGAGAAGTTTCTTGGATCAAGCCTGATAATAAAGCTTGCTTATGTGTAAACATTCTTCAAAGGCAGATAACATTACATCAGCATTGTTAAACAGCATTATTAATTTCCATTAAACCATTGAATCACTCCTGTGGAACAGATTCAAAACAAATCTGAGACTAGTTTGTTACCCCCATATCAGTACTTCCCTATTTAACAGGTAGACATTGTGCCTGGAAGGTTTGTCTTATGGATATACAGCTTGGCAAAATCATTGGTGATTTTCCTCTTCCAGAAGACTACACAGTATCCTCTCAGATAGCCAAGAGGGAGGTAGCATCAACCTCCATTCCATCGTGTGTTGTCTATATTATGGGAGTGAGATGTGTGGTGTTTTCAGCAATAACATCTTATCATCTAATTTTAGTGGGATACCAAGAGGAAAGACAAGAGCCTATATGATCTGTTTGACCCCTTTTGTTTAATTACCTACAGGTTCTGGGAGCAGCTTTTGCCAGCCATATATGGTATTTGCCTTCAAACTTTCCTTTTCTTATAGTAAGTATATTTTTATATGTGGTAGCAAGAAGGTATGTTTCCATAGTTTTTATAAATACTCCATTTATTTTGGTTAACTGTCCTTGTAGATTTATCATCCTTATCTCTTCATCTTCCCTACTAAACATTTCCAATCCCAGTATGATCATATTTTTATATTCTTTCTATTTTACTATCTCTCATCCCCTAAGGCTTTCCTCTACAAATGACTTCTATTTTTCTAGCCTCTAGAGGTACTCCAAGTTAAATAAAGAAAGTCAGAAAGTAAGAGCTATGGTCCACAAGCATAAGAGAACACATCTATTTCGGTTACTTTATTGCATACAATTTATTCAAGTCAACATATTTGTCTGCAAAATTTATAACAAACTTTCCTTACAAGGATATAAAATTGCTTGGTAATATTAATAAGCCTATATTCCATCAACTTTTTAATGATAATTAAAATATGGAACATGTGACTGTTTAATTGAAGATGGCCCTAAGTGAAGTGGCACTATTTGGAGGTATGTCCTTGTTAGAGTAGATGTGGCATTACTGGAGGAAGTATGAAACTGTGGAAGTGGGTTTGGATGCTTCATATGTACAAGCTCTTCCCAGTGAGACTGATGACTTCATGTTGCCTGCACAAGGTGTAGAACTCCCAGCTTCCTCTCCAGCACCGTGTCTGCCTGCATCCTAATGTTAATGTAATGATCTTCTGAACTGTAAGCTAACTAATTAAATGTTTTCTTTATAAGAGTTTGTGATTTTTATGTCTCTTCACAGCAATAGAAATCCTTACTAAGACAGTACATTATGCATAATAATTATTATTTCTTGATGGTTCATTTATTTTCCAAAAGGAAGAAAATATTGAAAAATTTCCAATACTATGTCTATGATGTATATAATATTTTAAAAATTGAACTTTTTAGTGTTACTTTGCAATTTTCCCTGCTCCAATGGCAGGATAGAGTTAAAACAAACAGTGTTGCTATATGTTTTCATTTATGTACATAATCTAGATTACAAAAACCATGTGGACATAGAAAGTCTACTCTCTGAGAGGAGAAAGGCAGAGTGAATGGTGGAAAGGGAGACTAAAAGAGTACAATAATGTACACCTGTGGGAACATACAATATGTCTTATTATACAGTGTAAATAACATAAAAATGGGAAAAAGTGGCAGTACCTAAAATAAATGAGAAACAAATATTACTTGACAAATTATTAAAATATTAGCATTTATGATAAAATATGCAACTCTTAAAAAGCCAACAAAGCTAAGTTTCTCTTCTGATTCCACAGATGTATTAATTTTATTACTAAATATTAATGAGAAAACTACACATTTTGAAAAACAAGTATTCTGCTGGATGTTTTAAGGAGAACAATAGCCTAATTAGTCAAGGACAATTTTTTTGTAATTTTGTATAAGTTCAAATTAGGAAAAAGCTTGTTTCACATGTCAATCCCTTCTTCCTCTTCCTCCCCTTGTCCAAACACTCCCGCAACCTCCCAACTACCCCCTCATCCTTCCACTCCCCAGGCTGGGTAGGGTCCTCAACTGGGGCTGCCCAAAGTCCACAACATCATCTTGGGCCGGGCCTAGGCCCTCCCTCAAGTGTCCAGGCCAAGACGTTGGATGGGCTCTCAATGTCCCTTCTTACACCAGGGAAAAATACTAATCCACTACCAGTAGCCCCCTAGAGTGCAGAGTCCTCTCATTTGACATCCATGTTCAGGGATCCAGATTAGTCCCTTGTTGGCCTGCCAGCCAGCAGTCTGGGGTTGATGTGCTCACCATTGTTCAGGCCGGATGTTTCTGTGGGTTTCACCAGCCTGGTACCGATTTCTTTGATCTCCATTCCTCCCTCTCTGCAACTAGGTTCCAGAGTTCAGTTCAGTACGTATCTGTGGGTGTTTGCCTCTGCTTGCATCAGCCACTGGATGAGGGCTCTAGGATGGCATAAAAAGTAGTCATCAGTCTCATCATAGGGGAAGGGCATTTAGGCTATCCTCTCCACCATTGCCTAGATTGACAGTTCATCCTTGTAGACCTCTATAAATCTCCTTAGCACCAGATCTCTCCTCGGACCTATAATGGCACACTCTGAAATGGTATGTCTCATCCTGCTCTCCTCTATTCTTCCCAGAACTCAACATTTCTGCAACTCCATTTCCTCCTCTCCCCTCCTCTTCTCATCCTCTCATTCTGGCAAGTCCCTATCCCCTACCCTCCTGCTCCCAATTAGTTCAGGAGACACTGGCCCTTCCCATTCTCAGGGATCCATGAATTTTTCCCTTAGAGTCCTTCTTGTTTCTTAGTTTCTTTGCTGAAGACTATTGTAGGCTGGTAATCCTTTGCTCTCTGTCTAAAATTCTTATATGAGTGTGTAAATACCATGTTTGTCTTTTTGTGATTGGGTTACCTGACTCAGGATGGTTTATTTGCCTGCGGAATTTAATTCCATTGCTTTTTTCTTCTGAGTAGTCCTCCATTGTATAAATGTACTAGATTTTCTCTATCCATTCTTCAGTAGAGGGGCATCTATGTTGCTCCCAGTTACTGGCTATTACAAACAATGCTGCTATGAACATGGTTGAACATATGTCCTTGTTGTATAAATGTGCATTATTTGGGTATATCCCCAAGAGAGGAATTGCTGGATCTTGAGGTAGACTGATTCCCATTTTTCTGAGCAAACTCTGTACTGATTTTGCACTCCCACCAACAATAGAGTAGTGTTCCTTTTTTCTCCACATCCTCTCCAGCATGGATTGTCATTGTTGTTTTTTATTTTAGCCATTCTGCCGGTGTAAGATGATATCTCAGAGTTGTTTTCAGTTGCATTTCCCTGATGGCCAAGGATTTTGGGCACTTTCTTAAGTGTCCTTTTGCCATTTCAGATTCCTCTGTTGAGAATTCTCGATTTAGTTCTACACCCCACTTTTTAATTTTTTGTTTGGTGTTTCGGTGGCTAGATTCTTGAGTTGATTTTATATTTTGGAAATCACACCTCTGTCAGAGGTGGGTTTGGTGAAAATCTTTTTCCATTCTGTGGGCTCTCAATTAGTCTTACTGTCTGTGTCCTTTTCCTTACAGAAGCTTCTCAGTTTTAGGAGGTCCCATTTATTAATTGCAGATCTCAATGTCGGTGTAATGTTCAGAAGAGGTATCATCTGCAAATTTGTTGAAGGGTATTTGCCACATTCTCTTCTAGAAGACTCAGTGTGGCTGGATTTATGGTGAGATCTTTGATCCATTTGCACTTAAATTTTGTGCGTGGTGACAGATATGGATCTAACTGCAATCTTCTGCATGTCTGAATCCAGTTGTGCCAGAACCATTTGTTGAAGATGCTATCTTTTTTCCATTGTATAGATTTAGCATTTTTGTAAAAAATAAGGTGTTCGTAGGTGAGTGGGTTAGTATCAGGGTTTTCTTTAAATTCTATTGGTCTATCAGTCTATATTTGTGCCAATACTTCTGTTTTCAGAAGTATGGCTCTATAATAGAGCTTGAAGATAGGGACTGGTGATGCCTCCAGAAGATCCTTTATCATAAAGAGTTGTTTTGGCTATCCTGGGTTTTTTGTTTTTCCATATAAAGTTGAGTATTGTTCTTTCAAGGTCTGTGAAGAACTGTGTTGGGATTTTGATGGGGATTGTGTTGACTCTGTAGATTACTTTTGGCAAGATAGCCATTTTTACAATGTTGATTCTACCTATCCAAAAGCAATGGAGATCCTTCCATTTTCTGCTATCTTCTTTAATTTCTTTCTTTAAATACTCAAAGTTCTTACTGTACAGGTCTTTCACTTTTTTGGTTAGGGTAACCCCAAGATATTTTATGTTGCTTATGGATATTGTGAAGGGTGATGTTTCTCTGATTTCTTTCTCATTGCATTTATTATCTGTATATTATAGGGCTACTGATTTTTTTTTTGAGTTAATTTTGTATCCTGCTACTTTGCTGAAGGTGTTTGTCAACTGTAGGAGTTCCCTGGTAGAGGTTTTCAGGTCACTTATGTAGACTATCACATCCTCTGCAAATTGTGAAAGTTTGACTTGTTCCTTTCCAAATTGTATGGCTTTGATCTCCTTTTCTTGTATTGTTGCTCTAACTAGAACTTCAAGTACAATATTGAAGAGATATGAAGAGAGTGGACAGCCTTGTCTTGTTCATGATTTTAGAGGAATTGCTATGACTTTCTCTCCATTTAGTTTAATGTTGGCTGTTGTTTTGGTGTATATTGCGTTTATCATGTTTAGATATGTTCCTGTTATTCCCATTATCTCCAAAATCTTTATCATGAAGTAATATTTGATTTTGTCAAAGGCTTTTTCAACATCTAGTGAGATGATCATGTGGTTTTTCTTTTGCAGTTTGTTTATACAGTGGATTACATTGATGGATTTTTGTATGTTGAACCATCCTTGCATCCCTAGGATAAAGCCTACTTGATCTTGGTGGATGATTATTCTGATGTGGTCTTTGATTTGATTCGCCAA
The DNA here is from genome assembly GCF_003668045.3 of Cricetulus griseus. Classification (NCBI taxonomy): domain Eukaryota; kingdom Metazoa; phylum Chordata; class Mammalia; order Rodentia; family Cricetidae; genus Cricetulus; species Cricetulus griseus. The sequence continues at coordinate 181,357,090 of NW_023276806.1, read as the reverse complement.
TATTTTGTTGAAATTTTTGCTTTGATGTTCATGAGGGATATTGGTCTGTAGTTCAGTTTTTAGCTATATCTTTGTGTGGCTTGGGTATCAAAGTGATTTTAGCCTCGTAAAAAGAGTTTGGCAATATCCCTTGTGCTGCTATTGTGTGAAACAATTTGAAGGGTACTGGTATTAGCTTTTGTTTGAATTTCTGGTAGAATTCTGGAGTGAAGCCATCTGGCCCTGGGCTTTTTTGGTTGAGAAGTTTTTATGACTGTTGCTATTTCATTAATGGTAATAGGTCACTTTAAACTGCCTATCAGTTCTTGGCTTAATTTTGGTAAGTTTTATGTATCCAGAAAATTGTCCATTTCCTTTAGATATTCAAATTTTGTGGAGTACAGTTTTTCAAAGTATGATCTGATGATTCTCTAGATTTCCTTAGTGTCCGGTGTTATATCCCCCTTTTTGTTGCTGATTTTGTTAATTAGCATGCTCTCTCTCTTCCTTTTGGTTAGTTTGGATAGAGTTTGTCTAACTTGTTGATCTTCTCAAAGAAGCAACTCTTTGTTTCATTGACTCTTTGTAATATTTTCCTAGTTTCTACTTTATTGATTTCAGCCCTGAATTTGATTATTTCCTGGTGTCTACTCCTCCATGGTGAGCTTGATTCTTTTTTGTCTAAAGCTTTCAGTTGCTCCGTCAATTCTCTAGTGTGACTATTTTCCAGTTTCTTCATGTGGACACATAGTACTATGCACTTTCTTCTTAGCACTGCTTTCAAAGTGTCCCATAAGTTTGGGTATGTTGTGTCTACATTTAATTCTCATTAAATTCTAGGGAGTCTTTAATACTTTTTTTATTTCTTCCTCAACCCAGGAATGGTGGAATTGGGTGTTATTCAATTTCCACTAGTTTGTATGTTTTCTGCAATTTGAATTGCTGTTGAATTCTAACTTTAAAGCATGATGATCTGATAAGATACAGTGGGTTATTTCATTTCTTTTGTATCTCTGGAGGTTTGCTTTGTTGCCAAATATGTGGTCAATTTTAGAAAAGGTTCCATGTGGTGCTGAGATAAAGGTATATTCTTTTGTGTTTGGATGGAATGTTCTATAGATATCTTTTAAAACCAGTTGTGTCATAACTTCTGTTAGATCCTTTGTTTCTTTGTTTAGTTTCTGCCTGGTGGTCCTGTCCAGTGATGAAAGCAGGGTGTTGAAGTCTCCTACTATAAGTGTGTGTGGTTTTATATGTGATTTAAGCTTTAGTGATGTTTCTTTTACAAATATGGGTGCCTTCCTTTTTGGGGCATAGATGTTCAGGATTGAGACTTCATCTTGATGTACTTTTCCTGTGATGAGTATGAAATGCTCTTCTTTATCTCTTTTGATTGATTTTAGTTTGAAGTCTAATTTATTAGATATTAGGATTGGTACACAAGCTTGTTTCTTGGGCACATTTGATTGGAAAATCTTTTCCCAACCCTTTACTCTGAGATAAAGCCTGTCTTTGAATTTGAATTTTGTTTCTTGTATAGAGCAGAAGGATGGATTCTGTCTTGGTATCCATTCTTTTAGCCTTTTTTTTATATAAGCAGGTTAAGACCATTGAAATTGAGGCTTATTAATGTCCATTGATTGTTGGTTCTTTTTTTGTTTTGGATTTATTGTTGGTGGTGTCATTGTGTATGGATTCTGCCCTCTAGTTTCTTTTATGTTTGGTAAAATTGGATTATCTATTGCCTATGTTTTTGTGAGTGTAGTTATCTTTGTTGGGTTGGAGTTTTCCTTCCAGAACTTTCTGTAGTGCTGGATTTGTGGATATGTATTGTTTCAGTCTGGTTTTGTCATGGAATATTGTTAAGGGCCATGGGCCCTAAACTATGGGTTTTAAAGCCCATCTCTGTAAACCCTTTTATGAGCCTCCTGTAACCTGTAATTAGATGGTTTGGCCACACGGACCTGCTAATTGCTTCTGCTCCTAGAAAGGGCCTGGGGCTTTCCTGTTCGCTGTTCTGGGGAAGATCACAAGATATTCTGGCTGATAAGAAGAATGCTCCAGCTCCTTCCTGTTATCCCCCGCCTGCCTAATTTCCTTGTTGCAGGGCTATATAAGCCTAGTCTGAACCCCAATAAATGGAAGCCTTGACAATGCATTGACGGACTCTGGTCCTCTTTCTTTTGCGCCGCTTGGCTTCCTTCCTTCTCCCGCCCATGACTCTTTTTCAGGCAGCCCCCCTCTGGAACCCTGAATGACTGACCCGCAGGACGGGACAGAATATCTTGTTTTCTCCATCTATAGTTATGAAAATTTTTTTGGGTACAGTAGTCTGGGTTGGCATCCATGCTCCCTTAGTGTTTGTAGTATATATATCCAGGACCTTCTGACTTTCAGAATTTCCATTGAGAAGTTGGTAGTGATTCTGATAGGTCTACCTTTATATGTTACTTGGCCTTTTTCATTTGCTACTCTCAATATTTTCTCCTTATTCTGCATGTTTGGGGTTTTGTTATTGTGTGTCAAGGGTACTTCTTTTTGTGGTCCAGTCTGTTTGGTGTTCTGTAAGCTTCTTGCACTTTCATAGGCATATCCTTCTGTAGGTTGGGGAAGTTTTCTTCTATGATTTTGTTGCATTTGTTTTCTATTCCTTTGAGCTGTATTTCTTCTTCTTCTATACCTATTATTCTTAGGTTTGGCTTTTTCACGGTGTCCCATATTTCCTGGATATTTTGTGTTAGGGATTTGTTGGACTTGGGATTTTCATTGGTCAATGACTGTATATCCTCTAGAGAGTCTTCAACAACTGAGATTCTCTCTTCCATCTCTTGAATAATATCGGTTTAACTCACATATTTAGTTCCTGATTGTTTATCCAGCCATTCTAGTTACAGCATCATCTAATTCTGTGTTTTCTTTAATGTTTCTATTTCAGCTTTCATGCCTTGAACCGTTTTGAGTGCTTCCTTCACTTGTTTGTTTGTTTTTTTCTTGACTTCTTTGGATTCTTTAAGAGATTTGTTTGTTTCTTGAATTTTTTTGGTTTCTCATTTCCCCCACTTCATGTAATTTTTTGCTTGTTTTTTCTTCTTTTTTTTTTTAAAAGGAATTTCTTGTTTCTTCTTTAATCGTCTCTATCATCTTCCTAACAATTTTTGAGCTCCATTTCATCTTCAGCCTCTGTGTTGGGCTTTTCTGATCTTGCTGGTGTGGAGTCCCTATATTCTGGTGGTGTCATATTGGCCTTTCTGTTGTAGAGTGTGTTCCTATTCAGTCTTCTTCCCATGTCATCTTACAGTGGTTGCAGGTGGGGTCTCTTTATCTCCTCTTGTCACCCAATGGTGTGTGTGGGCCAAGACTTCAATGTCTGCAGCTCCTGATGATCTTACCTCTCCTGGTAGTCTCCTCACTTGCCAAGTGTCCATCCGGGGGCAGACAGGGGAAGGAATAGTGAGATATTTCCAGACTCAGGAAGCTCCTTCCTGCCTGGGTGGGTCCACTCTATGAAGGTGAAGCCCCAGAGAGATCCAGGGTAAATGGGAAGTTGGGTAGGAGTAGGGCCAGAGCAGAAGGTACACTCACTACTGTGGTGGTCAGGCCGGTGGACAGTCATGTGTAATTTTTAACCACTTGACATTCTGGACTCAGCTTCAATTCTGGGCAAATACTTCTCAACAAATGATAAATGAATGAAGAACCCACACTTAATGAAATTAATTCAAAGATATGGCAAAGGAAATGAAGTGTTTGAATAAAACATGACTTTAATCATGAACTGGTATATATTCCTTCAAAAATGCTTTTCATCTTTATTTAAAACCAGGAATCACTGAAATTACACTTTCCTTATAGTTCTGTCATTCTGAGTTTTCTAAAGCAATATTGTTCCAGGTGAAAAGAATTAGTGCTTTTTTTTTCTTGATTTTGCTTTTTAAATTTTTATGAATTGTATAGTTTCACCACTATGAAGTTTTAATGAATTAAATTTCTTGTTTTACTAAGGTCTGCTTTTTATACTTGTACTTATGTAGTTCTTAATAATACAAGTTTTCAAGCCTTCCAATCATCATAAACTTCTCATTTTTAAAATATTGTACACTAGTTGTAACCTAAGGGAGGTATATCTGAATTGTTTTTAAGCAATTAAACATAGATAGTAAAATCAGAAAAATACTTTTGTATAACTTTATGGAAGAACAGAGTTCACAAAATGAAATATGTTTCAAAGTAAGGCACATGAAAATTTAAGCATATTGCAACAGCCTTTTAGAAATCTGTCTCAAATGGAATCACTGTAAGAATTTATTCCTTTTAACATTAATGACCTTTGGATACTTAAGGATCTTGTGGCTGACATTCAGAACAGTAAATGAGAGGCTAATATTTAGCAATTTAATATATATTCAAATTGACATGAAAGTAAGAGATGAATTCATGAAAGGGCACATTTAGCAGTCCAAGAAATGTTGGTGGATTATTAGGAAAACTTCAGTTGTCATTATAAAAGACTAATGGGGTCATCTAGGCAGGTCCAGGTTATGGTTGTATTCTTTGAATGACTTTCTTATGGAACTCAAGAACTTACAGAGGATAATTTCAATGTTGTGAGTTTTCTGAACTGCTGAATTGATTTTTAAATAACTTCAAATCATAGTGGGATAGTTTTTTGTAATTTACCCATAAATATTGTTATGCCATCTTTATCTCACCACATCTACTTTATTTTCTCTCCAATCAAGTCATAAAAGGGCATTTTCTCATTTTTAATTATTGTGTGTCTTGAGAGCTCCAGTGATACATATTAGAATGAAATTTTCTAGCTTGCATTAAAATGAAATCTTATATCCCATTATTTAAAATCTCATTTGATCTTGTAACAGTAATATATTTTGTGTCATTTACGTAGCTGCTTCATTCTTCTAATTATAGTGCTATTATTCTATAAATTCTATAAATTTATAGATTTATAAATTATAAATTCTATAAATATTCTTACGTCATTTGTGTCAAATACGTAGCAGCTTCATTCTTCTAATTATAGTGCTATTATTCAATAAAAATTATACAATTTGGAAAATTCAATTATGTGAATCTTTTTCTCCTAACAAAATTAAAATGTCTTTCTATAAGAAAACATACAATGCATTTTAAAGACCATAGGAGAACTGACCTAGAAATAAACAGTGTAAATGAGTTATAACCAATACATACATACTTTTGAAAATAGCCTGCAGAAATAATTGGGAAATATTCATGGCAATGAATTGAGATGCATTAATGTTAGGTTATTGGATCTTTCTATCTTTACATATGGATACAATCCAATCATAAATTTTATCAAGCCACATTGACCAGATTTTCTTACATGCTACAGACAAAAGAAATTAAATTTGTAGAAAAATACCACCTAATTTTTTAAAAAAGAATATTTTTAGGACACAGAAGGAAAGTGGGTAATATTAGCTAACGAACAGATAGAACTTACCAAAAAGCATGTGAGGGACAGGCACACCAATGGGACAGAGACAAGAATTAGACCCAAACAGAGATAAACAATTGATATTGAACAAAGGAGTCTAGGGTTGATGAAAAACATTATCTTTTAAAAATTGTGAGAACAAGTCACAACAGATATTCAGAAAGTAAAAAGCCCTATTGTGAGAAAATATCCTCAAAACTAGTTACTGATAAAAGACATATCTCCAAAACACACAAACACTGTCTTAATCACAACATTAGAAATGCAGTCGAGAGAAACAATGGACACCATATTGTAGTTGACTACTATATATGCATCACAATTATATGCAAGGAAAACAGCTCAATGCCTTTACTACTGTTAAGTACAAATATTGCAAACCAAAAATCAGTATAGAAAAAGTGCAATGTTGAACAATTATTTAAATTCTCAAAGTTTAAAGTCAGCTACTCCATAGTTTTGATTAAAGACACCACAGAGAATTACCATTTCAGAATCAGTTATTAGTATCTTTCAAAATGAAATTATCCTTGCTTCTATTCACTCTCCTAACACATTTGATCTGAGATCACTTGGAAAAAGATCAAAGAAATTGTTCTTTTATTTGGAAAAACTAATAGAAATCCTTTCTGACAACTGTCAAATATTCTAGTGCTTTACCAAGAAAAGTGATGCTCTCATAGCCCTGAGAATCCAGATTTCAAGTCAGAAATAAGCTCAGTTATAAATCACAGCACACATCATATGCAGATTTCTACACTCTCAAGAATGCGCAATGTCCTCTGCCTATATGTTATGGCTGTTACCTTGGTGTTTTTGTAGGATTCCCAAGAGTGGGAGTGGGTATGTCTATGACACTTTTACTCCTATTGATTTGCCTTTTCAGCATTGATATGAGGGCTTTTACCTTGTTTTATTGTAAAATGTTTCATCGTGTTTTGCTGTTGTCTCTTGGAGGCAGGCTTTTTTTCCTCAAAGGAAATGGAGGGGGAGTGGATCTGGGGGAGAGGGTAGGTGGCAGGAGCTTGGAGAAAGGGAGCAATTTGAAACCATAGTCAGGATGTACAGTATAAGAGAAAAATTATTTTCCATTACAAAAAGAATGTATCCATTTATTTATTTATGTACTTTACCATTTCAAATTTTAGCATATACATTCCTGAAAACTTGGCTGAATATTCATTTGATGTAAAAAAAATGCCTTGACTGTATTCTGGCCCCCACAGAGTAAGAGAGTGCAGAGGTAAGCTGATTTGGCCCCTACATTGGGCACAACTTCTGCCTGCCCACCCTGGCAAATCCCACCCTGGGATCTGCAGGCAGACTGAATGGGTCCCTGAGGACACTGGGATCCTGACTCTGCTGATATTGCTGGGTATTCTGGTCCCCAAAGAGTACAGAGCATGCAGAGGTGAGCTGCTTCAGCCCCTGCCTTCGGCCCAACTTCTGTCTACCCACCCTGGCAAATCCTGCCCCGGGATCTTTGACAGGACACCTCAATCCCTGAGGACCAAGCAATCCAGAGTCTGCTGACATCTCTGTACCAGTGCTGCTCTCACCCACCTGGAGAGCCAGTGCCTCAGACCTGCCTGCACCCAACTTGAACCCATCAAAGTATGCACACACCTGAAGAGAACACCAGACCCATACACACCAGGAAAGGAAGTGACACCAATTGTACCCACTGGAAGAAGAGATGGGAAGATGACCATATAAGAACACATTCAACAACAGGAAAACCAATATGACACCACCAGAGTCTAGGGACTCTACACCAGCAAGACATGAACATCCCAACACAGAAGAAGCAGAAGAGAGCAACCTTAAAAACAACTTCATGCAGATGATAGAGAACCTAAGACAGGAAATCAGAAAATCCTTAAGAAAAATGGAAGAAAAGATAAACCAAAAGATGCAAGAAATCAAGGAAAGCCAAAAAAAAAAAAAAAGCCAAGAAAATACAATTAAACAGCTGAAGGAAACAGCTCAGGACCTGAAAACTGAATTAGAGACAATAAAGAAAACACAAACTGAGGGAATGCTGGAAGTGGAAAGCTGAGTAAACAATCATGAACCACAGATGCAAGCATAACCAATAGAATACAAGAGATGGAAGACAGAATCTCAGACACTGAAGACAAACTAGAGGAAATAAACTCATCAAGCAAAGAAAATCTGAAGCCCAACAAATCCATAACACAAAATATCCAGGAAATATGGGACACCGTGAAAAGACCAAACCTAAGGATAATAGGTATAGAAGAAGGTGAAGAAACCCAAGCTCAAAGGTGCAGAAAACATATTCAACAAAATCATAGAAGAAAACTTTCCCAACCTAAAGAAAGGCATGCCAATGAAAGTACAAGAAGCCTACAGAACGCCAAATAGAATGGACCACAAAATAAAGTCCCCTCATCAAATAATAATTAAAACACTAAACATATAGAATAAAGAAAAAAATATTAAGAGCAGCAAGGGGAAAAGGCCAAGTAACATATAAAGGCAAACCTATCAGAACTACATCAAACTTCTCCATGGAAACTCTGAAAGCTAGAAGGATCTGGATAGATATTCTACCAAATCTGAGAGAACATGGATGCCAGCCCAGACTACTATATCCAGCAAAGCTTTCAATCACTATAAATGGAGAAAACAAGATATTCCACAACAAAACCAGATTTAAACAATATGTAACCACTATCCAGCCCTACAGAAAGTACTGGAAGGAAAACTCCAACCTAAGGAAATTAACTACACTCGCGTAAACATAGGCAATAGATAATCCCACGCTACAAAAACACAAAATAAAAGGTAGGGTAAATCCAAATACAATACCAGTACCAGCAACAAACCAAAAATAAATAAGAATAAACACTCAATGGACCTTAATTTCCCTCAATATTAATGATCTTAACTTGCCTATAAAAAGACATAAGCTAACAGATTGGATAAGAAGACAGAATCCATCCTTCTGTTGCATACAAGAAACACACCTTGAATTCAAAGACAGACATTACCTCAGAGTAAAGGGTTGGGATAAGATACTCCAATAAAATGGACCCAAGAAATGAGCTGGGGTAGTTATCCTTGTATCTAACAAGAGAGACTTCAAACTAAAATCACTCAAAAGAGATGAAGAAGGTCATTTCATATTCATCACAGGAAAAATCCATCAGAAAGAAGTCTCAATTCTAAACATCTATGCCCCCAATACAAAGGCACCAACATTGGTAAAAGAAACATTATTAAATAATAATAAAGCCTCACACAGTTATAGTGGGAGACTTCAACACCCTACTCTCACCACTGGACAGAACCACCAGACAGAAACTTAACAAAGAGACAAAGGAATTAACAGAAATTATGACCCAATTGGGATTAACAGATATTAATAGAAATTTAAGAACAGATAAGCAACTTAAATGATCTATAACCTGTAAGGAAATAGAAGCAGTCATCAAAAGTTTCCAAACCAAAAAAAGCCGGGGGCCAGATGGATTCACTGCAGAATTCTACCAGAAATTCAAAGAAGTGCTACTACCAATACTCCTCAAATTGTTCCACAAAATAGGAGCAAAATGGACATGGCCAAACTCTTTTTACGAGGCTACAATAACCTTAATAACCAAGCTACAAAAAAGACACAACCAAGAAAGAGAACTACAGACCAATATCCCTCATGAACATTGATGCAAGAATTCTCAATCAAATCCTGGCAAATCTAATACAAGATCATATCAAAGAAATCATCCACCATGATCAAGTAGGCTTCATCCCAGGGATGCAAGAATGGTTCAACATATGAAAATATTCACCAACCTCACATCTGACAGAGTGCTGATCTCCAAAATATACAAAGAACTCAAGAAGCTAGTCTCCAAAACACCAAACAACCCAATTAAAAGGTGTGGTACAGAACTAAATAGACAATTCTCAATAGAGGAATCTATAATGGCTGAAAGACACATAAGAAAGTGTTCAACATCCTTAGCCATCAAGGAAATGCAAACCAAAACAACTCTGAGATACCATCTTACTCCTGTCAGAATGGACCAACTCAAAAACACCAATGACATTTCATGTTGGATAGGATGTGGAGAAAGGGGAACACTTGTCCACTGCTGGTGGGAGTGCCAACTTGTACAGCCACTTGGAAATCAGTATGGCGACTCTCAACTATATGGGAATCAGTCTACCACAAGATGCAACAATTCCACTCTTAGGTGTATACCCAAAAGAAGCAAATTCATACAACAAGTACATATGTTCAACAATGTTCATAGCAGCACTATTTGTAATAGCCAGAAACTGGAAGCAGCCTAGATGCCCCTCAACGGAAGAATGGATAGAGAAAATGTGGTACATTTACACAATGGCGTACTACTCAGCAGAAAAAATCAATGGAATCTTGAGAAATTTGCAGGAAAATGGATGGATCTAGAAGAAACCATTCTGAGTGAGTAACCCAATAGCAAAATGACAAACATGATATGTACTCACTCATATGCAGATTTTAGACATAGAGTAAGGATTAGCAGACTACAATCCACACTACCAAAGAAGCTAATAAACAAGGAGGTCCCTAAGAGAGACATACATGGTACCCTGGAGAAGGGGAGAGGTTCAAGATCTGCTGAGCAAATTGTGAGCATGGGATGAGGGGGGAGGGGCTAGGAGAATGAGAAGGGGAGAAGAGGGATACTGAGGACATGAGGGAGCAGAAAGTATGAGCCAGGGGAAGAATACACAATAACAACAATGGAGATATCATAATACAGGGAGACATTTTTGGTTTACAGAGAAATCATGCACTAGGGATATGTCTGGGGATCTACAAAGATGACACCAGCTAACTATCTCAGCAAAGGAGGAGAGGATACCTTAAATTCTCTACCCTGATTATGAGATTGATGACTGACTTATATGCCATCCTATAGCCTTCATCCCACAGCTGGTGGAAGTAGAAGCATAACTAATCTGCAAACTGAACTGGAGCCCAGATGCAGAGAAGGATCAGTGAAAATCACAGAGGTCCTGACCAGGCTGGTGAAACCCACAGAAACAGCTGACTTTAACATCTGAGAACTCTTGCTCCCCAGTCTGATAGCTGGAATACCAGCATGGGATGGATCCAGACCCCAGGTACATGGGTTTCTGTGAGGAAACCTCAGAAATCTATGGGGCCTCCTGTAGAAGCCCAGTATTTATCCCTAGCATAGGTGTGGAATTTGGTAGACCATTCCATATAGAGGAATACTCCCTGAGCCAAGACACACGGGGGGGGGGGTGCTAGTCCCTATCCCAAGTATACAATAGACACTGATGACACTCTATGGAAGGCCTCACCATCAAGGGGAAGCAGAAAAGATATGTGACAGATAAGGTTTTAGTTGGGGGGGGGTTAGGGGAGGATGGGTAGGAGAAGGGAACTGGGATTGTCATGTAAAACAATCCTGTTTCTAATTCAAATAAAAAAGTTGAAAAAAAAATGCCTTGACTAAAAAGATGCTGTTTGTATTCTATGCAATTTTACTGAAGAAGAAAGTAATTTGAGATAGTATTTTGTTTTTAATGTTTTTTTAGTTACATTTAGAAAAGAGAATTCTCAGCATTGGTAAAAAGGTGCAGAAAGCATTTCCTTTAGATTTCTCTATTAAAAGTCAAATCGACTTTTTAAAGAAGATTTTTTGAGCATTTGTAAATGATAATGAATTTAAATGACAATTTATCAATCACTTTGACAATAAATTAGTGAAACATTAACAGTTACAATAATAACCATTACACCAAAGAAGAATTGTAGTTTAATAGTCTAATCTTAATCTGAGTTATGCAGATAAGTTTTAATAGCAAAAGCATGACTTGCTTTACATTTAGAGTTAAATATAATTCAAGAACACACACCATAAGAAACTATGCACATATAAACTGAGAGAAATTATTCTGGATATTACCTTAAAAAACCAATTAAGTTGTCTGGAGACAATGCATATTTTATACACTTTTTTGAATTTTCAAAAACTACAGGCAGTAAAAATTTGATATTGCAATTTTCTTAAATTAATGAATTAAAATTATTTGGCACACACAAATAATATTTCTATTATTTTCAAAACCTAAATTAGAGGACAGAGATAGAGTCAGAGAAAAACTAAGAGGAAAAAAGAAATAAAGAAAGAAGAAAGAGAGGGAGAGATGGAAACAGAGATGCATAGAGAAATTCTTCCAAATTTTCTAGTATAAAGAATTCATGAAATACACATTCGCAATCCAGTTACTCGTTTATGTAGTAAATCAAAATGGGCCTGCAACATTGAACCCTAGTGAAGGATAAATTACTTTTATTAGTTCAGTTTGGGAGAGGAAACTGACTATGGTGGAAGGACAATGCAATATAAGAGAAGATTCATTTACATGTCTAATAAAAGTAATTTTTATCAATAATGTTGCATTACTTGCTATATGTGGCGGGACACAACTGTGGTGGCTAACTGTGGCTGTCAATTGACTACATATGAAATTCACCAAAACAAAGGAGCTAGGCACATCTGTGAGAGATTTCTCTTGTTTCTCCAAAACAATTTATTTACCTAAGTATATTTTGCTCATGTTTTTCCTCTCCCTAATTTCTTCCAGATCCCTCTACCTTCGTACCTAATATTATGCTTTCTCTCTATCTTTTCTTTAAAACAAACAAAAACAAAATTGAAAGAAACACAAAACCAAAACAAACCATAAAAACAAAAATATAGAAATCAAAACAAACAAGCAAAAAATAAATAAGACAACAAATGCCAAAACTCAGCAATATGTAGACAAACAGTCCACAAAAAATAATTTTGAGTTTAATTCTGTTGGCCAACTAATTTGGAGCATGAGGCCTGAGATGAGGTGTGGTTACTTGTTACAATCTTTATACCTTCTCTTGAGCATGTATCTCTGAGCCTAGAAGGAAGGCTTTGATGGGACATCCCATTGTAGACTGAGGGCAAGAAAGTCTCTCATTCTTTCTACAATACTCAGTTGTGAGTCACTGCATTATTTACCATCTACTGAAAGAAGAAGCTTCTCTGATGATATCTGTGCAAAGCACTGATATATGCCTATATCAGAATGTTATTAGGAGTCATTGTATTGCTGTTTTCTTTTAACTGGATGTCAATATTAGGGTTTATTCTTTTCTCAGCTTCTTGGAATATGGGTTCTATCTTTGGAGGAAGCCATAAATCCAATTAAAATTTGCTGGATAGATATAACTTACCAACGTTTAATCCAGAACAGATACACAATTTAAATAAGCTTATAACCCCTAATGAAATAGAAGCAATCATCAAAAGTCTCCCAACCAAATAACGCCCAGTGCCAGATAGATTCAGTGCAGAATTCTACGAGAAATTCAAAAAGCAGCCAATACCAATTCTCTTCAAAGTATTCCACACAATAAATGCAAAGGGTCATTGCCAAACTCTCTTTATGAGGCTTCAATATCTTTGGTACCCAAGCCACACAAAGATACAACTAAGAAAGAGCTGCAGACCAATACCCATCATGAACATTGAAGCAAAATTTGAAACACTGACAAAACAAATCCAAGAACATATCAGAAAAATCATCTATCATGATCAATTAGGCTTCATCCCAGGGATGCAGGGATGGTTCAACATACAAAAGTCCATGAATGTAATCGACCATATAAACAGAATGAAAAAGAAAAAAAACCATGATCATCTCACTTGATGCTGAAAAAGCCTTTGACAAAATCCAACAACCCTTGATGATAAAGGACTTGGAGAGATCAAGAATAACAGGAACTTGCCAAAACATGATAAAAGCAATATACAGCAAACCAAGAATAACAGGAACTTGCCAAAACATGATAAAAGCAATATACAGCAAACCAACAGACTTAGAAGATTCCCCCATGGAAGGCCTCACCATCTATGTAGAGCAGAAAGGGGATGGGACAGAGGGCTGGTGTGGGGCAGGGCTGAGGGGAGGGAGAGGGAACTGGGATCGACATAAAAAACAAACTTGCTTTCAATTTAAATAAAAAAGGAAAAAATAGGTTGGTTACTGCCATACAAATTGTTACACTATTGTACCAATTTATCTAATGAGTAGAACACTGTTTTAGGTTACAGGTTTTGTGGCTGGTATCATTATTTTCCTTATTCTGTATTGTGAAGGGTCCCTGCTAATACCAGGAATAATAGTTTGTAGGTGTGAACCTTCTAGTTAGGCACCAACTCAAATTCTGGGTGTCAGTTATTGTCTTCAGCAATAGGACCTTACCCTACAGTGAAGAGTAACCCATAGAGTTGGTAATAACCTGTGATATTTAGAAGTTTTCATTGGGTTGAAGCATTTGTGTCTTTATTGTGTCATTTTAGATGGGAGTGCCTACCCTTAATATGGTTCCCACCTCTGGTGGTAGTCTGCATACAAAGGTCATGGAAGAAGGAACATTTTCATTTTGACTGCTTGCTTACTTGCTGTTGGCAATTCATTTGTCTTGCTGCTGATGCATTTCTTCACTGGCTTTTGATGCTACTTTTTCAGAATGCCACATACCTTGAAGACAAACGAGTCATCCAATTTGTGGATTGAAAAACGATTCTTGGCCTCACCATTGTCCAATTACATGAATTATGACCTATCAGCCACTGTAATGAATGTCCTCTTTACACACATACACACACACACACACACACACACACACACACACACACACACACTATATATATATATATTATATATATATATATATATATATATATTAAACCTAATCCACACACCTTGTGTAGGTGTGTGTGTGTGTGTGTGTGTGTGTGTGTGTGTGTATGTGTGTGTGTGTGTGTGTGTTCTTCTAGAGTACCCTGATAAAACAACTATAATCCTAGTGTCCTAGTGTCTGGAATAAGCAGGTAAAAATTCAAAAAAAAATGGGCTAATAGTAAGAACTCATCTCCTTTAACTAAATAAAAATGTGCAAGGTAAAGTTGTCAAAATCAGATCACAGAATCAAAGAACAGTGAGCTGTGATAATATGAAGAACAAAAAATTATGTAAGATTTAAAATTCCCAAATCTCTCCACATTTTAAGGATTTCAAATAGTCAAATATGAGAACTATTGGTATCATGGAAAGAAAAAAATCTTTAAAATATTTTTAAAAAATAGTTTGAAATGTTGTCAAGAATTATATATTTGTTTATCTAAATACTTGAGCAATCCTCAGAAGATGACTTCAGTGGGAACTTTACACAGGTATCTGTACAGATAGAAAGTGATCAGGTGAAATGCATGTTCAACATAACTACTAATGAGGGAAATGCAAGCTGAAATCACAAGGAGATGTCACTACTCATCCATTAAAATAACTAATTAGCCAAGTTTTATACATCTGAAGAAGCCATGTGTTGACAAGGATGCTGCATTAATTGGAATTATCACACATTTATGGTAGTCATGCAGAAGAAATCATCTACTTTGTAAATGATTTATCCGTGGATGGATGGATGTTTACAAATCCACCATTCATATAATTTTCTAACTCATGTGCTTTCTAAGGAAAAATAAGGTATTAAAGCTACGTAAGTTTGTATTCTGATATGATTTTTAATATTAGTAAAAACTTGAAACACCACAAATATCCCCTTTTTTGAAATCATAAAAAACTTGTGATGTATGAGTACCATATAGTACCATCCATAAATAAAGGGCAGAATTGCTGTTCTGTCTGAACATAAGTCATGCTAACTAAAATAACCCCAAAACACAACAATACATACTAAATGATTCCACTAGTACAGAATTCTATGAAACATGAGATAATGACAGACAGATACAAGTGAGTGTTCGGCAAAGGTGGGACAAGTTATTAAATAGTTGATGGCAATGGTGCATAGCAAACTGTCAATTAAAATGTCCTGTGTTGTACTCGATGATGTTCCAATGAAGTACATATGCAACATATTATTAACTTACATACTTAAAAATTCATTATTTGGAGGGTTCCTGATAAGTCAGTTAGTAAAAGCACTTTCTGTGAAAGCAGGAGGACCTGAGTTAAAATCCCCAGCACACATGTAAAATGACAGGCATGAAAGCACAGCTGGCCTACCCAGTACTGGGAGTCAGAGACCAGTGTATATATCTGGGAGTTCACTGGCCATTTGTCCTATATGAAATCATGAGCTTCAGGCTGTGAGATCTCCTGCCTAAGGCAGCAAAGCACAGACTGAGAGAGGAGATATCTAATGTACTTCCCTTTAGCCATATAAAAAAATGGACAGACACATCCCCACATACATGTGCATTGAACGCAGACAAACAGGGAGACACTCACATAAGCAAACAGACTTCTTCTCATTTTTGAACACAGGTAAAGTGGTAATCAAATAGTTCTACCTCCAGAAACTTAATATTTACAATTATGAAATATTGACTGTTTCATTTCTATCAAGCAATGAAATTTTCCTTAACAGCAATTTTGTGATGGTTTTGTTTGATTAGTTTTGGACTAATTTACAGATTTGTCTAATAAGAAGAAAAGAGACAAAATGGATTTAGGCAACAGATTGTCTACAACAATATTAACAAATTAACAGTTTCTTGAAACATCAGTTTGCACAGCATATCAAATGGACAGTTGATATTGTCTCCTTATGCAAGAGGTGTATCACTGGAGAGATACTGGCTACCTCTTTGTCTGCAGGCAGCTTTGTTTGCATTCCTCTCTTGGGAAAAGGCCAGTGAATATTTTGGAGAAGATTAGTAAATATCTCTGATGAAGGGAGGATTGTTTTTCTTGTTATGACTAAGAATGTCTGGGATAATACCATGTTTTCATGTTATCTTAGGGTATAAATATATCTGGAAAATTGGTTGTTAATGCTGTGATATTAAGAAATGTGAGACAGGGATACATGGAGAAACTCTGACTTGAGAAATAAAACAAAGTGAAAGATTATAGGAAAATTGCCTCCCACTTATTTCTTTTTTGCCATTCATTTATTTTCTATCTTTCTGGAATCAAATTATAGATATTAGATTTTGTGTTTATATTTATAGTGATGCTCTTTCTTTGGATATTGCATATTCAAATGTTAATGATTAGTTTATTAGAATTGGAGATGAAAGATATAGACTAGACTTTTCTATCTTTAAGCAGGTCTCTCCCTAATTGTAATGGTGGCCAGCAACACCATTTTCCTTGACAAAGCTGTGCAAAAAAAGGCTTGCTTCTTAATTTCATAAAGGTAGTGAACCACTTCATCTGGGGAGCCACTATCCCCAAATCCTAGATGTTTAAATAGAATTTATTCATCAATATTTGCTGTTTATCTGTTAGTTTAAATGACTTATGAAGAAAAACTGCTTTGTCTCAGTCAAAAATAAACAAAAACATAAGAAATATAGATTTTGTTCCTCTTGAATGTTCATTACTTGTTCTTTTCCAGCCCCATTTTGTGCTTGTCACCAGACTCTTGCTTACATGGATAAGGGGCTTGAAATGGAATAGGTGACATACATTGTTTTGGATGTAATTTGAAAAACATGCTTTCTGCTTCTGCATTTTAATGAGAAAAAATGATGCTACATTGATAAATTAACAATCCAGTAAGCAAAGTAATTGTAATAGAGCAAGAGGCAAGAATTTATGATGAGTTTGTTTATATATCCTACTTTTATTATTAAACTTACTTTTCAAGTTGCTTTGAAAAAATTACCCATTGAAAATTATCAATGCTTCTTTAAAATTAAAAATTTCTGTATCTCTGTGATTTCTTAGTCTCAAATATTCAACCATGTTTAACTATAAATTTTTTGGTTTTCCTATAATACTTTATAAATTTTTTTATTTATTTCATAGACAAAGACATTGAAATATGCATTGAGGTAACAACTTACATATATCAAGGATAGCCTTTGAAAGTATAATCTGAATCAGATCTAAAATTTTCTAGATTGCATGCCTGACAATTACACAGTAAGTAGACTCAAATCAAATATTAGATAATTGCTGTAATGAGATCAATTAATGTTTCACTTTTCTGATGTATTTATATTTTCATTCCTAGTAATATTAATGGCATTGATTACTTTTAATGATGTTACAAAATTAATTGAACAATTTATGCTAATCTGACAGAGACAATAACCTCATTATGAAAATGACATAGACAAAATATGGTAAAATATGAGGAGAATTGGAGGATGGAAATGCTTAACATCCCTTTTAAGGTTGATCTAAGCCAAACTGAGCATGACAGTACCGTACTCAAGGAGAAATCAATATTATATTTTAAAAATACATTGAAGCAACTGTATAAAATTATCCTGAAGTTTAGGCCTCATAGTTTCAAGATGATTTATAGGAGAAGGAGATCTAAAAACCTTTTGAGCTTCTTAACATTCTGAAGTGTGTCTCATATGTTCTGCATGTGGCTAATGTTAGGATGTCATACAAATGGACTAGACAAAGAAAAAAAACAAACAAAAAATATTTGGTTAATATTTTTATTATGAGGCTAAATTTCTTGTTATTCAAGAGAGATATGAAATTGAAAGATCATGCTCACAACATAATGTCACAAAGTGTGATAGGAGAAAATGGAACCAAAACACTGAACATCTTTTAACAAATTGTATATAATTATCCATTTGCTATTGTCTGCCTTACAGAATTATCTAGCTCACTTATCTAACTCTTAATTATCTATCAATTATCTAACACAGATTAAATCTTTCATTTAATACAACATGTAGATCTATATGGTTATTTATTCTATCAAATTCCCTCATTTACTATATATATATGTATATATATATGAATTTTTTAAACATATCAATTTCAAAATCACTTACTATCATTTTTAAAATTTTTAGTTAAAATAGAATTGCATCATTTCTACCTCAATTCCTCCTAGAAACCATCCAATGCACCCCTACATGCAAGATTATAATCTTTTTTCTTTGACTATATTTGTTGTACACACACATAATCTGCTGAGTCCAATTTTGTGGTTTCTGTGTACATGGCTTTTGTGTTTCTTTAAAGTGGAATATCAGTAAAATGATAAAACAATGGACATTATTTCCTTGTTTACAAATCCCTAAAGACATGAGTTCTAATTCCACATAATTTTTAATCAAAATGTGTGATATTGCTGCTGTCATTTCTCTATGTTTTAAACTCCCTGATATGGCAACATGGGTTAACCCAGAAGAATATTCATAGTGCTAAAAAATTCTTACTTATCATTTATAAATTAGTGATATTTATATTTATATAATACACTTATATATTAATAATATTTATGTTTATTTTGTTCCAGAACATATTTTCTGTTTACTTAGTGAGTTTTATTCATAATGCATATATGTAAGTAGTACTTGTGTTCATTATTTTCAAATTTAGAAGGTATATCATCAAAGATAATTAGTTTATTAGGGATAGTTTTCAATTGGTGTGGCAAGCTTAGAGTGAATGAAATATTTTTCACTGCTGTAAATATATATTTTATGGGAGGTAGAGAAATAAAGACTGACAGACAACATACGATTATGTTTCTCATTTTATATTTTTACTCTAAGGCTTGAGCTAGTTGAAAAACAGTGACAGGAAGTGTTCTTCTTGTGCCTTATCTTTGCTTTATTTTGTAGTTCTATATTTCTTGCTGTAAAAATGAGTATTAATGTATTTATTAAAATGCATTTTAATATATAACTAATGTATTTATGAATCATTGCCAAGTGATAACTGCACTATCAAATATGTTCAATGGTCTTCATCTATTATATCAAAATCTTATAACTTGTTGTCTAGAGAAATTATTTGAAAGCAATAAAATACTTATTAGTTTTAAGTTAATTTTTGTCTGGAAAATAAAAGTAGGGTTAACTAATATAATGAGTTAAAAACAAGGAGTGTATATCTTCATAAAATCTATGCAAGATGATAATTGCACACAGCAATGAATTTAACTTGAAGACAAAGAGAAAGGCTACTTCTTTCTACTGTTAATTTTTTTTTTCTGAGACAGGGTTTCTCTGTGGCTTTAGAGGGTGTCCTAGAACTAGCTCTTGTAGACCAGGCTGATCTTGAACTCAAAGAGATCTGCCAGCCTCTGCCTCCAGAGTCTGGGATTCAAGGCCTGTGCCACCACCACCTGCCTATTAAATTCTTATACAATTTTTAATTTTTAAAAATTATTTTTTTAATTTTCTTGAAGTTAAAACATAATTACCTCACTTCTTCCAGCCCTTTCCTTCTTCTAAAACCTTCCATACACCCATTCATGCTCTCCTTTAAATTCAAGTCTTCATTTTTGTATTGTTACATATATATATATATATGTATAAGCATATATATTCCTAAATATATGAATACAACCTCCTCAGTGTGCATAATGTTTCTTGTAAGTGTGTTTTCAAAAATAGCCCTACTTCTTGGAAGGAATGGGAGATTCTTTCTGGAATAATGGAAGCAGAGAATTATTGGGTAGTTTGGGGGAATATATAAGTCATAGAAAAATAATTGAAATGTACAATGTTCACAGTATGCACTGTTTGGTGTTTTCCTAAAGCTTTGGCTTTGAAGGATGGAAGAGTGTTTCCTTCATTGATATGGAGTATTACCTATACCTATTAGGGTATTTTTTTAAATATGAGACAACAAAAGTGGAAGAAAAGAATCATCTTGTATCTACACAATACAGAATGCTATAATAGAAGATAGTTTACCTACATCCAACAGAAAATGAAGAAGATATATATATATATATATATATATATATATATATATATATATCTTGCACATGTATATATGTAAATAAAATAAATAGATTATCATTTAATGATACATTGAAACTATACACATATTAATGGGATTGAAGATACATTGAGCAATACATAAGCTTGGATGGGAATGGAGAGTAATATTGTTTTTTTATTTAAACATTGAACTTCTGCATTATAAGATATATACATAAAGCCCCAAGTAGTTAGTGTAAGTTTTAGTCCATGTGAATTATCACAGTGGAATCACCTTTTAAGCACCACTTAGAGTGTTCACTATCCATTCAGAGGAAATGTACTAACTAGCCATCATAATTGATAGATTTCCACTGTATAACTGGTCGCGTATGTGCAATATAGCAGATGTTGTTCCCTGATTGTCTCTCTATAGTTGTTCCATTTGTGTCCTTTACTGAATCACAGTCTTTTCAGTCATGTTGAGGGACACCTTGACACCAAGGGCACATCAGTACTGATTAAAACATTTCCTCAAAGATCAAAGGGATGCAAATTGGAAAGGAAGAAGTCAAACTTTCACTATTTGCAGATAATATGATGATCTACGTAAGTGACCTGAAAAACTCTACCAGGGAACTCCTACAGCTGATAAACACCTTCAGCAAAGTGGCAGGATACAAAATTAACTAAAAAACCAGTAGCCCTACTATATACAGGTGATAAATCCAATGAGAAAGAAATCAGAGAAACATCACCTTTCACAATATCCACAAGCAACATAGAATATCTTGGGGTAATGCTAACCAAAAAAGTGAAAGACCTGTACAGTAAGAACTTTGAGTCTTTAAAGTAAGAAATACCAGAAAATGGAAAGATCTCCCATGTTCTTGGATAGGTAGAATCAACATAGTAAAAATGGCAATCTTTGAGGATGGATGGGGTGGGGGGTAGGTTTGGGGCAGGAGGGGAAGTGGTGGGGGGAGTGGAGGAAGAGGGAGAAGGGATTGACATGAGAAACAAACTTGTTCCTAATTTGAACTAAGAAAAAAATTACAAAAATGAGTGAAAAAAAGACATTTCCTTGTGATTCTCCTATACATAAACCCAAAATAACCTGGCATTGAATTATTCTCACTAAACCGATTAATTATGTTATGTGAATTTCACCTTGATGACTGACTTTCAAGCTCTGCCAAATATAAGTTGTAGTGGAGAAAAGCGATGAGAGGAATGGCGAAGAAGCAGATATGGTAAAGCAATAGAACAAAATATTCAAAATCTAAATACCTATACTGGCTCACTCTATCTCTTTTTTTGATCTCCTCCATTCCCACCCTATCTCAGTCTTCCTGACACTTCTTGTTTTTCTCCCTTTACTCTTCTCCCCTTCTCTTTTTCCTACCTTCCTTCTCTCTTCCCACAAGCTCCTAATTTGCTCAGGCGTTCATGTTCCTTTCCCCTTCTTTGGGGAACCATGTGTTTTTCTCGTGGGATCCTCCTTGTTTCCTAGTTTCTCTGGTGATGTGGATTGTAGGCATGTAATCTTTACTCAAGTTTAATATCCATGTATGAGTGAGTACATACTATGCTTCTCTTTCTGTGAATGGGTTGCATCGATCAGGATGTTTTCTTCTAGTTCCATCCATTGGCCTTTGAATTTCAGGAATTCATTGCAATACTCCATTGTGAAAGTGTACCATATTTTCTCATCCACTATTCCATTGAGGGGCATCCAGTTTGCTTCCAGATTCTGGCTATTACAAATAATGCTGCTATGAACACAGGTGAATATGTGTCCTTATTGTATGTGTTTGCGTTCTTTGGGTATGTGCTCAAGAGTAGAATTGCAGGATCTTGAGGTAGACTGATTCCCATTTTCCTGAGAAACCACCATATTGATTGAAAAAGTGGTCATACAAGTTGGCATTCCCACCCACAATGGAGGAGTGTTCCTCTTTCTCCACTTCCTCTCCAGCATAGACTGTCATTTGTGTTTTTTATTTTAAGCATACTGACAGGTGTGAGGTGGTATTTCAGAGTTGTTTTGAGTTGCATTTCTCTGATGGCTAAGGATGTTGAGCAGCACTAGGGAAATATTCAGAGATACACAGGGATGACCCCAACTAAGAATCTAGGCAGTAGTGGAGAGGCTGCCTTTGATGCCCTTTCCCTACGATGAGACTGATGACTATCTTGGTTGCCATCCTAGAACCATCATCCAGTGATTGAAGAAGAAGCAGGCACCAAAGTTAAACACTGAGACATACTCCTGGAATCTAGTTGTAGAGAGGGAAGAATGATGACAAAAGGAGTCAAGACAATTCTGGAGAAACCCAAAGAAAGAGTTGGTCTGACCCAGTAAGGGCACTGAGACAATAGTCATAAAACTGGGGTACCAGCATTGGACTAATCAAGCCCTCTGAATGTGGGTGCCAGCTAGAAGGTCTGGACAGTCTATGGGACCTCTAACAGCATAGCCAGTGTTTATCCCTAGAGCACAAATGGACTTTGGAGCCCATTCCCAATGGAGAAATAGTATTGCAGTCCACATACAAAACATAGGGCCTAGTCCCTCCCCCAAAGGATGAGAAAGACTTTGATGATCCCCATAGAAGGCCTCACTATCCTTGGAGAGTGGGTAGGGGTGGATTGGAGGGGGTCAGTGGGGAGCAGGGGGGATTGGGAGGGAGAGGAAACTGGGATTGATATGTAAAATAACATTGTTTCTAAATTTAAAAAAAAAAGATATAAACACCAACAAGAAAAGCAAGCAGACTTCATCAAATGAACCTTAGAGAAGAAAGAACAACCAATTGAATAACACAGCTTGACTTGCAATATGAAAGAATCTCAGAACTACTTTAATCTTTGGAATTTAGCAAATCATTGGTATCAAAGGGGAAAAGGTCAACTTTGACTATTAATAACATTACTGTAAATGGATATTGCTCTATAAAAATGGATCATAGTTACAGGTCCTGTAAATAGTTTCATTAGTGAGTGAGGGACACTATGATGGCAGTGTAAGTAATTTATGACAAAATTGACAAGGATCTTGTAGATACTTATTTATGAGACACATCTTGCAAATATATCCAAAGAGTTCACTTAATACAGTACAAATTTTAAGGTAGAGGCCTGAAGATAATATAATATATATATATATATATATATATATATATATATATATATATATTATCATGAATTTGAGAAGGACTTAATAACTTGGGACACAAATAAGCTTTAGAGAAATAAATAGTAAAGGAGATATTAATACAACAAAAACTTAAAAGAGAAAAATCTACTTAAAGTATAAGAAGTTGATAAGGATATTGGAGGACTTGGGTAGAAGAAAGCATATATACAAACTCTATTACATGTAAAAAATAAATTAAAAAAGTTAAATCTATTTAAGTGTCCTGGAGAGATGACTCAGCTATAAAAAGCACTTTGTACTATCATTTAGGTTCAATCCCAGAAACCATATGACAGCTTACAGCTGCATATAATACCACTGCAGGGCAACTGATGCTCCCTTCTGGCCTCCCCTGGCAACAGTCCATCATGTGGTGTATGAGTATACACACAGGCAAGCATTCATACACACAAAATGAAAAATAATTTCTAAGCTACTTAACAGAAGATGGATAATATTTGGTTTCTATAGAGCAAATAGAACATAAAAGTCTTTTGAAATTGCTAACCTCTAAGATATATAAAATTGTACAATATTTAACATAAGCATGAAATTGAAGCATAGATTTACTTAAGGTATGAAATATACTCCTTTTATTTTGTTCTATTTCTAAAACAAAACACAATGTTGTGAAAAGGAGTGAGGTTGAAGGTCACCAGAAAGTTTCTTGACCTAGAGCAAATGAAGAATATTTTGTGATTAAAATATTTCTGTCTGACATCATGAGAAGAGGGTCAGGACTGTAGATATGGTTTCAGAAACTGGCAGTAATAAGCACCAGCTATAAAAAGTGTCCCTATTGCTGATTTTACTGTGAAGGTCAACATTGGGAATTTAGAGATAGCAATAATGATGAAAATTTTATAGCAGTAAAATTCATCTTATTATTCTAATTGGATTCAATTACCTCATTTTTTTCCTGTGGCACCGTAAGTTGTCATACCTATTGGCATTTCTAGAACTTTCTCCAATCTTAAAAAGTATCTGTTTACAATTGTAGAACTTGTCACTTTGTAATTTTTTTCTAATTTCATCAAAATTATTTGAATCCCTGTAGTCAGATTATGACAATGAAGCCTGAGATGCTACCCAAGCTTTCTTCCTCATACTTAAGCTGATAATATTATGCAAATGCAATGCATCATTTATATTTAGGGTTTTACCAATAGTAAAAGTGGAACTTTCAGGACTGAAAGGACAATGGCTTAATGAAAAAAAAGAGTTCACATAACTGGGAAAATCATATTTTAAATGACATTATTAGTGTTTCCTGCCCATTGTGAATTTTAAACTATTAAACTATTAAAACTAAAAGCAATAAAAATCACTAATCATTTAAATAAATTAATGTTAAAGTCAGCATTCACATGTTTTATGTTGCCTTACCTTTCAGAGGTTCCTAATAAATAGATGTAATTGCCATACTAAAATTCATTTTTTTTCTTCCGGGGCAAAAGATAAGAACTAGAAATGATAAGTGGCCAATTACAAAGCATTCATTCAAAATGAAATATTTGGTTCTCTCTGGAATAATAAGCTCCCTAAGCATTGCTAGATGACTCAAAAAGGACTATCACTGGTTTTACATGTTTGCAAAAGATTTCACAGATCATATATCTGATATGAAAAATGCTGTGTTCAAGGGAAGCATTCATTTTAATGTCATTTTGAGGAAAAATAAAACAAATGTTCAAGGATTTGTGCTTAACAACATTTTAAAGTTCTGAAGGTTAAAATTAGAAGACCATGCCTATTGTCTTCAGGGCATATCCCATTGTAGAAACACAGTGTTGTGAGGAGAGGCATATCCATCAGAATGAAGACTGAGCACAGTAAGGGGACAATTTATTTTCTTTATGCAACAATTGTAATATAGGTGATGACTATAGTACTGGAATTTGGTTACTCAAAGTTCATGATCAAATCACATGCATTTTATTTTAAGAACTTTAGAGTTAAATTTATTGTTCTCTATAGAAGAAGATAAAACTTAAATCAATTTCATTCCACTGGAGTTTGCTGCCATATTTTCTTAAATGACAGATAGTAGTGTCATCAATTTAAAACTAGACAGAATACAGAATAGCCAACTCACTATATCTATGCAAGTAATTCTACAAATGCTTAACTTTTTAGTTTGTATAAAATAGTGTTCATTAATTATATTTTTATACCTGTATTTTTAAAGCCATCCTGTTAATATACTATTTTAATTTTGTCAAAAATATTAATAACTAACACTAGATTTGCTATATGAATTAATTTTTATATATTATTCACATCACACTCCTCAATATTTAGAAATATGAAAATAAATTATATTTGACCTTTTTGAAATGTCAGCCACACTGATATAATTTTAAATAACCAATTTAAAAGCTTCCACTGAAGTTCTTATGATAACTTCATACAAAAGTAGTTTTAGCTGAGAGATTTCAATAAGTCAGAAGCCATCAAAAGCAAAGCTGATCTGTCTGTCTGTCTTTTTGGAAATAGAGTGAAAACAGAGATAAAAGTAGAGTCAGAGTAGTCCAATACATGTAATTGACATTTTAGAGTTGAGAAGGGGACTAAGCAAATTTTGAAGAATCATATAAAACACACATTTAAAAACACCAAACCTCCAAGTACTGAATTTAGATATATTCAAACTTAGATATATGTAATATGATAAATAAATGACCCAGAGACTGATATTGGGGTTCAAACTTCAAGTAGAAAAGAAAATAGCAGGCCACTAGCTCTTATCACTACCTCAGGATGAATGTGTTTATCTGTCTTGCTCTCCTCAGTGTGGCTAGAGAATCCTGAGACTTCAAAGTCTTTCTTTTTTTTTCAACTTTTTAAAATTTGAATTAGAAACAGTATTGTTTTACATAATAATCCTAGTTCCCTTCTCCCTCCCATCCTCCCCTACCACTCCCCCCCCCCAGCTAAAACCTTATCTATCACACATCATTTCTGCTCCAACTAGGTGGTGAGGCCTTCCATAGGGTGTCATCTGAGTCTATTATATCCTTTGGGATAGGGCCTAGACCCACCCCCGTGTGTCTTGGCTCAGGGAATATTCCTCTATATGCAATGGACTACCAAAGTCCACACCTATACTAGGGATAAGTACTGAACTTCTGCAGGAGGTCTCAGATTTCTGAGGTTTCCTCACTTCTGAAACCCATATTCCTGGGGACTGGATCAGTCCCTCGAAGGCGTGGTCAGGCAGACCTGTAGCCAGCCCCTAAGCAGGCGTGGCTACAGGTTCCCCTACAATATGTAGCACGTGACAGAGTAGGATGAAGATGTTTTGGGAGTACAGAATTGGAACAACTAGAAATGTAAGAGGTCTAGAGATGAGGTCTGTAATGAGCCTCACAAAAGGATTCAGTTCCAAAAATCTTTGCATCTCATATTAAGCCATTTAAGACAGTACCTTCTGTAGGATGCACTAAAATACTCTGATGGCCAATGTCTACTTTAAGTAAGTACATTGTTTCTGGTAAATTAAAATGAATATCAAGTTAAAAACTTAATAGACATGATGACTTGAAAAATGTTAGAGATATTCTGCTTCCAAACACTATCAGTGAACAAAACAGAGAAGACATGATGCTTCAATCAAAACTAAAATTGTTAGCAAAATATATACTTCCTGTCTTCAAAGTTAACACAGCTTTTGTCTTTATTGAGTGTGACTTTTTCAAACATTAAAGACCATGCTTTCCTTACTATACATACCTTCATAGAAGTCATAAACCATCTGATGTCAAGGATGTTGGTTATCCTCTACCCACAGGAGAAAAAGCATTCATTAAACAGACTTTGAGTACTTATGAAAACACTTGATCCCCTGATCACAGAGCTCTGATGAAGAATTACCAGTGAATAATTTTGAGATTTATGAAGCAAGTACCAGATTTACATACATGGAATTAAATACATCACATTTTCTATAAAGAATGTTTGTGCTTTAGTACCTATAGTTCCATCACTTGCATCTTGCTTTCAAATTTCAAGTCTCGCAAATCACTCATTACTGGTTCAGGTGACATATGTATCTAAAACTGACAATTTCCATAGCATACATTTCAAAGTGCTGAAACAGTAATCAGTGCAATTTACTGAATCCCAAACAGCTAGAAAATAAGGCATAAGAATTGAAATGTGGAAATGAGATCAGACCTTTTACCATCACCCCAGTGACAGATTTTGTTTCTCCTGTCCTTACAAATTTAGAATACTTTACTTGTAGATCCTGTTTCCTGGATTATAGTACCTTAAACAAAGATCATGCCTCATGACTCCTTCTTTTCTGTAATATATAACTGCATTATGCTCAGTCCATATATGTTGCATGCATATATACATATATATATGTGTGTGTGTGTGTGTGCTTGTGAGTGTGTAGTTTTTATATAGAAATGATATCAGAACTGACTGCTTGGTATTGAATAATTTTAATTTAAAATAATAATAATAATGTCAATGACTTCTATTTTAAATTTATCATGCCAAGTTGTTATCAATGAAGTTTAATGTAATGTCCATAATATTCTAGATTCACACTGTAGGAGAAAGAGTGTAAATATGGAACTTGTAAGTTCACTCAAGTCACTTCTGGCTGACTTTAGTAAATGGTATCCAATTCTCAACAATCTGATAAAGGACAAGGTGAGGAAAGCTCGTAGAGCTTCTTAGAAATGACACTTTTTCTCATCCCAGGAGATAGATGGAACTGAGGGTGATGGTAAGAAAAGTTAGGGTTGGAAGGCAGAAGGTATCAACCACATTTTGAAAATGATCTTTAAGGTAAGCGGTGGTGTATTCCTGGTAATGAGCAGGATATTAGAGCGGTTTAGAAATCAGTACTTGATATTGTCATGGGTCACTATTGGTATATGGGATTTAATATGGGTATGTGTTCTCATCAATGCAGAAAACACACAATTTAAGATGTTCTTTGTGCCCTACACTACTTCATCCATGCTGTCCCTTATTTCAGCGACAAAAATGGTAGGCATTCACATAGCCTCAGGCAGTGGACTAGTCTTCTACTACCTCAATGATTTCTCTCTCTATAGATCAGTAGCATGAAAGCCTTGGCACTAATAAATAAGTAATAAATATAAGTAAACATATGTGTTAGGAATATCTCAAAAGTCAGAATAATAATGAAAAAATGAAATCAATGCTGACAATGCAATAATACTATTTAACACAAATTCTATAACTTACAAAGAGTCCTCAAATAAGAGTTAAAAATTAGAAATGTACACTGGATACTACTTATTTTTCTTTTATTTTTATGGCTATTTTGTCTGCATATATGTCTGTGCTCCATGGACCTGTCTGGTGCCAGCCAGACCCAGAAGAGGGCACAGGATCCCTGGGAGTGGTGTTAAAGATGTCTTGAGACACCATGTGGCACTTAAGCTTGAGACCTCTACCAGAGTTCTTCACTACTGAGCCTACTTTCCAGCCACAACTCAAATACTTGGCAATGTCAATAATTTTTAATATGAATTGTTCAGTGATTTAAGAATGCCCTTATGGTCTAGGATTAAGGAATAGATTAGGTAAGTGTGTACTTGACTGTACTGTACTACTCTAGTGGTAAGAATTGCTGCCGAAAATGCTTGGAATTGCATGTTCAGCCCATACAGTACAAATCACTTCTAAGTATAAATTTCTGAATTATGCAAAATAGCACTGTCTTTGCTTGTATCCACTGATTGAATCAATGCCCAAACTCTAAAAGCTTAATTTTAAGTTCTTACCATTTTTCTATTTCTTTTCATATTAATGAAAGATTTTTTATGTTTAGAATAAAGGGGGCATGGGCACTCAATGGCAGTTCAGTCCAAAGAAGTTATTCCTTTTAAATTACTGTAAAAGATACAGATAAGTTCTGAATCTCAATTGTTCCTGACATAAATGTCACTATTACTTTGTTTTAATATTTCATTAGACTTCACTTGTTACAATTTTCTTTTACTATTAACATATCATTATTTTATGTTTTTATTATAAAAAATAATCTTTCATAGATTCTTAGTTAAACTGAATCACAGACCCAGAAAGACAAACATGGCATATACTCAATTATAAGTGGCTATAGGCAGTGAAGGATAATTATGCTACAATCCACAGATCCAGAGAAAGAAATTTAAAAAAAGGCTTAAGGCATGATGCATGAATCTCTCTGGGAAGGGAAAATAGAATAGATATTGCAGGTGGACTGGGGTATCTGGTGGGGAAGGTTGGAGAGAGAGAGCACTAGGTGAGATAACTGGAATTAGGGGAAATTTCGGGGGCAAGCTACAGACCTTGTGAGATGGATCCTCCGTGGAATTTATGACTCACTAAGACTTTAGTGGTAGCAGATATGGAGACTGAATTGGCTATCTCCTGTAACCAGAGAAGACTTCCTCGAGAGAAATTGGGACACCAGCCCAGCCACAAAACCTTGAATGTACGATTTGTCCTGCCTGCAAGATGTGCTGGGGTAAAGGTTGAGAACTTATGGGAGTGGCTGACCAATAACTGGTCCAGCTTGTGACACATGCTTTGAGAGGGAACCCACCTCTTACACTGCCTGAAGCACCAGGATCCAGAGACCTAGTACAGAAGCAAACACAATTTGAGGGAAAAAATTGTCAGTATAATGATACCTAATGATATTTTGCTATACTCATAGATCAGTGCCTAGCACAATTGTCATCAGATAGCCTTCAACTAGTAACTGATAGGAGTAGGTGCAGAGACCCCCCAGTCAGATATTAGGCAGAATTTGAGGAACTGCAAAGAAGAGAGATATGAAAGATTGTAGAAACCAAAAGAGTCAAGGACACCACAAGACAACCCACAGAAGCCACTAACCTGGGCTTATAGGGGCTCAGCTGACTGAACCTACAACCAGGGAACCTGCATGGGTCTGACGTAGGCCCTGTGCAAATTTGTTATGGTTGTGTAGGTTGGTCTTCTTGTGTAACTCCTAGTGGTGGGAGTGTTATCTCTGACTCTTGTTTGCTTTTGGGAACCTTTTCCTCCTAATGGGTTGCCTCATCCAGCCTTAATATGAGTGGTATGCCAACTATTATTGTAACTGGAAATGAATGTTTGGTTCATATCCCTGGCAAGTATGGCCTTTACTGAAGAGAAACAGAGGAGGAATATATTTGAGGGGAAGGGACTGGGAGGAAAAGAGGGAGAGGAAACTATGTTGAACATGTAATAAATGAGAGAAGAATAATTTTTAGAATATGTTAACCCAAAAGATTTTTCATTTACATGATTTAAATAATTTTTGGCAAATAAGCTGAAAGAATCCCATGCACAAAAGACAGACTAACAATAGAAAAACAAATCAGGTTTTTTATATGCAAACAATATTTTGTGGGAAACCCCAGAGAAAGAACTGTTCTTAAACAGGAAGTTTTCAGTTTTTGTTTACCCAACACATTTAATAAAAAAAAAATGGAAAAATTTAAGGAAAGTATGAAGATCAAAAGAATGGCTTGAGTGTCTGTGGGTGACTATTTGCTGGTAAAATCCTTTTGATGTAACTTTCTGTGATAGGATCCACAGGCCAATAAGTGTCAAGATTGGCCTTTGGTAATTAGCCTTCTGCCCATCGTGCTAGAAAAGAGTAGAATAACTTTTATTTGTAATCTAAGCTTTGCTTTTAAATGAGTGGAGATCTGGGAACTTTGCTGTATTGTCTTCTTTTGAAAATTTGTTCATATTTTTATTTATTTTGTATGTATGTGCATTATAATTTTGTATACAGTTGTGTACATAGGTACACATGCCTATGTGTGTATGGCAATGTAGACGCCAGAGATTAGATTGCTTTCTCTATTGATGACTTTTTCTTTCTTTTTCTCTTATTTCTTATTCTCTTCATTTTCCTCTCCTTTTCACTCTCCTCTGCTCTAATCTCTTCTTTCATCTCTTTTCTTCTAGAAAGAACATCACTTCCCAAACCTGGAGTTCACTGCTTTTACAGTCATGCACTAACATGCTTGACTTTTTAGATGGAGTCTGGGAATCAGAATTCAGATCCTTATATTTGTGTGACAAGCAATTATCTATTCTGGCACCTTTCTCAGTTCCCTGTTTCAGCTCAATAAATAGTAAAATATGTTTTGAGCTGATATATTCTTTCACATTATCACTCTCTTTCATTTCTTCCTTTATTTTACAGCAATTTCCTATTTTTATTTCTGTCTTTTGCAATGAGATTTAATATATTATTCTCTGTTCTCTGATCATTAAGATCAAAGCTTTTATTTTTAACTTGATAATGAAACTAAAACACTGAAGCATGGCTATTAGTATTAGGAAGCTTAAAAAAAAGTTGAGGAAATTCCTGTTGCATTTAGTAGACACCATTCTCGTCTAGTTTTATCGATAAGAGTTGTTTTTGTTTTGTTTTGTTTTGTTTTTTACTTTTTTGAGTTAGAGGGCATAATTACAGCCAATATTGAAATTTGTGGTGGTCATTTGTAGTTGTATTTTTCTTTGAGGCACTAGCTCACAAATAATGACATAGAGGCTTCATGTAAATTATAAACACTTGGCCCTTAGCTTAGTCATCCCACCAGCACTTACAACTGAAGTTAACCCATACATTAATCTATGTTCTTTTGTATGGCCATGCTGTAATGCTCATGCTGCTAGCTCTGCCTCTTGTATTGTCCCAGGTTTTCTTCTTCCCAGTGTCCACTATGCCTGAAAATCCTGCCTAGCTATTGATCATTCAACTTTTATTAAACCAATCAGAGTGACACATCTTCACCATGTACAAAGAGATAATTCCACAACAGTCATCCAATGGCTTAATAATACCATTACATTTTTTCTTACAAATGACAATCTCTGAAGTCCTTAAACAGAAATATCTTTTATTGAGGACACTGAAGTCACAACACTGGGTATGGTAACTAGTGCAACAAGCAAAAGGGAAGTATGTAGGTTTTATGTTTTTGTTTTTTAAAAGGAAGATGCTATGACATTTGACTCTTCTTAAAATGAAATATTGTTGTATGACATATAACATAGAGAATCACTGAATAATTGTTTACTCACCAAATATTTAATATGTGTCCTATATTATAAACTCTATATTGTAAACTCAATTATATATTTTGCAGATACAGAAATAAAAAATTCTGTAACCCATATAGTAACACAAAAGTCTCTAGTAGACAGATCAATATTGAGGAAAAAATAAGTCCAAATTTAGCAATAACCTATACACCAAAATATACAGTGAAGTTATCACTATCCAAGAATAGATGTCCATTCATACAATAATGATATCTGTTCAGATATGTTATAGAAGCATTATTTGTAATATACAGAAGATTCATTTTAAAGGATAGGTCCCAGAGTGCATCTTGCAGAAAGGACTGTGTTTTCAATTAATAATACTGGTATATTCTGTAAGTCACACTACCTGTATAGCAATTAACTCAAAATTGAATGAATATTAAAAACTACTCATAAATATAGAGGGAAACTGCTTTACCACTCTGGGATTTCCTACCCTGGTGACTGCAGGCAGGTCAACTTGCCCAGGGTGACCAAGCAACCTCCAGTCTGCTGATAATGCTGATCTACTCCTGCCCCCACTCAGGGGAGAGGTAAGCTTGGGTGCCTGTCTCAGGCCTGACTTCTTTTTGTCCACTCTTAGATCTCTTGGCCTGGGGACTGTAGGCAGGTTGACTCACCCCCAGTTGACCAAACAACTGCTGCTTTGGTGACTTCACCATGCCAATCCCACTCCCACTCACTTGGAGAGGGAATGTCTCAGATGTGCCTCCACCAGTGGAGAAACTCATCAAATATTGGACCTGCATCTACTCACCTGAAGAGAACCTCAGTCCTGTACACACAAGGAGAGGAAGAGACCCCACTTGTACCCACTGGCAGTAGGGATGGGAGGACAACAATATAAGAATACATTCAATGCCAGGTGGGGGTGGCCTATGACTTTAAACTCAGCACTCTGGAGGCAGAGGCAGGTGTATCTCTGTGAGTTCAAGGCCAGCCTGGTCTACAGAGCAGGTGCCAGGATAGGCTCCAAAGCTATCCAGAGAAACTCTGTCTCGAATTCAACAAAAGAAAAACCACTATGATAGCAACAGAGTCTAGGGACTCTACACCAGCAAGACCTGAATATCCAAACCCAGATGAAGCAGAAGAGAAGAAAATTAACACAACTTTATGAGGATGATAAAGACACTAAAAGAGGAAATGAGAAAATCATTTAAAGAAATAAAAGAAAAGGTAAACAAAAAATGGCAAAAAAATTCAATCAGTGCAAGGTTTGAAAGCTGACATAGAGAAAATAAAAAAGTATGAAGGAATTCTGGAATTAGAAAAGCTGGGTAAACAATCAAGAACTATAGATGCAAGCATAACACACAGAATACAAGAGATGAAAGAGAGAATCTCAAGCTTAGAAGATACACTAGGAGAAAAAGATTCATCAACCAAAGAAAATATTAAGCCCAACAAATCCCTAACACAAAATATCCAGGAAATATGGGAACCTGTGAAAAGGCCAAACAGAAGAATATTAGGTAGAGAAGAAGGTGAAGAAACCCAACTCAGAGCTGCAGAAAACATATTCAACCATATCATAGGAGAAAACTTTCACAATCTAAAGAAAGACATGTCAATGAAAATACAAGAAGCCTACAGAACACCAAACAGATTGGAACAAAAAGAAGCCCAAGTAACACTTAAAGGCAAACATATCAGAATTATATCTGACTTCCCTATGGAAACTCTGAAACACAAAAGGTCATGGATAGATATTCTACAAACACTAAGAGACCACAGATGCCAGCACAGACTACTATACCCAGCAAAGATTTCAATCACTACAGATGGAGAAAACAAGACGTTAGAAGACAAAAGAAGTTTTAATATATATATATATATTATATAATATATATATATATATATATTAATCCAGCCCTACAGAAAGTACTGGAAGGAAAACTCCAATCTAAGGAAGTTAACTAGTCTCACAAAAACAAAGGGAATAGATAATCCCACTTTACCAAAAGCCAAAAAAAAAGCAGGGTAAATTCACACACAATAGCACCACCAGCAACAAATCCAAAACAAATAAGAATTAACACTGAATGGTCCTTAATTTCCCTTAATATTAATGGTCTTAACTTTCCTATAAAAAGACACAGGCTAACAGATTGGATACAAAGAGAGAATCCATCCTTCTTCTGCATACAAGAAACACACTTCCACATCAAAGACAGACATTACCACAGAGGAAAGAATAAGAGTTTCCAATCAAAAAGACCCAAGAAACAAAGTGGTGTAGGTGTCTTAATATCTAACAAATTATACTTCAAACTAAAATCAATTGAAAGAGATGAAGAAGGTCATTTCATATTCATAACAGGAAAAATCCACAAGATGGAAGTCTCAATTCTGAACCACTATGCTTCAAATACAAAGTCACCCACATTCATGAATGAAATATTACTAGTCTCCCAACCAAAAGAAGACCAGGGTCTGATGGCTTCCATGCAGAATTCTATCAGTAATTCAAAGAAGAGCTAATACAAACACTCCTCAGATTGTTCTACACAATAGAAACAGAAGGGGTATTGCCAAAATCTTTTTATGAGGCTGCAATTACCTTAGTACTCAACCCATATAATCAAATAACTAAGAAAGAGAACTAGAGACCAATATCCCTCATGAACATTGATGCAAAAATACTCAATAAAATACTCACAAATCAAATCCAAGAACACAAAAGAGAAATCATCCGCCATGATCAAGTAGGCTTCATCCGAGGGATGCAGGGATGGTTCAACAAACGAAGTTCTATCAATGTAATACACCATAAACAAACTGTAAAAGAAAAACAACATGATCATCTCACTAGATGCTGAGAAAGCCTTTGAAAATTCTAACATCCCTTCATGATAAAGGTCTTTGAGAGACCAGGAATAACCAGAACATATCTGAACATAATGAAAGCAATATAGAGCAAACCAACAGACAACATCAAACTAAATGGTCAGAAACTCACCTCAATTCCTCTAAAATCAGGAACAAGATAAGGTTGTCCACTTTCTCCCAAATCTGTTCAGTATTTTACTTGAAGTTCTAGCTAGAGAAAAAGACAACAAGAGTAGATCAGGGGGATACAAATTGCAAAGGAAGAAGTCAAACTTTCACTATTTGCAGATGATAGTTTACATAAGTGATGTGAAAAACTCTACCAGCTGATGAAAGCAGAAGCAGACACCCACAGCTCAACACTTAACTGTGCCTGAATCCAGTTTCAGAGAGGGAGGAGTGATGAGCAAAGGGGTCAACATCAGGCTTGTAAAACACACAGAAATAGCTGACCTGATCAAGTGGGAACTCATGAACCCCAGACTGATAGCTGTGAAACCAGAATAGGACTGACTCAGACCCCCAAGAATGTGGGTGTCATTGAGTAGGCTTAGGCAATCTATAGGGCCTCTGGTAGTATATCAGTATATAAATTCCTAGTATAGGAATGGACTTTGGGATCCCATTCTACATAGAGGGATACTCTCTCAGTCTAGACACAGGGGTGGGTGGGCCTTGGCCCTGCTCCATATGCTATGACAGACTTTGAAGATTCCCTCATGAAAGGCCTCACTCTCCCTGGGGAACAGAAAGAGAATGGGATGGGGAGGGCAGAGGAAGAGGGGAGGGAGAAGGAGGGATCTTGGATTGACATGTAAAGCAAGGTTTTTATCTAATTTAATTTGAAAAAATCTGAAAAAACTACAGGGAATATAATTCATGTTGCTGCACTCAGTGATGCATTTTTAGGATAGAGCCATAAAAAAGAAATAGAAAAACATAAAACACAATGGAATTATATCAAACAAAACAATCTATGTAATGAGAAAGGGAGCAACATAGTGAGGAAATGACCTAAAGAAGGAGAAATAATTGAATCTATATATTGGATTAGTAATCAATTTAAAAATATATAACAATATCAAATAACTAAATGTCAAGGAAGCAAGCATTTGATTTTAAAATTAATGAATTTAGTAGTTATTTCTTAAAAGATTACATACAAATACCAACAGTTTTATGAAATAATGTCCAACATTTCAAAACATTAAGGAAGTACAAATCAAATAATGAGATATCTTACTTTCTCTGTGTCTGTCTCTCACAAACACCTAATAGAATTTTTCTTACATAAAAAATTAAGTTTGAAGAAGATATGCAAAAATTAAACACACAAGGCTTGAATGATTTTAGATTAGTATAATCTTTATAAAAATAATGGAAGTTAAAACTCAGCAACTCCACAATTATTTGTCTAAATGTATTTGAATCAGCAGTTTGCAATGCACATGTATACTCATTGCCATTGCAGCATGACTTAAATAGACAATAGTGCTAATATATGTGTCCTTCAACATAAGAATAGAGAGAAAAGTAAAATATATACAATGAAAAACTATATATACCTAAAAGCAAGGTAATTCTTGTCAATTGATAGATGATTGCAACTCTAGAAATGAGTGAATTTTTTATGTTTGAAATTGACAAACATGTAGAGCTGATTTGGAAGTGATAACCTGTTATTTGATCTTAGATTTATGTTATAAATTGTGCAATTAGAGGAAAGAGAATTGGTGTTAATTATAATTATATAGGTCTTATTGGTAATCAAAACATTGATAGTTCCATGATAATTTGAGTCTGTAAGAATACTGGATTTTAGACTATTCTGGTTAATTGCGTGTCATGTAATTGGCTCAATAAACATAGTGTTAAAACAAAGGAGGGTAGATGCTATTGAACAAATATCACAAAACTTAGTAAGAAATAAATGATTTATCCTAATTCATATTCACTTGTATTAAAAATATGATGAGAAATAATCCTAAAAGCACTACAATTGAGTCTAACAATTACCTGCCACCTCTCATTGTGTGTGTGTGTGTGTGTGTGTGTGTAACATTTAACAGATAAATGTGCTGGAAGCCCCATTTCTATTTTTAGTTTTTAAATCCTCTCTACACTCTCAGGAATTATATATGTAAAGAATCATATTTTAAGCAGCTGCTTCACCTTGAAATAGTTGAACCAAGATTTTTCACTAAAAGTTCATCTGTATTCTGTATTCTGGTAAGACAAATTTTATATATAAATTTCCTTCTGATTTTCACGTTGAAAATGCCATACATCTGCTAGTATAAACTAATGATGCTTTGGAATATCCATAGTCCAATGAATGGGGAAAGCTCTGTACTTTAAATGTATCTTAATTCTTTGATGTTCACATATGAGAGTGCATATGTGGGTGGCTTTACATATATTTAATTTACTCAGGTTTTTATTGGTGTTTCTGTGGTAGATGCAGATGTAAAGAATGCATCTGCTTCCTTCTTTACAACTTCT
This sequence comes from Cricetulus griseus, assembly GCF_003668045.3. Classification (NCBI taxonomy): domain Eukaryota; kingdom Metazoa; phylum Chordata; class Mammalia; order Rodentia; family Cricetidae; genus Cricetulus; species Cricetulus griseus. Next base: position 181,319,235 of record NW_023276806.1, on the reverse strand, counting down.
CAGGAATGCAATAGTAAGATATGATGCCAAATCACACCATTTTATAAGGAAGAAATAGCATTTTGTTATTAGGTGACATTGTGTTGATATATATAGTTTTCCCAAAATAGAAGGAAGCATTGATGAGCTTCATAGAGCAAAAAGCTAGGAATTAATGTCTAATTACACTAATACATACACTATTGTGTATGTGAATACATGCATATGTATCTATGATTTTTTTTACATACATCCCACACAGCAGTTTGTCCTTAAATTTTAGTTCACTCTGTGGCTGAGAAACAGTTTGGACTCTTGGTCTTCCTTTCTCTCCCACCCAAGAGTTGGGGTTATAGGCATGCTCCATCACAGTCAGCCAAGCAATGCATTTCAATGATCTTGCTTTTTCCTCATTTTGTCTCTGATTGGCAAGACTTTTACTGTGAAACAGAATCTCCTGAATTTCTTGACAGTTTTGTTTATTGTTGTTTGGTTATATCTTTCTAGTTGACAAAATAAAAAAGCTACTAATAAAACAAAAACAATATTTATAATGAATTTATGGCATATTAAATCACACTTGTGATTTTTAAAATTTGTTTTCCCCACATACAGATATATTTCACCACATTAGACACAATTAAAATGCAGGTCCTCATGGTCTTATTAGGGCAAACAATAACAAAAACTGTAGCAAAATGGCATCTGATTTAGAAATAATTCTTAGCAATGTTTTATCTATTTGTTCAATTTATGAACTTGAATGTTCAATTTAATGTTTTGCCTTGTCAAATTCCTTATCTACAAAAAAGTTGCCCATATTTCTGCGTTATTTATTTGTATATACACATACTGCTGCTTAATCAATTAAAATTCACATATTCTCCTAAAGTTTGTACAATATTGTAGGAATGAACAGTATGGAAACAAATTAGCAATTTTTGATATTAACATATTTGCTTTTTTCTACACAATGAAGAATTTCATATATAATAATCTCTAACATTTTGTTATTATAACTGGGAAAGTTCTAATATCTGGAAACTTGTATTAAAACCAACTGTTTTGAACATTTTTGCATTTGTCTATTTTTTTTGCTGTTTGTTTTTCCTAGAGCGTGTGTGTGTATGTCTTCTTTCACTGGTAATAATGAAAAGTGAGGTTTCTGCATTGCTACCAGATGAGAGAATTTCATCAAATTCTATATGCATATTTATACACAGACTTACCTGTATAATAGGGTATTGTTTATGTAGATAGTTAATGGAATGTTTACTTATAAGATTTTCAAACATCCTTAACCTTATTTTATGCTCTTCTCTCCTTGCCTGGTATTTTTCTTTCTCCCCACCTTTGTGCCACTTCACTGATCAGTCTTTGTAGGCTGCTTACCTGTCAGTTGATCCTTCACACCTGAGAGCCAAAGCAATCCGCAAAATATTACCATTCCAGATCTCAAGACATATTACAAAGCCATTATATTCAAACCAGTATGGTTTGGTATACTTTTGTCACTCTGTTCTTTCTTACTATTGAATGCCAGTAAATTCTCTATGACAGCAAGAGTTCTTTCTTTTATTTTATGCTTGAGTAAATAAATAGAAATCTCATTTGATAATCCATAATTAAAGGCCAACATTAAAATAGTACCCCAAATTCACAATACTAGGTAACACAGAGAGCTCAATAACTCTTTCAAGGATTCTTAATTTTCTGTAGTCTGCGCTATTTTGACAGATTAAAAAAAAAACAAAAGAAAGCAAAAAGATTCTCTCCTAGGGAAGATGAGCCACAATCTACCATGAGCAAAGAAAACCCCCATTTAGGGCAATATTTTCTGTGGTTTCTGGAAATCAGCAGCTTTTCAGAAATTCTAAGTATTATTATAATAATGACTAATGCAGAAGAATGCTGAAAGTCAAGGGTAAGTGGGTATGTGGCTTTCTTGGCTTTGTGGGTAGGACAATAGGAGGAGGAAATGATGTAAATGCAGTGTACTCGTGCATGAAATTATATTATTTTAAAATGTTAAATATTCAAAAAAACAAACAATTTGTGAGTTTTTCATAGTGGAACATTCTGAGTGTATTAAAGAGTCCTGTGCTAGACCCCCCTGCTTCTTGCCTAGAACATGTCATCCCCTTGTCCAGAGTATCTGTGATCAACATGCTATCCACCCATCAGTTACTTAGACAGATCTTTATCTGCTCAGTTGTTATATTTTCAAAAATTTTGAGTTCAAAATATTCTCACTTTTATTAATAATAGCTTCTACATTTTAATATGAAGACATTACATATTTCTTCTAATAACATGGACCAAGAACTGGGAAGCCCACTCTTTGCCACATGCAGCAAACCCAAACAAGGTGAACCAAGAATTAAAAGTCCAGGATTAATGAATAAAACACTACCAGATCAGTTTCATTCCCCCTGAAAGGAGATGGGGAGAAGGAACCAGTAGAGGCCATTTAATTACCCTCTAGTTGGGGTCTTTAGCATCTCTGGGGGAGTAGCTGCCATTTGGAGGATTTTCTGAGTATAGGCAGGGTTTGGAGTGAGCAGTGGTGGGGGTCCCCAGGCAAGCTTCACCTGAACAGGCATGGGTGTATGTTTCTATACATTCACATACTCACATACTTATTACCCCACAAATACACATTAAAGATGGACAAAAAGTAATTTGCCTTTTATCAGTTCAATTTTATATTCATAGTATCTTAATATTACAGGTGCAGCAATCAAATCAATTTAGTTTTTATTTTCATCCTTTTAAATGTTTTAAAGACACAAATGCAATACTCCATGAATATATTAGCATTCATCAATCGATATTAAATTTAAAAATAAGTAATAAGAAGGATTGAAAAATAAATTTAGTGTTCCATCAGTGGGATAGTATCTCTAATGATACTTTGTAGGGAACATTAAAGGATTCTTCCACTGAAATCAATATGGTGGTTTCTCAGGAAAATTGGAGTCAATGTACCTCACTCAAGACCCAACAATTCCACTCTTAGCATATGCCCAAAGGATGCACACTCATACCACAAGGACATTTGTTTAAATATGTTCATAGCAGCCTTATTTGTAATAGCAAGAACCTGGAACCAACCTATATAAAGAAAATGGATAGAGAAAATGTGGTACATATACATAATGAAGTACTACTCAGTGATTAAAAACAATGACACCTTGAAAATCTCAGGCAAATGGATGGAACAAAAAGAAACCATCCTGAGTGAGGTAACCCAGTCACAGAAATACAAATATGGTGTGTACTCAATCATAAGTGGTTATTTGCTCTATAGCAAAGGGTAACCCGCTTGTAATCCATAAAGGACGAAGAAAGACATATGGACCCTCTCCCCACAGAAAGGAAAGGGGGCAAAATCTTCTGAGTAAATTGGGACCATGAGGGAGCAGCAGATAGGTGGGAGAGACAGGAAGGCAGAAGGGGAGTTGGAGGAGATCATGTGGGATCAGGAAGGTTGAGTTGGGGAAGGATAAAAAAGGAGAGCAAGGAAAGAGATAACTTGATAGAGGGAGTTATTATTGGGTTAATGAGAAATCTGGCACTAGGGAAATTCCCAGTAATGCACAAGGATGACTCCAACTAAGAATCTAAGCAATAGCAGAGAGAGTACCTTAAATACCCTTCCCCTATAATGAGACTGATGAATATATTAAGTGCAATCACAGAACCTTCATCCAGTACCTGATAGAAGCAGAAGCAGAGATTCAGAGCTAAGCACTGAGCCAAACTCCTGGAGTACAATTTTAGATAGAGTGGAGTGACAAGCAAAGGGGTCAAGACCATGCTGGGGAAACCCACAGAAACAGCTGGCCTGGGCAAGTGGGAACTCATGATCTCCAGACTTACAGCTGGGGAACCTACAAAGAATTGAAATAGGTCCCCTGAATGTGGGTGTCAGTTGGGGGTCTTGGGCATCACATGGGGCCACTGGTTGTGCAACCAGTATTTATCCCTAGAGCATGAACTGGCTTTTTGGAACCCATTCCTTATGGAGGGATACCTTCTCACCCTAGATGCAAGGGGGAGACCCTTGGTCCTGCCCGAAATGATGTGACAGACTTTGACTATAGACCATGGGAGGCTCACGCTCTCTGAGGAGTAGATGGGGGTGGTAGAGGGAGATGTTGGTTTGAGTGGGAAAGGGAACTGGGATTGGTATGTAAAATTGTTATTAATTTAAATAAAGAAATATATTTAAAAGGATTCTTCCTCACATTCTATTTCACAATGTATTTATTAACAGCAATGATAAAAGAAATATTTAATTTCCTAAAAATGTACATTTTCATGCTGTACCCATTTTGTGCATAAGCTTTTGTGGAAGTGTATATCCATATTACAATAATGGAAATTTGTTCAACTACTTTGGAAAGAAAATTCACACTAACAGCATGGAAATTATGTAAATGCTGTTACTCAGAAATCCAACTTCTAGGAATGTGACTTAATCTTCTCCCCAGGAATGTTTCATGATATGTAGGAAATGTAATGCTACATAGTGCTATTGATGTGGTCTTAACTACTAATGTTGAATGACAATATAGTAAATGGATAGGGGAATTAAAGCAACATATATCATTCAACATTAAATGTATTAGTTATTGATTGTGTCAAAATGCTAGAAATTTAGACTTTAAAATGTAATTTATAAGCTATTATAAATGTGTATATAAGATCTTATTTTGGGTCTTCCTTCCCTTTCCCTGGAGTGATCACAACCAAGTGAGTGACCCCCTGCTCTTACCCAACTCCTGTCCAAAGCGCCATTCACCCAGATCTCCCCAGTCTTGTGCATGCTTGAAGTAGACACTCCCAGGCAGGGAGGAGCTCCCTGAATCTGGGTACAGGCCACTCTTCCTTCCCTTTCCACAGACTGATCCCAACGAGGTGAGTGACTCCCTACTCTTACCCAACTTCTGTCCAAAGCGCCATTCACCCAGACCTCCCAAGGCTTGTGGCAGCTTGAAGTAGACATGCCCAGGCAGGGAGGAGCTCCCTGAATCTAGATACAATCCACTCTTTCTTCCTTTTCTGCCATCCCATCAGCAACTAGGTGAGTGACCCCCTGCACTTACCCAACTCTTGTCCAAAGCACCATTCACCCAGACCTCCCAAGGATTGTGCATGCTTGGAGTAGACATGCCCAGACAGGAAGGAGCTCCCTGAATCTGGGTACAGGCTACTCTTCCTTCCCTTTCAGCCGACCGATCCGCAATTAGGTGAGTGATCCAATGCTCTTACCCAGCTCCCTTCCAAAGTCCCATCCACTTTGATCTCCCCTGGCCTCCTCCTGCTTGGGGTAGACCTGCCCAGGCAGTGAGGAACTCCCAGAGCATGGAAACACCCCACTCTTACTTCTTGCCCCACCCACACACACCTGACCCCTATGGAGGCCTGACTCCTACAGAGTGATGAGACAACCAGGAGAGGCAAGACCATGGAGTGCTTTGGACATTGAATTCCTGGCCCACACACACTACTGGGTAACAAGAGGAGATAGAGAGACCCCACCTGAACTCACTGGAAAAAGATATGGGAAGATGACAGATTAAGAACTCGCTCAACAACAGAAAGACCAATATGACACCACCAGAATCTAGGGACTCCACTCCAGCAAGATCTGAAAAGCCCAATATAGTGGGAAATTACCAATCCAGAGTCAGGTAGAATTAAAAAGGGTATTTAATAGGGAAATGCCTTACTTACAGAGCAAACTAGCCAGCCAGAGTGGTAGCAGTCAGTACTCAAGCCAAAAAGTGAAACCAAAAGCAAAAATGCAGTATCGCTCTACATCACCTTGTCCACACCCTGGAAAGCATGGTGAGGCACACCTGTAGCCAGCCCCTAAGTAGGCGTGGCTACAGCTTCCCCTACAACCCAACACAGTGCATGAAGAAGAGATGGACCCCCAAAATTATCTCAGCAAGATGATAGAGACCTTTAAAGAGGAAACAAGAAAATCCCTTAAAGAAATAGAAGAAAAAGCAAACAAAAAATCACACGAAATGGAGGAAAAGACAAAGCAAAAAATTCAAGAAATAAACAAATCTCTTAAAGACTCTAAAGAAACCCAAGAAAAAAACAACCAAACAAGTGAAGGAAGTTCTTGAAACAGTTCAAAACATGAAAGCTTAATTCGACAAAATAAAGAAAACACAGAATGAGGTGATGCTGGAAATGGAAAGACTGGATAAATGATCAGGAACTAAAGACATGAGTATAACTAATAGAAACCAAGAGACAGAAGATAGAATCTCAGCTACTGAAGACTCGCTAGAGGATATACATTCATCAACCAAAGAAAACCTCAAGTCCAACAAATCCCTAAACACAAAATATCCAGGAAATATGGGACACCGTGAAAAGACCAAACCTAAGAATAATAGATAAAGAAGAAGGTGAAGAAACACTGCTCAAAGGTACAGAACACCTATTAAACAAAATCATAGAAGAAAACTTCCCCAACCTACAGAAGGATATGCCTATGAAAGTACAAGAAGCTTACAGGACACCAAACAGACTGGACCACAAAAAGAAGTCCCCCTGACACATAATAATGAAAACACAAAATCTACAGAATAAAGAGAAAATATTAAGAGCAGCAAAGGAAAAAGGCCAGATGACATATAAAGGCAAACCAATCAGAATCACACCCGACTTCTCAATGGAAACTCTGAAAGCCAGAAGGTCTTGGATAGATATCCTACAAGCACTAAGGGAGCATAAATGTCAGCCCAGACAATTGTATCCAGCAAAACTTACAATCACTATAGATGGAGAAAACAAGATATTCCATGACAAAAACAGATTTAAAAAATACATATCCACAAATCCAGCACTACAGAATGTTCTGGAAGGAAAACTCTAACCCAACGAGCATAACTACACTCACAAAAACACAGGCAATAAATAATCTAATTTTACCAAATACAAAAAGAGGTAGGAGAGCAAAATCCACACACAATGACACCACCAAAAATAAATCCAAAACAAACAAGAACCAATGAACAATGGACATTAATATCCCTAAATGTCAGTGGTCATAACTTACCCATAAAAAAGATATAGGCTAACAGAATGGATACAAAGACAGAATCCATCCTTCTTCTGTTTACAAGAAACACACCTCAACTTCAAAGACAGGCGATACCTTAGAGTAAAGGATGGGAAAAGATTTTCCAATCAAATGGGCTCAAGAAACAAGATGGTGTAGCAATCCTAATATCTAACAAATTAGACTTTAAACTAAAATCAATCAAAAGAGATGAAGAAGGGCATTTCATACACTTCTCAAGAAAAGTCCATCAAGATGAAGTCTCAATCCTGAACATCTATGCCCCAAATATGAAGGCACCCACATTTGTGAAAGAAACATTACTAAATCTCAAACCACACATAAAACCACACACACTTATAGTAGGAGACTTCAACACCCCCCCTTACCCCACTAGACAGGACCACCAGACAGAAACTTAACAAACAAAGGATCTTAAAGAAGTTATGACCCAACTGGGGTTAACTGATATCTATAGATCATTCCATCCAAACTCAAAAGAATATACCTTCTTCTCAGTGCCACATGGCCCCCTCTCTAAAATTGACCACATAGTAGGCAACAAAGTAAACCTCCATACTTACAAAAGAATTGAAATAACCCCCTGTATCTTATCAGATCACCATACATTAAAGCTAGAATTCAGCAACAATACTAATGGCAGAAAACCTGCATACTGTTGGAAAATGAATAACACCCAATTGCACCATTCCTGGGTGGAGGAAGAAATAAAAAACAAATTAAAAACTTCCTAGAATCTAATGAGAATGTAGACACAACATACCCAAACTTATGGGACACTCTGAAAGCAGTGGTAAGTGAGAAGTTCATATCACTAAGTGCCCAAATGAAGAAACTGGAGAAAAGTCACATTAGAGAATTGACAGAACAACTGAAAGCATTAGAGCAAAAAGAAGCAAACTCACCAAGGAGGAGTAGACACCAGGAAATAATCAGTAGAAACTAGGAAAACATTACATAGAATCAATGAAACAAAGAGTTGGTTCTTTGAGAAGATCAACAAGATAGACAACCCTCTAACCAAACTAAACAAAAGGAAGAGAGAGAGCATGCTAATTAACAAAATCAGAAATGAAAAGGGGGATATAACAACGGACACTGAGGACATCCAGAGAATCTTCAGGTCATACTTTGAAAAGCTGTACTCCACAAAATTCAAAAATCTAATGGAAATGGACAGTTTCTGGATACATATCACTTACCTAAATTAAACCAAGATCAGATAAACAGTTTAAATTGATCCATAACCCCTAATGAAATAGAATCAGTCATCAAAAGTCTCCCAATGAAAAAAAATCTAGGGCCAGATGGCTTCACTGCAGAATTCTACCAGAAATTGAAACAAGAGCTAATCCTAGTACTCCTCAAAATGTTCCACACAATAGAAGCAGATGGGATATTGCCAAACTTTTTCTAATAGGCTACATTCACTTTGATACCCAGCCACACAAAGATATGAATAAGAAAGAGAACTACAGACCGATATCCCTCATGAACATCGATGCTAAAATACTCAATAAAATATTGGCCAACCGAATCGAAGAATGTATCAGAAAAATCATCCACCACGATCAAGTAGGCTTCATACGAGGGATGCAAGGATGATTCAACATATGAAAATCCATCAATGTAATCTACCATATAAAAAACTGAAATAGAAAAACCACATGATCATCTCACTAGATGCTGAAAAAGCCTTTGACAAAATCCAACATCTCTTCATGATAAAGATCTTGGAGAGAACAGGAATAACAGGAACATATCTAAACATGATAAATGCAATGTATATCAAACCAATAGCCAACGTCAAACTAAATGGAGAGAAACTCAAAGCGTTTCCTCTAAACTCAGGAACAAGACAAGGCTGTCCACTCTCTCCATATCTCTTCAATATTGTAGTTAAAGTTCTGTCTATAGTAATAAGACAAGAAAAGGGGATCAAAGGGATACAAATTTGAAAGTATGAAGTCAAACTTTCACTATTTGCAGACGACATGAAAGTCTACATTAGTGACCCAAAAAAACTCCACCACCAGGGAACTCCTATGGCTGATAAACACCTTCAGCAAGGTAGCAGGATACAAAATTAACTCAAAAAAATCAGTAGCCCTACTATATACAGATGATAAATCCAATGAGAAACAAATCAGGGAAACATCACCTTTCACAAATCCAAAAGCAACATAAAATATCTTGGGGTAACACTAACTAAAAAAGTGAAAGACTTGTACAATAAGAACTTTGAGACTTTAAAGAATGAAATTAAAGAAGATACCAGAAAATGGAAAGATCTCCCATGCTCTTGGATAGGTAGAATCAACATAGTAAAAATGGCAATCCTGCCAAAAGCAATCTACAGATTCAACGCAATCCCCATCAAAATCCCAACACAGTTTTTCACAGACATTGAAAGAACAATACTCAACTTTATATGGAAAAATAAAAAACCCAGGATAGCCAAAACAACTCTTTACAATAAAGGATCTTCTGGAGGCATCACTATCCCCAACTTCAAGCTCTACTATAAAGCCATAGTTCTGAAAACAGCTTGGTATTGGCACAAAAATAGACCGACCAATGGAATCTAATAGAAAACCCTGATATTGACCCACGCCCCTCGAATACCTTATTTTTGACAAAGGTGCTAAATTTTTAAAATGGAAAAAAGATAGCATCTTCAACAAATGGTGCTGGTACAATTGGATTCGGACATGCAGAAAATTGCAGATAGATTCATACCTGTCACCCTGCACAAAACTTAAGTGCAAATGGATCAAAGATTTCACCATAAATCCAGCCACACTGAGTCTTCTAGAATAGAAAGTGGGAATTACCCTTGAAGAAATTGGCACAGGATACCGCTTCCTGAACATTATGCCAGTAGCACAGACATTGAGGTCTGCAATTAATAAATGGGACCTCCTGAAACTGAGAAGCTTCTGCAAGTCAAAGGAAACTGTCAGTAGGACAAAACAACCACCCACAGAATGGGAAAAGATCTTCACTGATCCCACATCTGACAGAGTACTGATTTCCAAAATATATAAGGAGCTCAAGAAGCTAGCCACCAAAACACCAAACAATGAAATTAAAAAGTGGGGTGCAGAACTAAATAGAGAATTCTCAACAGAGGAATCTGAAATGGCTGAAAGACACTTAAGAAAGTGCTCAAAATCCTTGGCCATCAGAGAAATGCAACTCAAAACAACTCTGAGATACCACCTCACACCTGTCAGAATGGCTAAAATCAAAAATACCAATGACAATCTATGCTGGAGAGGATGTGGAGAAAAAGGAACAATCCTCCATTGCTGGTGGGATTCTGAACTTGTAAGACCACTCTGGAAATCAGTATGGTGGTTGCTCAGAAAAATGGGAATCAGTCTGCCTCAAGATCCAGCCATTCCTCTCTTGGGTATATACCCAAGTAGTGCATTTTCATACAACAAGAACATATGTTCAACCATGTTCAAAGCAGCATTGTTTGTAATAGCAAGAACCTGGAAGCAACATAGATGCCCCTCAACTGAAGAATGCATTGAGAAAATGTGGTACATTTATACAATGGAGCACTACTCAGCAGAAAAAAGCAATGGAATCTTGAATTCGCAGGCAAATGGATGGAACTAGAAGAAACCATCCTGAGTGAGGTAACCCTGTCACAAAAAGACAAACATGGTATGTACTCAATTATATATGAATTTTAGACATAGAGCAAAGGATTTCCAGCCTATATTCCTCTTCACCAAAGAAACTAGCAAACATGAATGACTCTAAGGTATAAATGGTCCCCAGGAATGGAAGTGGCATGAACTCCTGAACTATTTGTGAGCATGAGGGTAGGGGGGAGGGAGCTGCTACAATAAGAGCAAGAGAAGAGAAGTACAGGGAGGAAATGGAGGGGCAGAAATATTGAGTTGGGGGAAGAATAGAGGAGAGGGAGAAGGATGAGAGATACCATATCAGAGGGAGCCACTATAGGTCCGAGAAGAGATGTGGAACCAGGGAGATCTCCAGAGACCTACAAGGATGACACAATCTGAAAATCCAGGCAATGGTGGAGAGGATAACCTAAAATCCCTTCCCCTAAAATGAGATTGATCACTTCTCTTTATGCCATCCTAGAGCCCTCATCCAGTGGCTGATGGAAGCAGTGACAGACATCCACTGAAATCAGGAATTTAGTTGAAGAGAGGGAGGAATGAAGAGTGAAGCGGTCTGTACCAGGTTGGAGAAACCCACAGGAACAATTGGCCTGAACAAGGGAGAGCACATCAACCCCAGATGCTGTAGGGGAGGCCAGTACAAGACTGATCCAGACCCCTGAACATGGATGTCAATAAGGAGGCCTCTGCACTCCAGGGAGTCTCTGTTAGTGGATTACCAACCTACAATTTACACCACCAGAGAAGCTAGGAAACAAGGAGGACTCTAAGAAAGACATGCATGGTCCCCTGGACAAGGGAAAAGGGACAAGATCTCCTGAGCAAATTGGAAACATGGGAGAGGGGAAATGGAGCTAGGAGGATGAGAAGGGGAGAAGAGGAGGGGTAGGGAAGACATGAGGAAGTAGTAAGTTTGAGTCAGTGGAAGAATAGAGGAGAGCAAGTTAAGCAATACCATAATAGAGGGAGCCATTATAGGTTTAAAGAGAAATCAGGAATTAGAGAATTGTTGGGAGATCTACAAGGATGACAACTAACCATCTAAGCAGCAGAAGAGAGACTTCTTTAAATGCCCTTCCCTGATAATGAGATTGAAGTCTGATTTATATGTCATCCTAGAGTCTTCATCTAGCAGCTGGTAGAAGCAGAAGCAGACACCTACAGCTAATCACTGAGTTTAACTGGAATCCAGTTGTCGAAAAGGAGGAGTTATGAGCAAAGGGGTTAAGACCAGGCAGTGAAACCCACAGAAACAGCTGCCCTGGAAGGGGAAACTCTTGGTCCCAAGATTGATAGCTGGGAAAGCAGCATGGAACTGATCCTGACCCCATGAATTTGGGTGTCAGTAAAGAGGCCTAGGAAATGAATGGGGCATCCTGTAGTAGATCAGTACTTATCCCTAGCATAGCAATGGATATTGGGAGCCCATTTCACATATACGGGTACTCCCTGAGCCTAGACAAAAGGGGGAGGATCTAGGCCCTATCCTAAAGGATATGACAGACTCTGAAGAGTCCCCTATGGAAGGTGTCACCTTCCCTGGGCAACAGAAAGGTTACAAGATAGGTAAGGATTTAGTGGGGCACAGGAGAGGAGGGGAGTGAAATGGAACTGTCATTGACATGTAAAAAATCGTGTTTGTAATTTAAATAAAAAATTGAAAAAAAATAAAAATATTAAGTCTTAATATGTTAAAAATATAAATAAAGTAAAGGGAAGATTGTGGCACAATATAAATTGAAATCCCTTACATTCTTCATTATATCAGCTATGTTACTTTATTTTGATGAATTCTCTATACTCACTCTTAAATAACCTTGGGATGATGATAGATTTTTTTTAATTGGAATAACCAGTCAACTGAAATCTAGTTTTACCTGTGCTTCATATACACTTTGGCTGGCAGTATTTTCTGTCCATGGAACATCATTTACAAGCATAAAGGTAAAATACATTTCTTGAATGTTATTTTAACACATAAGTTCTATATGGTATGAATCAAATCTGCCTTTTAAAAAACACATAATTCTTCAAAGTCCAAGAACACTAGTATTTAAAAAGAGAGAGAAAATATATTTTCTACCAATGGATGAGTGGAAATCAAAGTGAAATTTTGTAACTAAAATGGATATATTTTTTAAGAACACAGAATGATAAACAATAACCTTACTAAAAACTCAGAGTGGTGATGAAATATCATGATCTGGAGAAAGGATATATAGAATCTCACTCTTAAAAGATTGTACCAAGGATGGCTTGCTGACATGTAAAAATGTTTAGGAGTCCTGATTTGCCCAGATGTTCTTAGCCCACTGGAAGAATGCAATGGATAAGATGGTGAAACTCTGTCTCCTCGCATTCCTCTTTGCTTCCTAGCAGAATGAGCTAGCTGTGTGCTGTTGAGCACTATCAGGAAGTGTGGCCTTCATCAAAAGTCTAAAGTGAAGAAGAAACTTGATCTCACACTCAAAGCACCTGGAATTTGAGACAAAATAATTCTTGTCTATTTTCTTTTTTGAAATATGTCAGTTGCCTCTTTCATTTCATTATAGAGACAATAAATTGGCATTTTTGAAAAGATACACCAAACACTGAAAAACATTCAATAAGAGTAATGAGGCAGGATGTATACATAGCAGATAAGAGTCCAGTAAGAGCAGGTTGTCAGGGGCATGTCTTTAATCCCAGCACTTGGAAGGCAGAGGCAGGGGATCTCTGTAATTTCAAGGCCAGCCTAGTCTACAGAGTGTATTCCCAGACAGCCTCTCTCAGAAAACCCCAAAACAACAAACAAACAAAAAAGAGTTCAGTAAGAATACAATAAATTTCATAATTGAGTTAAATAATGATAGATACTAAGAGTAGTGATACTACAATGTCAATCACAGGTTTTGTCTCTGATTAGAAGAATCTATAAATTATGGAGGCATTAGGAATATTTTACCTTTCTTGCCATGTGTACAGTTCATTTAAGTTTTTGTTCTTTCCCCAATGGGGAAAGATAATGTAGGAGTAATATGATTTTAAAAAATCAATTTTGAAACTATGGAAAAAATTGCAAGTTCAGAGAAACACTGTGAGTAGTGTTCTTGGGTTGGATACATGGGGTGCTATGCAAACACTAGGGCTGGCAGAGTAATGGTCCATGGAGAGAAGAAGGGAATACAATTCAACCCTCAGTAGTTCTTCAAACTTCTAGAGTATGACACCAGGCAGTTTATTTTAGGCATATTTAAGCACAGTATGATTTGTAAATATGTCTCCTGGTGTAACAAAATCTTGTTTGCACAATGAGGCATAATTATATTGTAACTCTTTTCAAAGTACATGTCACTTCTTCTATGAAGATGAGTTCTAAGGATAGGCTTCAGGTGTCATCCTAAGTACTGAAGGTATTAACTGCCTCTATACATGGGAGTTTGGGAGACCCCTTGCCATACAGATAGAACTGAGGTCACCTTTCCTGCTAGTGTGAGTCTGGGGGAAACAGATATGGTCTGGCCCTAAGACAACTTAGAGGTCACCAAAGATATTAACCAACTGCATTCCCCAGGCTTTGGGCCAGAAAACAGGTTTTATATCTCTTATTTTTAAAGAGACAACCTTGCTTTTTTAAAAAATTCCTTGTTTTCCTCATGCTTATCTGTGAGTACAAGGACTTTGTTTAACATTCCTTGCTTCCCTGTGAGTACAAGGAACTTTGTGCTCTCAACAAGTAGAGAAATATTCGGCAAGGAAGAGAATAGGGGTTGTTCCAGATGCCTACAAACCAGAGCTATTTACAGTCATTAAACAATTTCCTGATTATTTCACAGTTGATCTTGAACATAATATGTAAGTTCTAGTTGTATGAATGTGGAGCACATGAAAAACATGGGATACAAATTAAAATGACAAAATAATCACAGAAAGAGTGCAGTATTTCACATTTTTTCTATTTTTATATTATTTAGTATTTGTAAACTTGATGGGACTGTCCTTCTGAGTATGTTTATCTTACTGGTTGCTGAAAAAAGCACTGTTTGGACAATGAGGAAGCAGGATAGGTGGGACAATGAGTTGAGGAGGATTCTGGGAAATGTAGTAAGAAGTCTTGTGATCCAGACAGGAAGAGGACGCAAGCAGAAGGCGTCCTAAATAAGATAAGTCTCATAAAATATATAGATTAATGATAATTAAGACTGAGCTAGCATATAAGAAATCATAGTCAATTGGCCAACAGCATTGTAAACTAATATAAGACTCTATGTTATTCTGGGCGTCCACGTGGCAGCGGGTCTTGGGTGGATGGAGTAAAGACTTACCGTTACACAAACTCATTGTTCTAAAGGCAAATATAAACTTTGAAGATTATTCCCTATAATTTATTCAGAATGCATTACTCAATGCAGTTACTAGTTTGTTCAATATTATTAGGACCCCATTTCATTAAATACAACATGTTTTTTATTTTCATATTCTTCTAATTGTTTCCTGATGGAAACATATCAAGCCTTTACAAAAAGAGAAATGCTGTGTTGTGTCAAATGACTTTATTAGTAAAGTTGTCAAAAATACTTTTGAAATTCTTAATCATGAAAACTCCCACATAAATTAAAAAAATTCAGCCGGAGGCTTTTACATTTTACTCATACATGAAATATTTTATAGCAGAACATTAAGATGATAAGTAAAAGAAAATGAAGTGTTTGAACACAAGGTGTTCAGTAAATATTCTATAAAATTGAACTAGGAAAGTATTGGTTATGATTTTGTCTGCACCATTTCCTCTGAAATTAAATAAAATGTCCCTTTCATTTTACTTCCATTACTGGCAAAAATACTAAAGTGCTTGTGGTGAAAATATTGACCTAATACAGGACATTTGTTGTATACCTTTCATTTGTGATTTTTAAATCTTCATAAGAATATTTGTATTTCAGCAATCACCTTTTGACTTTTAAAGCATTGTTTACTCAAGTTATGTAAGAAAATGTCTATTGTCAAATTTTGATAATCCTTTGGAGGCTGTCATGAGATACCCTTGTTATCTTGCTCCTGTATTCTCTCCCACTTTATACATATTTAGTTAATTCCCATTCAACTAACTGCCACCTTTGGTTTTGACTTTATTACCTTTGTTCACAATGGATAAGCAACAAATGACCCTTCTTTCATTTTAATTACAAATGAGACAGTGATCTTAAATACTCCTTGATTATCACAGGTTATTATGAGCATCTGTACTTACACATTTATGCAGAGATAGGTTGAGGCCAGTTGGAATTTGTAGAGCTTCAAAACAGAGTGCCTCCCTTTCAGATTTTATCTATACTCAGACCCTTGACATGTGAATTCATGACTTGAGCACCGTATTGCACAAACCTCTTACATTTTTACCCCCAGGTCATACTTCCATCTAATTTATATTCTCTATTGATTTTTGAAACTGCTGATTCCATCTCCTCACTTTGACTCCTAAGGAGACTTTTCATACTCACTTTGTTCTAAATGAGGTCTTTGCATCTCTTCTTCAAACTGATTTTATCTTGATGTACTTTCATGTATTCCATTTCTATTACTGCTCACCTCTTGTGATGATTTTATTGGTTCTGCTTGGGAGGAAACCTACAGTTTTTCCATGAAAACACCCTCATTTGAAAAAAAATCGTATTTTTTTTCAGTAGCTTAAACAAGCATCTATGTACCCAAATAGATTTTTACTTTACTGTACCTGATAGTGTTATTGTTATGTTAGAAAATATTTACTGCAAGTAGACATGCTTTCACATCTCCATGATTTTCTGTAGTCATGAAATTGACTGTTCTTGGAATGATCCTTCTATCCACTTATAATTGTTAAAATTGCTTACTTACTTGGTAAGCTGGGTATCAATTTAAAGTTCCCAGCTCAGAGTCCATGCCAGAATCCCTGTGAATAACTGTCAATATTAAGGATCACCTGACTACATTAGTGTAACATCATCCACAAGAATAAACATATAAGGAAGATTAAAAGTGGACATGGGGTAAGAATCATACTTGATGCAAAACTAAGCATTTATTTACTTGTCATCAACAAGCTCATGAGGAAAGATTGTATTACTTTAATTTTAAAATGAAGATATTGAAATGTATGGAGACTAAATAATTTGTTAGTATCAACAACAACTGACAGTCAAAGGTTAATACCTATGTCTTTGATATTCCTGACTTGACCTGCTGTTCTTATGTACATCAGTGATCATTGGAGTGTGTTGAGTGTTGTTTCCAAAAAGCCCCATACCAGACTTTCACAGTATTTAAATACCTCTGAAATATCTCTAAGAATGATTTACTAGTTAAGATTAGAAAATGAGTCAGGAGAAACCCCCCAAACTAATTAATCTCCTATTCAGTATTTTAATAAAAATTTTAACCATTAAAGAAAGTGAAAAAAAACTTTTCTAATGAATGTGATATAACTTTGATCAATAGAATGCAGTCAGAGACAATACATATTCCAAGGCAAGAAGGAATAGACACATGTCTTGCTTAATGAAACCTCAAGTTCCAATGACTTAAATTGTTAAACTGATTACTTGGCTTCCAATGTAATGTCCTAGTCTGCTTTGTTTGATGTGGTAAAATACCAATCAAATGCATTTTAGGGTGGAAGTATTGACTTAGCTCACACTTTCTAGTGCATAATGGAGGGAAACCAAGACAGGAACTTGGAGGCAATAACTGAAGCAGAGAGCATGGAGGAATGCTGCTTATTTGGCTTGCTCTCCCAGGTTTACTCAAAATCATCTAGGACCACCTGCACAGGGATGGCACAACCCACAACAACCTAGGACTTCCCAGATCTGTTCACAATTAAGATAATGCCCTCAAGATATGCCAACAGTCTGCTGGAGGCTGTTCCTACATTGAGGTTCCCTCTTATCAAGTATAACAAGCTGACAAGAATCAGCCCACACAATTAAGAAATCATGTTGGTTCTAAGCAATTTTGCATTAGTTACTTCATATCCAATTTACAGTCCTCTTCATGTTTTTTGAAAGTGTTTTGTGCAGCACTTGAGATGGCTATAAGAGACCCTGTAACCACATAGTGAGTGAACCACCAATAATGACTATCATATGCAACTTCTCTCAGCAATTATGGTATATGTTAAATTATTTAACTACTTGTCACTAGAAATAATAGAAAGATGTAATAGACTCATTCATGTATAATTATTTGAAAAATCCCAACATTGATCTGATAAACAAAGAAGAATAAGAATAAAATTAGCCACTGTGTTTTCATTGATTTTAATAAAATATTTATGAGGAGTGGAATTTCATTATCTCATCATTTCAAATACATTTTCAATGTTCAAGTGCAATCATACAAAATATAATCAGTTACATACAAAATCCTCCTGTAAGACTTTTTTTTACAGTTCAGGAAAATATGAGTTGAGTTTTGATTTCCAAGTACAGTAAGGAACATTTAGGGTGCCCTAGGACAATATCCAAATGTATACATGTAGCCCTCAGCTTCTAATGTTTGAACTGTGGCAACACAAAATCAAATTATTAACATTTCATGAGGTACACATAGTGCTAAACACTTTGCTTTAAAACTATATTTTAGGTTTAGTGTAAGTCTTATATATTCCCCCAATCACTAAGTTGGCTCTTTTTTTTTTCCAATAGAAGGAAAAGGAGAATTGGAGGTTAATTGAAGAAATGAAACAGAAGTAATTCAATTTGTAGAGTTTATTGTTTCTCTTTTTATAGTGGGTAAGGGTAATGAATCTTGTTATAACTAGTTTTGCTTAGATCTCATCAAATCTCATTTTACAAAGTGCTACCTGTACATGTTGTGTTTGTATTGTTTTAAAACAATAAAATGTGTACTCTGAGGTCCCACAATACTTTAAATGAATATAAAGCATAAAAAGATCATTTCAGTTCTCACTATAGAGTGGAAAATGTTAGCATTGAAACTGTGCTTTGCTGATGTGTCTTTGGAGAGATACATTTTGCTGTCCTGAAAGAATTTGTTCCACTTGGTGAGCAGCCCACCTTATAGAGAGAGCAGTGCCAGCATTTCCATAAAGGATAATCTTCTGGGCATTATATTATAAAAACTCCAAAAGGGCTCAGAGCCCAAACTATATGCTATGCATGATAGCGATATTTGCAATTCTCTCACAGTATAGAAAATCTTTTGTGATTTTCTTCCTTAGAAATAGAGCAAAATATAAATAGCTCAATGACATGCTACACATTATTCTAAAAGAGCTTTCTTGTTTCTGTCTTCAGAATGCAGACAACACAAAAACAATGAGGAAACTCACAAAAATGGTTTAAAATATAAAACATGCTAGAGGCATATTGACGCCAAAAGTCAGCTATGATGCCTTTTGTTGGTGATGCATTTTGCATGAATAGAAATTTTCTTTCAAAATAAGAAGCTAAAACATTTTCCATTAGGTTATGAAGTTTTGGTTCTTCAACAATTCTTACTTTTTTGGGAAATTGCTGTGCAGTCTTGTTTTTAATTTCTGGGAATGGTTTATATGGAATCAAAGACTGCTGCAGGTATAGGCAACGTTTTTTCTTTTTTTAATTTAAATTATCAACAAGCTTGTTCTACAAGTCAATCCCAGTTTCTGCTCCCTCTCCTCCTCCCCTGCTCCCCACAGAGCCCTTATCCAATCCCCTTTCTGCTCCCCAAGGAAGGTGAGGCCTTCCATGTGGGTATCTTTAACATCTGTTACATTATTTGGAGCAGAGCCCAGACCTTCCCCAGTGTGTCTAGGCTAAGAGAGTATCCCTCTATGTGGATTTGGCTCCAAAAGTCCATTCGTGTACTAGAGATAAATACTGATAGAGTACAAGAGGCCCCGAAGATTGCCCAGACTTCCAAACTGACATCCTCTTTCAGGGAGTCTGGAAGAGTCCTATGCTGGATTCCCAGCTGTCAGTCTATGGTTCATGATCAACCCCTTGTTCAGGTCAGATGTTTCTGTGGGTTTCTCCAGCCTGGTCTTGACCCCTTTGCTCATTACTCCTCCCTCTCTGCAACTGCATTCCAGGAGTTTGGCTCAGTGTTTAGTTGTGGGTGTCTGCTTTTAGTCTGTCTCCAAACTCTGCAAGTGATCAGAGGAATTGTCAGAGAATGATGCTCCTTGGAGATCATGCTTCTCTTTATTATTGTGAAGTATTTGCTCTCCATTAATCTATTATTGATTATTTGTTTCAATATAAATAGTTTTATAATTGCTAATTGGAATTAATTTTAATTTTTCCAGCATAATCAAACTTTGAAATTCTTTAAATATCTATGCATGTGTTTACTATTGGGTACATGCATGTATGTATGTATGTGTGTATGAATGGATAGATGGATGGATGGATGGATGGATGGATGGATGTGATTATTCATATGCTATGGATATAGATGTCAGAGGAAATTGTTGTTTTTCTCCCTCCTTTATGTGGCTTCCAAGACTTAGTTATAAAAGTTTTTATCTCATCTGCCACGTCATTGCTTAAATGTTTTTTGATGACACTGTTCTATCTGTATATTAGAGCAGAAATGGGCATGGATTTGATCCTAGTTTTGGTAATTTTATATGCACAGTAAATTTGATTTTAAGGAAGGTGGGTAAAAATGGACTACATTATTGAAGTAACATTGGCTCAAAGGCAAATACTATGTTACCTCTCTCTTATACACAGATCCTAGTTCCTAACAGTTAAATGTGTATTCAGGTTGTGGTAGTATGAATAAGTTTCAGGAAATTATAACGGGGACCATGTAGCTGGAAAACAAACACAAGGGAAAAATGCTTTAGTAGAAGAAGCAAGAAGAGGAACAATAGAAAATTTAAGTTGGAAATTCTTGGGCCAAAAGGAACATCAAAGCAATGATAAAGGAGTGAGGCAGAGGAGGGGATAGCCTGAAGGGAAGTGGTGGTGGTATCTTGTCAGAAACCTATTTCATTGCAAGCAAAGTTCTATACAGGCTGATGGTGCAAAAAGACATCAAAGGCCTTCTGTAGCTTGTATGTTTCCAAAAGCAAGATCTTCAATGTTCTTTTTTTCTTTCTGTTTCCGTTTGATGATTTTTATTTAAATTAGAAACAATGTATTTTATTTTATTTTATTTTACATATCAATACCAGTTCCTTCTCCCTCCCAAACTCCCATGCCTCCCACCACCCTCTCCCCCTCCTGTCTCACTCCCTATCCACTCCCCAGGGAGAGTGAGGAATTCCAAGGGGGATCATCAAAGTCTTCCACATCATTGGGGCAGGGCCTAACCTGTAACAAAAACATTAATATTACTTAATATAAAGATAATAGATTAACATTTTCATTTGTGGAATGAAACATGCCAGCCTCTATTGATAGAGGAAGGATTATTAAAGTTATTTCTTCTTTGTTCTTGACTTTTAACCATTCAATCAATGTATTTAATGTTATTAAGTAGCTCTATTATACATCAGTAGCCAGTTTTTTTTTAAAAAAATCCTTTTTATTTTCTCATAAAGCAAATGATACTGACTAAGTTATTGAGGACAAGGCTTATTTTTTCCTCTCAAAATAGTTTTGGGAATAGGAATAGAATAGATTTTATAAAGTAATTTATCTGAGATATTTAGTTCAATGTACAGTTAAAATATCTGAATTATATTTGATATCAGTAAATATTTTAATGACAAATTTAGAACTTTAAATAACAGTCAAGTAATTAATATGAATTCTGCTTCAGAGATAATAAAATCATAGAAATATTAATTTAATAGACTTACTATAATATATACTCCTTCATAGGATTAAAGTTTATTTGGCTGTCAAATTATCTTACTAAAAATTGACAAGAAAGTTTGCTCTTACACATTGATCAGATTAGTAGTAAATTTGATCACTCATATTTTACTGAGATAAAAGAAATTCAGTAGACATTTTATTGTCCACTGTTTAAATGCTTTTATAAAGCATGCCATTTTTTCAGACTATAAGTCAGTTCCATGCTGGTTTCCCAGTGATCAGTCTGGGAACCCAGAGCTCCCTCATGTTCAGGTCAGCTGTTTCTGTGTGTTTTACCAACATGGTCTTGACCACATTGCTCATCATTCCTCCTTCTCTGCAACTGGATTCTAGTTAATTCCAGTGTTTAGCTGCAGGTAGCTCCTTCTACTTTTATTAGCAGCTAGATCAAGGCTGAAGGATGGCATATAAATTAGTTATCAATCTCATTATCAGGGGAGGGCTTTTAAGGTAGCCTCTCCACTGTTTCTTAGATGGTTAGTTGGTGTCATCCTTGTAGATCTCTGGACATTTCTTTAGCACCTGATTTCTCTTTAAACCTATAAAGGCTCCCTTTCTTATAGTATCTCTTATCTTGATCTCCTCTATTCATCCCCCTACACAACCTTCCTACTCCCTTGTCCTCCTCACCTCTCTTCTTCTCCTCTTCTCATTCTCCTAGCTCCCTCTCCCCTCCCCCATGCTCCCAATTTGCTCAGGAGATCTTGTCCCTTTCCCCTTCTCCAGGAGGCCATGTCCTCCTTGTTTCCTAGTTTCTCTGGCATTATGGATTTTAGGTTGTTAATCCAACAATACTCAACTTTCTATGGAGAAACAAAAGACCGAGGATAGTTAAAACAACCCTGTAAAATATAAGAACTTCCGGAGGCATCACCATCCCTGACTTCAAGCTCTATCATTGAACTATAGTCTGGAAAACAGCTTGGTATTGGCACAGAAATAGACAGGTAGACCAATGGAATTGAATGGACAACCCTGATATTAACCCACACACCTATGAACACCTGAGTTTTGACAAAGAAGCTAAAGATATACAATGGAATACAGAAAGCATCTTCAACAAATGATGTTTATATAACTGGATGCTGGCCTCTAGAATACTGCAGGTAGATCTACATTTATTACCATGCCAAAACTTAAGTCCAAATGGATGAAAGACCTTAACATAAATCCAGTCACAGTGAACCTCTCAGAAGAGAAATTGGGAAGTGCTCTTGAACAAATTGGTACAGGAGACAACTTCCTGAGTAATTGCACCTATATCGCAGACACTGAGATCGACAATTAATAAATGTGACCCCTGAAACTGAGAAGCTACTCTAAGGCAAAGGACACAGTCAGCAAGACAAAATGGCAGCCCACAGAATGGGAAAAGATATTCACCAACCCCATATCCAACACAGGGCTGATATCCAAAATTTACAAAGAATTCAAGAAGCTAATTTCCAAAAGACCAAATAATCCAATTAAAAAGTGTGGTACAGAACTAAATATAGAATTCTCAATAGAGGAATCTAAAATTGCTGAAAGACACATAAGAAAGTGCTCAACATCCTTACCCTTCAGGGAAATGCAAATCAAAACTACGGTGAAATATCAACTTACTCCCTGCAAAATGGCTAAAATAAAAAACACCAATGATAACTTATGCTGGAAAGAATGTGGAGAAAGGAGAGCACTCCTCCATTGCTGTGGGAGTGCCAACTTGTACAGCCACTTTCAAAATCAGTATGGTGATTTCTCTGGAAAATGGGAATCAGTCTACCACAGGATCCAGCAATCCCACTCTTTAGGATATACCCAAAAGAAGCACATTCATACAACATGGACATAGGTTCAATGATGTTCATAGTAGCATTATTTGTAACAGCCAGAACCTGGATCAACCTAGATGCCCCTCAACTGAAGAATGGGTAGAGAAAATGTGGTACATTTACACAATGGAGTACTACTTAGGGGAAAAATGGAATCTTGAAATTTGCAGGCAAATGAATGGAATAATTCTGAGCAAGGTAACCCAGTCACAAAAAGACAAACATGGTATGTACTCACTCATATATGGATTTTACACATAAAGTATGACATTTTACAGAAATTGAAAGTATATAAATAATTGTAAACATGATAGCAGCTGTTAAAGAGTAATACTGAGCTTTTTAAGAAGCACAAATTGATTATTAACTTATTTTGTTGAATTACACAAAATGTCATAATGTCAAGCCAATTTTTATTTCTTTGCTTTGGGTTCATTGTGTCAATTGTTAATGGCACATTCCTGTAGAGCAGGAATGGGCTCAAATCCTTGCCATCCACATCCTCTAGACACTTCACCTTGTGGAGGCTCTTTATGACCATTCTGTATTTTGTGTGAACATACTGTTTTGGCAGCCTAGGTGTGGTGCTGTGCAGTCAATTTGTCCTTATACAACACAATGCTACCCTAAGTTTATCATTTCTACTTGGCAGAAAATTGGTTGCATGAAAGCTACTTTCTCAATTATCCTAATCAGAGATCATATTTGATATCAATTATATTATGAAATATTTTTGTTATTCAATTTCCTGCACATGGTAATTTCAATAATGAAGGATTTTTATCACAATGTTAATTTACATACAGGATGATGTATTCCATACATCCAAGTTGGTTTAACATACTTAAAGGTGTTTTTATGCCAGGCAAATCTTTTGTAAATAGAGTTTGTGAGTTTGAAATTGACTACATGTTTTCATTTTTCTATCTCAACTTCAGGCTTACCAGGATGCTGAAGCAAGTAGCATCCCTGATTCAGCTGTGCAGTTCTGTCTGCCTGCTGATTCTCAATGTGTGTGTTACCCATTCCTCTCTCTCTTCTGTTTTTCTTCCTTTCTCTTCTTCCTTTCCTCTGAGGACAATGACTAAGTATTTTCAATCACAGTCCAGTGGGCTCTTCTCTCCTGAAAAGAAATCATGAAAATTCTGAATAAGTACAATCCATTGACTCATTATAGTAAGAAGTAATGTATCAATGCATAAGTATGTATCACACTTACAATACTACTAATATAAAAGAACCTAGAGCAAAATTAAAGCTTATGCTATTTCATAAGAAATGTTTGTCACATATTTTCCCATCATTTTGATAGCTACATAAGTTTTATGAGGGAAGAAATCTTATTATGCTCTTTATATTAAAAGAAGAGCAAGTGGTTATTTGACCAACTTAAAATCTTCTATCTAATATACAGTGAAATGTGACCTAAATACAGTTCCTTAGAGGATAATTATTTTTGGCTTGGAACTTTACACTTTCCTTTGTTTTCTATGGATACTAATAACATTTTTTTTTCTTTTCTCTTCATTTAAGTGTTCATGTTTTGTTTTTCCTCACACTGTATTGGCAATTAAGTTTTCATAAGAAATTCCACAATTCAAGATAACAATATTCCTTCCTCAGTTTCTCATATGATGTTAAGACAGAGTCCCTCCTTTATCCATGGTGATCTGGGAAGTAGAAGAAGTTTTTTTTTTAATTAGTTTTTTTGCTGCTGTTTGTACCATGAGTGTCAGAAAGCAAAACTGACATTTAGGAGAACAGAGTAAAGGACCACTAGAAAGTTCAGACCTGATTGTTCATCTGGTCCAAATGTATCCAAGTTTTCATGCATAACCCTTAACTTGCATTTATGCAACTTAACCAATTGTGAAATACTAATTGTCTATTAGTAAATTGTAAAAAATTTCTATTTTAGCTGAAGCTCTTTGCAAATTTATTATTTGTTTTCATAAAGAACATTTACTAGTTTGCCATGGAAAGGATAAACTATTAATCTCTACAGGACCACAGTAGTTTACCTTATGACTTATGTGTATAATTTCAAAGAATGGTGGTGAATTTGCATACTTATTATCATTTCTCATTTTTTCCTCCTCTATCCTTCTGGTTCCATGTCTCCTTGTGAGCAGTCCTCCTTCTATATTCATTGTGTTTATGAATGCATATGTATTCTGCACATAAAGATAGCATATGATACTTGCTTTTCTGAGTCCGACTCATTTTGCTTAACATGACTGTCTCTGGTTCATAAGCATTTTGGCAAATAACATAATTTCTGGGTATGAGTAACACTACACTATCATGATAAATGTGAGTAGAAGCATTTTGATGATATTGATTTATATTTATATTCTCCCCAATGCTTTCACTTCTCAGTATCATTTATTTGTTTTAAAATTGAAGCAATACATAACTTTCATTATGAATGCATTATCAATGCCATTGCTTGATGTTTCCACAGTTCATAGGACTTTTCTTATGGAGCTGAAAGTTCTGTCCAGAGGTGGTTTCAATGTCCAAATATTGACTGCTCCTGGAAGAAATTATTGATCATTGATGATCTATCAATGACTGATGTCATATAACTATATGTGTGGATGTTTTAACATGTAGCTGTGCTTTCCAGAATCTTGACAAAAGCTGTCAAGGATCCTGTTAGTGGTGGACAAACTTGTATACCATCATAGAGCCTTCATCCAGCAGTTGATGGAAGTAAAAGCAGAGAGCCACAGCTAAAAACTGAACTGAACTGGAATCCAGTTGCAGAGGAGGAGGAGTGATGAGCAAAGGGGTCAAGACCATGCTGGTAAAACCCACATAAGCAGCTGATCTGAACATGAGGCAGCTCATGGTCCCCAGATTGATCACTGGGAAACCAGCAAGAAACTGATCCAGACCCCATAAATATGGGTGTCATTTAGTAGGCCTTGGAAATATATGGGGCCTCTTGTAATAGATAAGTACTTATCCCTAGCATAGAAATGGACTTTGGGATCCCATTTCAAATAAATGGATATTCCCTCAGCCTAGGCACACAAAGGATATGACAGACTCAAGGTCATAGGTCAGGCTACAGAAAAGAAACTACTAGAATGTTTTCCCCCTTCATTTGCACAGAACAGCTATTTTTCTAATGTGCATAGATGTTTTTCAAACTTTTCTAATACATAAACTTAATGCCCAATTAATTTGGCATTTTCACAGAGATCACCTTTCATAATGTAAATACCCAAGTTTTTTTATTACATTGATTCTGGCAATTTACCTACTAAACATAAACTACAAATTAAAAAGTAACTTTTTATTATGGTTCTTCATAAAATATCTTCTCATTTTTAAATTTTCGAGTCACTTAAAATTACTATTGCTCACTTAAAATCAGTGTGAAAGAGGAGATTATAAAGGATATTTTTAATGTCCAATATATGTAGAAAATATATAAATGAAAAGATATGTGTAATTTCTGAATACACATATAGGTTACAGAGTATAAAGTTTGGCTTCATGACATGCTACAAAATTTTTGAAAAGAATGTTTACAACTTCATTTTGTTATGGAACAAATGATATTTCTAAGTTCTGTAAGAAGTGAAAGTGATATAAAATCTTGATATTTTGATATCTCAAAGAATTTTAAACTCAAGGGTGTAATAATAGGTAGTATATTCTGATTCTCTTGAACAAGAGCATAGATTAACTAAGGCATTACAATGAGAATGTTTTAATACTAATGGCCATCTATAAAATATATGAAAGACATAAAACAATGCTAGTAGTTGTGCATTTTCAGAACAGAGGGGGTTATTAGAGAATCTCAGACAAAGCTGTGTTTATTGTCATAGGTCAGGGTCAGAGGAACAGATAGACAAAACTGTGTGTCATAGTGGTACTTAAGGATATCTTTAGGAGAGTTATTTGAGATTTTGTACAGTTTTTTCGTGTTTACCATTGCTGAAATAAAATGAAGAAACTTTTATACAGGATATATATATATATATATATATATATATATATATATATATTCTAAAAAGTCTATATATATAGTCTAAAAAGCTGTACACTGAAAAGTGAGTTTTCTTATTAACTTGGTTATATTGAGCAAATTAAGAATGTCTTCCATTTTTCTCATTTCTAAATTAGGGACAAATTCCTAGTCATATTTACTTTACGGTTAGTGAAGTAAATTTTTTATGGAAGACATATGGAGGCCCTGTTTAGTATAAGTGATATTTTAAATATCTATTATTGTAATATTTTTCTTATTCTTTTTATTACAGAAATTACATAAATACTGGAGCAGCAGAGTCAAATAAATAAAAGCAAACACTAGAGAGCTACATGTGAACCAGGTAGGCAGGTGCCAATATGACAAATGAACATGTGAGAGAGAGGTAGAAACCATGGACAGATGGAACACTGTGTGGTCTGTGGAACTGGACATGGAGGTGACAGCTATGATTCATGATTCCTACTGAATATAAAGAGCAAGAGAGCTACTCTTTTTGATATAGAGGACTACAGATAATTGAGAAAGAGGGACATGGAAAGCATATGTGACAATCCTTAGCTCCGAGCCACGACAACACCCCTCCAAGAAGTAACACCCAAAATAGGAAGCCATGGAAGAGAGTATTAAAAAGTATGATGAGGATGCTGAAGAGTAGCTATCCACAATTGATGGCTCCTGGTGAGGGTGTTGAAGGGAATGGATTTGGTTCTATTTAAGGGACAGGCCACTAAAAGTTTGACCAAGCTTCAGTGAGTAAATAATACAAATTGGATTTTTGGTTGTTGTTTGGGGTGGGGATTCACAAGTGAGGGGGAAGACGTATGGAAAGCTTGGGAAGTGAGTGTAATTGGGGTGTACAATGTGAATTTGCAAAGAATTAATAAAAATATTCTGCTGGGGGGGAAGCTATGTGTTTTGCATTCCCTGAACCATTTAAACCAAATAAATCAAAGGAGGTATTGTTTATAAAACATTCTCATTTAATTATGAACATAAAGAAAATAAATACAGAAGATAATCAATTCATGACTGTATTTACATGTAGGGGAAAGGAGGAAAAAACAGGAAGATAACATTCCAATGAATATGCAAAAGTTTTCAAGCCCGCAGCCTTCTGAGAAGAGGGTTTGTGCTTTGCTGTGACTGCTTCATCCTATTCTGTTTACCTCAGTCCCATGGAAATTACAAAAGAAATGCTTTTAAGCTGCCCTGAGAAAAAGGGAAAGAAAATTCTTTTTTCAGGAAAATAAATATTAAAAAATTCATTTCATAAAGAGAATTCAATAAGAATGTATCATGGGGTTAATGAGAAAGCCTCAACAAAAGTCTATAACAAGAATATTGAAGCTGATAGAGCACAATTAACAATATTATTGACCTGTTATAGGGTCTGACATGCAACAGGTTAATGCTGTTTTTCAATTGGGGTATCTATGTCCAAAAGTCTTAAAATGAGCAAAGTATCTGAAGACATAAATAAACAAAAGGCAGGGCCTGGAAAACATGCCTATAAGAGACATCATACAGACTCAGTAGGTTATGTTTAAGAATATGTATATAAGCACCTACAAATATGCCTGTAACAAAAATCAGTGAAAAGGAAAGCAACATATTTGAAAGAGAACAAGGAACAGAATATGAGAGAGTTTGCAGGGAGTAAAGGGAAGGGAGAAATGATGTAATTATGTCATTATCTCAAGGATGAAAGAAAAGAATATGCATAGAAACTTATTACTGTAAGAACTTCCTGAAATATCTACATACACACACAGAAAATGAGTTGAAATGGGCTTACCTTCCCCCAGACACCATAAGATATCTGAAGAATCCCAGTAGGAGGTGTGAGTATTCCTTTTTAAATTGTTGTTCAGTGGTTTCACCATGGACTCCTACTGCAAAGATAACAAGCTGCAGTCACTGTTCTTAATTACCTGACAGAACTTGGTGCTAAGACTCATAATCCCCAGATAATAGAACTCAGGTCTGACACTGTTAACCATAGCAAACCCAAGCCTGTCTAAGTCATAAGCTCTAAAGAAGAACTCTATATATACTATTATTCTGTTAAATGGGCATAGTAACAAACTTCCCACAAACTTACCTTTATATCCATAGATTATCAGTGAATCTCTCAACCATTATCTGAGAAACTTTTATTTTGAAGTAGATGGTAATTAATGCACAGACCCACAACTGGCCAATATGCAAAAAGCAGGGAACAGTGGAGTTTTGAACAATAAATATAACAACTACACTTTAGTCCTCTTTTCAAGGATCAAAGATCATCCTGCAAGAGAATATGAAAACATTGTAGCATCCAGAGGTCCTTTATATTTTCAGGGAAACAGTATTTGCAGAACATGTCAAGGACATTGCCCACAGTGAACAACTGCGTAGATGAGACATGCACAGAAACAAAACAGCCAAATTCTCAGCACAGATCACAGAGAGGCTCCTGAAGTTCTACCCCTAGTCTAGGAGCTATTGAAAACTGGGGGGTGCTGGGGAAAGTAGGGTAGCCTTTCTTCAGGTAAGCAGCTCCTGAGAGGCTGCACAGGCATGACAAGTAATACTAAATATATTCTATGGATATCTAAAAACAAAAAGAAGGAAGAAGAGATGGAGGCTGGGAGGGAGGGGAGGAGAGAGGGATGGGGAAACAGTGGGAGGGAGGGAGGAAGAATGTAAGGGAACACATGAACTAGGAGGGAAAATGGAGGATAAGGAAGGAATAGAGAGAGACTGTAAGTAGACTTGATATTCATGTATGAAATTTTCAAACATTTAAAAAAGATAGTACCAAGTAGGATTCCTTCTAATAACAGCACAGCTTTACTGAACTTCTTTGTGTTATTTTTTCTAAACTATTTGAATTAAGATACTATAGTAGATCAGTGAATTCTTCTTAAATTGTCAAATGACATATATTTATAAGTTGGTGATTACATGATTATTTTTGAACTTTTCCACTTTTAGATGCTTATCTTATGAAGGACTTTTCAACCTTGGCAGCACTCATATTTTGGGCCAGAAATTTTGTTGTGGCCGGTCATCTAATGTATTACAAGATGTTCAGCAACAACACTGACCTCAATATACTGAGTGATAGTACTCACAGCAGAGATGACAATAAAAATGTCTCTAGATATTGCCCAGTGTCCCCTCAAGGGCAAATCTGCCTCTGTTCCCATAAGACCACTACTATAGTGATTAAACTCTCAGGTAAACTTACTAAATTATACAGAGGAGAAAAAAGCCAAACATCAACTGATTTTCATATCACAGAAAATAAGGTACTTTAATGTTGAAGAAGCAATATTACAGTTCAATATTCTAAACTTCTGTAATCTAAATGCTTAGTTTCATAAATAGACTTGAAAGGAGTTATTTTCAGATATGAAGTTATAATTGATTTTCAGTAGAAAATCTTTGAACAATAAGGCACACATTAGAGCCACAATACTTATCTGTTGGTCTATCTATCTATCTATCTATCTATCTATCTATCTATCTATCTATCTATCTATCTCTAGGTTGCTGTGACAAAACACTTTAACCAAAAGCAATTTCGAGGAGAATAAGTGTTTCTTTTGCTTGTATTTCCGGGTCATAACGATCAATGAGATATGTTTGTGCAGGAAGTGAAGTAGAAACCATTGAGCAATGCTAGTCATTAGCTGATGCTCAGACACTGTTTGGATACAACTGTGACCTTGCACATAGGCATAGTGCCAACAAAGCAGTTTACTTACCAGTCAAGACAATTTCTCACTATCCAGTTGAGAATAAAAACTAACAAGGTCAGTGAGCAACTAGATGCCACCCTAAACAGAGGCTCCCATGACACAGAAAAATCTATGTTGTTATGTGCTATACATAAATGTAGGATATGTCTCATTGTCACTAGAATGATGCTTGTTTTCAGATGTTGATGATAGATCATAGAATATAAGAAAATTCAATTCTAGCTTTAGAATTTGAAAATCCTATATGGCAGTAAAATTGTGATATTTTCCTGTGAGTAAAAGGTGGATCAAAGTAGGTTCATAAAAAATTGGAGACATAATCTCTAGACAGGGTCTCTCTCTGTCTCTCTTTCCCTTTCTTTGTATAATTGTGTGGGTGTGTGTATATAAAATTTGAGTATTTTGTTTTAAAGGAAGTAAGAGAAATAAGTAGTTTCTAGAGATGAAGTGGACTGGTTGCAATTATTCCACAAGAAATAAGGCAAAGCTGGCTAAAATTGGTAGAAATGACTTAGAAAACAAAAAATTTAAATAAGCTAGAATAATGATTCTGTAATAAGTAAGATAAAATAAACTGGTCTCCTTCATCATGGAGTCAACTGGGCTAAGAAGAACCCACATTTAGTACTAAAAGAAATAGTATGAGGCTCAACTTATATTTACTAGGAGGTGTGATGAAGAGGAGTGGAAATACTCTTCTGAATTGTTTTTCCTTCTCTTGGCAAATATGTTGTGTAATTATCAATTCAGAACAGGATGGCAGAATTGCTGATGACCAGAAGAGAATTGGAATCAGAATTCATTGTCTTGAAACAATGAAAGGACAGAATAGAGACCTTAGCAAATGCCTTATGGTATCAAAAGTTTTGTGGCTGCTGCAGTCACAGATCTATTTATCAGGAGCCACATGAGATTGTAGTGAAACATATTTGGAGTGAGTGAAATCATGAAAGAAAATGAGAACATGAGGCCATACCAGTTTGCTTCTTTTGCCTGTCTATATTTAATTGACCAAGAATTTAATTTTTGCCTCTGTAGATTAAGTTGCTTACCATGCAAGCCTGATGACTAGAATTTGACCTACAGTACCCCATTAAAAGCTGGGTGGTATGTATATAGAGTTGCAGGGCTCACCACTTTGTATTAGACAGATAGTCAGGGGCTCATCACTGGGAGAGGATAATTCCCCGTACTCAGAAGGCATTAGATTTCTGTTGTTCTTTGGTGAGAGAGGAAGTCTATGACATTTGCACCTTTCCATGTTAGCACATACACTGATATTGTCATTGTTAAAATTTAGTTTATGTTGAAGGAAATAAATAAATGAATAAGCTAAATGCTATGGTACACAGTATAATCCCAGTATTATTTTGTCAATATAGCAGGTGGACAGAGGATTGTCTGAAAGCTCTAAGAGAAAAATCTAAGTAGCTGGGAGAATACAGCATGGCAGAAACCAAGTCCCTCCCTAAAAAACAAGAAAGGAGGAAACTGAACTTCACATATACTATGTCATGTACAGGTTTATATATGCAACAACACTGATTTAGACTTTAATCATCTCTTGTCTTATCACCATTCACTTTTATGAAATGTATTATTAGCTCAAAAGTACAATTTTCAGAAAAATGCATCCATGTCATGAGTATGTCATGCTATATCCCTCTTGATGACCCAGTATTTGTTAATTACATCTAGACAAGATATTTGAAGCATAGATTAGCAGGCAGACATTTTGCAAAGCAAAAAAAGGCATATTACTAATCAGTGAGAAAAACAATGGACAAAGGTGTTAGTGTAAAGGAAGGAGCTAGTACAATAGTAAGATATTTTGTTGATGTACATTTTTGGTAAGTTCTCTATTTACATTAAAGTCTCTGGACCATGGTGCTTTTCTGGTGATTTTGCCCTATCCAAGCAACTGATTCCTTGTCTTTTATTGGGAAGTCTGCTACCACACAACACCAGAAGCAACAGCACAACAGCATCATCCTCATCAACAACAACAACACCACACACACACACACACACACACACACACACACACACAGAGGGAGGAAGAGAGAGAGAGAGAGAGAGAGAGAGAGAGAGAGAGAGAGAGAGAGAGAGAGGAGAGAGAGGGTACTGATTATGAATAGTAATTAAGTAACATAGTAATTTTATTAAAAACATTTTATGACTAACTGAAGGAATTCAAGTACAATGTGTTTCCTTCTTTTGATCTCTACTGTTGCTTTTCTTTCTCTGTCTTACTCTTTTTATTTCTTTTTTATGTCTGCCTTTGATTTTCCATTGCCTTCCAGAAGCATTGCTGTCACTCTTCTGGAAAACCTCAGCTCTTCTAGGATTTACCAGTGTTCTAAAGAAAACACAAAAATAGTCAGGCCTAAGCCTCCTGACCCATGGAATAAACATAGTCTGTAAACATTACTCAGTTAATTACTATGATCAGCCAATTACTCTGATCAGTGAGATAACTGACTTGAATGCTTTCTAGGAAAATTAAGAATTTGCAGCCTGAAGCTGGACTGCTTGGTTAAGCTATGGTTGTCAGGAAAGCCAAACTTTTCTGTCCTCTGAAATCACACTGTGGACTACAGCCTCAAACCAGAAAGATATCTCTTAAAGTCTAAACTGATCAGACTTGGAGGCTCTTTCTGTCTTTAAAAGATTTATTTGCATAGGGAAAAAGACTGATTAAGAAGTATATTTTAGTTTTTTGTGGGTATGGTTTCTTTTCTTTTTAAGAAATGTTTGGGAATGACATCTCTTCTCTTTAAGAGCAGAAAAGAGTCTGGATTACCATATTTAGGATGTTTGTTTCTACTTCCATTCATTTGCCTGCAAATTTCAAGACATCATCCCCCCCCCAGTATTATGCCATTGTGTAAATATACCGCAATTTATTTATTCATTCTTTGGTTGAGGGGCATCTAGATTGTTTCCATTCTCATGCTATTACAAATAAAGCTGCTATGAACATAGTTGAAGAAACATCCTTGCCTTTTTGGAGCCCATTCCCTATAGAAAGAAACCATGCTCAGCCTAGAAACAGAGGGGAGAGCCTTGGTCCTGCCTCAACTTAATGTGATATGACAGATTTTATTGACTCCCCAGGGGTCTTCACCATCTCTGAGGAGTATATGGGGGGGTAGAGGGAAGTAAGGGAAGCTGGAAGAGGGGAGGGAGAGGGAACTGGGATTGGTATGTAAAATAACAAAAAAAGATTGTTTAATAAAGTAAAAGCAGAAAAGATTATATTTTCTTTTTCATTCTGTAGTAATATATTGTTTATGATTTATTTAAGCTTTCCTAAGAATCATAATGCAAATCTATCCACACTAGCTAGCCAAAGAAGCTGGACAGTGATGGTACACATCTTTAATCCTAGCACTCAGATCACAGATACAAATCTCTGAGCTCAAGGCCACTGTGTACTATATGAGAGTGAATCAGTCTGAAAGCGCAACAGAGCTTACACTCGTAATCCCAGGACTAGACACAGGGGGTTATTCCAAATTTTTTTGTACCTGTTAATCACATAAAGCAAAGGATTACCAGCCTACTATCCACACCACCACAGAAGCTAGGAAACAAGGAGGACTCTAAGAGAGACATACATGGTCCCCTGGACAAAGGGGAAAAGGAAAGGATCTGCTGAACAAATTAGGGTCTTGGGGGGAGGTGAGAGGGAGCTAGGAGAATGAGAAGGGTAGAAGACAAGAGGTAAGGAGGATATAAGGGATCAGGAAAGTTGTGAAGGGGGAAGAATAGAGGATTGCAAAATAAGAGATACCATAAAAGAGGGAGCCATTATAGGTTTAAAGAGAAATCAGGAACTAGTGAAATGTCCAGAGATCTACAAAGATGACACCAACAGTGGAGGGGCTACATGAAATGCCCTCCCCTAATAATGAGATTGATGACATTTTTAAGTTTTTTATTTAAATTAGAAACAACATAGTTTTACGTGCCAATCCCCATTCCCGCACCCTCCCCCCCTCCCCTGCCCCCCACTAATACCCTACCAATCCAATACCATTTCTGCTCTCCGTGGAGAGTGAGGCCTTCCATGGGGGGGGTCTTCCAAGTATGTCATATCCTTTGGGATAGGGCCTAGGTCCTTCCAGTGTGTCTAGGCTCATGGAGTATCCCTCTTTGTGGGATGGGCTCCCAAAATCCATTGCTATGCTATGGATAAATTCTGATCTACTACAAAGTGATGGGGAATGTACTGTGTATGTTTATCTTATTGACTGTTAAATAAAATACTGTTTGGCCAATGAGACAGCAAGTAGATGGGAGTAGGAGTCAAAGAGGATTTTGGGAAATGTAGTAGAGAAGTGAAGATCCAGGCAGTAAGTGACATAGCAAGGAGACTCATATTTAAGCGAAGATGAAACAGGAAGGGCCCCTTTTTTCCCGTTGGCCTCCTCCAGTGGCACGATGTGATCCACCGGCCAGGAGGGACGCCAACAAGGTGTCCGATAAGATAAGTCTTATAAAATATATAGATTTATCATAATTAAGACTGAGCTAGGAGATGAGAATCCTAGTCATTGGCCAAGCAGCACTGTAACTCGCGCTGGCAGCTGGCATAAAGCTCACACATGGCAGAGGGGCTCAGGTGGCATTTGGCAGAAAGATTTCTTGCAACAACAAAGGGTCCCATAGATATCCAAGGTCTCCTCACTGACACTCATGTTCATTTCCCAGATATCATTCTGGGGACCAAGATCTCTCCCTTGCTCACCAGCTGGTCTGGAACCCTTTGCTCATCATTACTCCTTCTCTGCAACTGGATTACAGATCAGTTCAATCAGTTCAGTGTTTACCTGGGGGTATCTGCTTCTACTTACACTAGCTGCTGGATAACAGTTATACTATACGATGGGATATAAGTTAGTCTTCAATCTCATTATCAGGGGAGGACACTTAAAGTAGCCTCTCCTCTGTTGCTTAGATCTTTAGGTGGTGTCATCTTTGTAGATCTCCAGACATTTCCCTAGTGCCTGAATCCTCTTTAAGCCTATAATATCTCCCTATATTATGGTATCTCTTACATTGCTCTCTTCTATTCTTCCCCCAAATCAACCTTCCTGCTCCCTCCCATCCTCCTCACCCTTCCTCTTCTCCCCTTCTCATTCTCCTAGCTCCCGCTCCCCTCCCCCTTGCTCCCAATTTGCTCAGGGGATCTTGTCCCTTGCCCTTCTCCAGGGGACTATGTATCTCTTTCTTAGACGCCTCCTTGTTTCTTAGATTCTCTAGCATTGTGTGTTGTAGGTTGGTAATTCTTTGCTCTATGTCTAGGATCCATATATGAGTGAGGACATACCATGTTTGTCTTTTTGTGATTGGGTTACCTCCCTCAGAATGGTTTCTTCTAGTTCCATCCATTTGCCTGCAAATTTCAAGATTCCATTTTTTTTTCTTCCCACTGAGCAGTACTCCATTGTGTAAATGTACCACAGTTTCTCTATCCATTATTGAGTTGGGGGGCATCTAGGTTGCTTCCAGGTTCTGACTATTACAAATAATCCTGCAATGAACATTGTTGAACAGATGTCCTTGTTGTATGAATGTGATTATTTGGGTATACACCTAAGAGGAGAATTGCTGTATCTTGTGGTAGGCTGATTCCCATTTTCTTGAGGAGTCACCATACTGATTTCCAAAGTGGCTGTACAAGTTGGCACTCCCACCAGCTGTGGAGGAGTTGACCCCTTTCTCCACATCCTCTCCTGCATAAACTGTCATTGATGTTTTTTATTTTAACCATTATAACTGGATTAAGATGGTATCTCAGAGTTGTTTTGATTTGCATTTTCCTGATGGCTAAGGATGTTGAACACTTTATAAGGTGTCTTTCAGCCATTTTAAATTCTTATATTTAGTTGTCTTGTTTATTGTCTTGTCTTGTCTTGTCTTGTCTTGTCTATTTAGTTCTGTACCCCACTTTTTAATTGGATTGTTTGGTGTCTTGGAAACTAGTTTCTTGGGTTTTTTGTAAATTTTGGAGACCAGCCCTCTGTCAGATGTGGGGTTGGTGAATATCTTTTCTCAATACGTGGGCTGCTTTTTTTTTTCTTATTGAATGTGCCCTTTGCCTTACAAAAGCTTCTCGGTTTCAGGAGGTTCCATTTATTAATTGTGGAACTCAGAGTCTGTGCTACTGGTGTAATGCTCAGAAAGTTGTCTCTGGGACCAATTTGTTCAATGGTATTTCCTAATATCTCTTCTAATAAGTTCAGTGTGTCTGGATTTATGTTGAGATCTTTAGTACATTTGGATTTAAATATTGTGCATGGGTAAATATATGGATCTATCTGTAGACTTCTACATGCCAGCATCCAGTTATGCGAGAACCTTTTGTTGAAGATGCTTTCTTTATTCCATTATATAGCTTTCGCTCCTTTGTCAAAAATCAGGTGTTTTTAAGTGTGTGGGTTAATATCAGAGTTTTCAACCCAATTCCATTGGTCTACCTTTCTATTTCTGTGCCAATACAAGCTGTTTTCAGGACTATGTCTCTATAAGAGAGCTTGAAGTCAGAGATTGTGATGCCTCCAGTAGTTCCTTTATTTTACAGGGTTGTTTGTCTATCCTGGGTCTTTTGTTTTTCTATATAAAGTTGAGAATTGTTTTTACAAGGTGTGTAAGAATTTTTCTAGGATTTTGATGGGAATTGCATTGAATCTGTAGATTGTTTTTGGCAAGATTGCCATATTTACTGTGTTGATCCTACCTATTCAAGAACATGTGAGATCCTTCCATTTTCTATTATCTTCTATCATTACTTTCTTTAAAGACTCAAAATTCTTATGATACAGGTCTTTCACTTTTTTGGCTACTGTTACCCCAAGGTATTTTATGTTGTTTGTGGCAATTGTAAAGGGTGATGTTTCTCTGATTTCTTTCTCAGCACATTTATCATCCATATATAGTAGGGCTACAGTTGTTTTTGAGTTAATCTTGTATCCTGCCACTTTGTTGAAGATGTTTATCAACTGTAGGAGTTACCTTCTAGAGTTTTTCAGGACACTTATGTAGAGTGTCATATCATCTGCAAATACTGAAAGCTTGACTTCCTCCTTTCCTATTTGTATCCCCTTGATCTCCTTTTGTTGACTTATTGCTCTAGCTAGAACTTCAAGCAAAATTTTTAAGAGGTATACAGAAAGTGAACAGCCTTGTCTTATCCCTGATTTTAAGGGAAACACATTGAGTTTCTCTCCAATTATTTTGATGTTGGCTGTTGGCTTGCTGCAATTGCTTTTATTATGTTTAGGTATGTTCCTGTTAGCCCTGATCTCTCCAACACTTTTATCATGAAGGGGTTTGGGATTTTGTTAAAGGCTTTATTGGCATCTAGTGAGATCATCATGTGGTTTTTATTTCTCAGTCTGTTTATATGGTGGATTACATTGATGGATGTTTATATGTTGAACCATCCTTGCAACCCTAGGATGAAGCCTACTTCATCATGGTGGATGATTTCTCTGATGTGTTTTGAATTTGATTTTCCAGTATTTTATTGAGTATTTTTCATCAATATTGATGAGGGTATTGGTCTGTTGTTCTCTTTCTTAGTTGTTTCTTTGTGTGGCAATGACCCTCTGCTTCTATTTGTGGAATACTTTGAAGAGCATTGTTATTAGCTGTTCCTTGAATTTCCTGTAGAATTCCGAATTGAAGCCATCTGGCCCTGTGCTTTTTTTTGTGGGGGGGTGGTGGGACACGTTTGATAACTGATTGTATCTCACTAGGGTTTATAGGTCTATTTAAATTGTTCATCTGTTCTTGATTTAATTTTGGTAAGTGAAATCTATCCAGAAAATTGTCAATTTCCTTTAGATTTTCAAATTTTGAGGAATACAGATTTCAAAGTATAACCTGATGATTCACTAGATTTCCTCAATGTCTGTTATTATATCCCCATTTCATTTCTGTTTTTCTTAATTTGCATGTTCACTCTCTGCTGTTTGGTAAGTTTGGATAAGGGTTTGTCTATTTTGTTGATTTTCTCGAAGAACCAACTTTTAGTTAAATTGATTCTTTATTTTGTGTTCCTAGTATCCACTTTATTGATGTCAGCCCTCAATTTGATTATTTTCTCATGTCTACTCTCTGGGGTCCATTGCTTCTTTGTGTTCTAAAGCTTTCACTAATGCTGTTAATTCTCTAATGTGACTATTCTCCAGTTTCTTCATGTGGGCACTTAAGTGCCATGAACTTTTCTCTTAGCACGGCTTTCAAAGTGTCCCATGAGTTTGGGCATGTTGTGTCCATATTCTCATTGAATTCTAGAAAATTTTTATTTTTTTTATTTCTTCCTGGACACAGGGATGGTACATTTGGACATTATTCAGTTTCCATGAGTCTGTATTTGTGTTATTGTTGAATTCTAACTTTAAAGCTTGGTGGTCTGATAAGATACAGAGGGGGATGGTATTTTAATTATTTGTAGCTGTTGGGGTTTCCTATGTTGCCCAGTATGTGGTCAATTTTATAGAAGGTTCCATGCAGCGCTGAGAAGAATGTATATTCTTTTGTGTTTGGATGGAATGTTCTGTAGATGTCTGTTATACCCAATTGGGTTATACCTTGGTTCCTTTGTTTCTTTGTTAAGTTTCTGTCTGGTGTTCCTGTCTGGTGGTGAGAGTGGGGTGTTGAAATCTCACATTATATATGTGTGAGGTTTTATGTGCGATTTGACTTTTAGTAATGTTTCTTTTACTAACATGGGAGCCTTTTTATATTGGGCATAGATGTTCATAATGAGATTGCATCTTGATGGATTTCTCCTGTTATGAGTAGGAAGTGGCCACCTTCATCTCTTTGATGGATTTTAGTTTAAAGCCTTATTTATTAGATATTTGGATTGCTACCCCTGCTTGTTTCTTAGGCCCATTTGATTGCAAAATCTTTTCCCACCCCTTTACTCTGAGGAACCATCTGTCTTTGAAATTGAGGTGTGTTTCTTGTATGCAACAGAAGGATGGATTCTGTCTTCTTATCCATTCTTCTACCTGTGTCTTCTTAATGGTGAGTTAAGACCATTAATATTGAGGGATGTTAATGACCATTGATTGTTCATTCTTGTTTGTGTTGGATTTGGTGGTGGTGGTGGAATTGTGTGTGGATTTCTACCCATTTTTCTTTGGCTGTTTATAAAGTGGGATTATCTATTGCCTATGTTTTTTCTGATTGTAGGTAACTTCCTTGGGTTGGGGTTTTCCTTCCAGAACTTTCTGTAGGGCTGGATTGGTGGATATGTGTTGTTTAAATCTTGTTTTGTCATAGAATATCTTGTTTTCTCCATCTATATTGATTGAAAGCTTTGCTGTGTATAGTAGTCTGGGCTGGCATCTGTGGTCTCTTAGTGTAGGTATAATATATATACAGGACCTTCTAGCTGTCACAATTTCTATGGAAAAATAAGGAGTAATTCTAATAGGTTTGCCTTTATATGCTACTTGCCCTTTTTCCTTTGGTTCTCTTAATATTTTTTCTTTATTCTGTATTTTGGGGTTTCAATTGTTATGTGGCCAGGAGTCCATTTTTGTGGTCCACTATTTTTGGTGTTCTGTAGGCTTCTTGTACATTCATTGGCATGTCTTTCTTTAGGTTGGGAACGTTTTCTTCTATGATTTTGTTGAATATGTTTTCTGCACCTTTGAGTTGGGTTCCTTCTATACCTATTATTCTTAGGTTTGGTCTTTCCAGAGTGTCCCATATTTCCCATATATTTTGTGTTAGAGATTTGTTGGACTTAAGATTTTCTTTGGTTGATGAGTCTGTTTCTCCTATTGTATCTTGAACTCCTAAGATTCTCTCTTTTATCTTTTGTATTCTGTAGTTCCTGTTCATTTACTCAACTTTTCTATTTCCAGCATTCCCTCAGTGTGTGTTTTCTTTATTTTCTTTATTTCAGTTTTCATGTCTTGAACTGCTTGAATTGTTTCCTTCAGCTGTTTGATTGTGTTTCTTGAATTTCCTTAAAAAATTTGTTGATTTCTATTACTTTTTGTTTTTTTTTTTCTTCCATTTCTTTAAATGATTTTCTCATATTTTTTTGAGGTCCTCTACCATTTTCTTGAAGATGTTTTCAAGGTCATTCTCTTCTGCCTCATATGCATTGTGAAGTTCAGGTCTTGCTGGTGTAGGGTGCATAGTCTTCAGTGGTATCATATTATTTTTGTTGTTGTTGTTGTTGTTTAGTGTGTTTTTATATTATCTTCTTCCCATCCATTATTCTGGTGGGTTTAGAAGGATTCCCTACCTCTCCTAGTCAGGTGGATGGATGTGGGACTAGCACCAGGGACCAGGAAGTCCCTAGATGTGCTCGATCTGACAGAACTGGCATCTTCTGTGTAACCCTCTGGGCTCAGGTGATCCTAAGCAGTGCAGAAGAAGAAGGACCAGAAACAACCCCAAGCCTATCTAGTTTATTGGATGGAGGCGGAACTGGCACCATGGACCTGGAAATCCCTGTACATGCTGGATCCGGCAGAGCTGGGATCCCCAGTGAGCAGCTCTGCAGCCTTGGGTGACTTTGAGCAGGGCAGAAGAAGGACTGGAAACAGCCTGAGCCTATTCATTCCATGGATGGAGGCAAGACTGGTACCAGGGGCCCCCTCATTTGATCTTTACAATATTTCCCTAATAGGCATTTTTGTTTTCTACACTTGAAGTTATGTAACTGTGTATTAATGTTTTTAAAAGACTAGTCATGACAATGGTGAGGGGCTATTTGATTTGCACTAATTGAGGGGCCCTTGAGAGCAGAACCGCAATACAAACCCGGTACATGAACTAGCGTGTTGGAGCATTCCCTATGGTGGGAATGCAAGGGAGAGGGGCCAGGTCCTGTCCCAACCTATTGTGCCAAGCTATGTTGACTCCTCATGAGAGTCTTTACCCATTAGTAGTTGAGTAGTAGTGGACTAGGGGTAGGCTACTGGGGGGGAGTTGAGGGGGGCAGAAAGAGGGGTGGGAGGGAGAACTGTGGTTGGAACGTAAAATGAAATCAAAAGGTAAAAAAAGAATAAAGAAAAATATT